>NW_027040531.1:2497500-3097500 GCF_037179485.1 Ochlerotatus camptorhynchus | reverse complement strand
AATTTTGACGGCTTCATAGCTTCAACACTCAACACAACGCAGCACAATACACATTGTGGCTTATCGACGCCGTTTCTATAGTGCACTAATGTTTTGTGAAGTGTAGCTGGCATGGGATACCATTCGTCCATTTCAATATTCACAATTGGTCGAAGTCCTCCAGGTTTACCCTATCTAGACTGTTTATTATTAGCAAGTTCGTGGATAGATTCCTAACTAGGTTCTCGTCTAGACCGAGTGCCAATGCAAGTTTGCATGGTTCCGATAAAAGCCTACGGTATAATCCCCCTGTTGTTGTCGATCCAGCTCCACTTTGCTTAGGAATATCAACGTGTGCTTTGAACTCTTGGAGTAGAATCTTTTGAACATCTGCTTTTCGTTTTTTTTTTTTTTTTTCCTTTGGTTTGTTTTTTTCCGTCGATCTTGTTTTCCGTGCTGAGCACCAATGCTACCGACGTGCCAGGAAGGCAGCTCCCACACCTGGACCCTACCTATCGACCCATCAACTCATGAACCGGGGACCAACAGCTTTACTTCCCATCCGAAGGAAGGCGTGATCAGTGATGTTATGTCTCAGAACATCCCGGCGGCGCCGACTGGTATTGAAAATATTAATTGTAGCGTGCAACGGCTGGTAACCAAAGTGGAATGTCTTGTCTGATGTTGGAAAATCTAGCCTATTTTTCTTATTAAACTGGCTTGGTTTTGCATGGCAAATAGGACAAGATTGAGATGATTTCGTATCGGTCAGTATGTTTAATATCTTTCCGTCGATCATCGTTTCGTAAAATTTACATTCAATTTTAATGTTTTTATCGTTATTAGAGAACTCAAAGATCTTCAAATTGTCAATTTGGTCTTTAATATGTTTATCGATTCTCAGTACGAATTCCGCTTGTTCTTTTGCATACTCCAGTGGTCTTACTGATTGTGGTGCATCGTTTTCCAATAAAATATTTCCACATTTACTTTTCCATTCAAGGAGTCATAGTTACGGTAAAAAAGGAATGATCGTCTACCATTTCTTCTTTGTCATCGGCTTGGTTATATACAGATTGCCCCGTGATTCCGTCCATCCCGTAAGAAAAAATCATGATAGCTACAAACAAAAAATAAAGAGCAACTGTTGAAATGAGAGTAACCTATGTTTTGTATGGCCCTTTGGGGTGAGAGGCAGTCACACTTACCACTATACCACCAGCATCGCTAGAATACTTGATTGTAATCGTATTGAAAATCCATGGATATCATCTAAGGTCTATAACACTTATATGAAGCTTCCTGTACTTCTAAACATTTTTTTTTTAAATTACATTCCCTGAACTCAAATAACTGAACTGAACTTATTTCCAATCCATTTCATTTATCCTTGAGCCACTATGAAGTTCCTTAGATTTGTGGAAAGTTCTGCGAATTGCTGGAAAATTGTGTCCACTTCTATGAAATTCTCTGAACTTATACGATTTGTTTATAGCTTACACAAAACTTCAACTAAATTTTTACCAAGATTACTGAACTTTTAAATATTGTAATTATGTCATTCACTGTGCCCGGAAATTTGACCAAGATCTCTGAACATCATGATGAATTTTTACAATATTCCTATCTACAAAACTCTCAGAATTCCACGAAATTCTCGAAAATATAGCCGAGCTTCTATCACTTTTATAATATTTCTTGCTCTTCAAAGATGTTTTGGTAATTTTCTTGAGTTTATATTTAATTCGCTGAACGCTGAACGATCGTTAAATAACTTTAGATTCGTTGCCCTCCTAGGAAGCTTTTCGAATGATTAAAAAATTTTTTTCGTTCTGTTCCCTGAAGTTCTATAAAAATATGTAATTCTATGCAATTCCCTCTATACTAGCCTAAATTTATTTCCTTTTTCCTTCCTTAGTTTTCCGTCGTTCTTGTTTTCCACACTGAGTACCAATGCTACCGACGCCAGTAAGGTAGCTCCCACACCTATCTATCGACCCATCAGCTCATGGACCGAATTAAGGCGTGATCAGAGACTTTATGCTTCAGAAAATCCCGATGGCACCAACTGGGATTGAACCCATGTCTTTTGGGGTGAGAGGCAATCACGCTTACCACGACACCACCGGTGCCGCTATATTCTAAATTGATTGCTACAGACAAAAGAAGGTCCCGGAATTAAATTAGAGTTCCCTGAAATAAAACAAAGTTTCATAAACTTCATTTAAGTTTGGGCATGCTCCCCACTTTTACGAAGCTCCAAGAATTTCTACGAATTCACTTGAACATCTCCAAAGGCACAAAAGTTTAAGGAAACTCAATGAAGGAAAGTAAATTGCCAAAATATTAGCAAACTTCCATAAATTTCCGCAAATTTCTATAAAGTTTGATGAAGTTCTACTAATTAATTTGCATTTCTAAGGAGTTCACTGAAGTTTTACAAAGTTCACTGGATTTCTAAGAAGTTTGCTTAGCTTTTAAATTAAAAGCAGAACTCATATAAAATTGGTTGCATTTATAGATAGTCTCCAGAAAATCTTCGCAGTTCCTGAAGTTCTAAAAAGTTTTCACAGGTGCTATGACATTTATGAATATTTATGAGGTTTCTTGAATTTATATAACATTCCCGAAACTTTTAAAGCGTTTCCCAACAATCCACGAAGATCCATAAAATCAATCAATTGTACAAAAAAGATTTGATTTACTTTCGATTTTCAAGAGATTTCGACATCGCAAATTCAATTGAAAAGTACAATGCTTCAGCCAAATCAGCTTTATCAGCTTTTGTTTTGGATTGCCGAAGATGCAACGGAGGAAAGGGAGATCAACGGTGGATGCAATTTGGACAGTGGTCGAGAGAGCCGAGAAGACGTCCAAATATAAGCGGAGTGGAGATCGATATTGCGCCGTGATAACGATCGACATCAAGAATGCGTTCAACAGCGCCAGCTGGGAGGCCATCGGCAAAGCGCTGCATAGCATGAGGGTCTCTGACTACCTGTGCAGGATCCTGAGGAGTTACTTCCAGTACCGGGTTCTGGTCTACGTTACATACATGGGATAGAGAACGATTAGGATCGCAGCGGGAGTTCCACCAACATTCTGGAACGGGATATACAATGGCGTGCTACCGCTGAAGCGACCAAAGGAGTTGAGATTGTTGGCTTTGCGGATGACGTCGTCTTGACGGTAACAGGCGAGACTCTGGAAAAGGTGGAAATGTTGGTGACTGAGGTGATCGCCATGATTGGTAACTGAATTCGAAGCTGCAGATAGCCCACTTCAAAACGGAAGTGCTATTGGTCAGTAACTGTAAAGTGGTGCAGCGGGAGAGAAATCACCGTCGGGGAGCACACCGTAGCCTCGAAGCGTGTGTTAAAATACCTGGGAGTGGTGATCGATGACCTGTTAAACTTCAACAGCCACGTCGAATATGCCTGTAAGAAAGCTTCGAACGCTATCAAAGCGATAGATAGAATCATGCCGAATAACTCTGGTCCCAGCAGTAGCAAGAGGCGTCTTCTGGCCAGTGTGTTGTCGTCGAATCTGAGGTATGAAGGTCCAGTCTGGGTTACAGCGCTAGAAGTGAAGCAGAACCAAAAGTAAGTGAGCAGTACGTTCCGGCTCATGGCCATGCAAGTCGTGAGTGTGTACAGAGCCATCTCGCCGGAAGCAGTATGAGTTATTGCCGGAATGATCCCTACCGGCATCACCATGGCGAAGGACAGCGAGTGCTACAGGTGAAGAGAAGCCGGAAGAATACGGAAAGTAGTTAGAGCGGAGTCGTTGGCTAAGTGGCAGCAGGAGTGGAAAACTGTGGAGAACGGTAGATGGACACATAGACTAATACCGAGTCTTTCGACCAGGGCGAACGAGTGCGTACAGAACCATTTCGATGGAGGCAGTATGCGTTATCGTCGGTATGATCTCAATCGGCATCACCTTGGCGGAGTGCTATATGACGAGAGAAACCAGAGGAGTACGAAAAATGGTGAGAACGGTGTCGATGGCTAAGTGGCAGCAGGAGTGGGATGCAGCAGAGAACGGTAGATGGACACACAGGCTAATACCGACTCTTTCGACCTGGGTTAACAGGAAGCATGGAGAAGTCAACTTCCACTTGACGCAGTTCCTGTCTGGTCATGGCTGCTTCAGGAAGTACACAACGTCACCCTTCTGTCCGGAGTGTAGCAATGTTGGCGAAACGCCGAAGCATGTGGTCTTTGTCTGTCCACAGTTCGAGGCATTGTGAAGGGAGATGCCCGTCCTTAACGTGGAGAATATCGTCGATCAAATGTGTCGAAAGGAGGGCACTTGGAATGCCGTCAACAGAGCAGTCACGCAAATCATGTCAGAGCTGCAGCGTAAATGGAGAAAGGCGCAGTGATCTAGCACTGAGAGCGTGAGAAGTGCATGAGCACAGCCTCCCGATTTTCCGGTTCTTCATTTGACGTGGCACTGCTAATTTCGAAATTGTGAAATCTGGCTTCTTATTTTGGCTTTATTACGTGTACCCACTGGGACTTTACGCCGGTTCTCAACTAAGTGTTCTTGGAACAATTTCACAACTGTTAATTGAGAGCTTTCATAGGGGGCATCCATAAATTACGTCACACGTTTAGGGGGAGGGGGAAGGTAGGTAGGGTCCAGGTGTGGGAACTGCCTTCCTGGCGTCGATGCAATGGTGACGGAGAATAAAATGACAATTCACCCCCCTTGTACCTCCTCCCAAGTCCACGACCAACCTGTTTAAAAATTGTACTCCTTAGCCTCGAGTAAGCCGCAAGTAATCGGCCCCCGTTCTACTAACTTTAGTCATAAGAAATATTGTTAATATAAGATTTGGAGAATCAGACGCCACAGTCTCATGTTGTTCAGAACTTTGGAAAAGGTCCACTTTGTCCCTTAGTCATGTTTTAAGGTGGAATCTATAATAAGTGAATTCTTAACTATTTTTTCGTTAAAGCTTTGGAGTATAAAATTCCAAGGTCCAATCGATTTAAAATTAATAATAATAATACTAAAGATTAATCAATAAACCTTCAGTGTTGCAGAATCAAAACTTTTTGAATGCCACCAACCGAGAGCCATCGGACTGACTGGTTCAGTAGATTTAAATGTGAATAATGAGACAATGATCTTTTAAGTTGAAATGCAGAATATTGAAATAATAAAGATTCCTTGAATTTTGATTTAATTTTATAAATATGGAGGCTTTGCATCGATATTGAATTTTGGGCGTCCCAATATTCTGAAGGGAGTTTTGATTGTAATTGAAGTTGAAGGTCTTCCAATTAGAACGAATTTATTGCTAATAATGAGAAATAAAAAAAATACAGACTAGTGATACAAAATAATAAGAGAATCGGATTCTGATGACAGCTCTAAAGGAATTCTGGACAAGAAGGAAATTTTTAACACCATTCAAGGGAATTTCATGAGACAATTATAATTAGTATTTTAATTGAATCCTAAGGATAGTTCAAAAGATGTATTTCAAAGGAATTCCGAGAAGAGTTCCAAAACAACTTGGCTTAGTAATGTAAAATCCTGATAAGAAGTTTTTGGATTTGTTGTAAAGTCTGGTCCACTCAGAATTCAAACACTTTATTAATTCTATAGCAGCGCTTCTAGTTGTCGGATTTGGAATGACAGTGACTTGTTTCGAAAAAAAACACATGTTTCAGCGGTGAAAGTTTCGTATTTATACGTGCAGTATTAAACAAGTTGTACTAGATGAAATACGAGAAAAGAACATTGATCCTGCAAACCCGCGTCGAAAACACGACGTGGTTATTTCGAAATATCGCGGAAAATTTGATAATCTCCGTTTCTACCGTGGGAATTTTATCTGGCTACAGCACGGGATGATATTCCCAGCAAATTCATGTTTGTTTTTGCCGATAAATTCGCCCAAAAACTGATGATCTGGCAAGAAATTTGCAGCTGCGGACTCAAAACCAAGTTTTTCATCACCAACAAAACTTGATGGACTCGAAGCTGTATCAGCAAGAGTACCTGGAGAAATGTATACTAAAGGGTGATACGGTCAAAATTTGGTCAATATCAACTTGACGTATTTCTTTCAATTTTGCATTTAAAAAACCTGAACACCCCTCATTTTGAAGGTGTGCGTGTGTAGAATGTTGCTCCTATTTTGATTTCGGAATTCACTCTTCAGTTGTCAAAATGCCGTCCAAGCAAGAAGAGCAGCGTATCAAAATTTTGCTCGCGCATCGCGAAAATCCGAGCTACTCGCACGCAAAGTTGGCAAAATCGCTAAAAGTTGCCAAATCAACCGTTACAAATGTAATTAAAGTGTTTGGGGAACGTTTGTCGACAGCCAGGAAGTCTGGATCGGGGGAAAATCGAAAACCGGAAGCCGCTGAGACGACAAAGAGAGTTGCCGGTAGTTTCAAGCGAAACCCTAACCTCTCTCTCCGAGATGCCGCAAATTAGCAGGGTGTATCGTCTACAACCGTGCATCGAGCCAAAAAACGAGCCGGACTATCGACTTACAAGAAGGTAGTGACTCCAAATCGCGATGATAAACAAAATACGACGGCCAAAGCGCGATCCCGGAGGCTGTACACGACGATGCTGACGAAGTTTGACTGCGTGGTAATGGACGACGAAACCTACGTCAAAGCCGACTACAAGCAGCTTCCGGGACAGGAGTTTTATACGGCAAAAGGAAGGGGAAAGGTAGCAGATGTTTTCAAGCACATGAAACTGTCAAAGTTCGCAAAGAAATATCTGGTTTGGCAAGCCATCTGTACCTGTGGCTTGAAAAGCAGCATTTTCATAGCTTCCGGGACTGTCAACCAAGAAATTTACGTGAAAGAGTGTTTGAATAAACGTCTGCTGCCTTTCCTGAAGAAACACGGTTGTTCCGTACTGTTTTGGCCGGATTTGGCATCTTGCCATTACGGTAAAAAGGCAATGGAGTGGTACGCCGCCAACAACGTGCAGGTGGTTCCCAAGGACAAGAACCCTCCCAACACGCCAGAGCTCCGCCCAATTGAGAAATACTGGGCTATTGTCAAGCGGAACCTAAAGAAGACCAAAAAAACTGCTAAGGGCGAGCAGCAGTTCAAGGCAAACTGGCTTTCTGCGGCGAAGAAGGTGGACAAGGTGGCTGTACAAAATCTGATGGCAGGGGTCAAGCGTAAGGCCCGGCAATTCGGATTTGGAAAAGCGGAAGCCTAACTGAATAATTTTCCTGAATTTTATACTAATTGAACTTGAAAAAGAAATATAAATTTGATTTTTTAAATAAACGATTTCACCGATTTACACGCGTTTTCCCTTGACCAAATTTTGACCGTATCACCCTTTAGGTCGTGGTTACATTCCTACTTGACTGAACGAACTCTTCGAGTACGACTAGGATCTTGTGTCTCTTCTACGTTTACCAGTACCTCTGCACAGCTAAAAAAAGTAGTGTAAATTTCCGTTACTATGATGCACATAAATGGAGCGTCATATATCATACAAGTTTAGATTATATATCGTGTAAATGTATGAGAAATGTCATGCAATATTCCATATATTGTATGCAACTGTCCACTTTTGTTTGCAACATTTCTTGCAAGCTGCTAGTTTACGTGTAAAGGAAGTTTACATGTATGAATGTTTGCATGCATGGATGTTTACATCACCAGTAAAATTCAGAATTTTTTGGTTTGTGGGGTAACTCAGGGAAGTAACCTGGGTCCACTTTTGTTTACGTTATTCTTCAACGATGTAGCAGCTTTGTTGGGAGTTAAATGCAAGCTCGTTTATGCAGATGATCTTAAGCTATACGTCATAGTTCACTCGATTGAGGATTGTCATCATCTTCAAGCTCTGCTAGATTTGTTTGTGGATTGGTGCCGTCGGAATAAGCTCATCATCAGCGTTCCAAAGTGTGCAGTGATGACGTTTCACCGCTCTAAGGCGAATCGTCAACTGGGATTTATTTTGAAAATTCACGAGATTTCAAAAACCTTCACTGCTTGAAGGCACTATATTGTTCAGAAAAGATTTTTGAGTTTGGCTTTGCGCCGCCTGCCGTGGCGCGATCCAATGAATTCACCACCTTGTGCAGACCAATGAATGCTATTGGACCAGGACACATTGGAAGACAGAAGAAAAATTCAACAAGCCTTATTTGTAGCGAAACTTTTAAATGGCCATGTGGACTGCCCTCAACTGCTTTGACAATTAAATTTCGTGTTCCTCAAAGGATGTTGCGGCAATCATCCTTACTACAACCAGCGTTGCCAGTATTCCAGATTTATCTGGGTTTTCCAGATTTTCGGTCATCCGGCCAGATACACAGACAGATCACGTATATTTCCAGATTTTTAAAATATGTTCCAGATTTTCCCAGACTTTTCAAACATGTTGCTTTAAAAATAGATTTACACTCTAATCAAAAAATAAAAACTGCTTCTTCAATTATTAACCTTGGAAATTATTACAACATCGTACATTGAATTGCTACAATATGTTTGCATGTTAATGGGTTGCAGAATCATGAAAATGGAGCCATTTTCTAAAGATTATTCGATGAAAAAAATTTTAAAACTTTTAAAAATATTGGGCTTGACTGTTTATTTAGTTGGAATTTTTTATTTATTTTCTTTATTAAAAAAAAAACAACACTTCAATATGGAGGAATTTTCATAATTCTTTTAATTTAGAGAAATCGAAAACTGTCTGGATTGAAAACAATAAATTCAGCCTTGGAAAATTAGCAAGGCTTTTGAATCTTGACAACCACCAGGATTGTGAAGTATGTTTGTGAGATTTTTGAGGATAATTCATAAGGAAAATTTCAAAGGCGTCAGATAATTTTCAGCATTTTTTAAGTACCTGTGAATATTGAGTTACAGCAGTCTAAATTTCTTTTGAATTCTGAATTGCCCTAGAATTTCAGAATTTTAAGGTAATGTTGAAAATAGTTTATTATGAAGTGTGAGGCAAATTCTTTACGAAACCAAGTTAATTATGAGTAGAGTTCCATCCATCTTTGTAAGCTTCGTGGTCGTGCGGTGTCACCCGTCCTTCAGGTGTATTGTGAATGCCACGAAGTGAGGGTTCGATTCCCGCTCCAGCCGCTGGTCTACTGGGTGTGGAGTGCTGTCAGTTTTCTGTCTGTGCAACCTCTGGTTGAAGACAGTGTCAGTTGTCTTTTAAAAACTTTGATGACAATTGCATGGAGATTTTGTGAAGAATGAAAATATAATTCGGGAGAGAAATCAAAGAAAGTTCTTATGATGAAACTTAAGGAGTATGCTGATACGAATAGTGAGAATAATTTCAATGGAATTCTGTTCAATGTTTGTATGAAGATTCATTTTTATAAAATTTTAAGAAATTTAATCGTAATTATGCCAAAAGAACATCTGGCAATTTCTGGGAGACTTTCAATACCATTTTGGCAAGTATATGAGTACTTAGAAAATACTGAAAAGGATTTCAAAAACAATTCTGACCTTACCTACAAAGCAGCTCAAAGGAAATTATCAGATAAGTTTGAGAATTGTGTGACGGTTATTGTAAAGAGTGTGCCAAGAAATTATAAAGAATATTCTAATGGAATTACATAGAGAAAGATGAAAACAAAATTATGCCAATTATTGGAAATTATTGCTAGTTGGAGGGAGTTGTGGAATCGGAGAGTGATTTATAAGAGATAACAAAAGAACTCTTAGAATGTTACTGAAAACGTTGGGATATTATCAAGATTATTTTAGGGGAATCCAGAAAAGAAGTATGATGGAATTCTAGGATGATTCAAATGGAACTCGAAGATATCCTGTAAATCCTGTAAAGAGTTCCATGTAAATTCAGACTAACAAAAAGTTTCATGATCTGGGACCCAGGAAACATATAAATTCCGCTTTCAGACTTTCATTTTAGTTATATAATAAAATCGTTCGTAATGGTAATGCAAACAGTTGAGTTACCTGTATTTTAGGTAAACTGTGTGTGAATACCATGATGTTAGGCTTTGATTTCCACTTCAGCCTGGTGAATTTTACTTTAAAATGAAAATTGCCTACTGCCTACTATGATGTCATAGTAAAACGCTATTCAGACTGAGCAGTTATTACATGTTATTACGGTTGTCAAATAATTGCAACACAGAAACCACCATCAAGATAGCGCTATAACATGTTATAACTCTGTAGTCTGAACGTACTATAAGTCTTATCAACCTCAGGGTAATATTAGAATTATTAAGAATTATTTAAATCTTTCAGACATATTATGGTGCTGCATCAAAAAGTAAGGACTACATCGACTATTACTTTAAAAAATCCATCCCATCAAAGTAGCTTGATTCTTTATAAAAAAAGTTACAGTTTAAAAAGCAATTCTAAAAATATATTCTGCAGTAGTATTTTACCAACGATTTTACTCAATTTTTGAAATGCTGCGTAATGGATATTTAAACTTTTTGGACACACTGTGCCAATACTTTTCTTATCTTTTGAGCGATTTAAGCAATGCAAACAAGTTATTTGTTTTATATAATTTATTTAAACATGTAATTCATAAAAATTCTGGTACTTTGAATAAATTCCAGATGATCATACAGAACGATTTTAACGGGAGATTGGCACATCACTTTGATTTCAATAGCATTATGTCCATCCAGATTTTTCCAGATTTTATATTTTAAGTGGTCCAGAATTTTATGAAAATGACCTGACAACGCTGACTACAATCAAGATTCCATCGGACTGCATATGGATACCGTGAACCAGTCTACGATGGTTCGGGCATTCTCCGCTGTGGAAGAAGTATTTGAATTCGGAGAAGTATCGAACCAATTTCGAAACCGATTGAGATAATTGTGATTATTTTTGTAATCTGTTTATCTGTTGCTTTTTTGTATATTATCTTAGTTTTATTCATAAAGACAACTACTGCCAGATGAATTTCAAAAAATAAATAAAGTAACAAATCTAGAGCTACTTGGTTTTATCTGAAATTTAATAAGGTTTAGGCAGCAACAACAATTTCCAATCAATTTATGACGATCATACACATTTTCATACAAAGTTAGTAATACATAATACTATAAGCTATCTACAAAACCCTAATAAATCTTTTTTATAAAATCAATCGATGCTAATGCTATATAGATTTATAAAAGGTTTTAGGTTGCTGAAGGCAGTCGTGAAATTCCAGTAGGAATGTAACAGTCAAAGAAGGCAAATAATACAAACAAATTCGCATGAATTTCAAATTGACACCTAATTTTACATTTTCTACTTCATCCTACATCACTTACATAAATCACACTAGCAGTGGTACTCGTAATCCTTCACAGTGCCCCGATACCGATCGAACATCCCAAGGGAAAGTCAATATATTCCGCTGATGGCTAGTTAACTGGCGAGTTTTTAGTGTGGGATCACGAAAATTGTAACGTCTCAATCAAGGTGCATTGCAGAAAGAGAGTGCATCCATTGCTGCTGGTGCTTCGAGCTGCTTGCATCGCACCATGTGAGTGAAAACATTGAACGTCCCAACGTTCAAATGCAGATAAATTATGCATGTCAATTGTAATCAAACGAAAATCTTTCTTCCCGGCTGCCATTCGAATCAGATGTGAGTAAAAGCATTTTTCCGTGACGTTTGATGCGTGACAAAAACATCTCTCTTTCTCTCCGTCGCCTCGTGGTCCAACCAGCGGACTAACCGAGCGACCGAGCAAGGGAGATGGACTCGATGATGGTGCATTTGTTTGTGGCCTCAAGGTCCCCCCCGGAAAAAAAAATGGATGGAACAGCAAAAAGTCGAGCAACATAAATCTACATTTTTGCCGGTTGTTCATCTGCATATGTGCACACGTGAAAGTTGGATGCTGCAAGATCCTGCATCCATCGTCGTCGTGATGCTGGTTGATCGCTGTTGCAGCTTCAGACTGCTGGATGCAGCATTTCAAAGTTGTGATTAGAAAACAGAGAAATCACATGTCTATAATGTGCGGAATGAGTGCATTTGGGTCTCGGACTGATGAATGAGGTCCGTGTGTGTGTGTGTGTGCATCAAGCGAGCAGGGAAAACAATTGCGGGTAAAATCGATCTTGCAGAAATTGGCATCCAGGAAGTAATTTGAATGGTAATACTTGATGCTTTGCATGCGAACGCGACTAAATCGGAGTGGGAGATGAACAACATAAATTTTATTCAAATGATAGATGATACAGGGATGGTTGGTGTGCTTTGGCGTTGGATGTCATTATTCAAATTGAGCCTAGAAACATACTCTCGATTGTTGAGTGAAATCCATTACATGCAATGAGATTCGAGTAAGGTAGATGAACCAGTCATGGCTATACGTTCGTATTATGGTGTGTTTCAATTATGGCCTGTATGGCTTTTAAACATTCCGTTAAGGTTAAATTAACCATTCAATCACTGAAAACGAATCATACTCAGTGAGTGAGTCACTTTAACTCATTCCTATGGAGAAATCTCTATAAGCGTATGTTATTCATGCACTGTGTAACCTACTCTTCTATAAATTGCTCCATATTAATGAGTAAAAGTGACTCACTGTCTGAGCTAGTTTCGTTTATAGTGATGATCACTCATTAAATACCAATTCGCATCGTTTGGTGGCTCTATATTCCTTAGTTTTTTAGCTTTTCTGTGTGTTATGCGTGTGAAAATCCTTCTTCGGTTGTGTGACTCTTTGAAAATGAAGATTTTTCGCGGTGGTGTTTATAAATTGATAAAGTTTATGACAGGTGCTTGTGTCGTGTTTTGCCTGCGGTGCTTTTGGACTACATCGATCACTGATATTAGCTGGACCCCCTACGATATTTTACAACTTGTTCGATGCTAATGCTAATGCTAACATCGATCACTGGGAGAGAAGCAGGCAGACCAGAAATGTGGAGGATCTGTATCAGATTATTGTCGTTTTAACGAGAAAACGAGAAAAAAGTTCTATACTCAGGAAATACTAAAGGAAAGTTCAAGTTTGTGAGGGCACTACAGATAGTACTCTACGAAGCACTTAATGCTTCACCACGCCTCCAAAAGTTTTCCTTAAATCGAATATTTGTGTCGAAGTGCTGGTTATGAGAGGTCGAGAAAATATGTGTCGTTTTGTTGATGTGTGTTATGTGTCAGTTGGCTAGGCTTTTGTTCAAATAAGAGTGTTTTCGAAGAAAATAGAAACCATGGTATCATTTTTTAATTTTGTTGCTAAGCAATCACTGACAAAGGGTGCGCCTTTGGAGGGTGTTTCAACACTCCAAAGGGTATAAATAGCGGGACCTTTCAATTAGAATCGCAAGGAATGATGAAGGCAAGAATGACAACTGTATCAAAACCAAATACTTAATCATTTCTCAATAGTGTTGAAGTAATACGACATACACTAAACTAAGGACACGGGATATACTACAATAGATCAAATTACTGGTCGCAGTAGTTTTATGTCCGAACATTAGAAACATTTGAAAGAGAGATTCGATATAAGAAACTGGGTGTCCAATTTGGAGGAAGTCCTCATCAGTCTTGGGGAACCGAAACCTGTCCAGAAGATCCATTTCAACCAGGACAAAGAGACTGGAAATGAGCGTGTTTTCTCCTTCTCGACTGAACATTCGTAAGCAGTTATAAGTTGGGTGCGGTCGGACCAACGAAAATACAAGCAGTTCGTTGCATTCTGGGTTGAAGAAATTTTGCACTAGCAAAGTGGGGACAAGGTCCTCCATTGGATTCAGAAGGAGAGTGGATTAATGGTCAAAATTTCCAGTACCAACCAGAAGATTGCTGACCAACCGAGGGGCTGCCGGATGCAAACACTGAGTAGAAAATGAAAGCGCCCTTGCTACACCATGAAGTGAAGGAGTTTCCAGAACCCATGAAAAACGTAGAAGTGACATGGCAATGGCGTAAGTTGCTGCGAATCACACCTTTCGTAATAAGATTTGTTACAAATCTTCGACGCAAGGTATTAGCTTTCCGTTACGAACAATGGTGGCGAACGACAGCGAACAACGGCTACTTAAGACAAAATACAATATTGTACAGCGACTATTGCAGCAGAACGAATTTTTGAGAGTGGAAGTGAATTTGTGAAGGCAGGCGCAGTTGAAGGCGTTTCCACCAAACGGAATGCTATTGTTACTCATGGCTTCCAAATTTTATTTATTATTCCGTATGTACTGTAAGATTTGATAAAGAGAAACCAATCTTTGATTTGTTTTCCGTCGATCATGTTTTCCGTGCTGAGCACCAATACTACCGACGCCAGGGAAGCAGCTCCCACACCTGGACTCTACCTATCGACCCATCAACTCATGAACCGGGGACCAACGGCTTTACTTCCCTTCCGAAGGAAGGCGTGATCAGAGATGCTATGCCTCAGAACATCCCGGCGGCGCCGACTGGGATTGAACCCAGGCCTGCTGGGGTGAGAGGTAATCAAGCTTACCACTACACCACAGGAGCCGCTGAAAGATAAACCAATCGTTGAGATATTGTCAAAAGTCTAACACTGCTTCTTGACGCCTAACTTGGCCTACGGATTCTAAACTCGGCCTAACGCATTGAATCGCTATTGAAACGCCAATGAATTCACTTCGGCCTATCGGATGAAGATAAAAATAATTCAGTCGGAGCGCTTCTTTTGTTTATGGGAATAATGGGTGCAAACCTTCATATCACGCGTTCTCATTGACTTCGTTCGGTAGCTTAATAACTAAAGTATCGTACCAAACGCATAATTGACTTGTTAACTCTGAGATCATGGATTTATTTGAAGTTTTCTGCTCGATAGGCCCAAAATGGGCGATTAGGCCGAAGTAGTTCTCTACCCTACTTCTAGAAAATAGATTGCTCAAAACGAATCAGAAGCTAATGCAGATCGGGAAGAGGAGCCTTTTATCACAGGAGTGGAACTACGGATCGGAAAGTGGCTCCACTTGTTTTTTGCAAACACTAGCGCATCTAGCGGTAGAAGGCATCTTCTGCCTGCAGTTAAGATAGGCTGCATCCTATGATAGTGTGAGTGCACATAGAAAGCCCGTGTGGAACGCTACCACAATACATCGCTTGATGAGCAGACAAACGAAGCACCTTTTGATTCACCGATTTGTTTGCACTTCCCCTTCTGTTCTGTGCTTTTATATAAACTCACTCCGATCGTAGCCGAGTGTGGCGTGATTCAAATGAATGGTAGGATGGCGAACTCAGATGAAATCCCGGTCGATATGAATTTCCCGATTATCCTTCTGAAAATATACGCAGTGGCAAAACGATTGGTACAATATTACCATGAGAAGTTTGGAAATGCAAATTGGGAAACGGTCTTTAACGAGCTTCGACAGAAGGAAACAAGACCGACGGAAAACAAACCAATGGAAAAAAAAAGAGAGCCACCCTAAGGACATGTAAAAAAAAAACAGATCAAATACTTTTGATTTAATGTTAAGTGCTTTCGGTGAAGATTAGGTGATTTAAAAATCCCTTCTGTTGGCATTTGCCAACAATAGGGTTGTCCTCAAATTATCGGATATTCAAACTTTGTTTTTTTCTTTTCTTTTTTTAAATGGAGACGCAAAATAGTGACTATGTCTTTGCTCTTTGCTGAAAACATATGTTGCATCTGGTCGTTACGCCTTGCACCAGAACTACGAATTATATTGTTTTAATATGCCAAACGTACTGATTCTGTAGTTTCTAGTCCAGCCCGATTCATTTGAAATACATCCGATTGATATTTCACGTGTATACAACGAACAAAAAGAAGACCAAAAAAAAATCTCCGGGCGTAATTCCACTCTCACAAAATTTGTGAGCAAAGAACCAAGGCCGAAAAACAGACAAAAAATCCCTAGGGTGTATTTCCACGGCGATTCACCAGTGTTGGCAGTTCAAAGGATGGAAGATCAGGGGGTAACAACATGTAAGAAATTATCAGGGCTTATGATGTTTTACTCTCAATTTCACGAAAAAGAAATCTTGTTTTTTAGTGATGCATGATTATTACTCTATTAACTATATGCCAAGCTTATAAAATCATCCAGAAAATGGAAAGTCGTCAAAATAGGATTAATTTTTAGGTCATCAAAATTCGGAAGCAATTTTCTCGATATGGTTATTTTGGAGCTACGCCCTTTTCACATGTTAGTCTAGATATTTTCTTGCTCTTGGTGCTTTAACATGTTTTGTTACAAGACCATTTTGTGTATTTTATTTGTATAAAGAAGCTATACCCAATTAGGGGAAATGGCTCTAATGTTGGCCTTTGGATCTAAGCTTGGGCCCATACCTAAACATCTGCTATTTATCAATTTTACCTTGTTGAACGCGTCACTTGGGACGGTACAAATGAATATTTTTGGTCGCTATTGAAAATTGAGTCGATTGCTGAATTTAGTATGGGCCCAAATTAGGGGTATTTAGGTCGACATTACATCCATTTTCCCTATATTTTTTTAAAAATAAACAAAGTCAAATTGGTTACATTAAGAATCCAAATCCATCATCTCTGGATCAAAATAAGTTTAGTTTTTGAAATTGCACCCCCAATGTTGCCTTAAAAATACATGGTATGTTAGATTTAAACTTATGGGAATAGACGTCCAATTGATGACCTTGACAAATGTCCAGAAAATACTCTTTAACAAATTTATGGCAATTTGTCGTGATGATTGAGTAATGAGCTTTTAGAGTGCTCAACACAGATGAGGCTGGCAAGTTATATATTGTTTGAAGCGAGGATGACGGGCTTGACATAGATGGCCTACAGCGGCTTACGACGAACAAGTAAATCCGATCAGTAGCGGTGCGGCTTCTTCCTCCTTCTTCGGTGAATGGGCGCTCATGTGGGCTGCAACTCGCTGCTTCCGGGCAGCCTTTCTTTGTGTACTGGAGAACTATGTTCAACGCCACTGCTGCTGCTGCTGATGATGATGACCTACCGGACATCATCACACACTGATTGAATAAGCACCGTTCGATTTTGATATCTGTGTTAGGGAAAGCACTTTTTGCAGACAATCAGTGATAATTTTGATCACCATTGCAACAGTTGGACATTTTTGTAATTTTCAATAGTGACCCATTGCAAAATGGTAAAAAATAAAACATTTAAGAAGATTCGTAGAAAAATTTACAATCGATTGGTTTGTTTAGAATTAAAATCCATCCGCTATTGACAGAGTTATAAATGGTCAAAACCTGATCACTTTCCGTAACGCGGTTGATTTGGTGTTTTGAAATTGCAACCTCAACAAAGTTAATCAAACTTTAATATAAGGTTAATATTATTCAGAAAAAAAAACATTTACACTGGAAGCTGCATTAACGAATCAAACCAGGGGTTCTTAAATCGAATTAGTGCGTAAAAAAAAACTCGTTTTCTGGGATTTTCTTCTCAAAAAGAGGTTTTTGAAAATATTGGCAAATACCCCACAATATTAATATTTTTGGAATCGGACTGATGTGTAGCAACCGGAAATCCATCTGTGACGATCCAATATGGCGACATCGGGTTATTGATTTTTCGTCTTTATTAGACAGAATTTCAGCCGTTGGCTAGTTCATCTCTATAAAGTAGGGGGCCCCAGAGGGGGTTCTGTCTGCAAATTTTGTTACGGAGTTGGTTTACTCATGTACTCAAATAGAAGCAATTAAAACAGATTCCAGCTCATCAAAGTAATGTAGGGTTCTGAAAGAGATCGGAGCTCCACCGTAGGAGGGGTAATCCCCCGTCCGGCAAAGATGTCCCGTCAGCCAAAATAAAGTTAAAATGACCTAAATGTTGTTGTATAGCCCAGCGTCCTTGAAGAAATAAATAACTGTCGCTAAGGTGGAACGTTCGTCGCCCAGTACAGTCCCTAATGCTGTTGGGAAGTGCGTACTGCTCCCGTAAATGTTGGTATTGCGGACAAAGGCATAGGATGTATTCCACCGATGCAGTGGTTTCGCAAACGTAGCACATTCTGTGGAACTGTGTCCCACCAAAACTACGTGAGATCCTTGTATGGCCGGTCCTAAGACGAGAAACCACCTTCTGGTCCCGCAGTTTCGACATATCCGTCCAGATGTAAGGGCTTGTATCACGCTGTACGAATCGGATAGCATTAGTATGAGCCGGTCCGAGGGTGTTGGTTATTGAAAAACTGTGAAATACTGTCAAATAACCTACTGATGTCTGACGTCATTTTTATATTCAAGATGGCGGTTTCCGGAGCCAGAAATCCATGCTTGACGCCAGTGATGGATCGCTCTTTTGGGACTTTTTCATTATTTTTAATATAGAATACTTACGTTAAATCTAATTGAATTTTTATTTAATCCATCTTAAAATAGATAGTTTAGTGCTATTCATCTCCCTATCCAAATTCAAAATATCCGAACCGTAGAGCCACACTCTGTGATTTCACTGAAGCTACACACTTTGAAAAAAAAATGAAGTAAATTTAGGAGCACTGAGACTGACATATACGAGCGTCAATTTTGACATAAAATTAAATCATAATAGACTTGAAATTCAGCTCTATCAAACGTATTTTCGATTTTTCAGTCTCGGAGCACTTAATTTTACATGACATGTTTTTTTTTTTTTTTACAGTAGCAGCACCTACCCCACCCGTGTCCCCTCGAGATCGTCAAGTCGACGATGACAGGAGCACATATCGTGGTAGGGGTAAACAATAGTTGCAATTTCCAAACCTACGACTGGATGCCTTCCTTCAAATAACAACTGAAGTGCGGTAAAAAATCGGTAGAACTGTTTTAAACACACCGTTGGTACTTAAGCGGTCGGTTTTCATCTCTTTTTGCCAGTGGTGGCGAGGATGGGGCACCCCTCACCATCCCTCTCCAAAGGGGGAGTTTGGTAAAGAGAGATGAAAAAAAAAACCGATTTGTACCTTCCTTAAAAGTTGTCCTAGCTCGCTATTCTAATATCTATATACAATCTTCACACTGCCGTACTCTAACGGTACTATCAACTCTATGCTTTCATCTACTCCATCTATCGTATAAAAATTACCACTACAGTCTGTTATTTGAAATTAGCATCTTCAACTATGTAAATCGTTGACTTCACGTAGAAGTAATACTAAAACATATAGTCAAAGTAGGTATTCATTAGTTATTTTCTCCTGCTCGGGTACTGTATCTGTCGCTTGGATTCTGGCAGAGTTGTCAGTCTTCTTGATTTGATGTCTGCGTTAAAATGCTATCCGTGTTGCGTTGCACTAAAAGGGAACGGATACTGACGTCGTATATTGCCTAGACCTGTGCGCCGCCGCGCCACGCCGCCGCCGCCGACGATTTTCATACGCCGCCGCCGCCGATGAAATTAAGCCGGCGCGCCGCCGAAGTAAAATCTTCCGCGCCGCCGAATAACTTTATGTCACGCCGATGAAAAATCCGTAGCACCTTTTAGGTAAAATGCATCTTGAATGCGTTGAAATTAGCGTGTAGTGCAGCGATTGCCATTTAGTTTTTTTTTACGTTTGTTCGCACGTTTAACAAGCAGAAGAAGCCAAAGCGAAGGTAAAAACAAGCCGCATCCGCAAACCGAGGGCTCGGAAACAGGGTGGCCAGATTATTTATTTCATTATCGGTAGCTTCTCAAAACTTTTATCGGTAGTTATCGGTAGGCCGTCTGAAGAAGGCTTTCCCGATACTTTGAGAGTGGATTGGGGGTGGGGGGAGGGGGGTGACTTTCCTTCAGCTCTTCTGCTTTAAACGTGTTGAAATCAATATTTCCAATTCTAATGCTAATTCTGACTAAAGGAAAACAACACATAGGTATTAAATATGTTTCAAGACTACAAAAAATCTGTGATTCTAGGTAGAAAAAGTGAAAAACCGGTGATTTTTAACCTTTTGTCTGTGAATCGGTAGGCATATCGAAAATCGGTAGGTCTGGCCACCCTGCTCTGAAGTTCTACAAGCTTATTCTGGTCAACTCAAAATTGAGTCGAATGTACTCATCTCAGCGGCAAGTATGGCTACTCAAAATTGAGTAGCCTTATGTTGACTCACTTTTGAGTAAACTACGTTCTCACGTAGACTGAGTCAAATCCACTCGCCGGTATTTTCAGTTGCAGGGAGAGTTTTTGTTTTGATTTTTTTTTCAAGGAAATGGAAATTGCCTGCTCCGGATTCATTCTACCGGAGCAAAAAACGGTTCAACACCGTTTCCCTAAGCAATTCGTACTTACCTGAAGGCATTTCAGCCGGTTTTGAGTAATAATTTCTATGAGGTTTCCTCCGACATGACTGGCATTTTTTCCAAGTCCAGGATTTTGCTGACTGAGCGGCTTTGACTCAGTTTGACATTTCTCGTTTACTCAATTTTTGACAACTCGATACATCGGACGAAAGTGAGTACGATCGACTCACCTGGTGAGTAAGCAGAAGTTAGCGTGTAGAGCTTTTTGACGTTTAATCGGCGCACACTACTACACCATTTAAATCGAACGAGTACGAGCAAAAGGGAAACAGATTAGTGGGAAAACAAACCGTTCATTCATCCATGTATGCTAGATAGCGAAAGACTATTAAACGTCAAAAAGGTTTATACGACCAGTTGCTCTGCGTAAAATCGGTGTTCGAGATTATGGACGTTGATTCATACGTTAAATATGATTACAAAACTCTTCCTAGTGATCAGTACTACACCGTTCGTGATGGCCGAAGTGTTGACGACGCGGATAAGTCGATTTTTTTTCCGAAAAAATCGGGTAAAATGCTATGGGCAAGCCATTTGTAAGTAGGGTATGCTTTCCAAACCGCTTGTGACAACGGAGACAATGACAACCGATGTTTAAGTACGTGAGTGTTCAAACAAGCATCTGTTACCCATGATCCGTAAATACGACGCCTCAGTACTATTTTGGCCGGATTTGGCGTCAGTTCATTACTCCAAAGACACGATAGCCTTATATAAAGCCAACAAGGTCCAATTCGTACCCAAGGAGATGAATCCGCCAAACTGTCCCCAGGCCAGGCCAATCGAAACTTTTTGGGCCCTGACCAAAGCATATTTGCGGACACATGTAAAGGCAGCGAATTCCGTTACAAAGTTTGTGAAAGACTGGGAAAAAGTATCCAAAATTGTTGGACTAAAGCTACGTTTAACTGTGAGAGAATACTATAGAGAACATGAAAACGAAATAAAAATCGAATTTGCTGTAAACAAAGTTACGTTACCGTTTTTTCAAATCGTGCTTAGACATTCTGCAACACTCTATATTACTAACAACACGTTGATATTTGAGTTTTTTTTTTAATCTTGCAGGTCCAAGTTGTGCTTCAAATACATAAACCAAAAGTTGTATGACTATAATGCGTGTACATTCAAATATTTATCAGAGTAGTACAAGCATATCATTTATCGCTATCAACATTTTAATAACGTGTAATGCTCAATAAATGAAAGAATTCCTAGGGCCCATTAAAATGTTACGTAATGCAACAGATTGCTTTTAAATGCTATCCACCCCTACATAACGTACTTTTCTTATACTTAATAGAAGGGTTGTAACACTTTGCAAAACGACTTCACCAACAAGCACTTGACATACTTTCCTAAACAAATTCCACATGTACGGCCAATGATAACGACTCAAAATTGAGTAAGAGTTACTCATATTTGAGTTCAGTTATTTATTTATTTTTTTGTTGGAGAGTGAAGTAAGCCCACTCCGTGCATTGTTTGAACTTTTGTGGTACCCCTATTTGCTGTTTGTATCATGCAAACCGACCACTATTTAACGAGTAGACAGCTAATTGCCTGGACACATATTTTCCCAGTCCGGTATAATATGGTTTATAAAACCAACTACCTTTCCAAGATTTGCAGACTAAATATCACTAGGTTGTAAGCTAATACTTCCAAGAAATTTGGATCTACGCTTGTGTAATGCATCACAACTGCAGAACAGGTTTAAAGTTCCAAATTACAGAAACGACAGATATTACTCTGAACCCGACCAATGTTCTTCATGTGATATCTACTAGGACAATGCCCAGTTACTAGGCCAGTGTATATACTAAGAGCTCTTTTATTGGGCTCTAAGAGCTTTTTGGTGAATGTTATATCAGGAGTTATAAATCTTTTCGACTGGTTGCAGTTTGTGCATGTGCGATTGGCCATCACCCTTCGCTCTTTCCAGCATTTGAGTTCCATTTTTACCATGCAGAATGATATTCCACAGTATGGTTCGCTTGAAACACTTTTGGAAAATGTCCCATAGCAACTGAAATATTTGTCCCGGGGCCAAAGATTCCTGCATCTGTTCGTATTCCAATTTTTGAGCCATCTGTGAAAAATATGATTGAGCCTTGACGAACGTTAGGACCACCAATTTCGCAATCCGAACGTGCTGTTTAGTTGTCCTCTGGTTTCATCCAGTCTCCATTCATACTCATCACTGGTCCTCTTTGGAAGTATTGTAAGATGCTTAGATGACCAACAAGATCACTTGGCATTACTTTTTAAGATCTTTTGAGCCTTAGAGCCCTTCTTTCCGCATCTAGTTGCACATGTTCATGCAAGGGCAGCAGATTGAGGATTGCTTCTAATGCTTTTGATTGGGTGCTACGCACTGCACCCGTTATTGCAATGCATGCTAGACGCTGAAGTTTTGCTAGTTTCCTCTTTCGATTGTGGCCACCACACTAACGAA
Organism: Ochlerotatus camptorhynchus; assembly: GCF_037179485.1. NCBI lineage: Eukaryota > Metazoa > Arthropoda > Insecta > Diptera > Culicidae > Ochlerotatus > Ochlerotatus camptorhynchus. The sequence continues at coordinate 3,074,845 of NW_027040531.1, read as the reverse complement.
GCATGAGAGTTCAGGTTACTCACATTCGCGAAATCGTAGGTCACTCATAGATTGAGTAAATTTTCCGACGCTTTTCCGAGGAAAACTTCTCGAATATGAGGAAAACTGATTGTGGTTTTAATCTGTCTTCTAGTACACTTCTAACCAGTGTACAATTGTCTTAATTTTCCCCATATTCGAGAAGTATTCCCGGGAAAGTGTCGGAAAATTTACTCAAACTAGGAGTGACCAACGTTTTAGCGATCTGTTATCTGAAATCAAATATGGGTAGCATTTTTTGTCCATGTGCGATTGGTTTGGACAGTATTTTTTTTTTTCTAAATCAGTTGAAATAAACTCACGCCGACCCACGCCGCCGCCGCCGAAAGCAAACGGCGTGACGCCGCCACGCCGCTGCCGCCGGCAGAAAATAACATATCACGACGCCGCCGAAAATATTTTGATCGGCGCACAGGTCTAATATTGCCCTGTCGGTTTTCTCGAATCTCCAGCGGGGTCTGCAGGTGACTGCAGTGATGGCGGCAGCATGGAGCTGAAATTGGACCGGGTAATGGTCGCTGCCGTAGATTTTTCCGGAAAGGGACCGACCAGCTGCTGTGGTGACGTCCACCAGTGCGGAGCCCGTTACATCCATTCGAGGATAACCCTAGCTGGAATGGTGTCCGTTTAGGTCACCGACGAAAATCCACAGTTCGGGCAGCTTAATGAGAGCATCGTTTATTTGTTTTTCGAGGATGGGAATACGGCCGCACGGCAGGTACGCACAGGCTACGGCAATGCTAGAGGGATTTTTAGCTGTACGGCGATGATGGGAAGCTCTGAGCGATCTCACGGAGCACCCCCATGGCTACGGAGTGTAGCCCTAAGTCAATAACAACCCTTAACTTTTTTTTCAAAATGAAACACCCTGTCAGTGGTAACCCTGCATCGTCTTCTCCTCCCACAAAACTGTTTTCCAACTGCTAACCCCACCAAATACCGTCGGTCGAAGCCAAAAATATCCCAAACCCGCTAATTTATGAGTACCGCTCATTCCTTCAGTTTTATTTTTCGATGGTGGGCCTAAATACTACAGCCGAGTTCGATTCGCGCCTAGCCAATGGTTATCGAGTGTACGCCTATAACGCACCGATCGGCCGTCGGACGGCTTGAGGTTGGATCAAAGGCGAGCAACAAAACAAGAAAAATTAATTCCAACAGGTGTTTGCCCACATATGGCACACACTTTTGAATTGGGGGGCCCCGTGTTCGTGGCAGTTCGTTCCGTTTCGTTTGTACGTTTGCTTTGCTGAGAGGGGAGGATCCAAAGGCACTGTTCAAAGTGGTGATGCGCTTGGAATACATAATCGTTCCTCCTATGTAGCCACTAGAGCTCGGGTCTGTTTCGCGCTTTGTTTGATTTCCACTCTCAGCCAGCGGACACCAAACGATGGGCTCTCTGTTTGCTTTATGCGATTGAGCCCGACGACGATGGAACTATTATGGATCCCCACCAGCGTCGAACCGATGATACCCATACAGATCGTTGATTGCAAACAGTCCCAGTCTGCTCAGAGTGGTGGGAGCAAAGGAATCCTCCATTTTATTTTCTTCATCGAATGCCGAGACGAACCGTGTCTAGCAAGATAATTAATATCATTATGCTAATGTGATGCTTCCCTCGGTTCGGTCTCGGATGCTCGCTTTTATGTCCGTGCCGCGTGCCGGTGGTGGCATACTGGAATATGGCTCAGTCGACGTGGATGCCAAAACGAGACAGGTGCTTCTGAGTAGTCGCCTCGTGCACGTCTAATAGGCCAACGATTGCCTGCAGTAGCGAATGGATGTAGGAAAAAAAGAACCTACACACATGCCTGCGCTGCACACACAATGTGGTGATTTATGGGCCGATGCTTCGGGTGCATTTTCAATTAGCTGCTGGGTGGGAGGATCGACCGACGACGTTGCACCGTCCAAACAGTCAGTTCGTCACGGGTGAAAGCGTTTGACTCTAATTTGCGGTCTGGCCGACGGTGGCTGATTGGATGGACGCAATGACAAGGAGGAGATCTGCTGGATTGAGGGAGTGATTGCTGCAACTGGCTGTCAATGTGGTGCGATTTGAATGTCATTGATTGCCGGATTTGGACTCAATCTGTTAGCTCGAACGTTGGTAATTTTCCATATAAACTCGTTGAACTTTATCCCGATCGGATATTTGGCTCCAGAGATCTGTCCAAAGAAGTTAAATTCGGATCCAAAACAAGTATGAACAGCCGTTCTACGCTTTAGATATTACCAAATGAACGATTTACATAACCACTGTGCTCTGGCTCTCAACCAGGTGTGAATTAACATGGCTAAGTCTGATTTTTCGCACCGTGAACTAAAATCAACTACTCACACCTGCTGCCTCCTCTTCGTCCCCTATCTTTCGATCGGGATAAGCCCTCTCCCCGGCCATGGCACCTCCATCAGCAATCCGCCGTACCACAGCCGCTCTAATGGGCACACGCGCTCTTTAAATATGCAACGTGCGGTCTGCAGATTATGACATAAATGATGAAATATAGGGAAATTACATGCGCTTTCAGCTGCATTGCCTCCCCTCGCAACCAACTTGGTAGATGCAATGCGCTCGTTTCTTCTACTTATGGTGCCCGATTGCAGGAAATGGGTGTGGTTCGTACCGTACGTCGTTCGGTCGGCAGAAATGTCAAATGCCTTCAATGCATTCTGCGCTCCACTCGATTCAGCGATGTTGTGATATCTAGAGCTTATGGTAGGGTTACCAAATGCATTCACATCGAAGGGACTGGAGTCGTAGCTCCAAGAAACCGTTCGGCCGCCCTAAATTGTTTATCATAGATAACGCTAAACGATGCAATGTCTGATGGTCCTCCGAGGTGGTCCCGGTTAAAAGAAAAAAAAAAACCCGTTTAAGCTTATACTTTGAGCCACCGTTTGCAATACTTTCGATTTTTGTGCTTCTTTTCACGGTCTAGGCTTCAGCACACCTCGGCTGATTAGCCACTAATGATAGGCCGTTAATGGTCATCGTAAACGAGCTCCTTAAATGCTAATCGTCGCACTTTAGCTTAATTTTGTTCGAAATTTCGCAAGTTTTGTTCCACTGCTCCAAGAAAATCTTTACGACTTTGTTCCAGTTTATCGATATTTTGGTAGCGAGAAGTTTAAACCACTGATCGACCTCGAACTGGCTTGCTATTAACATTCTTCAGCTTCTTCGGTTGATCGTTGGGGGTCAGCCACAAATTATGTTAGGTTATTTGATCAACTTTTAAGGTAGTGTTAGATTTGACCCCCCCCCCTCATTTTAGTAAGATTACAACAATTTAAGAAAACCATTGAATATTCAGTTGGGAGCACATTTATAATTTTATGGACTAACTTTTTGAAGCTCAGTTTTGTATTTTCATTACTTGACATAAAAACGTTAAGACCAAATGAGACTATCTACTAAATTTGACATCTTATGTCTCCTTACATATTTTGTGGATGAACCCTTACGCATATCTGTCCTTTATTAGCGCTTCGTATCATTTAAAAAAAATAGGCGGCATCTGGATTGTCGTCGACTTGAAACGGCTTCTGTGAATACGGATTTGCGTTTCAGTGGCAGATTGTTGTTAAGATTCCGTGTTCGTCGCGCTGAAGATATCATCACGGAAGTGGGTTGAGTTTATTAATTTTGAGTAAAATTGTATACGGTTATGAGCAAGTGTATACAAACCTGATTTCGCCGCCCCACTCAAATGAGTTGTTAGCGAAATAACTGATCCAAAAACAAAATTCTAGAAGTAGACTAGAAACGGATGATACTTCAAACGGTGGCATGATGAATCAGAATAACAGATATAAAGATTGCAGCCTCCAATAGTCCAATCAGTTCAGACATGGTATTACCTAGCCGAATGTGGTGGGTTCGAAAACCGGTTCAGTCTAGAACAACTTTCGAGTTGAAAAGTGCTTGACTTCCCATTTCATAAAGAGCATCATTTATCCGAGCCACACTGCATGGTGAGATCTGACCCTACTTTCAAATAAGAATTTAATTTTATTGTAAAATTTTTCTCGTACGATGTTGCATCATGGGTTTAGGCCCTACTTTGAGGCTAGCTACTTCCTTGGTGGTATCCGGAAGATGTCCACATGTGGTCAGTGTGGTCCTGTGTACTTGATATGACTACTATTAAACTAGTTTTTGAATTCTCGTGTTATTTGAGATTGGTCCAGCCATAGGTTATCAGGCGAAACAGCAATTAGGCCGAATGGTCTTGAGCTTACACAGACTGACATACATTTTGACCAGCTTGCAGATATTATTATGTTTCCAATATGTTCAACACTTATACCCGTTCTCATTACGCTCTACATCACGTTATATAGCGCAATGATGTCGATATCAACCGGATGTTTCTCACTATGCTGACGTGATTAACATAGGTACGCTATGCTATTGAAAATTGTCTTCTTCTACTTTTTCGCATTTCAAGCTTATTGCTGATCGCATATTAGCTTAGTGCTCTGTTGCAGTGCATCAACAGTTTTGAATTGAGAGCTTTCGATGCCCATTGTCGTAGCTACTGGGGGTGTCAAGAGAATTTTTGGTGTTTTTTTTTTATTCACCGGTATTTTGTTAAGCTTGTCAAGTTCGATGTTACTAATCGATTTTTCTTTAACTTCTAGAAAGTTCGTAAAACTTCAAGGACATCAAAGAAGTTCAGGGAACATCGTAAAAATTGCGTAGAAGTGGAAAATTCAAAAATCATCGAAAAACATAGAAATACAGCAAACTTTGTAGAATGTTTGCGCTTTCGTAGCATTTTGAGGAGCTGCGTAAAACTTTATGTACGTTAAAGGAATTTTGAAAAAGTTCAGGGAATTTTGTAGAAGATTTAAAAATAGTTCAAAAACCTTCTAGGAACTTCAAAGATCCTTGTTTCAATATAGGGAACTTCGTTGCAGTTTGTCAGAGATCTTAATTCGGAAAAGCTCCATGAACTTCTTAGGGGTTTTGAGAACTTCGTTAAATTTCAAGGAACTTTCCATATGGTTAAGAATATTAGTAGATGATAGGTGTCTTTTTCAGAAGTGCAAAGATGTTCAGAGATCATCGTAGAATTAAGAGAGATTGACAAAATATGAAATTTGGAATAAATTCAGGGAACTTTGTAAAAGTTGAGGAAATTTAGTAAAACTTAAAGAAGTTTAGTAGATGCACGCTATGTCTGAAGGTACTTTTTTTGCAATATTCATGTACCTCAGTTTTTTCTTCACAGGATGTTAGTATTGATCCTAAAAATCAGCTCTGTGATGGTTTGAAAATATTTCATCTTGAGTTTTTTTAGAAAAGGTGTTTTGAAGTTTACAACTCCGATAACGAAGGCATATATTGGACTATTGACGATACAAAACTATTGCGAATTGAACAAATGCAGTTAAATCAGGTTCAAAAGTTGATTGAATTAATCCAAATGGCATTAAAGATTTCTCTTTGACTCTCAAGCAAGATGGGTATTGATTACTTGTTGAATATGGGGATTGAATATTTGTTGCTAGAACAACTGCTTGTTTAATGTCTCTTCCCTCATAAGAGTAAAAGAGAAATAAACGAGCAGGACAGTCCAAGACAGCCACGCAATCAAAGTAGGCATTGATTTTCTGCCTGTTTCGAGTGTTTTTTGAATCTCTCGAAGAAAATAGAGTTCGCTTGTTGCTTGTTGTGCTTCGAAAAGCGATTCTGTCAAAAAAAAAACGCCACTTTAGTAGCGACGTTCGTTGAAAGATTTTTATCAGAGTTCAATAAAGGAGTTAGTAGGTATTTGAAATGTTTGCGTCCCGTACTCAGCTGGTGACGAAAGTGGCATTTACAATCCTGAGGGATAGAAAATTAGTTTGGATTTTTGGAACCCATGACGAAGTTGTTTGAAAATCGGTTAACAGATAATGCCGATAATACAGGAATGAAACTCACATGATATTAGCTGCTCTTGCCCAGTGAGTTTAGGTAACCTTCACCTTTAATTACTACAGAATTGCTAGAGCTTCATTGCAGTTCCCATATTTTGTCTAAGGAAACTTTCAGGAAGGCTCAGCGACTTTCTAGGAAATTCTGCGAACTATAGGGAACTGTAGTGAATTTTAGAAAAGTCAAAGACGTTCCTCAAAAGAACCAGAGAAGTTTAACAACCTTCAGAGAAGTTCATTGATCTCAGTTCAGGAAAATTCTTCAAACTTTAAAGATGTGTTTCGATCTTCAGAGAAGCTCTATAAACTTCAGGAAAATTCTGCCAACTTCAGAGACGTTTTGTGAGTTTCAGGGGAGTTCAATGTCCTTCTGATAAGTTCTACGACTCACAAGACTCAGAGACGTTCTGAGAACTTAAAAAAAGTTCTAAGAACATCTGAAAAAAATTGAAGAATTTCACAGGGTTACTTCCAATCACTTGCTATAAAAAAAATATTTCTCGAAATTATGCAATCATTAGATGCAATAATGCTATGTTGTACTTGTAAGTTACAAGAAGAGGTAGTAAAGTATGTGTTTGACTCATAAAACCTGTCAATCTCGCTTTGAGAGCGTCACAATTAGCGATCTTATGATTCGTGAGCGTTCACTCAGAGTGAGCGCTCACGAGTCGTAAAATCGCTGATTGTGACGCACTGAAAGCAATATTGACAGATTTTATGTGTCAAACATATACTTCATGACCTCTTCTTGTAACTTACAAGTACTAATTAGCATTATACTGTATCATGATTTCATAATTCCGAAAAATATTTTTTATAGCAAGTGAGGGGAAGTAACCCTGGAATTTCATCGAAGTTCAACGAAATCCAAAAAAAATAATAAAATGGACAGGGATATGAATTTGAATGTATTTATCTTCTATAAGCTGTCTTATCGGGTTGTTGGTGGAACAACTCCCACTCCATGTCTTAGAAAACAGGTATGATAGAGAGAATTTGTTGCGATATCTCTTTCTCTTTAACACTTCCTTTATGAAATGTGATCAACTGCATGAGCAGGGTGGTAGCAGGGGCGGGATGTGCTGTCAAATCGGCCCACTGAAAGTCCATCAAAGAGATGTAAATATGTATGGTAAAAAATCTCTCATGAAGATTTACTCAGCTTTAAGAAAGATCTTAATCCGAGTGTTAATAAGGTCAGTATGTACATAACTTTAAACTATATTTGTGTTATGTTACATACGCTAAAATTGTCTTAGCGTATGAGACATACCGACCGTCAAACTATCTAGCCCGGTGTCAAATCAGCTATGACGAAAAACAACCCGGCCAATAATGATCCCTATAACGCTTCAAATTCTGTGGCTGCAGCAAATGCGACTCATCATGCGCAATTTGGATTCGCTGGTCGCCATTGTAGGTGCTTGATAAACGTGGAAGGATGCAATTTTGATCATCAGCTAATGGTTTTGGATAATATGGATGCTATAATGAGACATTGTTTTGGTGATGAACTCATGGATGAGTGCATAGGTCTTTTTTGAGAAAGTTGGTCTACCGAAACCTTCCGGTAGCCCCAAAGTTCAATATTGTAAAATATCACATTGTAGATTTTTGCAAGAGTACAGGAAAAGTCTTAGCCTGGTTCACGGAAAAAACAAACGAAGCTGTTCATAATGATTTTTCCCAAACATGGAGCATCTATAAAGCAGTGGAAAATAATTTCAGATACGACAAAAACTTGATGAAAGCGGTGGTATCGTATAGTAGTGCTCATTTGAAATAATCTCCTTATCTTGGCAGCTCCATGTTTTTTTTTCCAAGGCTTCAGATTGATCAAGTTCTGAGGATCTCCAACTGTTTCAAAATGCAAAGTTCTTTCAAGACTTCGGGTTTTTCGGGAAGTACCGAAATCTGGGGGAAAATTGATCACCGGTGTGAAATTGATCATAATGCGTTGTACTTTTAATTGTCACGTATAACATGGTCGGTGATAGATATCGAAAGAAATCTTAAAAGTATATCATCATGAGACTCCAATGATTGCCTTGATGTGTTTTTCCTAACAAAAAAAATGATTGCATAAATTTCAATTTTATAGAGCAGACGTTAAGTATCATCCAATATCAACATCAAACAAACGATCATAGGACTGGAACGATTGATCTCATTACCATTCAAGTATCATGTTTTACTAAACTAAGTGTCAATGAATCCGAATTATTTATTTAATTGCGGTAGAATGTTTCAAATACCACGAAATCCAGGGTTTTTCGCATAATTACCAGTGATTTTGAATGAAATTGCCTACATTTAGGCGCAACTGTGCATTTAAGACATCTTTTTTGGCCTGAAAGCACTTTTCAAACAATCGTTTTTTTTTTTTTAATGCGTTTATTTTTCCAGGCTCATTTGCCGTAGCTTTGCGGAGCCGATATTCATTGTTTGGATGACAAAATTTCTTAAAACTAACGTTAGTAAAGCGGGGGCCGATTACTCGCGGCTATCTCGAGGTTAGGGGTAACAAATTGTAACAAATGGATGGCAGGGTAGGGATAGAGAACACAAGGTTTGGAGAGCAATGTGCTTTTTATCTCGAAATAAGCGACCAACTGACGAAAAAGACAAACATGGGGGTACACCGATGGGCAGCTAACAACTTGGGGGAACACAAGATGACGCTAACTTATAGCATCTGAATCGGATTCAGGGAACCCACATTTAATAAGAACAATTACTTGAAATGAGACCAAATTTGCGTGACATAGTTATTGGATCTTCACTGAGCATTTTCTTAAGTTTGAGATGCTTACATTTATGGCATCGGGACGCTATGTGATTTCATTACAAATAGCATTAACAAAGGATCATTGCTTGTTCAAATTCAGTAAGCTTTCAAGGCTCCCCCAATGGAGGTCCCAATCATTTCCTCCCCAATTTTCCAACCTCCCCAAGGCCGCGAACGTGGATCTCCCACAGTGAACAAGGTTCACTGTTTCAGAGATAGAAGTTGGCAAATTCCCTAAATCAAAATCGATAACCGGATAAAGGACAAATTTAAAGCAGGAGATAACTCCGAGGCTTTGAGAAGGTCGGTTGCAGAGCTAACCGCTGGAATATATCCAAACTACTTGCATCGGTACAATGTTGGGTCACGGTCTCAAGCAGGTGTAGGGATCGTCGTCTCCGGTCCATGTGAAGCAATCAGTAGCAGCCTAGCTTAGGTATTTTCGGCTGAAGTTGCAGCCATCAACATTGCGTAAACCACTCCGTCTGCTCATCCAGTGCTGGTACTCACGGATTCTCACAGTGCTATCCAGGCTCTCCAGTATGAGGCCCCAGTACAACCGTGGGTACAAAGTGTAATCTGACCATTGCGACGGAAGCGGACAGTCTGACCGGAGTAGGACCCTCGCCATTCTAGCAAAGTCCTGCTTCAAGACATCAAGCGCTGGATAACCAGCTCAATGAGCGAGCCCTGCAAGATCGAATGGTCGCAATCTCGGTCCCAGGCCAGTCGTGAAATCAAAGGGAACGCCGACAGTCCACATCGTGCTCTCTTTCCGTGTGGATCTATTTGCTTTTTGCTAATGGAAGCGTTACTGCTACCTGAATCTACAACAAAATTAAACAGCACTTTTCAGTGCTCAATATTATCTGTAAAAAATTTGCCGGCATGCCAGCTTAAAGCAAAAGAAAAGGGCAATCACTCGATCCCCCTTCTAATGAAATTCAATTGAGCAACCAATTTGATATGCTTACGGCTGATGGAAATGATCCATCATCCAGGCAAAATTCCGTTAAACATTCCCGGCTAATATCAAGAAGGAAAAGGTCCCCTATATTGTGATAACCACTTCTGAATTCCATGCTGTTGGCACGGAACTTTTGAACTTTGTTCAATTTAATTTTCCACTTCAAATTGGCCGTTGGATTGAATGCCATGTATTGGATGATACTTTGGACGGATTCAAACGTCTTCTCCAGTATCTTACTGAGAGGCAAAACAAATTTGTTACTTACGACACCAAAACTGAACGTCTGTTCAAGGTTGTCTTGAAAGGTCTGCCCAATGGTGAATCTCTGGATTACATCATAGATGAATTGAAAACATTACTTGGAGTTGAGCCTGTCGAAGGAATTAAACATGAAAATGAAATCGCGTCCTGGGGATTCACGCAACGGGATTTCTAATGATTTTTATTTAGTTCATTGCAAGTCTAGTGAACTAAACAACCTTAAGGCCTTAGAAAAAGCTAGCATTATGTTCAATGTCCGAGTGAAGTGAGAATACTTCAGGAAGACTGGAGGAAGTTTCCAAAACCTCACCCAATGCGGCAAGGGCCAGGGATGGGGTCACGGAACAATAAATTGCTACATGCCAGCTAAATGCATGAATTGTGGTGATTCCTCTCATGCAAAGGATGACTGTCCTGTGAAGGAAGATCCTACAAAATTTAAATGTTCAAATTGTTTTGAAAACGACAAATCCAAATTTTGGAAATCTAAGACTCGCAAAGCGATCCTACAATCTTGTTGTAAGTGACAGGTAGGAAACACTCCACGTTCCCGACCAAGAACTAGTTTCTCTGTTGTTAACAACAGTCAGCGAGGGACAAATTCCCAAATATCACCCCTGCTTCAAATTCTTCATTTATATCTACTCCCCTTGCTGCTAACAATGTTCAGCGTGTAAATGGAGCTACCTTTGCTGCTATTGCAGCGGGTTGAAATCAAAATTCTAGCCAACATAGTTGTATCGAAAATTTTGATAATTTTGACTTAGGAAGCATTTCAGCTCCTAAAATGGATTTGTTACAGAAATTGTTAAATGACATGATTACTGATATGCTGAAAACTAACTCCATGTTTGATGTTATTCAAACTGGAGTAAAATTTGCGAACAATAAAGTCATGACTTTGAAATTCAGTGACGGATTCTAAAACATTAAATACGTTGAATTGGAATGCTCAATCTCTTAAAGATAATGAGGACGAGCTATTTAACTTTTTGAGAGTTCATAACGTGCATATTGCCGTTATTACTGAAACGTTCCTGAAACCTGACCATAATGTTAAAATTAACGCAAATTATTTCATTTATCGAAATGATCGCCTAGATGGAGCCGGTGGTGGCGTTGCCATCATTGTTCATAGACGAATCAAACATAAAATTCTTTCTTCATTTGAAACCAAAGTTTTTGAAGCTTTTCGAGTTTTTGTTGAAAAAAAATCTGGACAACTTACATTTATAGCTGCCTATTAGACATTCCAATGCGTAGGCCAGCAAAAGAATTTTCTCAGAAACTTACCTGTCATAGGTCTAAATTCATCATTATTGGTGATTTGAATGCAAAACACCGCTCATGGAATAATGCTCAAAGCAATTCAAATGGTAATATTCTGTTTGATAATTGTTCTGCAGGTTATTACACTATTCAATATCCAAACAGCCCTACATGTTTTTCTTCAGCAAGAAATCCCACAACTGTTGATTTGGTCTTAACTGATTCATGTCAACTTTGTACCCAATTGTTTAACCATGCTGATTTTGGTTCTGATACAGTAACTTAACTTAACTTAACTTAAATATCCCAACAAACAATTTCTAGTCCCAACAGCTCTACTTTCAATTACCATAGAACTTATTGGGAGCAAAATTGAACATTTATGGAATAAAACATTGATCCAAATATTCCTTTTGCAACTTAAAGATGATATTATTAATGCTCTTGAATCTCAAACTACTTCTATTGCTGAAGCAATAGCTGCCTCAGTAACAAAATGCGAGGTTAAATTCAATTAAATTATAATAGACGACCATCTTCAGCTCTTGATCCGTCTGAAAAATGTCCGTAGGAGGCAATATAAAAAAAAACACGCGATCCTGCTATGAAAGTTATCTGGCGGGATTTGTAAAAACAAATGAAAAAGCGATTCTGTGTAGGAACCAAATTTTTGAAAATTTAGTCCTGGGTTCTAAACTCTTTTGCATGCTCACTAAAATTAAAAAAAAAAACCTCAAAAGCCTATTCGAGCGCTTAACGAAGGTGATACAATTTTGATCCCAACTTCTAGAAAAATCTCAGAAACTTGCTAAGCAGTTCGAAAATTTTTCATAATTTCAGTTTGGGTCTTACTAGTCCTATTGAGAATCAGGTTGCTCGGGATTATCCGAATATTTTCTGGGTATACAGTATCATTGTGCATGTTACACAATATACAAATTCATGTATTGATTGGCATAGAAAGCTCTCATTTAATAACTGTGGATGTGCTTCAAGTTTAGAGCAGGAGAAATCTCGTTTAACTGCGTCAAATCCAGGAAGAGAATGATCTAAAATATATTTTACTCTGTAAATTCCGTTTTTGAAATTTTGAATTAATCTCGGAATTTTGTATTCAGAGAAATATTCTAAATTCTGAACTTAAAACAAGTTTTCACAATCCTGGATTCGCAAGAACGGAAAGATCGTTTTTGCTAAGAGGCCTATAAACGAAACCTTAAGATAAAGTATGAATACATATCAGTATCACTGATGTCGGTCAAAAAGCGAAGATAAGATTACCGCACAAATCACTTTCCTAATCAACATGTATTCACATGCAACCCTCTAAATTACCTACCCAACAACACACGTCCGTCACCTTTCCCACTCCAAGGTAAAGTTTCTCTACTCCAAGCGCTAAGCTGAGCCACCCAAGACCCCAACGCGACGACGACGACGACAACGACGGGAGGATCGCATTCCATCGCATTGCCCGCTTTGCTGCATTCATTGCATTCGAATCGCGATCGCAATTGAATTCGCTCGCAAATAAATACCAAATCGAGCGCACACATTCGCCTTCCTTCTAATCGGTATAAACCACATCTGTTTTGCATATGGATTTCTTCATCTGTTGGCATCTCTCTAGCCGTCCGCCGGAGCGAGGTACCCAGAGCACTTAGAGTTAGTGCCACGCGCGCACTTGAGGGGAGATGTCGCGTCGCGTCCGGGTACGAACCTATGTGCGGCACAGACACTGACTGCTGCTCCACCGTGGAAAAGTGCCATAATTATGCCACACCAAAAATGGGGGGACGAACTCTGCCTGGGTGCAATTTATGTGTATTATATGGAGCACCGTGTTTGTTCATTGAAATCGAAACCTGCCTAGCTCTAATCTACGATGCGGTGCAGAGCATAATAGACGAGGCTTTCGTCATCACTCTTTTCGCTCTCGGCTAATTACCATACCCACAACAACTGCTCGGTTGAATATCTTACAAGGATGCTGCTGGAACACCTAATCATAACGACCGCATCAGCGATCCCCGGGCCGAGATTGCAGCACGGAATAATGCGTGATGTTTGGAGCGTTGAAAAACCGAGGCCTGTCCGAGCAGTCAGTAGCAGCAGCAGCAGCAGCCATTGCTATTGGCAAGGATCGCGAAAATAAAGCGATGGAAGATGTTATCAATGCTGCCTGCCCGACTATTTCTACGAATGAATAACACATGTTAGCGACGACCCCACGAAGCAGCAGCAGCAACACCTTGACATGGTTAAGTGCGGCTGCTTTTTATTATTGTTGCTGTAGTTGGGGGCTGCTCTTCAACCAACTGTGGCGGTCGGTCGTTGATAGGCCCAGAGGCATCTGATCCACCCGGGGAACCTTGAAATGCTTTAGACTACTTTTTCGACAGCCGTAATAGAGGCGCAGTTGAAGGTGTGCCCAGACATTGGAAATGGATTCGGTAGCTCCGTTTGGAAGTTGGTGGCAGCAGTAGCCTTTCAGTTTCACCCCCACAGGGAAACGACCCTCGCACGTGTTTTGTTGAGTAGCTTAAGATATGTTTGCCTGACAAGAATTTCGAAATTATGACAGCGAAGTTTCGATCATCAGGATTTCTAGAAAGCAGTGAATAGCAGTTCCTTTGTTGATTGAAAAATCGTCTTAATTGCGACAATTATCCTCACATCACATCATTGAAAGCAAAGGCGCGGAAGGGAAAGTGAAAGGATCAACACCTGGATTGACGCACCCCAGCACGACACGTTCGACAATTTCCTGAACTATTAAGATATTATACTTTTCTCTACAGGTTAGAGAACGATTACCGAGAGCACCCATCCGCATTGTTTCCGCATAAGCTCAGCGTACAAGCAAAATCAACCGGGTAATTGATCTAATTTTAAACCTTCCAAGAATTTGCTCGCTCTCGCTCTGTGATAGATCATCAGCCTCATCATTACCCGTACAGCACCCATACAGGTAATTTTCCACCTCAAGGCTGTAAAATCTCGAGACTAATTGGCGCGCGGCAGCAGCCCAAGTGGGAGTCCTTCCGCGTGGGGGTTCATCACTTTAACCAAGTCTCTAGTCATTTACACGTGAGCAGCAGGATAGCCGCAAGCACAAGCTGCCTGATAAATCATCTGTCGAAGTGTCATGTTATGCGTTGCGTTGTTGCGTCACTATTTCGAACCACACACTACTCTTGGAGGGAGGTCACAGCTAATTACCGTTTCCACGGGGAGGATGGTCGCATTTCACGCCAACTCATCACCCTCTCAATTTGAGAGGTGTTCATCACTGAATGTCACGCGTCAGACAGAGTGCAGTCCAATTAGTTTCGATTGTGAATGTACCGTCGTACCTCCCGCACACGAATCGAGGGATCTTTCGTAGCCCACCGAGACAAGCAATAAGGAATCTCCATCGAGTCTGGCTGTCAGGTGCCAAGCCGGCATCGTCACTCACTCTCGCAGTTCAGTTGCTACGCGGTTCCATACTCTGTCGCAGTCTCCATGGGTAATTACGCTGCGAAGAGGGGTAGACTGTTGCTGCCATCTCTACCACCTGTGACGAACGAGAGATAAATATGTTAATAATTAGCATTCGATTATCGCTTTTTTTTTCCACCGACGCGACGCGGTTGAGACTTACCGGCAATTGAGCCGGTACGACACTATGTACGTTTCGAGAGGGATGTAACTGACGATGATACCCGCCTTCTGCTGAGGTGTTTACATAGCAGCTAACAACCAGTTGCACAGTCAGTGTGGTGAATCTGTGGGACATCCAATCAACATCATTTAAGCGAGGGAGACTCGACTCGTGATTTGTCGTGATGATCTCCCGGCTAATGGTGCGATGATGGGGGAGCAGGTTGATTCTATGGTTTGGAGGATGAGAGGGTATTACTTCTATAGAGCTTTTCCAGATTTGAATGCAACTTTGCACATGCTTTGATTTACGGTTTAGCGACTTAGTCAATTTAATTGTTTATGAGAACATATTGAGAGGTAAACACATATCATCGGTAAGAGAGGTGTGAGTGAGATAAAATTTGCGAAAAAAATCTAAGGGTACCGATGGGATTCGAACCAACAATTCCCATTCAATACACGCCAATTATACAACGTTGGACCTATATGGTCTACGGATGTATTTGGCTAATGACATTTGAGTTCAAAAATGTTGTCCGAAAGATGAAGTTTAAAAAAAATTGTTTATATTTAAGTGTCCAACTTTAAATATTTACAAAAGTTTGCATTTTCCATGAGCTTTTTAGTGAAAAATATAAAACTATACACTATATTGTATGTTGACAGTGTATATTTATTTCTGAAAAGGTTTTATTTTTCCCAACAACTTTGTGTTGGTCGTCATTTCGGTTGAAAGTGGCGATTTATAGTTATGATTTATTAGAAAATCTCCGATGCGCCATTTTGAAGTTTTTTCTGAGATTCAAAATGACCGAATTTCGGCAAAAATGTGAACAACTAACTCCCTGCGCTTCGGTCAGAGAGCGTAAAGGGTGTCGTTGTGCCAAGCAGACATATCACTCTTAAAACTTTCATCGAAATCACTTTTAACGGTCAATTTAAATGTTTCTTAGTTGGTAGTACCGCCACTTGTGGTGCACATAATCAATTCCCTAGCGTTTGACGTTTACACACTTCAGTCATCTGTTGAGTTTCCCTAGTAGCACTCTTGTCACAAATCAATTGTAGAAACTTATATACGACTTATTTCAGTCATAAACAAGTTGCTGTAACTAATTGTGATGAAAGTGTGCTACTCGGGTTATTGCCCATCATAGTGTATACAACGAATGGCGGTAGGGTTAAAATGATAAATGTTCAATGTGTTGTGTCTGTTTGTATGTGAGGTAACGTTAGGATAAAATCAAAATATTGAGATATATAACGGATCACTTTCAGAAATACTTCACTTCGCAACCGAGGAGCCATTCTGACGGCCATATGAGTACCCAAGTAACCATATAGTCGCAATATAGCTTGTATATTCTTACTTTACCATACTCAAGGTTAGTTGGGGAATTTGATGAAACTGTCACTTCTTGAAACCGATCCCTTTCGTATTTCTTTCATTCTCTTTTCGCACACGGAGCGGTCGGTGGACCAGCGACTTTGGCCGTGAGCCTCATCCCAGTTCACCATGGCAATTCAGTGACAGATGGTGGACATGAAACCGACCACACCAACCAGCGAGGAAGGAGTCAACGTCGAACCAGGAACGGAAATTAATGCGGATTTAACACCCTCGGAAAACAAGAAAAACCCGGAAAAGGCGGAATCATGTTAGAACCAAACAAGGACGGTTTACGGAAGTAAATTGCCGGTGAAGCACGTAATGAAACACAAAGCGTTAGAAAAAAAAATCCCAAGGGATTCCAAAGGAAGCAATTAACGGTGGCGCAAGAGCAGAATTTGGTGATAGCTGTCCAATTATTTTTTTTACAAATTGAATATCAAAATTAAACTTAATACATGCCAGGTTTGATTTGTTTTACCCTGTAAGTGTCGGCTTATTGTGAGTGAAAGTAGCCTGGGCGTGAGACCCCAGACATTCTGAAATGGGTTGCTGGATCTGCAATAGAGATATCACCTTCTAACTCCCGGACTAAAGCTGTTTAAAATGACAATAAATGCGACGTTGTAGAGAGAGTTATTCCGTAATAAAACTGACAGTGGGGGTTAGAGGGAATACACACACTCACACACACAAATGTGAACAACTAACTTCCCAAGTAACATTTTAAGTTTTATGAAGTAATACAAAGCTACTTTAAAACAACATACATAAAACCCTGGCTACTTTGCCATTGATGCATCCACCAAAACCTCATTAAGACTAGAATCTGTCTAGTTGGCCCATCCTGGAGAAGGTTCTGAAGGGTATCTTTTCGAAGCTCTTCAAGATTGAATTACTGCAAAATGGTTGTATGACGAACTTATTGAGAACCATTTGAAACCCGTATTTAAGCTACAAAAAAAGTTATTTGGCAAAATTAAATACCTTTTTCAAGCCATTTTGCCTAACCGCTTGCTGAATCCACTAGAAAAATCTTCAATCAAGATAGAAAACGATTCAAAAATACCATCCGATCTTAACAATATAATTGAAAAAAAAAAACTGATCAAATAAAAAGCCAATTCAATTTCCAAAATTATTAAAATTATTCTCATAAAGTGGCCAAGTTGTAGATGCCATATTAAATCTTATGTGAAATGCACTTGAAAACATCGAAAAAAAATAAGACCACCCTCGGAAAACGTTGATCTCGCTTATTATTTTTAATCGAGAAGAAAAATTAATTATTCTTCAGATTGATCATTAAGCGCAGCCGAGATATGTTTTATGATTATCGTATTTCAAATATCTGCTCATTCCTAAATTGACCAAAATAAAGTTATATCCATGGAAATACACATTGAAAACGAAGTTTGTAAAAATCAAACTAAATAATTGTAATATGGCGGTGGCTTAAAAGTTGGTTCACATGGGCCATTTGTGAAACAGTTGTTTTGCTTTAATGAGATCCCTAACAAATTCATAAGGTTTTAAAATAGCTTTTATGAAGAAAACTTCCTGACTGAATTGTAATTATCTAAAGCCATTTTGCTTGATCCTATCCCGTTCAGATTTATGGCGGTATTTATGGAGGCAAAGTTGCCTGCAAAGAGTTAAACGTCAAAGTTTGTTTATCTTTCGATAGTTGCGTTGTCCGATCATTGCAACGAGGTTGTACTCCAGCGTTCTTCCAAGGGATTTTCTCCCGCTGAATTGGAAGCAGTTACTAAGCAAGTGTGTGGAACTGTTTTGCAACATTTCGCATATATCGCAACAACTGGAAGCTCAATCGTTCCCGTAAAATATCCCCTTCTTCCGGATGATTTCCGAAATCCGAAGTGAAATGAAATACGTTTGAATGAAATTTCGAACCTTTCGCTGAATAACATTACTGCTATGAATCGGAAACGAGCCAATCTCCACTTACTGACAGTTTCAACGGTTTGCTGCAAATTATTTCGTTCGTCCGATCTGGAGAAAGCTGGTCTGTTTTTAGACTGTTCCATAAAGGAGACGGTCAACACCGTTAAGAACGTGATGCAAACGCCAGATGCTCAGTCGTTGCTGAAATTGACTTCCCTACGGTTGTTAACATCGCTTGAATTTTTCATCCTACTTTGTCTACTCTTCGAGATTTCCCTGTCATAAATATTGCTTTTATTCACTATGAGGATTCAACTTTTGAGTTCAATTTGGAAAGATAGTAATTGGGGATTTTGTGGTACAATTTAAGAACTCTAAACAAAAACAAAATATGCTTTTTGCTCTAATTTAAAACCGAATTGTTTTATGGTTGCTTTTATAATGACAGAACAACTTTATAGAGTATTTCATCAAGGCATTAATAAATAATAGCTAATGAAGTTTATGATTGATTTACAGAACAGTTTTATGGAGGTATTAAGAGCTGCTTTAAATTTATGTTTTGAACAACTTTCTCGACAGACTATAAAAGGTTTTTAAAACAGTAATAAACTGAATTACTAACCAGAAATGTTTCACACTTTGAAATGCTGTATTTAAACTGAATGGATTGTTTATTTCCATTATAAAACCATAATAAATCAGAGTGGATGCCAAGTAGCTGTTGAATTGTTACTTGAGTTTAGACTGTATTCGAAAAAAAAAATGCAGCAGACGAAAATTACCACCAAAAATTCATTTAAAGTCGAATATTTTTGAAATTCTCAGGGAATAAATAAACGCATATTAGCTATGTTTTTTTCAAAAAATGTTTATTCAACCTCCCCTCCATGCCTGCACCTTGGACTTAACGCTACCCATCAAATCCTTTGCAACACTTGCGCCATCTTTCTTACACTCTTTCATTCAATCTTTCTTCAAATCTTGTGAGGAGCAACACAATAGTTGGGTAAAGAAGAATTGCATTATAACACACCGTCGACTGGAAATGCTCTCGCAAACGTGGGGCTTTAGGTAGTGATGAAACGTCGCTAGAACTATTCCACAGCCACAGTCAGTTATTAGCAGAAGGAGGACGCACATCTTTTGCCTGTAGACTTGAAGACATACTTCAAGTCTCCGCGTACATCGTACGGGTTAGGCAAAAGATGTGCGCCTGACTTTAAAAACTGTGGCATTAATGGCACTTCGCTCATTTTCAACTTCTCTTCAATTTTCATACTGCCGTACTCTAACGGAACTATCCATCTACCCTCTTCTAAAAATCATTCTCTAGCTAATAAAGCTTCATGTTAGCATTTCCAACCAACTCTGAAATCCTTGTCGTTTTTGAAGAGAGTTCCTGTTTCCCGGAGCTTGCCCTTCATAATCACCCAGAATTTTTCTATTGGGCGAAATTCTGGCAAGTTTGGCGGATTTGCCTCCTTCGGCACAAAAACAACATCGTTGGCTTCGTACCACTCCATCACCGGTTTCGCGTAATGGCACGATGCCAGATCCGGCCAAAACAGAGCGGCACCTTCGTGGGACCGGAGGAAGGACAGCAGGCGCTTCTGGAGGCATTATTCTTTATATTTGGCCGTTGATGGTTCCGGTCGTTTTGTACGCCTTGTCGGTCGATATTTATAGGCCTTGCTGAATCGAACAGATCGCCTGCCACACTAAGTGCTTTTAGGCAAATTTGTCGACCTTGTTTTTCCGGATTTTCATCCAGGCCGTCTTGCCGACGAAAATTCCAGGCTGGGGATCTGCTTTTTTTTCATTTGGTTTGTTTTTTCCGTCCGTGCTGAGCACCAATGCTACCGACGTGCCAGGAAGGCAGCTCCCACACCTGGACCCTACCTATCGACCCATCAACTCATGAACCGGGGACCAACGGCTTTACTTCTCACCCGAAGGAAGGCGTGATCAGAGATGTTATGCCTCAGAACATCCCGGCGGCGCCGACTGGGATTGAACCCAGGCCTGCTGGGGTGAGAGGTAATCACGCTTACCACTGCACCACCGGTGCCGTTGAGGGGATCTGCTTGGCGTCCACTTTCTTGGCGCGGGATTTGACCACCGTATTTTGTTAATTGGTTCGGTTAAGTGCCTGAAGTCCGGCACGCTTCATTGTCTGCTGGACGAACCAGACGGAAAAATTGACCTTCTTGGCCACGTCCCGAATCGAAAGGTTCGGATTGCGCATGAGGTTATCCCTCACCTTCCTTGCATTCACGGGGTCGTCTTCGCTTTTCTTCCGGTGTCAGCTCGCCGCTGCTCAAGGAGCATTTGACCAAAAATCTAAATCTCTGATTTTTCAAGAAGATTAACTGAAAATTTGTCAGAAATGTGATTTTAGATGAGTTTCCATCAATATAAGTGAAAAAAAGTCAATCCCCCTAATAGTGCAATTTGAACTTTTCTCTAGGTATTTATTCTATTTTTCTTAATATGTGTTTTTTTGTTTTTTTTTTTTTGCAAGGAGGAAACCTTTAAAATGCCATCATGCCACCCCTTGACGCCTTGCCCTTTTACCTCGGAAGCACTTGTCGTATTGCTTCGGAGGGGACCGTGCATTACGCACCTCAATATCTGGCTTAGCCCAACGCCTGGCTGCTCTTCTTGAGACTTACTGTTGCTGCTGTAACTCGTAGTGGCCCCCAGGTTCGACACTGGTGATCTCTGCAATATCCCGCTCCTTCGTTTTCACTGTCTGGCGTCTTGCCGTCGTCCTTCATATTTTGTTTTTGTTTTTTTCTATTTCTTCATTTTTGTTTTTCTCCGATTTTCTCCATTCTGATAGGTCCCCCTCCGGGCCGCTATCTCCACTCGTTGTATGTAGTCTCCTTTCGTGATCCCATGGTTATCTATGCAAGCAAGGAGGCCATGCTAGGGTTGACACGGTCCTTCATGGGGACCGTGTTCAGAGCCAGATCGGCGTAAGTCAGGAATGTTACATCTGAACCTACTACTCACCAATCACCAATTGGTGACGAGTTTTGAACGTATCCGGAGGCCTGCCAAGGTTTTACCGGGACGGGGGCGGCCGCACTATTAGCCCACTCACCATTTCAAGAAGGTGTCACCCTTCTTTACTCAGGGAGCAGAATAGCACGACTGTCAGCCCTGTAGCGTGGTATCCAATCCATTGTTCCGTGTCGTGTCCATAGTTTCATGCCGTGTCCAGTATGCCGTAATAAGGATCTTACTGATGTCGATCCTAATGTGCCGGTTGGCACTCCTGCGGGTTGACGAAGCATTTCCTCTCTCGCCGTGCTATGGTTACTGCGCCAGAGTTCGCGTCGCACCCCCTCACTTTGCTATTGTCGGGAGGACAACATTGCCCAGGCTACACCACGGGGAGGTGTGATGTAGGAACTTGTGAGGACCAGAGCTAGGTTGTCAACTCACCATTTGTAGCCCAGATAAAGGATGTGTCTCCCTCCAACAGACCAGAGCTGTCCTAGCCACGTCCTTGCATCTAGTGGGGAAAGGGTAGGAATGTTAGTCCGACACTTACCCGAGTAGCACACTTTCATCACAATAAGTTACAGCAACTTTTTTATGATTGAAATAAGTCGTATGTAAGTTTCTACAATTGATTTGGGACAAGCGTGCTACTAGGGTACTTAAGAGAGATGCAGAAAACTCTATGACCCCTCATAAGTGTCACGGGAAGGGTGGATTTTTGTTAGTAGGGAGGGTAAGCCATAGGATACGCCCAGTCGGCGTTGCTGGCAATCGTTATATCAAGCATTTCATAAATAGAAGCTGTAAGTAGTTTATCTGTTTATCTGTGTGGTGAAAGGAGCTATGACAGTTTATGAAGGGTTTAAATTTAAGCCCTCTCTACTACACCAATGGAAGATCATGTTTAGGGCAGTTTGTAACCGATTTAAAATCGTCTGCGTAACCATTAAATAATTAGGACTAACTTTAGATAGTAAACTCTATTGGAATGTTCATCTAGAACAAGTTATAAAAAAGCAACCAATGCTCTCTGGATTAGTAAAAGGACGTTTGGTAAGGAATGGGGACTCAAACCGAAAATGTTACACTAGTTTGGTGGCCAAAAACAGTGCAAAAAACAGCTAAACAAAGACTTGAAAAACTGCAGAGGTTGGCCACTACCTCCATAACTGGAGCAATGCGCAGTACTCCATCTAAAGCCTTAGAAGCTTTGCTTAATCTTCTTCCTTGACATCAACTCCTTCAGCTGGATGCAATTAAGAATGCTCTCAGACTCAGACGATTAAAAGAGCTCTTTGAAGGAGATCTTAAAAATCATATGAGCATTTCGAAATAGATTCAATTAAGTCCACTAATATTAAGGAATGAAGATTTTACGGCAAAAATACATTAATTTAACCATCTATTCAATGTTTTTAATACAAGAGGTAACGACTGGGAGACTACAGGGCTGTTAATTCGTCCTGGGTCTATAAAATTCTACACGCTTTTCTCAAAAAAGGATAACAGGGTAGGGGCAGGAATAACACGTCCCGGAATTAATTGTTGTATAGCAATGGGTAAATGACCAACAGTATTCCAAACAGAGATATTTGTGATTCTAGGATGTGTAGAAATTTGTTTAAAAATTAATTATAGGAATGCAAACATATGCATTTTATCGGACAGTCAAGCAGCATTGAATGCCCTCAAATCAATGATCTACACTTCAAAGCTAGTGTGGGAATGCTATAATAAACTTCAGAAATTTTCCTGCCGTAGGAAAGTAAATCTATTTTGAGTTCCTGGCAATTGCGGCATTGAAGCAAATGATCAATTAGCAAAACTTGGCTCATCATAGCAATTTATTGGTGCCGAACCGTCTATTGGTCTATCGCCTTCAAATCTAAAAATGGAATTAAAGAACTGGGAAAAAACGCAAGGTACAATCCAATTGGAATAATACCTCAACAGCCCACCAATCTAAACGATGAATTAAGCCCAACGTTTTGAGTACGCAAAGGCTACTCGATCTTTCCAAAAAAGATTTAAGCACCTACACTGGATTAACAACAGGACATTGCCCTATTAAATATTATTTTAAAAAAAAATGGAAAGCTTAGCGACGATAAATGTCGCTTTTGTAATTTGAAGAGCGAAAACTCTGAACATTTATTGTGTGATTGCGATGCACCATTTAATAAATGATCCAGATTTCTTGATAAAGGTCTCACCGTACCTGGAGAAATTTGAACCAGTACACCCAATAAAGTTGTAAACTTCATTCGAAGTGCAATTCCATATTGGGATAATGCCGATGAACAATGATGAAGATCACTCTAAATAGTGGTTGATCATCAAAACACACGGCAAATAGTAAAAAGAGGATACACCACAATAGATCAAAACACTGGTCGTAGTGGTAGGTAAATGTCCACGACACGGGAAAAAAATCCCTCACCTTCCTTCCGTTCACGGGGTCGGTCGTCTTCGCTTTTCTTCCGCTACCAGCTCGCCGCTGGGTCGCCTGGGTATCCTTGATCGCTTTTACCACACGGGACACGGTTGAATTGTCGATTCCAAACTGTTTCGTGATGCACCTGTGGGACTGGCCTGGATTTTCCACGACCGCTCCCATATCTTTTTTGTCGAAGCACTTCTAGCTTGGAAGCCATCTCGATAACCACTTGACAGACTGTGACGTGATTTTGCACATGTAAACATTGCACTCTAATCTCAAAATTTTATCAATTTTTACCCATGCAATCCGGTGTTGCATTTTTTTCGAGTACAATCTTTATTACAATCAATTATAAAAAGATTGAAACAAATCGGAGATGGTCGCATCAGATCGATTAGTCATTTGGCGTGTAACTGCTATTTTGATCAGATATAACACTATTAATGTTGAATGCTGTTAAAATACGATGCATTCTTACGCCTTGAAACAATACAAATATTACACATTCAGATCAATAAGGGGAAATATCAGTGATCAAGTACACTGATTCAGTTGACCCCGTTTAACGGTACATACTTTGCAAACTTTATCGCTACTAGCGGTTTCGATTGTAACACCTTGCCGTAACAAATGAGCTTGTTTAAACAAAATTCACCTCAGATAATGAGTCCCAATGGCTGCGTAAGTATATGATCGATCGCTCTCAATGCAATACCGATGCGGTGCATTTCAAATTCCCTCGGGGTAACGAAATGTTCGCTAATTAACGAAAGCACCGCTCCGAACCGATCGACTGCCATGCACACACATGATGCAGTTTATGAAATAATAAAGACAACAAACTATCCAATGGTATATTCGAAAAACCATTCCAGTCCGTTGACGGCGGTGATTAAGTGACTTCCCTCTGGGGGGTTCCACTCACCCCCTCCCCTGCTGCCCCTCCTCTAGGATGTCCAGAAATCAGTGTAATTGCCTCCAAGTGGGTGATTTATCAAACTCAAATCAAACCAGAGCTGATGGTGCTCTATTACCCCACTGAAAGTCAAACAGATCGATTTAATTATCACGAATTCGCTCGATTCGCGCGCGCCGGGGTCCGTAAAGGCGGCGTCGGTGGCTTTCTTTTGCCCCGGTGGCGAAGCTCTTTCATCATAATGCCATCATCCCGAGCCACGATCATCAGCCTATTCTGGGGATCGATTGGATCTTGACGAGGGCGGGTGCGCGAGTTGGGCCGCAGTTTTTCCTCATCCTTGCAGCAATCACGTGCGCCATAGACCACGATTTTGAATTCACTTTTGATTGATACGTGCCCGGGCGTCGTCTTTGGAAACCTCGTTGTTGGATCAACCTCTAACGAAGGCTGGCGAAGGGTGGAAACCGCGGAATTTAATAGTAGCCAAGGCACGCGCGAGTTATTGCTCAACGGCAGTTGTAGTAAGCTCGGGAGCGCAGTGCTATTTGACTGAGGTCGGGTTTTGAAGTCAACCGTGTAACCTCAACCGGGTAATCAGTGACGCCACCGAGAGGACGGAAGCTTCTTGCCCGTCGAAGTGTGTCGGAAGAATTTCGCTCCGTTTAGCACACGCCGTTCAGTTGGTTTAGTGGGAAGTGATGGTTTGATTGCGACCCTCTGCCAAACCGCAGTAGTTATTATGCAGTGTGTATTTGTATCCAATATGAACTTACTTACGGAACTTACTATCAGAGACTGGGTCTTACGCTAGTTCCCAACAATAACTTAGTATGGAATTAACCTTACCGAGCACTTGAGAGAATTTCAGAAGCCTTAAACCCCACCTGACGCCAAACACATTAACCATAGCAGTAGATCGCAGAATTTACCCATTTCCAGCAATCTGCTCAACCCCCGTAAGAAGACGAAACCAGTCAATTTTCACTTTCAACTAACGCGCATATTTCAGCACACACCCAACCAAGGATGGTGGTGGGCTAGCCAGTCGGACGTCTTTTGCTGAGTGTGCTCCAGATTAGATGACGACGACTAGGCGACATCCACGCAGCAGCAGCAGCTCTTCCATCATTTGCTCCAAGGAGGTAATTATTAAAAGGTAGAGCAATAGAGAGAATACCTTCTCCATAGGCCATAACTTGTTTTTCCTCGAACCTCTCCCTGAGGCTCTTTGGCACTGGCCCCTTTGGTTCGCCTTAGTGGACTGCGTACCTTTAGTGAGACCACCGCAAACAGATTATGCAATACATCTCCGCCGCGTGCAGCAGCCAACCGCGCGGTGCTCTCGTTTTTTATGCAATATTTAATGTGCTCCGATGGTCCCAGTGACAAGAGTCGCCCGCGATTCATGCGATCAGAAGGCTCAGCGCCTGGTGTGGTGACCAAGGGGCGGGGTTTCGAACGCGATAATGATGTTTATGAAAATAGATGGATGAAGTGGCTGGACGTGCGCGGACGATCGCCCCGCGATTGATGTTGAGGAAAAATGCGACGAGGGGTACGACACTATAACTAGCTGGAAAAACAAAAATGGATGTATGTCAGTTGACCAGTGCCACACCAATGATGTGTGATTTTGCTCGTCGTCGCCGGTGGTTGAAATCGAAAGTCGTGGATGGGACGCTCACGGACCAATCGAACTGGTTTTTCCACGGCTGCGATCCAGTTCTGTTGTTACGGAACTTCCTCATGACATGCATGATGCCTCGTGGACTTTTAGATAGGAATTGCAGATAGACGAATCCTCATGATTCCTTAGCAAAAAAAAAAAAAGCTCACTCACTGCGATACACATCTTCCAATTACTGGATCCAAAGACAACGCCATACGATCTGTATTCAGATTATTAGAAACGCACAAACAATGAGAAACACGTTCCAACAACATTGTTTTGCTGTTTCCATCAGAAATGAGTGATCTCTGGAAAGGCAGAGGAACCCCGTCGGAATCCGTTCCTTGTTCAAAATTCGATCAACGATGACGACTTGAACGACCGCAACAAAACTTGTTTAGGAGATTAAGAGATTAAAATCGAAAATTCATCACGCTGCTGCTGCAATGGCTGGAAGAACGGTCGGCATACATCCCAAACCGTGTTTACACGGTTTCTTCCTATGGCTTAATATATTAGGAAAAAGAAACGTAATTCCACCCGCTCATTGCTCGCCGGTGTCCAATCCATCGTGCGTCCATCCGCGACGGATAGTGACATCTCGTTATTAATGATAGCGTGAGTCCTCGTATTAGACACCCGAAAATGTAACACGCGCGTGGTCACTGTCTTGGCCGGGGATTATTCGAGGACCAGTTTGGTCGTCGGCTGGCTGTTCGAAGTCATATTCCATTTTCGGATGATGGGTTGATGTATGAAATTGTGATGTTTCGATAGTGCCGTAGAAGTTTGCACCGCAAATTATCTCTCCAAAATTTAAGATTGGTTTGGTTTCCACTTGCCCTAGCACGCACCAATTGAAGTTCGTACGGGAATTGCTGCATGTAAAACAAATTTTAAACCCGAGCGTCTGTCCACCATGGAGGTGCGGCTCAAACAGCGTCTGCATGGCATCGAGCGGCTGAATAAGAAATGCTCTTTCCCGAAGATGGCAGTCCCATAATGGGGATAGGGGACAGGGTGGTTGTCTCTGTCTCCGAAATTTATAAATTGTTACAGAAATCAACAGATAAAGATTACAAACTGATTTTACGGCAACGTTACTGTTTAAAAATTTGTACTGATTGTTCGGATCTTATGTAGAAAAAACTTCTTCACAGCAGCCTTTTGCGTTTTGCAGGTTGAAGCTGAAACCAGATAAAATTTTTAATGTATTGTGTTAGTGTTTCAATTTTAATCTTACAATTTTAGTTTCTTCCTTTCCTCCTGCAGGCAATCGGCGCAGGAAGTACCACTTTTAGGTTCACCGGCTTCAATACAATCTAGATTTTACAATTATATTCGGTACATGAATAAATGATTTTGTTGCATATAAAATATCTCACATTCTTGACCAGATAGAAAGTTATTGTCTTGAACAAAGTTTTTCAGGAGTTTAAAGCCTAGAGTTTATGAGTAAATTCTAAACTATTGTTCACCAGCCAAAAGACTTTGACCTCCAGAATAACTTGGTTGTAGACAGTAACTTTCTATCTGATTAGGATCTCGAGATATAGCATATGCGAGAATTTCACGTGTATTCTAGCGCTACGTAGTGAGAAAATTTTGAACTACTGTCCACTAGAGAAATCTATCTGATCAGAATCTCGAGATATTTTACATGCGAGAATTTCTCGTGTATGCTAGCGCCACGTAGTGTGCAAATTCTGAACTATTGTGCACCAAGCAATAGCCATTGACCTCATGAACAACTTTTTCCAAGACAGTAATTTTCTACCTGTTCAGAATCTCGAGCTTAGCATACGCGAGAATTGTACACGTTTACTAGCGCCATGTGGTGAAAAATGTCTAGGCTACTGTCCACCAGCCAAAAAGTCTTGAGCTCCTGAACAAGTTTGCCTAAAACAGTAACTTTCTATCTGCTCAGGATCTCGAGCTATTGTATATGCGAGAATTGTATGTGTATACTAGCACCACGTAGTGAGAAAATTCTGAACAACTTGACTTCCTGACCAACTTTGCCAAAGACATTTACTCTCTATCTGGTTAGGATCTAGTAATGTAGCACATGCGAAATCTCAACATGTATACGAGCACTACCTAGTGAGAAGATTTTGAACTACTGTTAATCATAAAACAGCAAAAAAGGTTATGTTCCATTTAATTCCACTTAATTAATTTTGGTATCCATGACAGATACGTATTTCGACTACAATGTGCAGTCTTCATCAGTGTCATTCCCACTAAAGAACTTATCAAAATCTAACCCCCTTAAGTACTCATCCCCTAGGTATAAAAGTCAAGATCATAGGTATATAAATGAAACTACAATGTGTTGAATCGGAACCTACCTAACTAATTAAAACCAAAGATTTAAGTAAGCTAAAGGAGAAAAATCTATTCAACTCTCTAATGAGGAAAATCCCAAAGGCTTGGTAGCCATCATAATGAAGTAATGAAATTGGGTTGTTAGCGGAATGCTTTAATAAAACAGCAAAAAAGGTTATGTTCCATTTAATTCCACTTAATTAATTTTGGTATCCATGACAGATACGTATTTCGACTACAATGTGCAGTCTTCATCAGTGTCATTCCCACTAAAGAACTTATCAAAATCTAACCCCCTTAAGTACTCATCCCCTAGGTATAAAAGTCAAGATCATAGGTATATAAATGAAACTACAATGTGTTGAATCGGAACCTACCTAACTAATTAAAACCAAAGATTTAAGTAAGCTAAAGGAGAAAAATCTATTCAACTCTCTAATGAGGAAAATCCCAAAGGCTTGGTAGCCATCATAATGAAGTAATGAAATTGGGTTGTTAGCGGAATGCTTTAATAAAACAGCAAAAAAGGTTATGTTCCATTTAATTCCACTTAATTAATTTTGGTATCCATGACAGATACGTATTTCGACTACAATGTGCAGTCTTCATCAGTGTCATTCCCACTAAATGGAAAGCGACCATGAGATGGATCGGAAGACAACTGGGAATCACCCATACAACTGTGTCTCGGGTGGTAAAATCGTTTAAGGAGTCCCAGACGACCGAGTGGCGGGCTGGAAGTGGAAGAAAATCGAAGACAGCTGACCCTGTGAAGGCCCGGAAGGTGTTGGATTATTTCAAGCGTAATCCGAACCTTTCGATTCGCGACGCGGCTCTGAAGGCAAAGTGTTCCGCCTGGTTCGTTCAGGAAACCATGAAACGAGCTGGGCTTTGTGTATTCAAAACACGGTGGCCAAATCCCGCGCAAGGAAGCTGTATCGAGAGTGGTTAACGAAACCGATGTGTGTGGTTATGGATGACGAAACCTACATCAAGGCAGACGCAAAGCAAATACCGGGGCTGGAGTTCTACGTTGCCAAATCACGGTTTGATGTTCCGGAAGACATAAGGAAGAAGAAAGTGGACAAATTCGCCAATGCCAATGCGGTAAACTGAGTAAACCGTACATCACAATGGGTACCATCAACAGTGAAATTTACCGCATGAGGGGTCTTAAGGGAAAGGTGCGGGCTTTCAGCGATGGAACGGAAATTGAATAAAATAATTATGCCGAAACATAATCCATATGTATTAGTTCATTCCTTGAAAGTTTAAAGAAAATCCGACTTTAAATAATTTTTTGGCAAACACTTTTGTCTGGTGCATTTTTTTTTTTCGAGTACAGGCCTTACCATCTGTAATCTCCAGTACCGCTAACTTTGCAGTTGCCCGTTTAATCACTCCACTTTAGCCTGACGTACCCGTCCGTCACTGGACACGATAGGTTCTTTGACCACTCTTGGCACCTAAGCCTTTCGGCGATCTCCTTCAACGACGTACACCAAGTCACCCTTCTGCAACTGTTGCGATTCCCCAAACCATTTTGTCCGCTTATTGATGGTAGGCACGTATTTCCTTATCCAGCGCTTCCACATTTCATTTGATAGTTGCTGAGACCATTTGTACGAGTCTCGTAGAGCCTGAGCTATATTCGTTGGTGGTACACTTTCATTTGACGCCATCCCATGCACGAAATGATTTGGAGTGATTGTAATTTCTGAGGAACTCTGAGGA
Organism: Ochlerotatus camptorhynchus; assembly: GCF_037179485.1. NCBI lineage: Eukaryota > Metazoa > Arthropoda > Insecta > Diptera > Culicidae > Ochlerotatus > Ochlerotatus camptorhynchus. The sequence continues at coordinate 3,044,539 of NW_027040531.1, read as the reverse complement.
ACGAACATAAGGGGCCGACTATTTATCATATCTTCTGCCTCGGAGAGAGTGGTCAGAAGAATCTCGTCAGACAGTTTTCACCCGTCATCCAATGCTGCCATCGCCTGCTTCACTGTGCGCACCATTCCCTCCCAAACCCCACCCATATGAGGGGCGGAAGGGGGATTGAAGTGCCAGAAGGTTCGTGCACTGGTGAACTCTTCTGTGCATTTCTTATTCATTTCTCGAATCTGCTGTAGGATTTCTTTGCTGGCTGCCTTTAGGCTAGTGCCGTTATCGGAAAAGTACACTGCTGCCGAGCCCCGTCGACATATGAAGCGACAAATAGCCATAATACATGATTAAGCGGTAAGACTATATGTTATTTCTAGATGAAAAGCACGAACCACCATACAGGTGAACACCACAATCCAACGTTTCTCCGAGTGTCGTCCGACCGTAACTTCCACCGGACCAAGATAGTCTACTCCAACATATGTAAACGGTCGCTGGTATGGGGTCAACCGTTGCACCGGGAGTGCAGCCATCCGAGGCACACTTGGTCGACACATCCTTTCTCCACTTTTGAGATGAGCGAACTAAGCTTTGGAATTAAGAACCGCTCGTTCTTCACAGTCTCTCGGAATGCGTGCTGAAACCTTTCGTTGAAACTATGCACTAGTTTCTCCGTGATATTTAGTGCTGTCGCGTGGCAGTATTATCGGGAATCGTAAATCGAACGGAAAATGTTCAGCATTAGCCTTCGTCCTTCCAATCGAAGCACACCATACGCATCGATAAGTGGTGTATATTCATAGAGCTTACTTGATCCCCTTTGGGGAATCCAATCTATGCGTTCCAGCAGTTGATTCTTCCGTAGTGTCTTGATTTCGTTACCGAACGATTCGCCTTGTGCCATCTTGAACAAAACCTCCTCTGCCTTCTGAAACTCTGCTTGTCGTAGGGGAATTCTAACCGAAGGAATTCTGGTCATAATCCGCCTTTCTCGAGACGCCGTAGGTTGTAAGGTTGCGATAGGTTGTCTGCGAGCCTTCAGTCGACAATTCGACACAAATCTGAAGAGACAAGCTACTGTTCGCACAAATACATTCCATTTCGAAATGTTGTTAGCGTTGACGAACGGTTTCAGCTAGGCGATGTCATGGAACAAGAACATGGCTCTCAGTTCTGTTTTCGTGTTTGGCGGAGGGAGTGCTTGTTGCGGCCATGGTTGGGGTGACATGTACAGAAATTCTGGCCCCCGAAGCCCCCACTTAGTTAGACAATCAGAAATGTTCAGTTTAGAGGGTATCCAGCGCCAATCTAACAAGTTGGATAGGCTTAATATTTCACCGATTCTTAAGCCGACGAACTATTTATATTTTCGCTGGTCTGAACGGATCCAGGAGGGTACAGTTTGTGAATCGCTTTAAAAAAAAATTGCTGAATCTCAAGGGAATGAATAGTAAGCTGTTTCAGCGGGGCTACCTTGGATCGGGCCATCACCAAAGAACATCGTACTTCCCCATCGACATCAATCCGTAGCAAACCAGCACAACCAAATGCATTTTCACCTGCTAAACGCAAAAGACTGCTGTGACGAAGTTTTGTCTACATAAGATCCGAGCACTGATGATTATCCTTGCCCAGCGGCACCAGTGCCAGGCATGGAAAATCATTTGCATTCATTTTGTGCATTCATTTACATTCATTTGCCCCTAACTTTTTTCATCAACAGAATTTTGCAAAATGATGTATAGAGCTTTTGTAGATTTTGTTATTAGCTACAACTTTTGTTAAAAACTCAAATCCGTATATCTTATTCATGACGACTCAGAGCAAACAGAATCCACTACTGTTTTTCAGTGAATGTATTTTACATTCACTGAAAAACAGTACCGAGTTCTGCCCGCTCTAATTCGTGATGCATAAGAGTTACAGATTTAAGTTACAGGCAAAAGTTGTAGCTAATAACAAAACCTACTAAAGTTTTATACATCATTTTGTGGAATGCTGTTGATGAAAAAAGTTAGAGGCAAATGAATGTAAATGAATGCATGAAATAAATGTAAATGATTGTCCATGCCTGGCCAGGGCACAGTGGTCCAGAATGCAGATTTAGGTGGAATGATATGTTTTGAGCCTGAAATTGAAACTTTAGACTAAAAGTCTCTTGTACAAAGTTGTTCCTTATAGTTAGGCCCTCCTTTTTATGACAATGAATTCTAGGGTGGTTCTTATTATCATTAAAATCAAAAATCTAACTTTTTTGTTTGAATAAATTAAGGTATACATTGTTCGACAAAGTTATAGCTAAGCTAGTTTCAAGCAACTTTGGTCAAAACAACTTTTTTGTATCTCTTAAATTGGCCGATTTAAAGCTATTTTCTTGAATTGAGATAGGGTGGCGCTAAAAAAAACAGTTATTTTGCTCTAGTTTTCTTATTTCAAATTTCTCAGCAAAGGTGTCTTAAAATGACTTTTAGATCTTTACAAGGCGCAAATTTTTGCAGCACAAAGCTTGTCAATATCTTTCGCCTATCAAGAGTTAATGACGTTTTTATACTAAAAATATGCACTTTTTAAATGTTAATATCTCTGGTTGGGGCAAACAAAAAAAAGTTTTTTTTACGGCATTTGAATTGGCGTATGTTATTCTCAATAATATGAAAAAATTGGAAGTATTTTATATTTTAAACTCGTATAAAATCAATTTGAAATTATTCATATTTTTTACTAAATTTAAGTGTATTTTTTTTTTGTTAGAAGAGATACAGACAACAAATTTCGCTATAAAACATTCGCCTTAAAGAGTTTTAAAAGACTCTAGAAGATGACTTTCATGAGAAATTTCAAATAAAAAAGTTATTGACAAAAGATGGATTTCATAGGACCACTCTAGTGACAAATTTAAATAAAATGTGCTACTACATTTATTTCAATATTTGGACATTTAGTGTCTTACAAGAAGTTTTTGTTCTTTAAAGTCCCCTTCTTTTGGTCCAGGGTGGTCCTCAAATTAGGAAATTTTTAAAACAATTTTTTTGTTTTACAAAATAAAAACATGTATTGTTTGAAAAAGTTGTAGTTAAAATGATTGCAAGCAACTTTGTCGAAGAAATTTTTTTTCTATCTCTTAACGTTCTCATTTTAGAGTAATTTTTAGGAGTTGACTTTGGAATTTCCTGGAAATAATAGTTTTTTAGCACTAACATTTTTATTTAAAATTTCTCATGAAAATCATCCTCTAGAAACTTTTAAAACTCTTTAAGACAAATGTTTTGTAGGAAAATGTGTTGTCTGTATCTCTTCTAATAAAAAAGATACACCCAAATATAGTAAAAAAAAAATGAATAAATTCGAATTGATTTTATACGAGTTTAAAAAATACCATACCTAAAATTTTTTCATATTATCCAGATAACATACGGCCTTTCAAATGCCGTTTAAAAACTTTTTTTTTTGTTTGCCCCAACCAGAGGTATTACCATTTGAAAAATGCATATTTTTAGTACAAGAACGTCAATAACTCTTGATCGGCGAAAGGTATTGACAATCTTTCTGCTGCAAAAATTTGCACCTTCTAAAGATCTAAAAGACATTTGAAAACACCTTTGCTGAGAAATTTGAAATAAGAAAACTAGAGCAAAATAACTGGTTTTTTTAGCGCCACCCTAACTCAATTCAAAAAAATAGCTCTAAATCGGCCAATACAAAAAAGTTGTTTTGAACAAAGTTGCTTGAAATTAGCTCAGCTATAACTTTGTCGAACAATGTATACCTTAATTTATTCAAACAAAAAAGTTAGATATTTGATTTTAATGATAATAAAAACCACCCTAGAATTCATTATCATAAAAATGAGGGTCTAACTATAAGGAACAACTTTGTAGAAGAGACTTTTAGTCTAAAGTTTCAATTTCAGGCTCAAAACATATCATTCCACCTAAATCTGCATTCTGGACCACTGTGTAGTGATGTAGTGGTGAGCGTGATTACCTCTCACCTCAGCATGCCTGGGTTTAATCCCAGTCGGCGCCGCCGGGATGTTCTGAGGCATAACATCTCTGATCAGGGAGGGAAGTAAAGCCGTTGGTCCCCAGTTCATGAGTTGATGGGTCGATAGGTAGGGTCCAGGTATGCGAGCTGCCTGGTAGCAGGCATCCAAATTATCCCTATCAATTATCATTTTCACACCTATCTTTATCACCTATCTCTATCCCTATCACAACTGCTTCTATCAATGATACTATCAGTGATAGAAAAAATGATAGATAGATGATAGAGGGTATTATCCCTATCATTGATAGGAGTGAGAGTGATATTATCAGCATAGAACCTACAATGATGGAGAAGTTATTATCCATCCCTATCTTTTGAGAGAACGTTTGTGATATTATCATTATCAATTAAACGACGTATAGTATCTCCATCACATTTTTGGAAAACTGTTTCATCTCTATCATTTTATATTATCATGCATACCGAAAAACCTGGCCTAGTGGGAAAAATGGTTTGTATCAGATAAGAATCTGCCAAACTTGTACAACAAACTATACAAAACATATGGATATTTTCGGAATCGTGGTGACGTATAGAGACCGGAAATCAATGTCCGACGCCATTTTGAAATCCAAGATGGCCTTCTGGGTATCCTAAAATCTGGGAAACATTATCAAATACCCTTCAATATGGGTATTTTCGGAATCGTGGTGACGTATAGAGACCGGAAATCAATGTCCGACGCCATTTTGAAATCCAAGATGGCGGCTTCTGGTTATAATAAAATCTGGGAAACATTATCAAATACCCTTCAATATGGGTATTTTTGGAATCGTGGTTACGTCTAGAATCCGGAAATCGATGTCCGACGCCATTTTGAAATCCAATATGGCGTCTTCTGGTTATCCTGAAATCTGGAAAACATTATCACCCGCTGCACTGGGTGATTGCCAAGATTTGCGAGGAGGAGGTGTCGTATGCCCAATCTACAAGAAGGCCGACAAGTTGGATTGCTGCAACTACCGCGCGATCACACTGCTGAGCGCCACCTACAAGGTACTCTCCCAAATTCTATGCCGCCGCCTGTCACCATTTGCAAGAGTGTTCGTAGGGCAATACTAGGCGAGATTTATGGGTGCATGCGCTACCACGGACCAGCGATTCGGCAGGTTCTGCAGAAATGCCTCGAAAACAACGTGCCCACACATAATTTGTTCATCGATTTCAAATCCGCATACGCCACAATCGTTCGAGATCAGCTATGGCAAATTATGCACGAGTACGGAATTACGGATAAACTGACGCGATTGGTCAAGGCGACGATGGATCGAGTGATGTGCGGTGTTCGAGTATCGGGGACACTCTCGAGTCCCTTTAAATCTCGAAGGGGGTTACGGCAATGTGATGGACTTTCGTGTCTGCTATGCAACATCGCGTTAGAAGTCCATCCAGCTTCTTGGCTTCGCCGAAGACATCGTCATCATGGCATGAAACTTTGAGACGATGGCGGAAACGTTCATCAGACTGAAGGCTGAAACTAGGCGGATTGGACTTGCCATCAACGCATCGAAGACAAAATACATGAAAGGAAGAGGTTCTAGGGAAGACAAGTTCAGATTGACGGTGACGAAATCGAGGTTGTCGACGAGTTAGTGTAGGTGGGCAATGTGTAAGTAAGCATCAGCCGAAAATGGAAACGGAGCCTTCTTGACGTCCGTAATAAACACAGCGCCGACATCGCGTTTGACCATCACCTTCTAATCGGGGAGATCTGCCTGCGCATTACTCGGACCCAGCGGAGGGAGGAGATGCTTGGACGGCGATTCAACACACGCCGACTTGAAGATCAAGCTGTGAAAAGATCGTTCGTTGAAGAACCTGAGACTCGAGCCTCGGATGTTCCGGAAGGTGGCAAGAACAGTAGAAGAACAGTGAACCGTCATCAAGAATGCCTTTATCGAGAAAAGTGAGAAATTCGTCGAAAAGAGTGGATCACTGATGACACCTGCCGGGAGATTGAGGAGCGTAGAGGAGGAATGAAACCCGTCAACGGTATTCGGCTCTAGAGAAGGTAGTCTCAAACGCTCTTGCAGACGGAACAAGCGAGCGTGAGTACCCAGCAAACCACAAGTCGTATAAGGATGTTCGTTTAAAATCGTATAAATATCCAAATCAAGTTGAAGTTGCATAAGATGCAATTCCAATTATGATTCAATTATAATCCTCTTTGCGATATTATATATGAGTTCGTTTGATGTCAATAAGGAATTATTTAACGCGTTCTATTTTAAAAATGTTGATGCTCTTATATATGTGTACATAGGATCAGTTTCAGTCACATTGTCAAAACAAAATATTAGTCCATAACAAACAAAAAGTAAGAGCCAATTGTTTACATTATTCATGAGCTTCCTCAAATTCAGCCAATGACTATCGGAATTTACTATGGAGCTAGTAAACCCGTGGATGCTGATGAATTTTTGTCGCCAATGATACAAGAGCTACTGCTACTTTGGATTCTGGAGCACTCATATATAACCACCGGATTTCATTGAAAATTTGAGCATTTATTAAAAGCGTTGAAAACTCAAACGGGAAACATGGATTCAATGCACTATCAAGGGGAAATATTCTGCAGATACGAGAGCCATGGTGTTTCCAAAAGGAGATGCGGAGCTGAGAACTCATGAGCTATTCCGTGACGGTAAATATCCAGATCATCAACGTGGTGTATCACCGTTAAAAAAAATTACCGATTAACATGGTGGAAGACGTTATTGTTGCCGATGCATTACATTTACTGGAACTAGGAGTAATGCGGAAATTACTCAATGCATGGCGAACCGGATCGATGACTAAAAAAGTTAAATGGAGTGTCAAAGAAAAGCAAGAAATTGCAGCAAAGCTCATTGAGGTTTCCAAGTGAAATTCATCGTCGTGTGCTCTCATTGGGCCTCCCTTAGCTCAGTCGGTAAAGGCGCAGCTACAAAGCAAGACCATGCTGGAGGTGGCTGGGTCCCATTCCCGATCCGGTCTAGGAATTTTTCGGGTTGGAAAATTTCTCGACTTCCCTGGGCATAGAAGTATGATTGGACTTGCCACACAATTATACTAATGCAAAAATGGTACAGGCATCGAAAGCTCTCAATTAATAACTGTGGAAGTGCATCTAGAACACTAAGTTAAGAGCACGCAATAAGCTAATGTGCGATATGCAATAAGCTTGAAATGCGAAGAAGAAGAAGAAGTGCGCTCATTGGACCACATATCTGTTTGGATGGGTTTGGAATACATAATTTCTCAAAACTATGTAGGTGTAGCTCTGCTCAAATATTACCTACCTTCCAAGTATTACGAGCACTTCATACCAAACCCAAATTTGTACTCATTGCTGTTTCTCTGGGAACCATGTTTGTTGCAAATTAAAATAGTTTATTACGAATCACATTAATGTACAGTTGTAATTATAAAAGATAATAAGTCATATATCATGCAAAACAAGATTGTGTAATGCTAGAGGAGGAATGATATCATATATATAGGAAAGTATAATACACCAAATCTGATAAGATTGAATCACGTATACAAGTGAGGCATAAAATTTTAAATTTATTGCTCCGAATATACGTGCTCATATACCAGCGAGGATCGTAGCAGGACTACAGAGCTAAAGATCTTTGGTTTAAAACTAGGTATTGCAGGTAATATTGACTTTAAGCTTCAAATATGTTCATAATTTTAAAAGATAAATCATTATATTTCAATTTCCAACTTTTATTCGAACCAACTATAGAAAATTGAAGGTTCATTTAAAAGGTATTTTTCATGCTTTTTGCTTTTTGGTCTGCCATAGTTTAGAGATGTAATTTGAAAATCATACAAATAACATTTTAAATAAGATATTGGCATATACAAAATCATATTAGATGCAAGATAAAGTTATACATGGAGTTGTATAAAGTACCCTATTGAATGATATGAAATCATACAATGTAGAAGTATTTTTCTATATGCACGTATATGCCCTCCAGATTTGTACGTATAGTTGAATTCTATGCAGTTTATACGATTTATTTTTACCAAAAAAAAGATTCACATAGCAGAGTAACAATTCAGTAATGTGGACAAAATTGTTGGCTGGGTAGACTCCCTGGCAGACGAAGGGGAGAAAACCACGAAAACTGGCGATATCCGCTTTCTCTACGATATTTCATGACGCCTGAGTGGAGCAAGGATTCATCCGAAGATGCCAGTGAAATACATGACTGGACAGTTACCTACCGACCCTCACTGACAAGCTGAAACGCTGGACAGCACCAATGGTTTGTTGTTGAAGCCACTACCATTGGTGTAGTCAGCACTGTAGTCTACAGTTTTAGCTATGTTTATCTGACACGTATGCGTTAAAAAAAATCTTATGTGAATAATCGTTAATGTAACTTGAATTTTTCATGATAAGCTTGCCTAATCTAAAATAATAATATAATTTGATTCCTACATGTACGCGCTTGTTGAACATTTATCACGATTATTTTGCCACGCAACAAATCAAACATCTATGTTCAGGGAGCATAATTTCTCAATATTTGCATCAGATGTCTTAGATTGACAGATAATCGAGCCAAAGAACCAACAACTTCAAGCAAAATGTTGCTGGATGACGTTTCTGCCAACAGAGTGACATTTTCGAGAGAAACGTTGTTCTATATTCATGAAGTGCTAATTGCACACGCTCATAAGTATAAATTCACAGATTCTCCACAATTGTCCAGCGCTGTTTAGGGAAAAACAAGATTAACAAACTAAGAAAGCCATTCACACATCCATCCGACGCCAACTCGATTACAACATCCATCGTGACAGGCTCAATGTGTGTGAATTTTCTAATTACCAACGCAACTTACGCACCACCAACTCGGGGCCGTCACGTTGTCGTCACCCACCCGGGGGCAAATTCCGAAAAAGGTCTCAGCTCTGCTCTACTATGCGTTTGACACATAATCTCATCTCCTGTCCAGTTCAGCTCAATGTTTTCATCAGGAGGGGAATTAATTGATAATTCTCACTTTTACGATCCACCAAAGGCAGGCAGCCCCCGTGTTGACTGATGACGAACGGCGATGACCATGGCGGGGAGCATAACTTTTTTTTTATATATATGCGTACTTCTTATGCACTGCCCTACAATGTTTGTGCTATGCTTCTGGCACCCATGGATACATATCTCGTTATACCCAAAAATGAGCAAAGGCCCCAGCTCAGTGGGGCATTATCTGCCCCATTTACGGCACCTTTTACGATTGGAAAACAACTTAATGAGCCACTGGCTGTCTAACGTTGGTTTCAATGTTATCTATTTAACGGATGATCAGATTACTACAGCATGAAACTTATCACATCTAGGGGGCTCTTTTGGCAGTGCTTGCGATACTTTTGGCATCGACCTTCCTGCCCGAGTTTTTCCGCTTTGTAGAACTCCGGCGGAAGACCTTCGTTTTCCGATGTCGATGGGCTGTTGGCGGAAAAGGATTGAACTGCTATAGAAACTTAAATTTCTCGGCAAATATTTTCAAACAAACCTCAGAATGATGTGCACAATATCACCGAGCACTCCATTATTCTCAGTCATTGGAGTTTCCGATGCTTCGCAAATCGCTCTCAGAAGACACTTTTTCCCGTCAAAGCCGCTCCTGGAAACGGAAAAGGTTGCATCAATCTTAGCCTTGTACCGCAAAATCCGCAAAATACCTAATCAAATGACTCTCAATTGCCCGGTAGGCCTTCTTGCGCGTGTAGCCTTGAGAGTAGTGTGCTAGAGCAGCAAGTAGATTTTCCGAAGGCAGCTTTTGCGACTCGCTTTCGATTTGCTCGGTGGTAGGGGACTCGAGCACTTCCGGGTCGCCATCCAAGGAACGATGAATTTGAATAAGGGGAGACTCCAGGGGAAGTCCTACGCCTCTAATCTAAGGATAAAAATTATAAGAATAGCAGAACTGAGTTGCACTGTGAACCTTGAATCTGCTGGGAATACATTTCGTCTACCACATTTCAACCAATCTAACCCTGCAAAAACAAAACCTGCTCAAATCCGCAGAACTTACAAAGTTGAAGAATCCCTCGGTGAACACGTTCGATTGCGTTGGATCGTTGTAGTTGGATTCGAAATTGTAAGACATGAAGATATTCCTATCCGGGACCGCCAATGGGACAGCAATGGCCGCAATGATCTGAAATGATCCACAACTCATCAAGTGCCACATTTCTCATCAGCAAAGGCTTTGCAACAGACTTACACCCATACACGTTTCGTAGGGAAAATAAAGCGTACGTTTGGATCGCTGCAGATGAGGTTCATTGGATCCAATTTCAGTGCCATTATGACTCTCTCCGTTGGCGCACTGTGCGATAATCACGACCAAAATCACACACGCAGTTGACGATTTCATTTTGTCTTCCAAATGTGTTGTTCTTGATCATGATAGGACTTTCTTACTCCAACTTCACGAGCGAACTGAAAAAATTCCATTTCATCAACCGTACGTACGAAAGACAATTGAGACCTAACGGTTCTGAAGATTGTGTCTAATTAAATTAGAGCATCCACAGATGTGGCGTCAAATTTTCAACAGTCGTAAGCTCCCAAATGGAAGGTGATAATGAACCGAAATAGGTTTTGATGCTTTGATCCGGTATTCACGACCTACAACTGCGATGAATGGATTTATGTTACGCGCGCAGCACACGGCGCAAGATCTATCAACGCTCGCCATGTATTACTTTGACACCCCGGGAATGCTGGCAGTCGACAATCTTAAGCACCTATCTGAGCGCGCAATTCCACTAATTTATTACCATATCTCCGCCGGTCGATCTCAATCCGAGCAATGCGAATCTTGCGGGTGATTAGGAAGATTTCTCCTAGCTGCTACCAACTGAAAAGATGGCAACGATGACGCTGACGACCGCATAAGCAGTGGAAAGAGAGCAGCATCCAATCTCTCGCAGGAAGGTGGCAGGATCGGTACCTAGCTATGAGCAAGCGCAGTGATCAAGATTGGAATCATTCACTTTTAATTAGCGATCGTTCGTTTTTACTGGATGTATGGTTTGAATACGATGGAGCTTAACAGAGTGGTGCGTAGATTTTACGGAGAAGGGGTTGCTTGAAATGTGCAGTTGTGTATGGCTGTTTGTTTATATTTTTTTAAGGAAGCAGGCGCGGGTGCCCCTCCGCAAAACAATCTTACTCGTCTCTAGCTTGGGTCCCATTGGAGCCACTTTGGTTTCGGATTCTATGCTCAGCCACTGCTCTTCTCTACTTTCTCACTGATCGTCTCCCCATTTTCGCTGCAGCTCTGTCAATATTTGCATTATAGATCGGCCAAATCTCGACGACTTGACCAAGGTACGATCAAAGTGCGCCATCGTACGAGCACCAAACCGAGAGCCTCGTATGCTATAAAAAGGACTCACCGCCATCCTGAAACTACATCAAAGAGCTCGATCACCATCGTCGATGATAGTGAAAGGATCTATTATTAACAAACACCACCTATTATCCTGCGTCGGGAAACCCACCGCACCGTCGCTGGAAATCGTCAGCAACAAGGATCGACGGTGAGGAAAATCGCCATCGCCGACGTTCAACCGTTGTTTACAAAATAGGATTTGGATCTGGAAAACAACTTAAACAACTGATGAGAACAGAATTGTAGACAAGCTTGAAATACATCGTCGAAGTGGTAATCAGTTCGCGAAGAACTCGAATTCGGCCACCATTCCAGGAATTCGGTGGTGATTGAGGACGGTCGACGACGATTCTGATCCTGCTTTCCCTCCGACTAGACGAGACAGCAACAACGCGAAGCTGGATTTTATAGATACCGCATCTAAATAAATTCCACCTTTCGATGCTAAGAAGGTGGTAATCCAGCACTGCGCGTCGCAGGATGACGCCGGAAAACGGGTACTGCAAGCCAACCAGTTTGCGGTGCTCCCCGAAGAAAATGGCGATGGTGACGTCGTTCCCATCGCTGCAAGAGAGCGGATTCCCCCGCTTTTCACGCCGGAGAAGGATGTTGCCAAGCTGCGTGCCGAACTGGCAAAACACAAGCTGCTGCCTCGCTTCAAGCTTTGCAGCATCGGCACCAAAATCATGTGCTCCAGCCTGGAGGAGTACAATCAAACAGGATGTTTCCTAAAGGAAAACAACGTTGACTTCTTCACGCACGATCTGCCATCGAGCAAGCCACTGAAGCTGGTATTGCGTGGATTACCGTCGTTCGAGGCGGCTGTGGTTAAATCCGAGCTGGAGCGGCTTGGGCTCAAACCTGAGGCAGTGTTCCCAATAAACCGGCGTTCCAACCACAACACCAGCTTCCGTGACCAGTTGTTCCTGGTGCACTTCACGAAGGGATCCACCAGTCTAGCGGCTCTGAGATCCAAAATCCGGGACCTGTTTCAGGTCATCATCAGTTGGGAACATTACAAATCCCAACATCGTGATGTTACGCAGTGTATGAACTGCCTCTCCTACGGCCATGGCACCAAAAACTGCCATATGAAGACTATCTGCGGCAAGTGTGCTGGAACTCACTCGACTGCGTCCTGTGAGCAAGATGATGACATCGAGCCAACGTGTGTCAACTGCGGTGGTAACCACCAAGCCTCCAATCGCGGATGTCCCAAGCGAGTGGAGTTCATCAATATCCGTCGGAAGGCTACGATCAATAATCAGCCCGGTCGCCTCCGTAATCATCGTTCGCCTCCTGCACGCACGGAAGTCCAGTACCCAGCTCTCCAGCCCCGTCGACATGTTCCGAACTTAGAACCACTTCCGCTCAACAACCAACAAGTCAAGCATGTGAGTATTCCTAACAATCGAACAGTCCAGCATCGTCTCGCTGCTGCTGCTGCCCAGCCAATGCCAGGTCCGTGCACCGCCCCTGGTTTATCATACGCTGGTGCTGTCTCAGGTGAGCCTGTCGACGATTCTCCGTTCACCTCGGAGGAACTTGTGACGCTCGTGGCCGAGGTCATCATCATCTTGCGCACCTGCAAGACTCGATCTGAACAGCTACATGCTGCCCTGTCCCTTGTCACTAAGTATGGACCGTGAAGCCATCAAGATCGTAAATTGGAACGCTTGCTCCTTGAAGAGCAAAAACATCGAGTTTGTTGAGTTTCTCAATGAACGAAACATCGACATTGCCATCATAACTGAAACCCACCTGAAGCCTGAAACAAACGTCTACCTTCCCGATTTCCGGCTCGTGAGGCTAGATCGAACCAACTCTGGAGGAGGAGGAGTGGCTATTGCAATAAGGAGAAACATCTGCTGTCGACTGATGCCCAGCTTTCAGCTGAAGATCATCGAAGCCGTAGGGGTGGAAGTTTCTACTCCTATCGGCCCCATCACCATCGTCGCGGTTTACTGCCCCAAACAAGTCAACAGCAGGGACGGATCGGCAGCAGATATGCGACGAGATATTATCAAGCTAACACGACGACGGGAAAACTTTATCATCGCTGGTGACCTGAACGCCAAACATCAAGCTTGGGGCAACAATCGGCGCAATCAAAACGGCACCATCCTGAACAACGACCTGCAGGAAGCGCAGTACAACATCTTGAGTCCGGAAACTCCCACCCGGTTGAGTCGGTCCGGTGTTCACGCTACCATCGATATATTCATCAGCAACATGGGCAACAACATCGCTCAACCTATCACCTATCAGGAACTCAGCTCGGACCACTACCCGGTGGTGACTGAGGTGGGATCCTCCGTAAATCGATTTGAAGCTTTCCGGCGCAACTATCATCGTGTTGACTGGGGTCAGTTCCAACATTGCGTCGACACAGCTGTAGACTACGATGTCCAACCGGAATCGTCCGAAGATGTTGACCGGTGTCTGCGCTCCATCGATCAAGCAATTTCCCGGGCCAGGGAGCTACATGTGCCAGTATCCAGACAGGTGAGTTATACTTTAAACCTTGACAGGCCTACTAAAGACCTCATTAGACTCCGCAACAAGATTCGTAGGCAGTACCAGCGTACTGGGGTGCCTAACCTGAAGACCAATTGCAACCGTTTGAACAAAATCATCCAAGCCAGGATGGTGGATCTCAGAAATATCGATTTTGCAAACAAGATTCGCTCTCTCCCAGATTGTGCTAAGCCATTCTGGAAAATGGCAAAGATTTTGAAAAATAAGCCGAGGCCCATTCCTCCCGTTTCCTCTCCTAACCAAAATTCGGACCCATCTTTACTAATAACCCCATTTAAAAAGGCCAATGCTCTTGGACAACACTTTGTAAATTCACATAACCTTGGCCACGCCATGGTGAGTCCCCACGAGCCTGCAGTATCACAGGCAATGGCTAGTGTCGCTGCCACCCCCGTAGTTGTCCCTGACGAAAGTAGAATATCGGCTGATGAGGTGATAGCAGCGATTAAATCAACAAAGAACATGAAGGCCGCTGGTGTCGATGGAGTGGTCAACCTCGAGCTGAAAAACTTGAGTGTTGACTTCTTCAAGCACCTTGCAGTGGTCTTCAACAAGTGTTTAATGCTTGGCTACTTCCCTGCATGCTGGAAGTTAGCCAAAGTTACTCCAATTCACAAACCTGGCAAAGACCCTACCAGTGCCAAAAGCTATCGCCCCATCAGCCTCTTGTCCTCCATCTCGAAGCTATTCGAAAAATTGATACTCAGCCGTCTGCTGGTGTTTTCAAATGATAATAACATCTTTCTCAAAGAGCAATTCGGGTTTAGGAAAGGCCACTCTACCATCCACCAACTCGCACGGGTTACTAACATCATCAAGCGGAACAAGTCCGTTTCCAATACATCTGCCATGGCATTGTTGGACGTCGAGAAGGCGTGTACAAGCTGCATCGATACAACTTTCCAAACTACCTCGTGAAGATCATCAAAAACTACTTGTCGGGCAGATCATTCCAGGTCTACTTGAACAATGTCTCCTCTGATACGTTCAACGTTGATGCAGGGGTCCCTCAAGGTAGCCTGCTTGGGCCTATCCTATTCAACATTTTCACGTCAGACGTTCCTCCCCTGCCGGGTGGTGGTATCCTGTCAATGTTCGCAGATGACACCTCCATCATCTATAAGGGTCGAGTGATCCGTGCTCTGGCGAGTAAACTACAATCAGGCCTGGATGTTTTGTCCGACTATTTTAAGAGCTGGAAGATTTGTATCAATGCAGCTAAAACACAAACCATTCTGTTTCCACATTCGTATTCACCTCGGCTTGTTCCGCCTGCTAACGTCAAGATCCATCTTGATAGCACTCCCATTGAATGGTCGAGTGAAGTAGTCTACCTTGGTCTCACCCTCGATAGCAAATTGCTATTCCGATCCCATGTGGACAAGACATCCACCAAGTGTAACATCTTGATCAGGTCGCTCTACCCTCTGATAAACAGGAAGTCCACCCTGTCCCTCAAAAACAAGCTTGCTGTCCACAAGCAAATCATTCTGCCGGCTATTGAGTATGGAATGCCAATCTGGGAGAGTTGTGCAAATGGCCACCACTTAAAGCTTCAGAGGATCCAAAACAAGATCCTCAGAATGATCCTTAACAGTCCACCGCAAACTCGTAATTCTGAGATTCACCACCTGGCCGGTCTTCAAACACTCGAGGAGCGAAAGACTTCCACGCTGGAAAGGTTCAGAGTAGCCTGTCTGCGATCAAACCACCAGATCATTCGTGATTTGGCAACCTAGTTTAAGTAGTTAGGTGCTCAAGTAGGTAGGTTATCAAATTTTTAAATTCAAACCAAAACAATCCCACAAAGGGTATCCTGTAAATTAGCGCTAAACGCAATCATCACATTAGAATAACCAATTAACTAGAACAAAGATGAAGAGCCAAAGGCTAACCAATTGAAATGTTAAATCAAATGTTAAAACATAAAACCCAGAAAATAAACGTAAATTTTACTACTACTAAATCGGACCGTTCGAGTCAAATTATTTCGGACGCAAGCCCTAAGGTTTTGTTGGTTTTCGGACTGCTTCTATTTCCATTCTGCGCGACGTTTAGCGCCATCTGTAGTTCTCCAGGATTCCGAGTAGCAATAGGCGATCTTGGATCGAAACACAAAAGATTGATTCTTTTGGTTCGATTAATTGATTTTTTGAATCGATCTCCAACACGACAAAAATCGATTGGATCGATCCATTTCATTCGATTTTTGCTACAATCCTAAAAAAAATTGCAATGCATTTGCATTTGCAATTTAATATTGATATTTTTTGGTCTTCACCTTTACACAGCACTTGCTTTGAATATGGATTCTGCAAACAACCAATGTGACAGTTCAGTAGAAACATTCACTTCTTATTAGTAATCCTATATAGAGAGATTCCCGGAACTATTATGAGACGATTTGGCAACGTGATTTGTTATGTTTACAAAAGTTGCCAACACTTGCCGTGGAGGAAAATTTTCCAACTTAGTGCTTGACTTCATCTTTGTCTACGTTACGAGTTAGTTTGTTAACTTGTTACGTAATAATTTTTGAAATGTCCGCCTCGGCGAATCTCTATATAAAGGATTACTACTTCTAAGGACATATTTCAGGTTCATCAGTCCTATGCTATGTCAGAACTGAATCGCCATGGGGGCATATCGACAGAATTACAAAATTTCTTGCATCAGCCTATTTTCTCAAGGTCTGTCGATCCTCTTCAAGCAGGAGAGCAAATCCGTAGTGTATATCTCCATGTATACCCCATTGCTCGAGACTATTTATCAAGAATGATAACAAGAGCTCCGTCACAGAAGCTTTTCTCTAAAACTGGTGAAACCACACAGAATCGATATCGGCTCAATGCAAAACGCATGGCTCAATTAGCTTTCTTGGGATCCCTCTCGGCTGAGTTTTGGGATATCTAAATTAAGTACTTTCCGTACTTATCTGCTTTTACACTCCAACCATCTAATCGTTTTGTGTCATATGTTAATCATCTGGTTTTTAAATCGTTCATTTAATACCAATAAAACGAATATACGAATAACGAATAGCCTGTTAAATCACTCACCTAATCAAGGATCCTGAGCAGTCTTGTAAGTGGTCACCGTAGTCGACATATTTTCTGTGATAATCGACTGCCTTTGCTTCCGACACTTGCAAAACAAGCTATCAAATTACAGTACCAAACTAAAATCTCATATGACAGGCTCTGTCATACGACACTGTGGCCGAAGACCGTCACGAATGTACGTATTTTAGTTTTTCTCATAGTAAGGGCTGCTGATGTTGTGCTTGTGTGAATTCTGAAAATAGCAAGCAACAAAGTCCTAGTAATAACATTTCTGATCAGAAATAGTTTAAATTACACCACATTGAGGAATTGGAACGAAATCCCACATGTCATATGATAGTTATTTGAAAATTTTATTTTTACTCGAATGTTGTTCTACCATTTGTGTTGTGTAAGAGAGACGACGGTAGAGCATGAGAGTACGAAGAAAAACAGACTGTCGCGCATGACAACGAAGCGAGTGTCGTAAAAAACATCATCAGTTTCAACCCCTGATCCTGAGTCAAAACTTCCACATGTCAATTGAAATCAAAATAGTCATTTACTATATTCTCATCATGTACAGGGGTTACTCAAAATCACTAGGATAGGCAAATTTTTAGTCAACTTTGGAGTGTTATACCTTCATCAAATATGATCCGATTTTAAATCTTCCAAGAGTATTCGACTGGAAAACTAATATTGTTTTACGGTGTTGGTCATAATCTTTAGCGGTAATCTTTCTTTTCATGGCAATGATTGGTCCAACTGAGTGTCATGATATGACACCCCATATCATAAATGTGCTTTACCTCTTCCGTGCTTTACAATCGCTAGCGAGCACAAAAGTGCTGGCGAACATCTCCAGAGCTGACGTCGACAGTCATTTTATTCATTATAGAGTTGTTGTTGTGCTCTTGCTACACCTTAAATTAATACAAGAGAGAGACTTGTATTGGTCTACAACCAGAGTTTAAAGACCTAACCACCCCATCCACAGCTACTAGTCAATGGTCCATTTCAAGACTTCAGATAGCTGCTGTTTCGAGCTGTTGAACGGCATTGTGAATTGAAAATACAATTTTCCTTTAACATTCTGGCATCTGCTGGTTCCAGAATGAGCTCCCTAATGGCTTTGTTTTGTGCAAAAATGTGATTTCAGCCTACTACAGGTTCCCCCGGGGGATTCCAGTGACTCCGGAAAGGCCAATGTGGTCAATGTTTCTCTTTAAGTCTATAGAAAGGATATTCATAAAAATCCATGAAGAAAGAGCTGTCGCACGGCATGTTTTTGAGTAAAACCGCAATTGTCCCCTGCTTCAGGTTCCCTCGGAGGCATACCGAAAGCACCAAGAGTGGCCAATGTGGTCAATGATGCATTTAAAGTTCATAGAAAGTATATTGACGAGAAACCATGAAGAAAGAGCTGTCGCGCGGCATGTTTTGCCCTCCACCAGAGCCGATTCCAGGGAAATGGTCATATCTCGGTTGAGTATAGGCAGATTTAAGTTTTTGGAATATGGTTCGTTTTATAAATGGTTCTTTTTCTTTGTATTTACTAAAAATATATATTTTTAACCAGAATCATATGTAAAATCTCATCAAAAATTTAGCAAGTTAGACAAAACCTCCGGAAACCCAGGATATCTCCGGTATCCGATGACCAGGATTATTTTCGTGGCTACATTATAAAACAATATTAGTTTTCCAGTCAAATGCTCTTAGAAGATTTAAAATCGGATCATATTTAACGAAGTTACAACACTATAAAGTTGACCAAAAATTTGCCTATCCTAGTTATTTTGAGTAACCCCTGTATGTATGTTACACTCACAACTTTTACTGCGTACGTACTACACAATTTATTTCTAAATGATATCAATCATCACACTAAATCAGTGTTCACTCGACTGTCGACAAAAGCAGGCCACTCTCGATGTGTGTCACGCAATCGTCTGTTTTTTCGGCAGCAACCATTGTGTGGTCTTCCTCATTGGTCTTTATCAGCAGTTTTTTCGGTCGATGCGTCGTCGACTTTGGAAAGCAACCGTTTCGTGATGAGTGTGTGAGTGTTGACCACGTTTTGCGTCCATTGCTGCAATGGAAACGCTTTGCCCCACGATGGCGTAACTGCCATACAATGAAACCACTGGAAGCGGCTCCAGTTCTGATGGAGGAGGCTTTTTGGATAGCGGAAGATAAAGTGTTTATTGTGTTGTACCTTTTGACTATAGTTTTAAGATGTATTGTATAGTGACCAAGAATCCTCGGCTCTGTAAAGTTAATTCGGTTGAGCCTTATCAAATAAATTAATGAACAAAAAAAAAAAATCACACTAAATGACTATTAAAAATAAAATGTCGTAACAAGATAGCTTATGTAACGTAATATTATATTTAGACTGAACTTGGCGTTAACCTGCACCAACTCTCCTATGATCTGTTATATTTGAAACATTTTTGTGCCATTTTGAAAAATGAATCGATTCAAAAGATCGATTCAAAATGATTGATTAAATCGATGCATCGATTATTTTCAAAAAATTAATCGATTAACAAAGATCGATTATTGCTTCAAGATCGCCCAATGCTGATTCCGAGACGATCTACCAACTTGTTACTGTAAGGCTATTTAAGCTCCTGATTCGAAGCACTAATTATCGGGATTTTGAGACAATTTGGATTCGGCTGTTAGCACAAACTGTCGTTTGTACAGCTTTAGCTACAACATAAATCGTATTCGAGTGCGTTGTATGAATATTTACGCTCGTTGTTTTCAGAACAAAAGAAGTCGCTTAGCGAATCCCCTTTTTCTACGTTTATCCGTAGGACGAAGAAAATCTAATCGCGTTTCAATGCGTAAGGACGGAATTGAAACTCGTAGAACGAATTTTGAATCAAGAAGCAGTATTAGATTTTAAACAATCGCAACAATTTGTGACTCTTTATCAAATCCAACGGTGCGTATGGAAAGGTGCATGCAGTCGTGTTTGCTTCTCCACGTGGATATGATATTTATCATAAATAAAGTCTGGAACGCGCAAAAAATGGTCAATTTCAAATTGGTGTATTTCTATTAAAAATACAAAAAAAAAACCCTGAAATGCTGCATTTGGAAGTTGGGTGTATATACAATGGTTGGTATGATGAGTTTTCACCGTTTGCTCTCCAGTTTTCAAAATGAAGTCCAAGCAAGAGGGACAGCGTGTCAAAATTTTGCTCGCGCAGCAAGAGAATCTCATACGCCAAGTTGGCAAAATTGCTTTCAAACAGCTTCCGGTACAGGAGTTTTATACCGCATCAGTAAAAGGGAAGGTGCCTGAAAATTTTTAAAACCATCAAACTATCTCGTCTGGCAGGCCATATGCACATTTGATCTAAAAAGCGGTATTTTATTACTACGGGAACCATCAATCAAGAGATATTCGTCCAAGAGTGCCTGAAAAACCGGCTGCTACCATTCCTTAAGCAACATAAGTGACCTGTGCTGTTCTGGCCGGACTTGGCGAGCTGGCACTATGGGGAAAAGGCAATCGAGTGGTACGATGCGAACAACGTGGTTGTGGTACCTAAAGACCACAACCCTTCCAACAGCCCAGAACTCCGCCCTATCGAACGTTATAGGGCCTTGTTCAAACGGAATCTCAAAACTAATAAATCCATGGAAAACGAGCAGCAGTTTAAATCTAACTGGCGTTCGGCGGCGAATAAGGTCGATGAGACCACTGTGCAAAATTTAATGGAAGGGGTTAAGCGGAAGGCACGGCAGTTCGGAATAAACAAACATTTTTTCCCTTAAATATATGAATTGAACTACCTAAAGAAAAATAAGAAGATTTGTGTGATATGAATTTTGAGAAAAGATTTTTTGTCGACCAATTTTTGCGCGTTCCAGTCTTATACTTGAAGGTTTTTTGAACGTTTTCGTTTTTTGAACGTTGTGTTTAACCGTTTTCAATGAAACTGGAAACATCCCATAACAATTTATATACGATTCTGAACTCAATGAGAAATAAGTCTTGAACGATAGGTAGGAATACTGGGTAGCAGATACTTTATTCTACCTTCGATACCACCAACTTGACGTTTGTTTCTTACAAAATCGGATTGGACCCTAATCTGAAGGAATTGGCGTTGGAACCCTCGACGTGGCCCGTTGGTATCCGTTTACGGGAGTTTGCCAATTTCCTAAAAAAAACTGATGCCTCCGCATGTTAAAAAGCACATTGGAGGCCTCTTCTCAGCTCGACACGGTCTGGTCTATTGCTGCCAGCGTTCATAATAGTCGTCGCGGTCCTGCTGTCGAGACTGTAGTTGTGGTCCTTCAGCCTGCTTTCCCAGGCAAGTACGTTCTTTTTCATAAACTCTCACATCCTGATCGTCCTTCCGATTCCAGCGTAAGTCCGTTCGAGGACACTATTTGTTGCAATATACCAACGCATAGCCCTTCATCACTTTTCAACGCTTGATCTTCACGCCACTCTTCAACACAACCAAGCTCATCGTCATCTGACCCGGGACGCCCTACACATAACTAGCAGTACGGAAGACGCTTTCTCGTTCCTACCACCCAAGCTGAGTCTAGTGCTGACGATGGGGTCTTCCACACTGCCTATCATGGCAAGTATCCTTGCAGTAATGGCAATTTTCGCTCTGAAGAACTCTCGTTCCCTAGGAGTTCCAGTACCATCGATGCCTCGATTTATTATCAAAACGTGAGAGGTTTGAGGACTAAACTGGACGACGTTTTTTTGGCATCTCTCGACAGTACCTACGATGTCATTATGCTAACGGAGATAGGATTAGACGACAGCATCAATTCCCTGCAGGTTTTTGGAAATTCATTCAACGTTTTCCGTTGTGATCGTTCCCCTTTGAATAGCGACAAGCGCTGCTTTGGTGGTGCGCTCATAGCCGTTGCCGAACGACATGGCAGCTCGCGCATTGATACGAACAATGGCAGGAGACTGGAGCAAGTGTGTGTTTCTGCCAATATTCTTGGTCGTCGATTCCTGATATATTCCACCGTAATGTCGATCTAATTGAAAATCCCATCGACACCGTTCGTGAACTCTGAGACAAAGCTTCTCTGGATGACACTGTACTCGTGTGCGGCAATTACTATCAGCCTCGTACTACCTGGTCTGAGGATGAAAATGTCATTAGTCTTGCTTCTTCGACGCTTTTGACTCCGGCAAGTACAGCGTTATTCGACGGTATGGACTTCTTGAACCTGAATCAAGTTAACGAGCGGCTGAATAATTTAGGTCGCACTCTCGATTTGGTTTTCGCGCCCGTGGGTAGCTCTTCTATAGTATATTCTGCTGATGATCCATTGCTGCCAGTAGATCTGCAAACCCCCCCACTGCAAACCCAAGGCCACTTCCGGTGGCAAATGAATTCGAAAGAGCACTCAATTACCGCAAAATCGACTTTGATGTGCTTTTCGCTTACCTGTCAGGCCTCGACTGGAATTATGTCTACGACAGTGTAGATGTCCATGACATAGCCTCAAATTTTTGTGCCATCATACGAAGGGAAAACCTGTCTCTCCTCCTTGGAGTACGCCCCTTCTTCGGAAATCTAAGAATGAACGCAATCGGTGGCACCGTTATTTCCGGGTGCATAAATCCGTATTTGCAAAAGCTAACTTCATCTCACTGCGTCCTAGCAAGAAGTACGGTCGACTTGTTTCGCGCTCCGTTGTTTTGGAAGTTTTCTCGGTATTCGCTTGATATAAATTATCAGTTTTTTCTCACTAAGTGACTCCTGGCATAGTTCCCGGTAAATTGATCGAAAAGTGAGTTTTTTTGTAGTAGAAAGTGTCATTTTCGGAACGATTAATCCGTGCTATTGGTAATTCGCAAAACAATTTGAGCATCATCGTTGCGTGGTCACGCATACGCACTCACGCATACCCGCTTACGTATCATCATCATCGAGTGTGAGCACCCGTTTCTACATCTACATCGTTCATCAATCATCGTGCGCCTGTGTGCGCTGAGTACCGCGCCTCGATCAAGTGCACCACAGCGAAGGTCATCCACGCAGCGCGTCTCTTCCAGCCATCTGTGTAAACGCCTACACATATAACGCTCGGTGGTAGTAATATAGGATTATCAGATAAGTTTTTGTTTTTTCTTGTTTCTTTTCCTCCCCCATTAGTTAAATTTTCATTTTGTACTTCTGTGTTTGTAGTGTTTTCTGTGTATTGTGTCTGTGCGTTCAGTGGGAGAGCGTTTTGCGCTCCCACTAGTTGAACAAAATGGATGTTTTGTCAGAAGACGACATGGATGACCATTCATCTCAGAATAATGATGATGTCATCCCTGGTTCGTCGTCTCAGTCTGACAATGAGCAGGCTGAGAAAAGCTCCAGATTGCGGGCCTACCCGAATGACTCGACTGGCCCATTTCAGCCCAAAAACAAACCCTTGAATGTTGTTCAGATATCTGATGATCTGACAAAGCGATTCTCTGCCGTGACCGAAATAACGAAGGTTAGGCACAACAAACTTCGTGTGACCGTCGCTAACCTGAAACAGGCCAATGAAATTGCTGTTTCCCAGTTTTTCACACTGGAATATAGGGTGTACATTCCAGCCTCTGATGTGGAGATCGAAGGCGTGGTCACTGAGGCGAGCCTGAACCCCGAGATACTGGAGAAGCAAGCGGTTGGCCGATTCAAGAACCCCTTGCTTCCTCCGGTAAAGATACTGGCCGTTCATAGAATGAAGTCAGTATCGCTCAGCGAGGGTAAAAAGAGTTTTACCCCCACAGACTCGTTTCGGGTGACCTTTTCTGGATCTGCCCTTCCTCAATACATCGAGCTGGGAAAACTTCGTCTTCCTGTGCGGTTGTTTGTACCTCGGGTCATGAACTGCCAGAATTGTAAGCGGTTGGGACATACGGCCTCCCACTGCGGCAACAAGGCACGCTGCTCCACATGCGGGGAGAAGCATGAGGATGGCGCCTGCGCAGCTACTGCACCAAAATGCGTGTACTGCAATGGAACTCCTCCTCATGCTCTCTCGTCGTGCCCGGCGTACAAACAGCTCGGGGACAAAATGAAACGCTCCCTTAAGGAACGTTCCAGGCGGTCTTTTGCAGAAATGCTTAAGACAGCCAAGCCATCGACCAACGAAACAAATCCCTTCGCTCTTTTGTCGGATGACGAGTCTGGCTCTGACTGAGGAGGGAGTTTCTTTCAGTTTTCCGGAAGGTTCTGCCCGGAAACGAAAACGCATCCGTTCGCGGAAAGTTGCAGATCAAGAACCCCAAATCAGCTTGCCCAAATCAAGGAGTGGTGGAAAAAAGGAGACTTCTACTCCTCCTGGATTCCGCAGAACTGATTATACCCAGGATTTTCCACCTCTTCCGGGGACATCAAAAACCCCTGATGCCCCAATTTTAAGAACAGAAACCCCTTCTTCATCTGGGCTGTTCTCATTTGATGACATTGTGGACGGTATTCTCAAATACCTCAACATTTCTGATCCTCTGAAAAGCATTGTCCTCACATTGCTTCCCACTGTGAAATCCTTCTTGAAGCAATTGACTTCAAAATGGCCCCTTCTTGCAGCTATCATCTCCTTCGATGGATAATTTTCCAAACGAGGTCGGGGATTTGATCACTGTTCTACAGTGGAATTGTCGAAGTCTTATTCCGAAATTAGATTCGTTCAAGTATTTAGTCCATAACAATAATTGCGATGCATTTGCCCTCTGTGAAACACGGCTCTCTTCAGAAATTGATCTCCCTTTTTTTGATTTTAACATTATTCGATTGGATCGTGAGGATTCACGTGGAGGAGGGGTACTTTTGGGGATCAAAAAGTGCCATTCCTTCTATAGAGTGAATCTTCCCGAATTCCCCGGTATTGAAGTTGTCGCATGTCAGGCTACCATTAAAGGTAAGAGCCTTTGTATTGCTTCTGTATATATTGCTCCTAGAGTCTCTGTTAATCGCAAACAACTTTTCGACATATGTGCGGTACTTCCCGCTCCATGGTTGATCATGGGAGATTTTAACTCCCACGGTACAGGCTGGGGGGAGCTGTACGATGATAACCGCTCTACTTTGATTTATGATCTCTGCGACAACTTCAACATGACAATACTTAACAATGAAGAAGTAACACGTTTGGCTGGTCCATCCTCGAATGGTAGCAGATTAGACCTCACCTTTTGCTCCAATTCACTATCGTTGGATTGCACTTGGCATGTAATCCAGGATCCGCACGGTAGTGATCATTTGCCGATCAAAATTTCGATTGCCAGTGGGTTCAACTCGTCAGAATCCGTTAACGTCGCGTATGATCTAACCCGTAACATCGATTGGACTAAGTTCCAATCCGCGATAGACGATACTGTATCGTTAGTGGAAGAGCTTCCGCCGTTGGAGGAATATAATTTCCTCTCTAATCTCATCGTCGACAGCGCACTTCAAGCTCAAACACGACCGGTGCCGCGATCGTCTATTCGTAAGAAAACACCATCGCTCTGGTGGGATCAACAATGCACGGAGGTTTACCGTAAAAAGTCCGACGCGTTTAAACTTTTTCGGAAACGCGGAACACGCGAGCATTTCGACGCATACACATCTCTTGAACGCGAACTCAAGAGCCTCATCAAGGCCAAAAAACGGGGTTACTGGCGGCAGTTTGTAGACGGATTGTCGCGCGAAACGTCTATGAATACGCTTTGGAGTACGGCGCGAAGAATGCGTAACCGGTCTACTAACAACGAAAGCGAGGAATGCTCGGATCAATGGATTCTTAAATTCGCGCGAAAAGTGTGTCCGGATTCCGTGCCGTCGCAGTTGATTCCTCGCGAAAACGCGAATTCGGTAGACGAAATCAGTCAGCCTTTTTCAATGGTGGAACTTTCACTCGCTCTCCTTTCGTGTGGCAATTCTGCCCCGGGATCTGATAGAATCAAGTTCAACTTGCTGAAAAACCTCCCAGACGTCGCTAAGAGGCGCATGTTGAACTTGTACAATCAGTTCTTGGAGCTCAATATTGTTCCCGACGATTGGAGACGAGTAAGGGTGATAGCCATTAAAAAGCCTGATAAACCCGCGTCGGATCACAATTCGTATCGGCCCATCGCGATGCTGTCGTGTATTCGGAAATTGATGGAGAAAATGATCCTTTTTCGCCTCGACAAATGGGTTGAGACGAACCACCTTCTTTCAGATACTCAATTTGGTTTCCGTAGGGGTAAGGGAACGAACGACTGTCTCGCGTTGCTTTCCTCGGAAATTCAGTTAGCATTTGCTAAGAAAGAGCAAATGGCTTCTGTGTTCTTGGATATCAAGGGGGCTTTTGATTCAGTATCCGTTGAAGTTCTTTCAGAGAAACTCCACATTTGTGGATTGTCTCCATTAATTAATAATTTTTTGTACAATTTGCTGTCAGAAAAACATATGAGCTTTTCTCATGGAAACTCTACAGCTTTTCGATTTAGCTACATGGGTCTCCCCCAAGGCTCATGTTTAAGCCCCCTTTTGTACAATTTCTACGTTAGAGAAATTGACAATTGTCTTAGTGACAATTGCACGTTGAGACAACTTGCAGATGATGGCGTAGTGTCTATCACAGGGCCAAAAGAGGTTGACCTGCAAGGACCCTTACAGGATACCTTGGACAATTTGTCTACTTGGGCTATTCAGCTAGGTATCGAATTCTCCACGGAGAAAACTGAGTTGGTCGTTTTTTCTAGGAAGCATAGCCCAGCACAACCGAAGCTTCAACTTTTGGGTAAGCCGATCACTCATTCCATGTCTTTCAAATATCTCGGGGTCTGGTTCGATTCCAAATGCACCTGGAGATCCCACATTGAGTATCTGAGACGAAAATGCCAACTAAGGATCAATTTCCTTCGATCAATTACCGGAACGTGGTGGGGAGCCCATCCACAAGATCTTCTGACGTTGTACCGGACAACGATTTTATCGGTTTTAGAGTACGGTAGTTTTTGCTTCCAGTCGGCAGCTAAAACGCACATCATCAAGCTGGAACGGATCCAGTATCGTTGTCTTCGTATCGCGTTAGGATGCATGCACTCGACTCATACTATGAGTCTCGAAGTGTTAGCGGGTATGTTGCCACTCTCTGATCGGTTTTCGGAATTATCTCTCAGGCTCCTCACCCGTTGTGAAATTATGAACCCACTGGTGATTGCAAACTTTGAGAAGCTTCTTGAGCTAAACCCTCAAACTCGTTTTATGTCATTGTACTACGTGTACATAACACAGGATGTCAGCCCTTCGCAGCATAATCCCTATCGTGTTTGCTTCTCCGACTTCGACAACTCTGTTCTATTTGATTTATCCATGACGCAAGAGATTCGCGGAATCCCAGAGCATCATCGTTCCATGATTGCTCCGTCAATTTACGCTGCAAAGTTTGGCCAAGTTGATTCCGCAAGATCGTTTTTCACAGATGGATCACTAATAGAGGCGTCCGCAGGTTTTGGTATTTATAACGAATTTCATAGCGCCTCTCGAATGCTTCATGCTCCTTGTTCCGTATATGTTGCTGAACTGGCGGCAATACATTATACGCTAGAAACGATCGCCTCACTTGCACCAGATCATTATTTTATTTTTACGGATAGTCTCAGTTCTGTCGAGGCTATTCGCTCCATGAGGCCGGTAAAGCACTCCTCGTATTTTCTCATGAAAATACGAGAGCTTCTAAGTGCTTTATCTTTAAGATCTTTTGTCATCACCTTTGCATGGGTCCCATCTCATTGCTCGATTCCGGGCAATGAGAAGGCGGACTCGCTTGCAAAGGTGGGCGCTAGTAAGGCGATATTTACGATCGACAAATCGCCTACGACGATTTTTTCTTCATTTATCGTCAACAGTCACTCGCCAGCTGGCAAAATAAATGGAGTGAAGGGAGTTTGGGACGATGGTTATATTCAATCATCCCTAAGGTGTCGAAGTGTCCTTGGTTCAAGGGGTTGGATGTGGGTCGAGACTTCATTCGTATGATGTCTCGCCTCATGTCCAATCACTATTCACTAAGCACTCACTTGTTCCGTGTTGGGCTGGGGGACAGTAATCTCTGTGAATGTGGACAAGGTTACCAGGACGCAGATCACATCCTTTGGTCTTGTGTGGAGTATCGCGGAGTCAGATCACATTTTTATGATTCCCTTCGGGCTCGAGGTAGACAACCTAATGTTCCAGTTCGGGATATTTTGGCTAGACGCGATCTGGAGTTTATGCAACTCATATATGTTTTCTTTAAGAATATTAACCATCGATTGTAAGTTCGATTAACCTTGTGTTTAGTTTGTATTTTGTGTGTCTGTGTGTGTGTGTTTTTTTTTTTGTAGATTTGTTTCTGTAATAATTGCATAATTACAGAGTTGATATATCGTCGATAGGATTAAGTATATGTTTTAGAAATAGTGAAATTTTTGAATCATAAATCATATTCCAAATCTCCTTTTCCCTTTCCCGATCCAAACATTTGTCATCCACTAACCTCGAGAAGACCGCGAGTTATCGGTTCAAATCCTTTAATTTTAGATTTAAGACATTTATAATGTATAAAAAAAAAAAAAAAACACGGATCTTATGTTTCATCGCCATTTGCTAGCACGTCCGGTGTCCCGCAAGGAAGTAATTTGGGACCGTTATTGTTTGTGTTATTCTTCAATGACGTTGGTCATAAGTGCAATCTCGTATATGCTGATGATCTGAAAATCTATGTGGTGGTACGCTGCATCGAGTACTGTTTTCACCTGCAAATGTTGCTCAACATGTTCGTTCAGTGGTGCCGCTTGAACAAGCTTGTCATCAGCGTCACGAAATGTCATGTGATGACCTTCTATAGGTCCAAAGACCCGTTAATTTATGAATACCGCATCGATGATACTGTTCTTAGCACAGTTGATCAAGTGACGGATCTTGGTGTGGTATTGGACTCGAAACTTTCCTTTCATTCCCATTATGTATCGATTATTTCCAAGGCTAATCGTCAACTGGGCTTCATCTCTAAGATTGGCAAGGATTTCACGGATCCACACTGTCTAAAAGCATTGTATCCCAAGTAGCACAATTCTGTCCCAAAAAGTTTCAGCAACTTGTTTATAACTGAAATAAGTCATATAGAAGTTTCCTAGACCAATTTATAACAAGGGTGCTACTAGGGATTGTTCACTCGTAAGGCCGATCCTAGAAAATGCTTCAGTTGTATGGGCTCCAAACGACGTATCATGGAATCTAAGAATCGAGCATGTGCAAAAACGATTCATACGACTTGCGCTCAGAAACCTACCGTGGCGTGATACTTTGAGCCTTGCAGCATATCCCGATAGATGTCGTTTGCCTGACCTCGAAATGCTTGATCAAAGACGTAAGCTACAACAGGCTACGTTTATAGCTAAATTACTCAACGGTGACGTCGATTGCTCTCATCTTCTGTCACTGCTTGATTTTCGTGCTTCAGGTAGGATGTTACGTCAGCAATCCCTGATGCAACCGAGCTTTCATCGTACTCTCTATGGCTACAACCAGCCTATTTGTGCAATGGTTCGTATGTTTGTATCCGTCGAGTCCGCGTTTGATTTTGGTATGTCCACACCTCAAGTTGTGAATAGAGTAAGAAGACTGAACCTTATTTAAGACTAATAGTTTATTCATTAAGATAACTTTGTCAGATGACTTATTAAATGAATAAATAAATAGGACAACCGGTTAACATGTAAATCAAAAATGAAAGACTGCCGAAGAAAAGGAGGCTGTCAATAATTTAACAACTGTTAAATACATTATAAAATGATATTTTAATGTGGGCTTGCTTTGAATGCAAAAAGTTTATGATTTAGCATTTTTTCACCTTTCAAGTTGAATGCCTCTGAAACTACAAATCGTAGACATCTGAAATTTTGCGAACTTCTTAGTTAAAGTGTTTACTATTGATAGAGTATTCCATAATCTGAGTAAGAAAAAGTAAATTTTCTAATTTTATGCCGCCTGATATCCTATAGTGCATCCGGATATGTTCTTCGTCTTCACTACCAAATAATGACCAGAAATGCTTTTACCAACCTTATCATTGACTGCCCAGTTGATCACAACGCTTGTCCTTTTTACAAATCCCCAACCTCCCACCAAAAATAAAATTCTACATTTAAACTTTTTTTTTTGGATATTTATTAAAAGTGATGAAAATTACACGTCTAAGCTATAATATCTGCAAATGATATCAAAGAACCTAAGTTAAACAAGTTAAAGAACACGTACGAGATCCCCAGAGTACACTTATTTCCACCATAAACAATCAACACCAATCTCCTTAGGGTGCTCAAATATCCCCCCCCCCCCCCTTATAACCTCTCAACTACGGCACTGTCATCACAGTACCGGTCCAATACTGTACTCCCAAAGAAGAGCTTGCCCATACACGAATGGACTATGTTAATTACAAAAATAAATTTCATCTCATCGAACCCCCATCGAAGAATCATGGAGACACTAAATACAACGACGGCGACGACGACGACGACGCAGAGCGCCTAGATGTCTCCTTAGAAAGACAGCGGTCCATCCCTGAAAGAGCGCATGTCTCGAAGGAAAATTTATGAAATTCAATTTTATAAATTATTTCATAATGCTGTTCCTGTGTGTGTATGCGCGCGCGCGCGCGCCATCACGTTCGGTTGTGTGTATTATATTTCAGATAAATGAACCATTTCACGTCGCGCATATTTTGCAAACATCGCACTGTGGATCTGAACGCTGGACGAGAGTGCATTTGCATGCTGCTGGCCGTGGTATCGATTTGGATGCCATGTTAGTTGTTTGAGACTAAATCTGCTGCTGCTGGCTGGGGGTGGTGGACACAAGGAAGGCGTTCATATGCCATAGGCTGATCCCATGGCGAGCAGGGACTTCAAATTTATAAAGACACCCGGTCGATAGAAAACTGCTCTGCTTTTGAATATGCTCGCCTTGTCTGGGCCACTATAGTCCGCTGTGGACGTTCCGATATAGAGTCATTGATTTGCACGCCTTGTGTGGGCGCTAGATTGGATAAAGTCTGGTAAGCTAACGTCTGCCAAGCCATGATGGTTTGAGGTTGGAACAGTGGGGTGGTATATTTTATTACAGCAAAGGTAGGGAAGTTTTTGCGGGTTCAACTTAACTGGGTAGTTGAGGAATTCGTCAAAAGGATGAGAATGAAAGAAACCGGACCACCACATTCAGTCAAACTTGATTAAAGCATATCAATTTTTCCTACCACCCAGGAATGGCAACTCTCCCATCGATTCCCAGCAACCACAACTTTAGCCCCACCTCTGTGACATCCAGCAGATAATTAAATATTTGACACCTCATTTCAACCAGAGTTGGGTGGTAGGACCGTCGTCGTCATCATCATCATTGTCGCGTTCGCAAACCGCAACCAGTCACGTGATTAACAAGGTGACATTGTACCCTTTTCGGTTGGAAATGTTTCGACTTTCTTCGAAACATTTACACATTGCAATTGAACCGCAACAGCAGCAGCAACGCATCACTCGTAGGACACTTCTCGTTTGCAATTTAAATGCTGACCCAAGCGAACGTTCACGGATGGATGCAAAAGGCATTCGGCTGGACGGTGGTTTCACACCTTGTTGGTTCGGTTTTGGTGCGAAAATGTATCAAATTTCAGCTGGAGGTTTGAAGGCGTGGATAATTAATATTTTTTCTTGATTAATTTAAAATAATTTATACATTTCGCTCTGGACGGGGAATAGCCTGGAAACGAAAACAATCCGGTGAGCTGGAGACTTATATAAGATCCGAATTTAGATACGTTCAACAATATTCAGAACATTGACTATAGCTGGGAGATTGCATTCAATTTGACTGACCATTTACATTTCCACTCCCCGTTGACAGGGAAAAAACCGAATCCATCTCCTGAAGACATGGCAGATCTAGCTCCAGCGATACATTAACGAGTGTGCTCGCTTTATATAACGGCGGTTAGAGCCGTTTCTAGAGCATTAATTATGTTTCGGGTGCGGGCAGCAGCTTTTTGACAAATGGGTTTCATCTGCGCGATGTCGACCACCAACATATCATTTGGGCGAGATCATGGCAAATTTAATGCCCCATTTTAACAAACGACAACGCCGATGATGACGACGACGATGAGGAATTCTAATCGATCGAACGATTTATTCGGGTTCGCTGCTTTTCGTCCGTCTGGTTTACGAAGTTACTGGTTTTGCTCGATTTATTGGCTTCAAGCGTTATCAGCGGTCAGATCAGGGTCGCAAATTTAGTTGTCTTCGAACTGGTTCAGGAATTAATAGCCATGGCGTGACAATGTTACAACCGGTCTTAAAACTGTTCCTCATCCTGTCAATGCCATAGAATGATGTTTCAATTCGATGGTTTGAGATTTTCCGCTCCCAAATTCATCAATCTTCCACCACATCTCGATATTACCCTTAATGGATAGTGTCAAAGCCAAGATCCGTAACAAGGTCGAAAAGTGAAAGGTTCCCACTTAATCTGCGTTACATAAACTTATATTTTAAATAATAATAACCAACGCACAACGGTCTCGAAGCACCCCGCCCCCCACCTTTGTCTGCTCAGAGGGCCTCGATCGCCGTCGTCCGTAGAGCATCGGCACCTAATTAGCCGCGTGGTTCTGTTTCGCAAAATTGACGTTTCCTCACGTTTGATGGCGACCTGTCAGTCGTCGTGGACTCGCCGAGATCTCGATCAAACTCCAACGTCTTAATTGAAACGTATCAGCACAAGCGTCATCGTCGTCGATTGACCGAAACCAGCCAGCGCCACGGAGTGCATCACCACGGACGGAGGAGGTTCGTCGCCTCTATCTGGTGGATTAAATCTCTCTGGCGGTCTGCAAAAAAGCTCTAAATGAGCGTGGAAACTGTAGCAGATACCTGCACCAATCACCGAACATGTGTGTGTATGTCTGTCTGACTGCCTGCGACAAGTGGTTTCCTTTGGTGAATGCGAAACCTTTTGCACCGTGTGACAACGGTGGTTCATTTCCGGTTGTTTGTGAGTTTTGTTTTCAATTGGCGACTTTGATATGTTTAACGTTACAGTAATCCACCGAGTAGTGTGATTTTTAGAAGGATTGGTCTGGAGGAATTCCAATATAGGTATAACTCGATTATTCTGGTACTTCAAACAACTCTTTCAGACAGAGAAGCCTTCCTTCAATATATCGATTTTTGATGATTTGTGGGCTTGAGTTACTGAATTTGAGCCATCGAGGTCGTCATTTGTTCTGAGATGATTTGTAAGATTACATTTTCCAAGTTGCAATTCGACTTAAGGGCTTCAGAGACAACGTTAGGTCCCTTGAAAGGCATTCTTTGAATACAATACTCTGCCTGATCAATCACTTGTTCGGCAGTGTCGGTATCGGTGCTTTCTCCGATGTAGACTAGTACAAATACATGTACAAATTTGTTTTTCTTAAGAATATTAAAAAATATATATAGTCTTCTATTCTATTTTTAGTTCTTACGAGCTACGATTCCGTATGGAGTTAAAATATTGTTTTATTTTATACCGAGACATTGAAAAGTCAATGGTTTCGCAGTATTGATATTAAGACGCCATCATGTGATTTAATGGCCCAAATGTTGCATAATTTGTGCAATGATAGGTTATGGTAAATAAATTTCAATTTCTGAGTTGTCGAGTAGGTGCATATTTTTTTTTAGTTTGATAACAGTTCTGTTGAGTTAATGCGGAAGAAAAGAAAATGATTTTCATGGCATTAGTAAACAGCGTAACGGTAGTTTGGAGTAGAAACTCCCAGTGAGAGTGATCTCTTTGAAGGGAGCATAAAGCAGCAGTGAACGATATTACACTGGTACACATCGGTCTAAATTATGTAGTTTGCAATATGATTTTTAATCCATAAAGTCACATGATGTTGGTATAATTGTGTGGCAAGTCCAATCATACTTCTATGCCGGAGTGCAGTTTCGAACGCCTTTGGATACGGTTCGCGTTCGCGTTCAAAGTTTTCGGCTGCATTTGCCGGATTAGCGCTGGCGCTCTGCCTCCCGGACGTTTATACGTGTGTCATTGGTAGTTTTCTCGCTTTCCGGGAAGTTGTAGAATAGAGAAAGAAAACGTGATTCAACATGTTTGCTAGCATCAGAAGAGATGTCGAAATCTGCGTTATTTGATTTTCTCCCGGACCAGAAATTAGTGGCATCGCGAGTGATAATTTTTAATTTCAGTTTATTTACGCGCTGCAAGGTGCGTGAAAGAGTTCGGCACAATCGGTGTTGATGTTGGCTCGATTGCAATTTTTTTTTTTTTTTTTTTTGTGTTTTCGAAAGAAATTGATCGAAAGTGTACCAAAAGTGCTTCTGAACGTGTTTCGCAGTTGGGAGTGGTGAAATTCGTAAATTCGCGGTTTATGTTCAGTAAAAATTCCGTATCACAAAATTGTTCACCGAGTTCCCTTTTTTTTGCCGTTCGACGACGACGGGCATGCGAGAGAAAAATAAGCATCGGGAATGTGCTCCCGGATGTATTGATTTGGTGAGCACGTTCCAGTTGAAGATTGTTTTTCAAGTGAATATGGCGAACAAAGTAGTGTTTTTGTTGAGTTGTGCTGTGGAAATAAATACATAATTTCGTGTGAAATAGTGCCGTGTGCCGCGAAAGGATCATCCCAACGCGTGCCCGTTGTGTTGTTTTTAACAGGATAAGTAGAGAACGGTTGCCTAGCAACTCGTTTTGGATTTAATTTTGATTTTCCCCCCAGCGCGCTTTTGATTTTGTATAGTGAGCTGCGGCGGTAAAATTTTATTTTGTGTTCTCTTCCCCTGTATATGTCTACTGCTAACAGTGTGCGCGTTTAATTTGGCGTGGTAATATGGATGTGTGTAATGTCTGCAAGGAGTCTATTACTATTAGTGGGCTCCCAGTCACATGTGTAGGTCCGTGCAATGGAATGTTCCACTTCAATTGTGCGGCACTCACTAAGACTGCGGCGCGCCTAATAGCAGATAATGCAAATGTTGTTTTCAAATGTGGTAACTGTCTATCAGGTCAGTGTTGTGGCGAGCAGAATGATCTGATCTCGCGCGTCAATAGGATAGAAGAAGAGATGAAGAAAGTTTTTCAACTCTCGGACTCTATCACTGGCATACGAGATCACATTGCTGCTCAGATAGACATCGCGGTTAAAAGCGGGATGGCAGATATAAGCCGAAATGTAAATGGTTTTGAAAATTTAATTTGTGAGAAATTGGATAATATGAAAAGTTCATTTTTTAAAATTGATGCGGAAAACAAATTAGCGGTAATGAATGATCAGTGCAGTGTATCTAGGACGATTCAGTCGGAATCGGACCAAAATACCAGACGCAAAAAACGTAAATTAGTAATCAGTAATAGTGATAATGATGATGTTTTTCAAGAAAATGCGAGTTTTGCGGATGTTGTAAAAAGAGACAGTCGTGCTAGTAAAAGTAAACATGTTAGTAAAAGTAACAGTAAAAATAACAGTAACAGTAACAAACAAGATAATCGTAAGACTCGTCCGGTCATTGTGATTAAACCGAAAGAGTCCAAACAAGCTTGCGAAGACACTCGTAAATTTTTGAAAACTCAGTTGGATCCAAAAACACACAAAATCAGTAATTTTAGAAATGGTAAAGATGGCTCTATTATTGTTGAGTGTGCAACAGGAGCAAATGTAAGTGATGTCAAAAATGGTATTGAAAGCAATCTGGGTGAAAATTATAGTGCTGTTGTTCCCACTTCGGTGCCGAGATTGAAAATAGTGGGCATGAGCGATCAGTATTCCTCCGATGTCTTCATTGACTATTTAAAAAGTCAAAATGAAGACATCGCTATAAATGATGTAAAAGTAGTTAACATGTTTGAAAATCCACGCTTCACGTACAACAAGTTCAGTGTTGTGATTGAAGTCGATTTCGATACGTATAAATGTTTGTTATGCGCGAAAAAAGTAAATGTAGGGTTTGATCGGTGCTCTATAGTTCCCGCGATTAATGTATTGAGGTGTTTCAAATGTGGAGAATTTGGGCACAAGAGCATGGATTGCAAAAATTGTGAAAGATGCTCTAGGTGCAGCCAACAACACAAAACATCGGAGTGTACGTCAACTGTATTGAAATGTGTTAATTGTTTGAAAATGAACGTAAAATGAACTTGGACGTCAACCATGCCGCATTTAGTCCTGAATGTTTGCTCTATAAAAGACTTTTTGAACAGAAGAAAAGCAGCTTGCGTTTCAATAAATAGCAGCCAAGTTCCAGGAATGTGAATCAATTCGATTTTTTATATTTGAATATTGCGGGGTTGTCAACAAACTACGTAGCATTACGTCAGATTGTTGAGGAAAAACGTCCTCTTTTAGTTTTATTATCTGAAACTCATATTGTAGAAACTGAAGCTTTTGATCAGTATAGTATTCCGGGATATATTGTTGCTGCTTGTTTATCACATTCTAGACACACTGGCGGTGTTGCTATTTATGTCAAAGAATCAATTCAATTCGACCTTCGAATCAACGAAGTTATCGATGGTAACTGGTTCTTGGGCATTACAGTTGTGCGTGGCATGAAGATGGGTAATTATGGTGTTTTGTATCATTCTCCCAGTTCTAGTGACCAGCGTTTTGTTGATGTTTTAGAGAACTGGCTAGAGACATTCCTTGATTCAAGTAAATTAAATATATTAGCTGGTGATTTTAATATTAATTGGCGTGACAACCATAATTCGAATCATTTGAAGCGTTTAGTTGATTTTTTCAATTTAAAACAAACGGTAGATGAGTATACGCGTATTTCCAGGCACAGTAGAACTTTAATTGACCACGTTTATTCCAATTTTGATTCCATTTGTTCAGTTCCGGATGCTGATTTGAAAATAACCGATCATGAGACCTTAGTGATTAATGTATTAGATAATATCAATAATAACGATGACTTAGTCAAATTGAAGTGCTGGAGGAAATATTCGAAACAGGCTGTTTCAAATCTTGTTGAGAGAAGCGTGGATTTTCCATTCGCGGCCGGTAATTTAGATGAATCTGCAGCTGTTCTAACTAACACTTTGAAAACGTGTACCAATCAATTAGTTGAGCAAAATTTTGTTTCTTTGAAAAACTCGAACAGCTGGTACAATTTGGAACTTTTGCGTCTTAAACGTAAGAGGGACAAATGGTACAAAAAGTTTTGCAGATCAAATAATGATAATCATTGGAATAGGTACACAATCGCGCGTAATAAATATTCACAATCGATAAAACAAACTCGTTGTGAATATGTCCAGAGGAAGATTGATCAGCATCAAAACAACAGCAAAGAGTTATGGAAAATTTTGAAATCTTTATTAAAACCTAGTAATTGCAAACCGCGGTCCATAACTTTTAATGGCACATTAGAACAGTCAGAACCAGTAATTGCATCTATGTTTAATGATTATTTTGTCGAAAGTGTTTCATTGATTAATCAATCCATTGAATTGGTCGATGAACCTGACGAAATAAAACAGCCAGTTAATAGTAGTTGTAGATTTGAAGGTTTTCACCAAATTACTTTAGATGAACTTAGAGTTATTTGCTTTTCATTAGGAAAATCGGCTGGAGTAGATAATGTTAATTCTAGAGTTATTCAAGATTGCTTTCATGTCATTGGCCACATCTTGCTGGACCTTATTAATGAATCTTTGCAGACTGGACATGTGCCACAAATTTGGAAGGAATCCTTAGTGGTTCCTATTCAAAAAGTTGCTGGAACGATTAAAGCCGAAGAGTTTCGTCCCATCAACATGTTGCACACATTAGAGAAAATTTTAGAACTTGTTGTTAAAGGCCAGCTGTTGGAGTATTTGAATAGCAACTCTTTGTTGATACCAGAACAATCAGGATATCGGGAAGGTCATTCCTGTGAAACTGCGTTGAATTTGGTGTTAGCAAAGTGGAAAGACAACTTGGAGCGTAAAGATACGACTGTTGCTGTTTTTTTGGATCTGAAACGCGCTTTTGAAACAATTTCTAGGCCCTTACTGTTAAGTACAATCAAGCGCTTTGGAATTACGAGTACTGCTTATAAATGGTTTGAAAGCTATTTATCTGACAGAACTCAACGGACTGTTTTTAATGATTCTGTTTCCAGTCCCGTGGGGAATAACCTTGGAGTATATTAATGATTTGCGACGCGTTTTACGATTTTGCGACATTAATCTTTTTGCAGATGATACTGTGTTATTCATTGCAGCTAAGGATTTAGAAGTTGCCGTCTCACATTTGAATGAAGATTTGCGTTCTCTAAGTAGATGGTTGAAGTGTAAGCAGTTGAAATTAAATACAAGTAAAACTAAATTCATGGTAATTTCACGGAACCGAGTAAATGATAATGTCTCCGTGGTAATTGATGATGAGGCTATTGATCGCGTTCGGGAGATTAAATATCTTGGCGTGATTATTGATGACAAACTTAAGTTCAACTCTCACATTGACAATGTCATCAAGAAAATTGCCAAGAAGTATGGAATTCTATGTCGACTGAAAAACGATTTAACTATTGCCAGTAAAATACAGCTATACAAATCAATCATCTCTCCTCATCTAGACTTTTGCCCATCCATTTTATTTCTAGCCAATGAAACACAAATATCGAGATTACAGCGTTTGCAGAATAAAATAATGCGTTTGATTTTGCGATGTAATAGATTCACTTCCTCAACTTTGATGCTGGACGCTTTAAAATGGCTGTCAGTGAAGCAAAGAATAGTTTATTTGACTATGGTGTTCATTTTTAAAGTAGTAAATGGTTTGCTGCCTCGATATTTGTGTGATCGAATTGAAAGAGGAAGTGATTTTCATAGATATAATACTAGAAACGCGGATGAAATAAGAACACCACATTTCTTGACTTGCGCTTCACAGAATTCATTGTATTTTAAAGGAGTAAATGTTTTCAATTCGATGCCTAGACATATTAAACGTGCAACAACATTAGCAGAATTCAAGAGACATTGTATTTCACACGTTAAAACTGTCTTTTGAACAGTTATCCAGTGATTTTTATTTTTTTTTTTATGAATGGACGAAGTATGTATCTTGACGAAGTTATTTATAACGGATTATTTTGTATGGATAGCTGTCATAACGACTTTTTAATAATTATTGTAGCACTGCAAAAACTATTTTGTTCGCCACGATGGTGATGATGGATTTTTTTTTATATTTGAATTAAAGTAGTAGTTAAAAAAAAAAGTAGTAGTCTACAAAGGTTTGAGCCTCGCGCGCGTATTACGGATATAGATGACTGAATTTAACATTTGATAAAAAAAAATGCAACTTTGAAGCTTATTTGGAAGATACTTTGAGTTAGTATTAAGTTTTCTGGCTGAATGTCGGGGGTTCGTGAGCATTCCTGACATTGCTGAAAATTATAATAGCATCATTGCGGGGTTGCTAGTGTATAGGATGCTTTGTTGATTGTTCATTAACTCTTGATTGCTTGTAATACTTATGAATATTCTAGGTGGACAAAAAGGCGAACTAAGAGGTGGACGCCTAAGCTTTTTCACATTTATGTATATTGCTGTGAAGCAACTGTAAAGTCTAGAGGGAATTTATATCTGTAACTGTAACCAGCTCGTTTTTGTTTGCTAACCTGGTTAAAATGTTTATATTTAATTATCTTAAAGATAAATCGTCCAGCTCAAACCTTTGTAGGGGTAAGAGGTGGGACCATCATCATCATCATCATCTTATACATATCTCGATTGCATTTTCGAGGGGACGTCCGGAGAGCTTTGAGATTTAGGCGTTGTTGCTTTTGCGGGCAGACGAGTTGGTCACCGGTAAGGGCCAGTAAGTGCTGCCAGCAGATGAATCAAGAGGTATTCGAAACAAAATTGGTAATCAAATCGATTTAATACAGTTGAACAAATTTCAAAACTATATACGTGCCAGATTTGGAAATAATATTTTTGAATCTGGAAGTGTGTTTATGATACCATTATCCATTTGATAAAAGTAGAGTACACATGCGGGGCTTATTGTAAGTAAAAGTGACCTCGGAGTGGTCGTGAATTACCAGGCATTCTGAAATGGGTCACTGGAGCTGCAATAGAGCTAACACCTTCTAACTCCCGGACTAAACCTGCTTTACTTTAAGCGTAATAAAAAGCAGTTTTCTTCCATAATAACACTGCCGGACAGTAGGGGTTAGATTGTACACACACACACACACACACACACACACACACACACAGTTCTGTTGAGTTAATGCGCTGCGAAACTATATCGTTTACAAATTTTAATGTTTGTATGTTTATAAGCATGCAGCGTGCTTCATATCATGGAAAAGGAAATGATGTCCAACCTAATTTACAAAGGGCATATAACAGAAATTTCTTTTGTACTGATTCTAATCTTTCTTCGTGCGTGATTGAAAATGGAGACCATACATTCCAGTATTGACCTCATATTGTCAATATGTAGTGTTTTAATTGTGTATGGGTCCTGACAGTTACAGCAAAAGCGCCTGATAAAACCTTGCATGTTATTTGTCCTGTGAATTATTGTACTGTAACGGTATATGAAAGTTAGTTTGGAGCCTAAGATAATCACTAAATCTCTAACTCTAACATTTTTTCAACATTCTGATTTCCTAATGCAATTGAAATGTTTGGTGGTGTTCTTTTTCTGCTAAATGATGATTCAGTTCTAATAGGCTTTTTTATACCATGTGTAGAATATGTGTATTTCACTCTGGAATATATTGATGTCTTCATCATTTCTTATTTCCAAAAAGAGTTTCATGTCGTCGGCATAGATAAGCATTTTTTTACAAAGAAAAGAAACGTCGTTTACATACATAATA
The DNA here is from genome assembly GCF_037179485.1 of Ochlerotatus camptorhynchus. NCBI lineage: Eukaryota > Metazoa > Arthropoda > Insecta > Diptera > Culicidae > Ochlerotatus > Ochlerotatus camptorhynchus. Next base: position 3,003,617 of record NW_027040531.1, on the reverse strand, counting down.
AAAAGAAAAGCCTTGGGGAACTCCTGAGATGACTTGAAATGGGTTGAATTTCTTTCCATTGAATTTAATTATTTGCTGGCGGTTAGCCATTTCAGGAGTCCATTTTTTTTTTTTTTCAATTTGAAGAGTAACATTAGGATGTCAATTCGGTCAAATGCCTTGCTAAAGTCTGTCTAGAAGGCTTCTACGTGGTTTCCATTATCCATTGCATTTAATGTATAGTCTATAAATTCAAGTAAATTTGTCTAGGTCGAACATCCTTTAAGGAAGCCGTGTTGCATGCCAGTAATTCTATTTTTGGTTTGAAGAAATACTTTTTCATTTGTAATTGCCTCGAAAAGCTTTGGAATGCAAGAGATAATGGCTATTCCACGATAATTACGTACGTCAGCTTTTCGGCCAGATTTAATGATAGGTACTAAAATGGTTCCGGATTCCAGTGACATATTCAAAGGCCAAAACAATGGAGCTGTGAGTTCAATTGATAGATTTTTCAAAAAAACAGGAGGAATTCCGTCAGGTCCAGGACCAGGATCTTTTTCGAAAAAATTCGTATAGATTTCTTGAAAAAAAAAAAATTGCAAAAAGATTACCATTTTTTACGAGCTATCCCCGACACGTTCTTCAAGATGCATTATTGATGAAGAATTGTCAGATTTTAATCTTGGTTTTACGTAATTGAAGAAGTTCTTTGGACAGGACTTTTTATTTTTTTCCTTTGATTTGTTTTTTCTGTCGATCTTGTTTTCCGTGCTGAGCACCAATGCTACCGACGTGCCAGGAAGGCAGCTCCCACACCTGGACCCTACCAATCGACCCATCAACTCATGAACCGGGGACCAACGGCTTTACTTCCCATCCGAAGGAAGGCGTGATCAGAGATGTTATGCCTCAGAACATCCCGGTGGCGCCGACTGGGATTGAACCCAGGCCTGTTGGGGTGAGAGGTAATCACGCTTACCACTACACTACCGGCGCCGTTGGACAGGACATTATTTCAAATGCTTTATGGCTAATTCCAGTTGCATGCATATGTCCAAATAGATAGCCAAATTTTCACCATTATTGTTTTTTTTTTGTAATGTGCTTTGTACTTTCTGTTTTCGATTTTTCAAGCTTTTTGATTGTCTGTTATACCAGACTGGATTTTTAGTGCTTCTGAAGCGTATTTTTTCTTCAAAGGTATTTCTCCCGATTGAACATTAAACTCAAATACTGCTGTTAAGTTCTGTATAAATTTGTGGCAGCTATGGAAGCGTGCTAAAATGATGAAATGCTCCTTAAATATTGGATAAATGCTCTTTTACTGCATAGCTACTCAGATCTACTGTCATGTTTGTGTTTTTAGTCAGCATCCAAAAGAAGCTTATTTTAGTATCTACTTAAAAAGCTTCTTTAGAGGCCTATTTTATAATCTTCTTGAGAAGGTTTTCGAGGATCTTATTTAAAAGCCTGAGAAACTTATGTTAGAAGCTTATGTAAGAAGTAATTTTTTAAGCAAATTTAAAAAGTTTATTTTAAAAGCTGATTGAAAATTTTTGGTTTAGAAGCTTATTTAAGAGGCTTTTTAAGACCCTTATTTTAGAAGCTTATATTGTAAGCTTATTTTAAGAGGTAATTTCATGCTTATTTAAAAATGTATTTTTATAAGTTTTTAAAGCTTATTTTAGAAGCTTATGATAGAAGCTTGTTCAAGAAGCTAATTTGAGATTTTGTTTTTAGAACCTAATTATAGAAGCTTGTTTTAGAAGCTTATTTAAATGAAGTAATGCAATTGGGTTGTTAGCGGAATGAGCTTTGGATAAAACAGCAAAAAAGGATTATTTCGACTTAAATAATTTTGGTATCCACGACAGATACGTATTTCGACTACAATGTGCAGTAGTCTTCATCAGTGTTATTCCCACTAAAGACTTATCAAAAAACTGACCCTCTTAAGTAATCATCCCCTAGGTAAAAATTTCAAGATCACAGGCTAGAAGCTTATTTTAGAAGTTTATTTTAAAAGCTTATTTAAGAACCTAATTTTAGAAGCTTATGATAGAAGTTTGTTCAAGAAGCATATTTTAGAAACTTATTTTTAAATCGGATTAAATAACCTTATTTTTTAAGCTAATTTTAGAAGCTTATTTAAGAAGCTTGTTTAAAAAGCTAATTTTAGAAGCTTAGTTTAAAAGCTTATGTAAGAAATAACATTTTCAAGCTTATTTAGGAAGCTTATTTAAGAAGTTTTTTTTTAAGCTTATTTCAAAAATTGATTAAAGAACCTTATTTTAAAAGCAAAATTTTGAACCACATTTTAAAGCCTTTTTTTAAAAAACTTATTTAAGAAGCAAATCCTAGAAGCTAATTTATAAGCTGATTTAGAAATCTTATTTTAAAGCTTATTTTAGAATCAGCTTTTCAGATTTTAAGAGTCATACTGAAGAACCTTACTAAAGAACCTTATATTATAAGCTGATTTTAGAAGCTTATTTTAGAAGATAATTTGAGAATCTTATCTAAAGAGGTAATTTTAGAAGCTCAAGGTAAAAGCGTATTTTTGAACCTTATATTAGAAGCTTAATTAAGAAGTTTATTTTAATAAATTTTTAAGTTGTTTGTAATTTAATAGTTTGTTTTAGAAGATTATTTTCACAGTTTATTTTAGAAACTTATTTTTGAAGCCAATTTTAGCAGTTAATTTTGGAAGCTTATTTCAAAAGCTTATTTTAGAATCTTATTTAAAAAGTGATTTTATAACCTTATTGTAGAAGCTTATAGGGTTAACTACCCCATTTCCGGCCTATTAAGTACAACCCGCACTTACTCTTTCTTAATCTAGCGTAGTTTAGCACCAAACGGAATGTTATTATTACTGATGGCTTCCAAATTTATTTACCTTTCCGTACGTACCGTAAGATTTCATGAAGAGAAACAAATTTTCGAGATATTGTTAAAAGTCTAACCCTGCTTCTTGACGCCAAACTCGGCCCACGGATTCTAAACTCGGCCTAACACATTGAAACGCCATTAAATGGCAATGAATTCACTTCGGCCTATCGGATGAAGATAAAGATTGATTCGGTCATTTGTATTTGAGAATATTGGGTGCAAACATTCATATCACGCTTTTTTATTAACTTCGTTCGGTAGCATTTGAACTAAAGTATCGTACCAAACGCAGAATTTACCTGTTAACGCCAAAATCATGAATTTATTTGATGATTTCTGCTTGATAGGCCCAAAATGGGCGCTTAGGCCGAAGTAGTTCTCTACCCTAGTAGAACCCATTTTTAAAAGCTTAATTTAAAAGCTTATTTTTAAAGTTTTATGTTCAAAGCTTATTTATTATTTTAATTTGAGCAGCTAATTTTAAAAGTTATTTGAAAAGCTTATTTAAGAAGTTAATTTGAGATGCTGATTTTAAAATATGTTTTCAGAAGCTTATATTAATACTGATTTTTGAACTTTATTTTAGGAGCTTATTTTTAAGCTCATTTTTGAAGCTTATTTTTGAAGCTAATTTTTGAAGTTTGTATAAGAAACTTATATTAGAAGCTAATTTTAGAAGCTTTTTAAGAAGCTTACTTCTTTCTGTTTTTAATTATTTACTATGGAGATTCTCCGCCTTGGGCTGGTTCATCCAGAAGCTTATTTGAAAGCTTTTATAGAAGCTAATTTTATCAGTTTATTTTGGAAGCTTATTTCAAACGTTCATTTTTGAACCTTTATTTAAGAAGATAATTTCGAAAGTTTGTTTTCGAAGTTATTTTAAAAACTAATTTTAGAGCGTTATTAATAGCTTATAAAACCCATTTTTAAAGCTTTAAAGCTTTTAAAGCCCATTTTTAAAACTTTTTTCAGCAGATAATTTCAAAGCTTATTTTAAAAGCTTATTTTAAAAGCTTATTTTAGAAGCTTATTTAAGAAGGTTATTTAATTAAAAAAAAGCTTATTTGAGAAGCTTATTTAAGAAGCTTATTTAAGAACCTAATTTTAGAAGCATGGTTTAGAAGCTTATTTTAGAACCTAGTCTTAGAAGCTTATTTTAGAAGTTTGTTTTAAAAGCTTATTTTAGGAGCTTATTTTAGAAGCTTACGATAGAACGTTGTTTTAGAAGCTTATTTTAGAAGCTTATTTCAGAAACTTTTTAAGAAGCTCATTCTACACACTTGAAAATTATCGCCGACTTCGGTAATTTTTACCGAAATCTGAACATCTGAACTGTTCGGTAAAATTTATACAATTGAATTCAATTCCTTTTCAGCTACTTTGAAACTAAATTTCCACTTTTTAAGAAGCTTACTTCTTTCTGTTTTTAATTATTTACTATGGAGATTCTCCGCCTTGGGCTGGTTCATCCAGAAGCTTATTTGAAAAGCTTTTATAGAAGCTAATTTTATCAGTTTATTTTGGAAGCTTATTTCAAACGTTCATTTTTGAACCTTTATTTAAGAAGATAATTTCGAAAGTTTGTTTTCGAAGTTATTTTAAAAACTAATTTTAGAGCGTTATTAATAGCTTATAAAACCCATTTTTAAAGCTTTTTTTAAAGCTCATTTTAAAAGCTGTTTTTCAGCAGATAATTTCAAAGCTCATTATAGAAGCTTATTTTAGAAGCTTATTTAAGAAGGTAATTTATTTAAAAAATAAAACTTATTTAAGAAGTTTATTTAAGAAGCTTATTTAAGAACCTAATTTTAGAAGCATGGTTTAGCAGCTTATTTTAGAACCTAGTCTTAGAAGCTTATTTTAGAAGTTTGTTTTAAAAGCTTATTTTAGAAGCTTACGATAGAACGTTGTTTTAGAAGCTTATTTTAGAATCTTATTTTAGAAGCTTATTTCAGAAGCTTATTTAAGAAGCTCATTCTACACACTTAAAAATTATCGCCGTCTTCGGTAATTTTTACCGAAATCTGAACATCTGAACTGTTCGGTAAAATTTATGCAATTGAATTCAATTCCTTTTCAGCTACTTTGAAACTAAATTGCCACTTAAATGACAAGATATGTTCGATTAATCAAAATGAACATGTTTTTCAATTATTTTCAAATTAAATAGCCTTTAAAATGAAGCTCAAAGTTTTACCGAACGTTCAGCTGTTCTGATTTCGATAAAATTTACTGAACCTGAAATCAAAATATTAGTGTGTAGTTTAAAACGCTTATGTAAGAAGTAAATTTTTTAAGCTTATTTAAGAAGTTTATTTCAAAAGCTGATTTAGGAACCTTATGTTAGAAACAAATTTTTGGAGCATATTTTAAAAGCTTTTTTAAAAGCTTATTTGAGAAGTTAATCCTTGAAGCTAACTTTAGAAGTTTATATTAAAAAGTGATTTTTGAATCATATTTTAGAAGCTTATTTTAGAAGCTTTTTCGAAAAGTGGTTTTTAAGAGCCTTATTACTGAACCTTATTATAGAAGCTTGTATTATAAACATATTTTAGAAGCTTATTTCGAAAGATTATTTTTGAAGATTATTTAAGAATCTTATCTGCAGAGGTTATTTTAGCAGCTTATTTTAAAAGCGAAATTTTGCACCTTAAAAACTATTGAAATTTATGTACTTATATTATAGGAGATGCTTATTTTAATAGTTTGTTTTGGAAGCTTTTTTTCACAGCTTATTTAAAAACAAATGTTACAATCTAAATTTAGCAACTTATTTGGAAGCTTATTACAAAAGCTAATTAGATAATCTTACTCTAAAAGTGATCTTATAACCTTAATTTCGAAGCTGATATAAGAACCCATTTTTGAAAGCTTATTTAAGAAGCTTATTTTAAAAGAATATTTTAAGAGCTTATTTTTAGAGCTTATTTAAAGTGCTCATTAAAGAACCTTATTTGAGCAGCTTATTTTAAAAGCTTATTTAAAAATTAAATTTGAGAATCTTTTTTTCAAAAGGTTATCTTTGAAGCTTATTTAAAAGCTGATGTCTGAAACATATTTAAGAAGCTTATTTTAGAAACTGATTTTAGAAGCTAATTTATAAGGCTTCTATTATTATATTATTCAAAAGCTTATTTGAATGCTGATATTAGAACTTTATTAAGAAAGTTTATTTTTTAAGCTTATTTAAATTGCTTAGGAAGCTTATATCAGAAGATTGTTTAAAAAGCTGATTTTTGAAGGTTTTATATAAGTTTTTTTTTTATTTTATTTATTAATTATAGAGATGTTCAGGCTAAAGCTGATTCATTCATAAGCTTATTTAAAAAGCTTATTTAAGAAGTTTATTTAACAAGCTGATTCTAGAACCTTATTTGGAAGCTTATTTTAAAAACTAACTTGAGACCCTTATTTCAGCAGCTGGTTTTAGAAGCTTATTGTAGATTCTTTTTTATAAGCTTATTTTAAAATCTTATTTTAGAAGCTTGTTTTAGGACCCATTTTTGAAAGCTTATTTAAGAAATTAATTTGAGCACCTCATTTTAAAAGCTTATTTTAGAAGCATCTTTTAAAGCTGATTCTAGATCATAATTTAAGAAGTTTATTTCAGAAGCTTATTAAAGAAGCTTATTTTATAAACTCATTTTAGAACCTTATTTAAGAAACTTATTTTTAAAGCTGATTTATGAAACGTGATGATGAACGCGTCATTGGGACGGTACTAATGGATACTTTTCGTCGCTATTGAAAATTTAGTTGATTGCTGAATTTATGTATTGGTCCAAATGAGGGGCATTTAGGCTGACATTACAGCCATATACTCTAATGCTCACGTTCAATGTTTTCAGGACATTTTCGCACATTTGACCCATTTTTGGACTGATTTGTAGATTTACCACAATTTTGTCGTTTCTACCTAATTTAACTTTCTATGCATTTTTTGTCATTTTGGCCTTAGAACATCTGCAGGTTCTCATTCAAATTGCCAAAAAGAAAGCAAAGTTTGGCATTGTGAAAAAAGGACGTGGTTTTGAAATTCAAAAACCTTAGAACTTCTACTTTATTTTAAAATTTTAACAAGGCGAAAAAAATAAAATGGCGCCCGTGGTCATGTTTTGAGTAAGGTAGTGTACACCTGGAATTGTCAAACTGCGTACAGACTGGTACCTCAGGATCGATCTGAAATACAACACGATTAATGAGGCTTTAAATTGAACTAAATGTATTGGAAGAATGACCTAATAACGGGTAAAAAACTTTATGTTTGACAAAATGGTGCGATCTCAAACTTTTGGTCGATTTTCGCCCCTTTTTTTCTTTTTAAGGCTTCGGAAAAATAGTGAATACAAAGAATTTGTAGATTTTAAAGGTCATTCCTCCAATAAAAAAGTTTTTCCTCCGAATGGTCAAAGATAAACGTTGTTAAATTGAACCGTTTTCAAATGAGATTGTACGCAGTTTTGAAAAATCATGTTTCGAGATAAACGCGTTTAAAGTTTTGGCAACAGTTTCGATCTGCCGGGACGGCGCTTCAAACAATGGCCAAGAGAAAATTTCTTGTACGCGGATCGAAAAACCCCTTCAACACAATATAGTACACGGGAAAAAAAAGAGTTCCCATATTCGTGAACCACAGCCGTGAACCATAGTTCACGGAGTATATTTGAGAAAATTTTGTTCTGGATAGCTGGCCGTGATTTTTAGCTCACGGTCCGTTCCTGTTTTCGGGAACGGATTTTTTTCCGAGTAAATAGACACTCATTCCTTTCGAAAAATGCAATAACAAAATAATCGATTTTTTGAAAATTTTGAATGAGAACCTCCCTTAATATTTGTGCTACGCAAGCTTACAAAAATTCCTAAAAGTGGGTCGCAATCGAAATAAGTAGAGAACTACTGGCTGAGACGGTTCATGTTAGTAATTTGTCACCGAATCGATCATGAGCCAAAAAAGTTGGACGTGGACCAAACTAGGTTCTAGTTTCTAAATATGTTTCATAACGGTTGAAGTTGAAATCAGAGTCAGTACTCCGACTCCTTATAGTCAAAAACTCGTCCGACTCCGACTAAAACTCCACAGCCCTGGTTTTAGCTATTGCAACGTCCCAGTGAAGAATGTGCCAATTTCCAATAGAAAAGCTCACACCTCCCACAAACCGATTCCTCAATAGTTGATTTCTTACATTTTCTTTAATCTGCTGCTTTTCACGGCTTTCGATAACACATTTACCTACCAATTGCTAAAATTACATCCTTGTCGTATCAACGTCACTCGCGAAAACGGAAAGCAAAGCAGCAAGCGATGGTAATCCTCTCAGCAGCTCTACATCTTCTGTAATCGCCGTTTCCCAGGCCGAATGCTCTAGATGCTCAAGAGCTTGGGCGACCCATTCTTGGACTGCTCCGCAGCTGGTGTGTTGCTTCTTTTTTAATTACATGCTATTTAAGCTGATACGCGGGTGATTACGTAATTTATCATGTAAGTCACCTCAAGCTCGTCCATCGTCCGTCCAAGTCACCGAGTGGCTGGCTACTGCTCTACTACGCTATGCACTACGACTACCGTTACTATCTACCGTGTGTGTTTGCTGAGCTACCAGCAGCAGCAGCAGCAGCAACGAGATTTGTGTGTCTGTTGTGAGACCATTGTAATTATCTTTACGTTTATATTATGCTCAACCAGTCCTGGAGATGCTGGAGACGTGTATTCTTGCGCGGGCTTTGCACCAGTTTTTCTTCTCGTGATGATGAAAAACACATCGCATCGCTCTTGATGTTGCTGCTACCGTGTGAGTGTGTGTATGTGTGAAGCGATCGCGTATGCCGGTAACCGTGTATGATGGTAGCCGAGAGATCATGTTTACTGGTCATAAGGGCTTGCTCTTTTTTCCTCTATGGAAACTTGCTTATTACAAGGGAGGATGACTGCTGCAAATTCCAAAGCGTTCCATCATAGATGACAGCCGGTGGTCGGTTAAGTGGAGGCTGCAATTTCATAAATCATAAGTGGTTTGTTTTTGCAACAGCAGCGCTTATCAGTGGAACGAATCTTTCGCTATCAAAGATGCCAGGATTACATTTTAATATCAACAAAAGAGATCATCAAGGAAAATTTCCTTAAGGACGCCATTTGAAAGACATTCAAAATACCTTTTATAGGCGATAGAAATGTGCCGATAAAAGGATGAAATTGCTTCACCCCATCATCATCGCCAAACGAACCTCCATCAACTGCCAATGTTTGCTCGAATTGTTGTTTTTTTTGCACCCGAAGGCCCGCTCTTGTCTAGGCTACTGTATGGTGAAGTCGCTCACTATATCAGCAATGAACCTAAAACCTACACATGGCGCTGGGTGTAGGAAAGTGAAGCCTCGTCAACCGACTTGACATGGTTTGGTGCTGCAAAATGAAGCAGAAATCTTAATTATAGGAGACGCATTGCTTCTGTGTTGCTACTAGGGTATGTACTGGCACTACCCATGCGGTCGCTGGTGCGGTTGATCTGAGCTCGTCGGTATCGTCGTCGTCATCGTCGTCGTCGTTGGTTCGAAGAAAAGTGAAAATGAATTATTTAACTCGGTAGCTGGTGGAATGTTGTTCGCTGGCTACCGGAAACACGCCAATGGAAAATGTTAGTTAGCTGGTGAGAAGGAATCACTTGCAGTGTACTGTGAACGATTTTTCACTTGGACTGATATTTAGTGGTGTGATGATGTCTGTTAGGTTTCAAAACCGAATGCTCCCTGTAAAATGTTACTCCTCTTAAATATTTCATGCCACCCATCTTTGTTCCAGTATAAAACGGCTGCGTTTTTTTTTTCTATAGCCGTTAAAGTGTTCTTCCAGTTTCACACAGTAAAAAAAAACCCAGTTGACACAGTTGGAGGTACAAATATAAATCGCAGTAGAAAAAGGAAGAGATTGTGAAATTTCATCCCAAAGGAAAACAAACCGAAATCCCAATCCTGAGGATAAACATCCCGACCCAACATTATTTGGTGCCGTGACCAGGATACCAGCAGAAGATACCATCACATCCTGTTGAACATAACCACAATCCCGAAGGTTCAGCTACTATAGCTGATACGAATCCCGTCTGACGATCACCATTTTTACAACACTGTTCCTGTTTTTTGTATAAATACAAGGCCTCTTGATTAGAAGTACCAGGTGAGTCCCTCTCCAATCAATTTACATCCCTTTTTTGCGGTATTTCTGTGTCTGTTTTCGACCGTTTCAGTGTAGTGAAACTGTTCTTGTCGATTTCGTCGTCAACATGCTGGGAGACAAGAAAGTCAAGCAAGTTGAATTGAGGCGGAAAAATATTACCGAGGGACTAAACCGCATCGATCCGGTCCAGCATTTTGCTGAAGTAAGTCTACGTTTGGCTGATGAAAAAGCTCGAGGATATTCAGAGCGAGTAGGAAGAGTTCGATGATTCGGAAGGGTTCATGCAGGCAAACCTGGTATTCAGAGCGAAGGTAGAAGAGCAGTATTTTTGAGCGAAGGCTAGTTTGTTGACGAAGCTTCCCATTCCCGATCCCACGCCTGATAGATCGAATACTAACCCCCATCCACCCGCACTTTCCACGCTGTCGAATGTGAAGCTGCCAACAATCACGTTTCCGGAATTCGACGGAGATTTCAACGGATGGCTTACGTTCCATGACACATTCGTTTCGATGATCTATACATCGACTGAGATTTCTTGTGTGCAGAAGTTCCACTATCTGCGAGCTGCTTTAAAAGGAGAAGCCGCGAATCTGATCCAGTCAATCAACATCACCGCAAACAATTACACCGTCAATCAGCGGTACTCGAACAGGTTTTGCTCCGGAAGAAACACATTCGTGTCTTGCTAAAGCATCCGAAGATCCCGACCAATTGGGTCGAAGCACTGCACAGGATAGTCGACGAGTTCCAGAGCCACATGAAGGTACTAGAACAGCTTAGAGAACCCGTCGACCGGAGACGAACCAGCCCAGGGCTGAAAGTCTCCTTAATAAAGATATAAAAAAAAACCCGTCGAGCAGTTCAGTTCAATACTCATGGAGATTCTGGAGTTTGATGATGTTTCGCTTGGCGCGTGGGTGGAATCCGTTTCGTTGGATGAGAATCCCACTTGTGGAAAAATTATCGAGTTTCTGCAGAAAATGACACGCGTGTTGGAGACGATTTTGATCAATCGACCCAATCCGTTGCAGTCGAAATCAGGAAGCAGTAGTACCGGAAGTAAGAAACAGCAGAATTACCCCCGGTTGAACATCAACGCAACGACTGAGAGTTCATCCAGCAAAGTTTTCTCGCTCTGTCCGCTTGTGATAAGCAGAAGCACCCGGTAATGGATTGTTCCATATTCAACGGAATGGATGTAACTGGTCGACTGAAGGTAGTGAATGACAAGAGGCTCTGCAGAAACTGCTTCCGGAGTGATCACTTTGCCCGTGCTTGTCGTTCAAAGTTCAACTGTAAGCATTGTCCCAAGCGTCATCATTCCATGATTCATCCAGGCCCGGGTGAGACTCGTCAATCGGATACTATAGAGCAATAGAGCTAATACATCCGCTAGCGACAATTCGACGTCCATATCGAACCACTTAGTATCGGCTGCTGCTGTTGTAACCCCCACTGAAATTCCGACGCAGTCTAACTCTGCTGTAAAAGCGGTCCACGCAAATGTCCTTCTATAAACAGTTGTGCTGTTAGTCGTTGACGCCTACGGCCAGGAGCATGTAGCCCGCGCCCTGTTGGATTCAGGATCTCAGCCCAATGCTATTAGCGAACGTTTATGCCAGCAGCTACACCTATCCCGCAATCTCGTGAACATCCCGATATCCGGCGTTGATGGGACGATTTCAAATGCAAAGTATCAGGTACGCACCGAAGTTCGATCCAGAGTCATTAAATTCGAGCAACCGCTTGATTTTTTGGTTCTACGAAAGGTCACCAGCGACACACCCCCAGTTTCCTTCGCCACCTCGAGCTGGAACGTTCCCGAGGCTCTACCTGGTTATTTCTTCGCATTCCTTCGAGAAGAAAAGATTCGTTTGGCAACTAATCTCCCCATGCTCATCGAAACAGTCTTCGGCTGGATCGTAACTGGTACGATGATGGAAACCAGGGAAGCAATGGATCACTCCATGGTAACTTGTCATGTAGCGACAGTAACACCTGTGGACGAACTCTTGGAACAGTTTTGGAAGGTCGAAAAAGTCTGTGGATCGAATTATTCAATCGACGAGCAGCAATGTGAAGAGTTTTTGACGTAGAACTACGTCTTTGTCGACAATACTGGGGTGCAAATCAAAAAATATGTGTGGTGAAGTAGTGTTAGGTTTTGAACGCTTGTAACTTTGTCATTTATAAATGAAATTAAAATCCAAATACGCCAATCGATTGGATATTACATTACGATCCTGCTGAAATAAATATGTTTCCAATTTTCCGTCATAAAACTTTTGAAAAATGTACAAATGATAATTTTATCGCTGTTTTCATGAAATAAGCGTTTTTCCCAAACCCAGTCATAATAATCGAGTACCATTTGGTTGCACATCGTTCTGAAAAGATATAAAACAGCACTGCTGTCGCGCTTCTGCTCATTATCGCTTCGGACAGCGTGGCGCTCAGTCCTGCAGTAAGCAGGAGCAAATCAGTGGTTAAAGGTGACTTGGGTCCCGTTCAACTAAGAGGCTGTTCATTAACTACGAGGGGGGAAGCGGGGGGGGGGGGGGGCAATAATCCCAAAACAATGTCTACGTAGTTAATGAACAGCCCCTTATACGAAACGTTGAAAAGTTATTTATGCAATGATGGAGGTCTGCTATTCTTGTGTCGAATGGACGATCTAGGATCATCCTCAACACTCTATTCTGTGCAACCTGGATTTTGTTCCTGTGGGTCTGAGCGCACGATTCCCACACCGAGGCGGCATAGAAGATCGCGGGGCTATGATCTGTTTGTAGACAGCCAGTTTGTTTTGCATTGAGAGGCGGGATCTGCGGCAAATGAGCGGATACAAACACCTAACCAAGGCGGAGCACTTAACTAGGGTTTTCTCTATGTGCGAGCGGAACAGGAGCTTCTCATCGAACAATATCCCGAGATAAGTAACATCAGTGGACCACCCGACCCTTGTACCATCCATTATTACGGTACAGGAGGGAGACGGCTTAAGTTTTGGCGATTGTCTGTGAAGGAACATGATCGCTTGGGTTTTCGAGGCGTTGATTTTGATTTTCCACGTGGTGGCATAATCAGTAAAGGTGTCAAGGCATCGTTGGAGCTTGTTCGTAATTTCACGAGGCATCCTACCCTTGACGGCTATCGCGGTGTCATCCGCGAACAGGAAGAACACGCAACCGTCTCCTAGAGGAGGGATGTCTGATGTGTAGATGCTGTAAAGCAGTGGTCCCAGCAGACTCCCTTTCGGAACACCTGCTGGGATCGGAAATTGTCCCGAAAGGGAACTATTCAACGACACACTGAACGACCTTTGCTGGAGGTAGTTACGGGTGATTTTCACAAGGTATGGTGGAAAGTTAGAGTTACAAAGCTCGTGTATAAGTCCGTCGTGCCAGACATTGTCAAACGCCTTTTCGACGTCTAACAAAGCCATGGCTGTGGACTTGGATACAGCTTTATTACTTCGGATGTTATTCATCACCCGCACTAGCTGATGATTGGTGGAATGCCCCTTGCGGAACCCGAACTGTTCCGGAAGAAGAATGTCATGTTCCTCCACAAACTTGTTTAGTCGGCTGAGGATCAATTTTTCGAACAGCTTGCTCAGCGCTGAGAGCAGGCTAATCGGTCTGTAGCTTGACGGTAGTGAAGGGTCTTTCCCAGGTTTGTGGATCGGGATGATTTTTGCCACCTTCCAGATGCTTGGAAAGTAGTGCAGCTCCAGGCACCTGTTGAGGATGGCAGCCAGCAGCGAGTGCACCCTCACGCTGAGATTTTTCAACTCTAGGTTGAATATTCCGTCAAACCCGGGAGCCTTAATGTTTTTACTATATTTCAGCGCTGAGCAAATTTGTTCCTCTGTAATCCATTCTTCTGGAGGGACGGCACAAGGGGAGGCATCTAACGTCTGGACGCACTGCGCAACCTGGTTCTCGAGTGGACATGGGATTTTGGAGCCAAGCAAATGCGACTGGGCAATGTGCACCCCAATCGCATTGGCTTTCTCTTCGTTGGTGATAAGCTGTTCGTCATTGACTCTAAGTGGTGGAATGGGCTTGGGGTGAGACTTAAGCACCTTGGCAACCTTCCAGAATGGTCTGGAACGGTCGTCCAGGTTCTGAACGAGCCTCCCGAAACTCTCGTTCCGGATTGAGACCATTCTGGAAGCGATCTGCCGATTCAGATCGACCATTTCGTATCTACGCTGCAGATCCCCAGTCCGCTGGAACTGGCGTCTACGAACATTTCTGAGCCGAATCAAGAGTTTGGTTTGGGAATCAATTGCTTGTACCACCAACTGACTGTAAAACATACCTCTATATATGCAATTAGATAAACATCCGAAGTCCATCCTTTTTTACATATTCTGCACAAAAGATACTTTCTGGCCCGCCCGGTGGGAAATCCTGTCAGGGGCGGGTCTTAGAAAGTATTTTGTGTGCAGAATATGAAAAGAAGAAGGGGCGTCGGATGTTAAACCAAATGCATATACCGTGCACCATAGAGAAAGAAGCTCTATCTAAAGGGTGATACGGTCAAAATTTGGTCAATATCAACTTGACGTATTTCTTTCAATTTTGCATTAAAATTTGACTGCGTGGTAATGGACGACGAAACCTACGTCAAAGCCGACTACAAGCAGCTTCCGGGACAGGAGTTTTATACGACAAAAGGAAAGGGAAAGGTAGCAGATGTTTTCAAGCACATGAAACTGTCAAAGTTCGCAAAGAAATATCTGGTTTGGCAAGCCATCTGTACCTGTGGCTTGAAAAGCAGCATTTTCATAGCTTTTGGGACTGTCAACCAAGAAATTTACGTGAAAGAGTGTTTGAATAAACGTCTGCTGCCTTTCCTGAAGAAACACGGTTGTTCCGTACTGTTTTGGCCGGATTTGGCATCTTGCCATTACGGTAAAAAGGCCATGGAGTGGTACGCCGCCAACAACGTGCAGGTGGTTCCCAAGGTCAAGAACCCTCCCAACACGCCAGAGCTCCGCCCAATTGAGAAATACTGGGCTATTGTCAAGCGGAACCTAAAGAAGACCAAAAAACAGCTAAGGGCGAGCAGCAGTTCAAGGCAAACTGGCTTTCTGCGGCGAAGAAGGTGGACAAGGTGGCTGTACAATATCTGATGGCAGGGGTCAAGCGTAAGGCCCGGCAATTCGGATTTGGAAAAGCGGAAGCCTAACTGAATATTTTCCCTGAATTTTATACTAATTGAACTTGAAAAAGAAATTTAATTTGATTTTTTAAATAAACGATTTCACCGATTTACACGCGTTTTCCCTTGACCAAATTTTGACCGTATCACCCTATACTGTTTCCAATTGGGTTCTTTAAGGGTATTGAGGTAAAGGCATATAAAGGCTAATTCCAAAATTTGATCAAAATTGGAACACTGGAACTATTTTAAATAAGTGCGATTACATTAGCAAATATCACCATCTTAGCGCCCCTCAGTGGGATTTTGTATGGGAGCGAGCTGTCAATTTGTTAGTTTAGTGTCAAACAGTGGAGGTAATATTTTGCTTTAAATTTTGATTTATAAATCGAGATGAAAGTCTACGGTTTCGAAAAAAATATCGTTGTGCTCAAAAAACGAAACTCTTTCAGATGATGTATAAAATCGACCCACTTTTTTAAAATTAAAGAACCCAATTAGCGCAATTACTCAATAATGCTTGTGTGATTACGAGCCCACGTTTCAATAAAACCCTATTTTGAGAACATTGTGTTGGTGTTGTGGTGTTGAGTACTTGGCACTGATGAAGTCTGCAAGTAGTAGACGAAATACGCGTATCTGTCAAAAGATAAGCAATTATAACGGAATTAAAAGGAAATAAACCAACCCACTCAAAGCTCTTCATATTGAGAACATTGTTTATTTTGTAGTATTATTAGAAACTAGATAGTTAGACTTTTTCACCAAACACACATTTTGCATGTCCATATGTAATATTCATTGAAAAAAACACGGCATACATTTAGACGCAGTGCGAAAATGACATGAATAGGTCCTACCAAATTCATTACCCTACACCGGGGCAAGAAGAAACGCGTGGGGAAGTTGAATAGGTTGATGTAGCTCTTAGCGGAAGTGAATAATCACTGAGATTATTTCTAATATAGTTTGCGGTAGTACACAATGCCTCTCAACATTAATTACAGTGAATATTCACTTCCAAAGAAATATACGTACTGTTTAAACTTGCACCGGTGTACCTTAACTATGATGTTTACTATCAAAACATTAAAGGTGGAGAACCTGTATACAAGCTTCTGCTCTGACTTTGAAATTCAATAGCTGAATCCCCTAATTTTCAATTAACGTGTACTGGGCACCTACTTATTGGAAACCAAACGTCACAGTATTCTATTTTGCAATCATTCTACGAACACGCTGTGTAGTACATAATGATGATGCATAGTAATTTTATGCTAGGGTTGTCCTCCAAATTAGAGAACAAAGAGGTGCTTAAACCCCGTATGATCGTTATACCCCTTCCTCCCCTACTTCGTTGACATATGAACCAACATTTTGTTCAATATTTAAAGTACCGTCTTCTGACAGGTAAAGCAACTGCCTGTCGCGTTATCATAAAATGCAATCTTCACTTTCTTCTCTGCTTCAGAAACCTAACTTAAAACTAATGATGGAGCTACTGAAAAAAAAAAATGTATTTTTTGGCAATTGTTTTATCCCACAACATGCATGGCGTTTTTGTGTACTATACTGAGGTGCAAATCAACAAAAAATGTGTGACAAAATAGTGTCAGTTCCTGTTGTAGTTGATGTCGATGTCAAATTTAGTGCACATTGATCACAGTAAAATAACTCAACATTGATCAACCCAAGGTAGTTATGTAGGGGAAATTCTGTCAATTCTTAACCATTACATTAAATTTAAATACATTATCTCATGCGTAAGATAAACCGTGGTCTGATTATGCTAACATGAATTGTCACGAGTATTGAACCATAACCGAAACATTGAAATACTTTGAAAATTTAAGATAAAGTATAATAATCAAAAATGCATGACATACTGTAACGATCAGGAATTTTGTATAAATTTGTATATAATTTGATAATGTTAAATTGTTTGAATTAAATTCCTTAGGGTAGGCAGTAGGAAAGATTTCAGCAAAAATGCTTGTGTCTTCCTACTGCCTAACCTAAGGAATTTAATTCAAACAATTTAAAATTATCAAATTATATACAAATTTATACAAAATTCCTGATCGTTACATTACACCAGGCGCGGTTTACAAAAATTTGGTTTAAGGCGTTAAACCAAATTTTCGTAATGGTAAACTATATATATATACTATTTACAAAATTAAATTTACAAAAACTTAGGTTCACTCAAGGAAATATTGAGTTGTTTGACGTTCTTAGAAGGTTGGTGTACCGATATCGACAAAATAACACACCACAAAAATTCCCCAAAACGGCATTACTGCTAAAACCTTCCGGTTTCAACAAAAGCCTAATCTTTAACATCACACCATTGAGAAAAAGAAGCTCTGATCCACAATGAACACAACCCCAAACACCCAACAGATACAAATAGAAGAGAACAGACACCAATCCTCATTGCCGGTTAACTGCCTCTCTTCTAAATGCACCGCAAATACTCGACAGTTTTGAAAACAGGTTCATTCAGATTCGAAACAACACCAATCCTTTGCGTTGGTAAAACGTTTCTCCTCTGAACTCACTGCAACTGTTTTGTCTCACAGAGGATCACCAAGCCTGCTACCTGATCTCTAAGCCTATGTGTGGGACAAAACGTATACATAAACCACATAAACTTTGAACCCACGACACATATTAACACGCCGGAGTTATCTCCAGCTTCGCTAATACATGCGTACATAACATAAATTTTCCCAAAACAATCATTCCAACAACGTTTCAAAAACGCCTAGGCTTTTCCCAAGCTTCACCGAAACATTAATAAATGAAAAAAAAGTAATCCAACTCTATCATGACACTCAGAGAGAACTCACTCTCTGTACATTAAAACACTCACACTGATACACCCACCCACTCTAAGAAACGTCAAACAGTGAAGGTAAACATTGTGTAGTGCGGAAAAATAGTGAAAATTCCGGTAATTACTGTGTTTTAGGACATATACGGAGGAAAAATGGCTGGATGATGGAGGCGACGAAACATCCGGCGTCCCGGACTCTCGCCGTGAAATGGACCGGATTTCCACAGGGCGACCTAAAGTTGAAGACCACCCAATGCCGACCGGAGGATGCTTCTTGGATTTGATCGGACAGGAAAGTTGACTTCCAATTAAAGGTAAGTGTTTGGACATGAGCTAATTCTCCCTTTTTGTTTTTAGGAACAGTCGGACAAGACGAAAGAGGAAAAAAAATATAAGAAGAGGGTGCCAATACAAAAAAAGGAACCAAATTAATTCGTTGTAAATTTATGTATTATAGAACGAAAATTATATTCTTAATTTTAAGTACTAACCTAGCATTAAGAACTATTGTGAACTACAAACTAACATTATTTACAAATTCTGAAAATTATCCAATTTAGCATATTTACACATTATTTACAAATTTGTTAAGGTTTATCCTCTTCATCCCTCCCACTTTATGGGCGTACATTCGATTCTTTTAAGCTGGAATCCGTTTGTGAAATGTTGTTGCTACTGCTCGATTAACTCGGGTTTGCTCAACATCGTCTGAAAGACTTCTGAGTCTTATTCTTCGGTCAGCATCTGATAATCCCCGGTATCAGACTCACGATCTACCTTTCCATTCATGGTACTGCTCTTCAGCGCCTAGTTGGCTCGGAGTTCTTGGTATTGAGATCATCGTCCGGGAAAACTTCCTGGGCTCTCTCTGACTTCTGGTCGAGGGGATCACTGCAAGCAACGAACGTTTCTTTCTAACGGTTCTATCTTGAAAGAACCAGCAAACTCTCTTCAGCACATCTTGTAAAGCTCATCCTGGACTGCCGTAACAGACCAAGGATGTCCCTAGTAAGTAAAAGGTTTTATAGGGCAAAGCTTTACAAGGAAAGCATGTATTTTTTTAACCGTGAAGTCTCTCAACGGTATAATTGTTACTCTTAGGAGCCACCTAAGAGCTTCATAGCTGGAGAACCTTCACCACATTCAAATAAACTTTCTATTGCAACCTAGTTTTCGCTGGTGCATGGTTACTGTCCCGGTGACTAGACAGCTACATAGCTCGAACATCCCTAAGGAATTTAATTCAAACAATTTAACATTATCAAATTATATACAAATTTATACAAAATTCCTGATCGTTACAATACATCAATTTTGCGTAGTTCTACGTCATACTGCGGTCGTGTCTAGGACACAACCCTTTATTTTTTCGTGAAACCGTCTCAAATGCCAAAACATTCCCTCTTCTAACAAATGAATTTCGACGTTTCCGATGGTTAGAGCAGATGTTGAAGAAAAAGGCTGATCTCAAATCGCAGTACTACGACTTCGTTCAAGAAAACATCGCTCTTGGGCACGTACACGAGATTCCGGACGGCGATAGTAACCAGCGTCTCGAGTGCTGCCTCCCACATCACCCCGTCATGAAGGAGTCGAGCACCACTACGAAAGTGCGTGTGGTGATCGATGGGTCCACGAAGACGAGCACTGGAAAATCCCTGAATGACGCTTTACTAGTTGGTGCTGTAGTTCAGGACGACATCGCAATTATAGTGGTAAGATTCCGGCAGTTTCCGATCGCGATAGTGGCCGTTGCAGAAAAAAATGTACCGCCAAGTTTGGATGCACCCAGATGACCGGCGATTGCAGAAAGTCGTATTCCGATTCGACAGTACAGAACCCATAAAAATCTACGAGCTAGCAACCGTAACTTATGGTCTCGCTCCATCATCATTCCTAGCTACGCGAACGCTAATGCAACTGGTAGAGGACGAAGGATCAGCATACCCAAATGCTAGCAAGGCGGCCAAGAAAAATGTCTACGTTGATGAATACATCGGAGGGGAGTATACTGTGGAAGGCGCTATTCGACTTCAGTTCGAGCTAACGCAGCTGATGCAGAAAGGAGGATTTCGTCCTCGCAAATGGGTGTCTTACTCGACCGAGGTGATGGCAAAAATTCCTCAGGAGCTTCTTGGAACACAGTCTCCACTCAAGTTCGATCCCGAAGAAACCATCAAGACATTAGGAATTTGCTGGGAACCGTAAGCTGATGTATTTTGCTTCAACGTATCCGTCGCCTTGAAGTCGCAAGCTGCAACCAAACGTAGTATGTTGTCTGCCATCGCTCAGCTGTACGATCCCCTAGGTCTCGTATCCCCCGTCATCGTCCAGGCAAAGATCACCATGCAACATCTGTGGCTTCTCTCGTTGAATTGGGACGATCAGGTAACTTCGGAGATGCAGCGTAAGTGGGATATTTTTTGCCAGCAACACCGAACTTTAAACGTGCCGAAATCCACACGTTTGCTGACGCATCAGAGGTAGTTTTTGGAGTCTGCGGGAACTTACGATCTGAAGCTACGGGAGGCTGCATCAAGGTGAGTCTGCTAGCGTCGAAATCAAAGGTAGCTCCGCTGAAGAGACTCAGCACCCCGCGACTGGAACTATGCGCCGCACTGATTGGTTCCCGTTTGTATGAGAAAATCATTCTCGCGATCGATGCCCCAATATCATCCAGTTACTTTTGGAGCGACTCAACTGTAGTTTTGCAGTGGATGAAATTGCCCCCTCGAACGTGGAATACGTTCGTCGCAAATCATATCTCAGAGATACACGGTTCCGAATGTTTGCACGTTTCCGGAGATCAAATTTCCGCTGATCTGGTATCCCGAGGAGTTTCTGCGAACGAACTGCTGGACAGCGATAAAAGGAAGTACGGACCCAGCTGGCTACAAGAATCGAAATCATCGTGACCTATCCAAACGTACGAAGAAAGTCATTTTCCAGCGGACGAATTGGAGCAGAAGAAATCCACGATGCTTGCTGTTCTAACTCCGTCACTCCGTTATTCCTGCGAGACTCGAGGTACACACGACTGCAAAACCTAGTTGGATTTATTCAGCAATTTGTTCGGAATGCTCGATCTAATCCGAAGGAGTGATCGTTTGAAAGGGTATTAGACGCTGAAGAATTAGATGCTGCTAAGTTAATGTTGGCTAAATGGGTACATCGAGAAGTATTTTCCGAGGAGCTAAAGCTGCTGCGAAAAGGTATGGCTGTTTCCAGCCAATCGAAGCTACGGCTACTCAACCCATTCTTGGATGCACATGGCATTATCCGTATCGGTGGCCGGTTAAGTTGTCGAACGAAACCTACAACGTACAACACCCAATCGTTCTTCTGGGTTTCCATCCTTTTACGAAACTTCTTATCAAGTACCATCACGAAAAGCTAATTCACGGAGGGATTGCCACGACCCACAGTGGTTGAAAAGTCCATTTTGACGCTCTTAATTAATAGCACCATGGATAGCGGATTTAGAGTAATGACGTCTTCAACAAAGTTGATGAGTATGACATGCTTCATATTTTATAAGCATGGGTTTTGTGATTAATCCCCCTAAAAGTGAAATTAAAAATTTATTTTTCCAAAATGACGAGATAAATGGTTGACGTCTTTAGCAAAGTTGTAGCAAAAATGATTACAAACAACTTTGCTCAAGTCATAAAAGTCCTAAATTTCACTCAAATCGACATAGAGAGCGTTGTTTGAGGACGGACCCCCAAAAACACGTTTTTCATCAAAACACATATTTTCTTTAATTTCAGGTCCTCATTATGTTCAACAAAGTTGATAAGTATACTACAATACACATCGTTCTAGAACATACTATACCTGCATAATTTTAATAGGATGAGTTATTGATAAGTTTTATTCTATTTTCCTCATATTTTGGCCTTGCGTATCTTTCTTAGGTGCAAAAAGGTGCAGATGAAATTAAATGCATCTAAAACTACATTAAAAGAGCTTTCAAATGGTGGTAAATTTGTCCGTCCACGACCGTCTGCTGGGGAGTTGTGATCAAAACAAGTATCTATATCTTTACTCTGTTTTATGGTATAACCAGTATAAAAAAGATAATCAACTTCAATATATCCACATATTTTTCTTGATTAAATTCTTTTTGTCACGATTTGTAAGCGATCTTGATTGCTTGTGGGTATTGAACTCTTGGTATCTTTTAAATAAAAGTTTTATTAATTTATTCATTGTTATTTTGGTTGGATACATGTACCTCTTCCAATCCTTGTTCCTTGCCTCCTGTGCTTCCTTAGAAAACTGACCGATTAGTACAAGGAAATGTTCAATCACGGCTGATCCATGTATCAATACTTTATGAATTCTAGCTGGCAAGTAGTACCAGGTTCGATAGGTTGGTGTTGATTAACAAAGCTTGTAGATCTGTGTTTTCGGGTATAGGGTTGCTCAAGGACTTCTTCAAAGAATGAACCAACTTATTTTCATCTGCAGGACTTGAGTGAGAAACGGTTTTCAGGATATCCGTCACCTTTTTCTCACCTGATTCTCTCATCTTCATTTGTGTCGCAAATGCTAGCTCATTAAGATGGTAGCTATTCCGAACCTCTGCAGTTTTCTTCCTCTACGTTGTTTCACAACATTCTTCGAAAGGAACAACCTTCCGTCCTGTCACACTTTTTGCATTTTCAGAAGTAGACGGAAGCAAGTTTAAAACGTTTTCAGGAAGCGTAAACGGCGTGACACTTGACAACCATGCAAGAGCATGTTTGGTTCAGAGCTTTTCAAAAAAAGTCGCACATCGTTTTCACGGGTTTTCCGACATGTGCAGCCACATCCGGCATAATATTCACATTTATGGCATAACACTGGAGTACCTTCTTATAAACGCAGTTGAATTTTGATGATCGGCCTCCACTCGTTTTTGATCAGAGTGATAAGAGATCACGCTTATCAATTTCAACTTAAATTGAATCAAGAAAAAAAGATCATTGGCACTTGTTGTGATCTAACGATGAATTGAAAAATTTAAAAGAAATTAAGCCCTGCCAGATAATGTCATTTTAATTCAAAGCCCTGATCTCGTAGCTTCCTCTGCTGTCCGGTTTCTTTGACAGAATTAGTCTCTCTCTCCTTCGCTTGGCTTCCGCAGTTCTTCTATCTTACATGCTTTCATATACTTTCACAATTCTCGATAAACATTTCAAATGGTCCTATCTGCTTTGATCGATTCTCTTCATCGACTTTCTCTTTTGATAACCACTGCTATGCAAACAGATTTCGCGCTAATTATTCAACATAGTTTGATAAAGGAGTTAATAACGGAAGAGAAAGTCGATGAAGAGAATCGATCAATGCAGATAAGAGCTTTTGAAATGTTTATCTAGAATTGCTTCACGCTTGATGAAAAACAGTGATGAGCACTATGGAAAAACACTTATCGACTCACAAGTTTAACTGAATTTGACAGTTTTTTTTTTGCTTCAGTTTTGCCTTCTGGGCAATTTTTGGAAAGAAAATGTGCCGTTCTTGAATTTGATAAGCTCTGAGAAGTGGGAAATTTGTTTATTGAGTCGGTTACTATGGAAACGAATTTATTACGCGGTATAAAACACAGTATCCCCTTGTTGTTGACATGACTTCTATAAAGCCTATCAACGGGTGTTTGTTTTGATCATAACTCTCCAGCAGACGGTCGTGGACGGACAAATTTACCACCATTTGAAAGCTTTTTTAATGTAGTTTTGGATGCATTTAATTTCATCTGCACCTTCCTGCACCTAAGAAAGATACGCAAGGCCAAAATATGCGGAAAACAGAATAAAATTTATCAATAACTCATCCTATTAAAATGATGCAGGTATAGTATGTTCTAGAACGATGTGTATTTTAGTATACCAATCAACTTTGTTGAACATAATGAGGACCTAAAATTAAAGAAGATATGTGTTTTGATGAAAAACGTGTTTTTGGGGGTCCGTCCTCAAACAACGCTCTCTATCTCGATTTGAGCGAAATTTAGGACTTTTATGTCTTGAGCAAAGTTATTTGTAATCATTTTTGCTACAACTTTGCTAAAGACGTCAACCATTTATCTCGACATTTTGAAAAAATAAATTTTTCATTTCACTTTTAGGGGGATTAATCACAAAACCCATGCCTTCAAAATATGAAACATGTCATACTCATCAACTTTGTTGAAGACGTCATTACTCTAAATCCGCTCTCCATGGTGCTATTAATTAAGAGCGTCAAAATGGACTTTTCAACCACTGTGCAACCCTCGCAATCGTGAGGGATGAATTCTGGCCGCTCAGTACGTAGCGTCATAAGCAAGTGCTTCAGATGTCGTGAGGCAAGCCCTCGTCTAATAGAGCAACCAATTGGACAACTACCCACTGCTCGGGTGGATTACTGTGGACCAATCTACTTGAAGCCAATACAACTCAAAGGACCGTCCAGAAAAACTTACATCTGTGTCTTCGTCTGTCTAAGCACGAAGGCAGTTCATCTGGAGCTGGTGAGTGAGCTGTCTACCACCGCATTGGCTTTGAATCGTTTCATCTGGAGGAGGAATAAGCCGAAGCACATCTACTCCAATAATGGGACCAACTTTGTAGGCGCAAAAAATATTCTTAATCAACTCTACACTATGCTCCAACCTGGTGACGATCATGACCAAATCAAGAAGCAAATGGCTCAAGACGGAATTCAGTGGCACTTGAATTCCCCCTCGTGCGCCAAATTTCGGTGGCCTTTGGGAGGCCGCTGTCAAAGTGGCCAAAAAGCAGCTTGGCGACTCTCTACTGTCCTACGAAGAACTCAACACTGTACTCGTTTCGATAGAAGGCAGCATGAACTCTCGTCCGCTCATGCCGTTGTCGGACGATCCCAATGATTGCAGTGCGTTGACCTCGTCACACTTCCTCGTGCGGAATATGATTCGACCGCTCCCTGAACCAGACGTCCAAAACGTGCCTCTGAACCGCCTTGGGCAGTATCAACGTCTTCAAGCGTACTCCCAAAGATTATGGCACCAATGGCGGACTGAATACTTGAAGGAGCTTCAGTCACAATACAACCAATCAGCACCACGACCGCCATTCCAACTGCTATCCTTGCCACAACTGTCACTAGTTCGAATGAGAATGCCACTTCCGTTGCTACCACTAACAGCTCTACTGCTACATGCACCATCGCCTCTACAATAACCATGAACACCGCTGCCAAGAACTGCACAACTGTCGCATCAATCACCGCACCTGGAACTGGAACCACGGTTACCTCAACAGCTACCTTGACAAATAACCGAGGGCCTCACGGACAATCTAACCGTTTAAGAGTTGTTATGTGAAACGAACGTCGAAGGCAGCAAAGCAATACCGACACAACCGAAGTGTTGAAACCATTCTACATTACCCCTTTCCACGTCGAGCAGACTGAAGAAGATGTCCTGGATTACCTCCGCGAAACCTTCAACATCGAAAATTCTACGGTGCGCTGTGTGAAGCTGGTACCTAGAGGCAAACAAGTCAACGAGCTAACCTTTGTCTCCTTCAAAGTATCCGTTTCACCCGACTTGGAAACCACGATACACTCTACATCAACTACTCGCAACTCTACGCAACTTTCATCTACTCTGGGACGCAACGGTGTTCGCCCTATGGAAGCCACCGATCCTCTCACCACAGTCGTGCCTTTCCTGCCATCGTCCATCAGTCGTCCCGGCCCTGTGTGTGAGTTTGGAAACGTGGTCTTCCAAACTAATACCGCAGGCAAGTACGATTCAATCTTGTTTAGCCCAACTCCTGATTCGTTGCTTGGTTTCAGTACTACACCGTTTAGCCGTCATTATTCAAGACCTTCAACTCAGCATGTTTCAACTCTGGGACGCAGGTATGGAGGTATGTTAAAAAGCAAAAGGCTAACAATCGTGTATCGAATAACGTTATCTACGGTGATTCCATGGCCAGCACACCTGAAGATGCTGCCAATCTTTTTTCGAATTTTTTTCAAAGTGTGTTCTGTTCAACTTCTCCTGTACCTCACCCGGATTGTTTCCAACACGTGCCATCTTATGGTATCCACCTTCCAATCTTCAGTTTTTCTGGAAAACCGCGTCAATGATTCCTGTACACAAATCTGGCAGTTTAAACAACGTGGTAAACTATCGAGGGATTTCAATTCTCTGCTGTCTGGGAAAGGTTCTCGAATCACTAGTGCATAAGGTCGTGCTGAATGCAGCGAAACCGATTATCTCTGAGTATCATCACGGATTCATACCACACCGGTCTACTACAACCAACTTACTGTTCCGTGAGATAGAACGTCGCAACCAGGTAGACTCTATTTACATCGACTTTTCGAAAGCGTTCGACACCGTCCCGCATGCCTATGCCATAGAAAAACTGAAACACATGGGATTTCCGGATTGTATTGCGGACTGGATAAGGTCATATCTAACGGGTCGAAAGGCATTTGTGCAAGTGAACTCGTCTCGTTCCAGTAGTTTCGGGTAGCGTGTTAGGACCTTTGCTCTTTGTCCTCTTTATTAACGACCTGTGCCTTCAAATATCCTCTGGAAAGCTCCTTTATGCTGATGACCTCAAAATCTTCAGAATTATCGCGTCTGTACTCGATTGTATTGTACTGCAGGCTGACATCGACGTAGTGTCAATCTGGTGCAAAGAGAATGGTATGAGCGTGAACATCAATAAATGCAAAACGATCACATTTAGTCGCTGTTTGTCAACGCTCACTCACCAATATCGCATTGACACTACTCCACTAGAACGTTTGCAATTTATTCGCAACTTGGGAGCTATAATTGACTCTAAACTTAGATTCAGCGAACATGTCTCCACCATGACAGCAAAAGCTTTCTCCGTACTCGGATTTATTCGTCGTAATGCTTGTCAACTAACCGATGTATACGCATTAAAATCACTCTTTTGTGCTTTAGTGCGCAGCATTCTGGAATACGCTGCCCCGGTTTGGGCACCATATCACACGTCCCAGGTGATCCGCATTAAACGTATACAAAAAATGTTCATACGATTTGCACTCCGGAACCTACCGTGGAATAATCCCGTCAATCTTCCTGATTACCAACAAAGGTGCTGTTTGATCAACTTAGAGTTGCTATCAGTGAGACGGCTGAGATTACAACAATTGGTTGTATTCGTCATCCTGATGAACAACACCGACTGTCCAGATCTTCTACAGGAAGTTATGCTTAACGCGCCTCAGCGCCAATTACGAAACTCTGCCCTTATTGTCATTCCCAGTCACAGGACTAGTAATGGGTTTAATAGTCCGCTAAGTTCCTGTCTTAGAGCTTTTAATGCTGTTTGTGATGACTTCGATTTTAATTTAACTAGGCTCTGTTGTAAAAATATGTTAAGAGTAAATGTGATAGTTTAAGATTAGTCAGTGCGAAACCGTCAAAAACCAAAAAAAAAAAAAAAAAAAAGATCAACCCCAAGCCCAAGCAGTTGAATATCAAGTATTAAGGTTTGAAAAGGAATTCTCAAAGGTGGCCGGTATGTTAGGTTTTAAAACCGGATGCTCCCTGTAAAATGTTACTCCTCTGAAATATTTCATGCCACCCATCTTTGTCCCAGCATAAAACGGCTGCGATGACAGTTATGCTGTTGTTTACCTCCCGCTGCAATTCAGTTGGCTTAGGTACCGTAGATCTTCTATTGTAGTTTTTTTTCTATAGCCGTTAAAGTGTTCTTCCGGTTCCACACATTAAAAAGCCCAGTTGACACAGTTGGAGGTACAAATAGAAATCATAGTAGAAAAATGAAGAGATTGTGAAATTTCATCCCTATAGGAAAACAAACCGAAATCCCAATAATGAGGATAAACCGCCTTAACCAACAATGTCTGTATTTAAAGAAATTGAATGTTTCTACTTAGTTTGCCTAAAATGAGCATAATTTCTTAATATCAGATTGCAATTTCATCTTATGAGTTACAACGTCCTAACCCAAAGAAAAACCCGTAAGTGTAGTCGAATTATTTCTGACTTAAACATTCTCTGAACTTCAGCAGGACTTCTCTGAAGTTCGGCAGGACTTCCTTGAAGTTCAGCAGGACTTCCCGGACCTTCGACAGGTCGTCCCTGAACTTCGGCAGGACTTCTCTGAACTTCGTCAGGACAACCCTGATTTCCAAGAATTGAAATGGCCGGACTACTCTGAACTGCGGCAGGACTTCCCTGAACTTCGGCAGGACTTCGCTGAACTACGGCAGGACTTCCCTGAACTTCGGCAGGACAACGCTGAACTACGGAAGGACTTCCCTGAACTTTGGCAGGACTGTCCTGAACTTTGGCAGGACTTCCCTGATCTTTGGCAGGACTTTCCTGAAGTTCAGCAGGCCTTCCAGAAACATTGGCAGGACCAGGCATACCAAAAGTACCGCCTCATGACAGTATTCCAACGGCTGTCGCTTTCTTTTTCCTACGACAGCCTTGAGATTGAGCTATAAGCGACAGCCCACAGTGAGGCTTTTATACGACATGCAACGTTGCCGTCTTGTGCTGTTCACGACAGCTTGTTCTTAGTCATGTATTTTGTTCGTTCGGCTATGACAGCCTCGGATGGTCATTCGTAACTTTCCTCGTACATACAACAAGCAGTCCGTCAAACTGCCGATTCGTTGCTGCTGTCTTTGAAATTTTGTTTGTATGTCGTAAAACTCCTACTACACTACCAGTGTGGCGCCGGAGCTCCGGCGAAAAATATAAGCCTACCCGACACCAACCTGACTTCTACCAAACCCCAACCCGATGTTGGCCCGACATTGACCTGACATAAACACAGAATTGACCCGACATCGACCCGACATTTGGCCGACGTCGACCATAAAATGACCTTACATTGATCCGACATCGGGCCGACATATCTGTTCGGGATCATTCTTCTGGGTTTCTTCCATACTCCACTGCCGTATATCAATTGTATATAATGTCTCGTGACAGCCTTTTCGTGACAGCCACTTGGGTAAGCTGAGGGATGTCGTCGGTTTATGAAGGCTGTTATGACGACAGAAACATTGAGAACCTGGTCATAAAGAAATGCATAAATACAGCCCATTCGGTTCACTACGTTCCAAGCACGATGATTTTAGCAAAGCACTACACTTCGAATTCAGATCTGAACGTACGGTAGCAAGCGGTAGTAAAGCACACAAAGCAACAGTCAATTCAGGTATAAACCAACTGTCGCGAGGAGGCTGTACTTTTTGGAAGCCTGGGCAGGACTTCCCTAAATTTCAGCAAAGCTTCCCTGAACTTCGGCAGAAGTTCCCTGAACTTCAGCAAAATTTCTCTGAACTTCAGCAGGACTTCCATGAACTTCATCAGGACAACCCTGATTTCCAAGAATTGAAATGGCAGAATTTCCCTGAACTACGGCAGGACTTCCCTGAACTTTGGCAGGACTTTCCTGAAGTTCGGCAGGCCTTCCCTGAACTACGCCAAGACTTCCCTGAACTTCAGTAGGACTTTCCTGTCCTTGGAATCTTGGAATTGAAATTGTCATTTCAGTAGTAGAATTATTATAACTTTACAATAATTTTGTATTTGTCAAAATTTCAATACTTCCCATTTTGCGAATTTGCAATGCTTGTTGGTATTGATGCATTTTGAATTTGGGTGTGGTTCGAACGGGTGCGGAGTCAGTATCAACGGAAAAGCATTAACTTTCACCTTAAGATTTATCGGTTAAGTATTGGGTTTTTTCTTAATTTGTTTTCCGTACTGAGCACCAATGCTTCCAACGCCAGGGAGGCAGCTCCCACACCTGGACCCTACCTATCGACCCATCAACTCATGGACCGGGGACCAATGGCTTTACTTTCCTTCTGAAGGAAGGCAGGTGCAGAGATTTTATGCCTTAGATAATCCCGATGGAGCCGACTGGGATTGAACCCAGGCCCTTTGGAGAGGGTGGCAGTCACGCTTACTACTACGCCACCGGCACCGCTAAATAGACCTATTTTGTTCAGTTTTGTTTTTTTAACTCAACGGTGTGGGTATTTCTAATACACATTTTGAAGAGTAGTCACTATGCTATAGCTTAAACAGTGTACCAGGGAGGCAACTAGCCTAGTGTTTTGGTCAGCTCTGATATAATTCTAGAACATCAGGCACTCGCTCAATCAGCTTCAAAGGTATTAGATTCATCATCTACTCCGCTCGGTGTGTGTGTTCATCAACCTTCGCGTTTAAACAAGTTCAGGAGAATTTTTCAAAACCGTACAACCCAAGACGTCCCGAGCTGAACACATGACCTATAGAACTCTCATAAAACCAAAATTGTTACTTGGACCTTGCTGCAAAGCCGCACCTCAACGGACTAGTCTAAAGAAGCCTACCGCATACACGTAAATCCTTTCAACGGTAATCATAGTACGAGAAGAAAACTGCCCATCCAACAAACAGAGGTAGGAAACCTCATTTTCAACTCCTCCAATAATTGCTTTGAAAAGTGAGTTTTTAACTACTGATCTAATTACACCAACAACGTGTACGCTCCTTGTTCCGCGAAAATGTATCTCCGATCGTCCGTGCGTTCCTCCATCCTCAGGTTCGATGGACTCGGGCGCAATAGGGTTGACCTGGGCTGGTAATAGTTTCTCAACAGTTTCACTTAAAAGCCAATGTGTGGAAAACTGTTTAGCTCTAGAAATGCGCCGATATTAGCGATCGTTATCGGATCTCTTCCACGTTGCTAAACGGGTTACAACAGCAGAGACTTGTGATGGGTTTTGCCTGTCCTGACGCCACTGCATATCGACCATCTCCGGCGAGAGTATACCTACCTTGTGATGCATGTAGGGAGAGGAAATTATGGAGCAAAACAACGAACGACGGCGGTGCATCTCCGACTAGTTAAGGTCTTGGAGCGAAGAGGAGGACCCGGGTGGTAGGTGGGTGGGCGATGCAATCAGCTTATACTTTTTCTTTCAATCATCCTTCTGCTGCCTTGGAGGCTGCGCTTGGGTCGGACGTAGGCATGTGGGGTAAAAAAGGAGATCGAGTTGCACACATAACTATATGGCCGGTGCTGGTATGTTGCAATGTGGCGCGCGAGTTGCATTGATTATTATTGATTCCGCACTCTCTTCGCAATAGGCCGAGTACGGGGTACAAAGGCTCAGCTGCTTTTGCCGTGGCCCTGCGGAGGCCTTGACGACCGCACCGGGAAAGAAGGGGTTGTGTTTGTGTTTTCCTAGCTAATTCACATGTGGGGCTTTCTGACAAGCCGCAGTACGGAAGGTTGGCTGTTATTTATTTATTTCTGCTTGATTACAATATTTCATTTTCTTAGTTGCAGATTTCACTTTCAGGCTAATCCGACAACGGCACACACGTGCGCCGATTGAAGGTTGAGGTTTTCGCTTTCCTTCGGCCGAGATGAGGCAAGGAAGTCAGCTGATTCGTTCGGACTTGGACACCACAATGCATGGCAAAGTATTCAGTGTGTTAAAAATAAAACACATAACCATATTGAGCCATGATTTATCGCCAGAAAATTGATAAAAATAATGAGATAAATTTATCAAGATTCTAGCACAGCCCGAGGATATCGCAGTTCAGGGAGCAGCAGCATCCCGTTTTCGGGGATCGGAAATTTATGGCTGCTCTCTCGCATCAGGGGACAAAAGCAGAATAAAAAAGCTTGACGTGCAGCATCTACACATTGCGGCACCGATGCAATCGAAAAACCACGGTGAAAGACGAAACTTGTGACGATAATTTTTTAATTAAAAACGAATTTTGATTCCTATCAGTACCGGCTGAGCGGTGTCATTTGGCAGTACATGGCGGTGTTTGTTGCATGTCTTTCGATTCGAAGCAAGGCATTTTGGTTGTATCGGCGACGAAAGGATAATAAGTTATCTTGAAAAGGCATTTTTGACTTCGAAAAGGTTTAAAACCGCGAAAATGACGTAGCTTCCTTAGAAAAATTAGGGGAAATGCGTTGAAGCTGTTCATGAAACATGTTCATGCATAACATTTATTTTACACTTTCACAAACCGTAAGTTGCCATCTTGGATTGAAAATTGGCGGCAATAAATAAATTCTGGCCTCTACACGTCGTCCCCTGTTCCGAAAATTCCTAGATTGCAAGGAATTCGATAGTTTTTCACAAACAATGTGCCACTCGATAGCCTAGTTCTAGAAAATAATTTTAATGCAAAGCAAGTGCAAGTGATCGGTTAAAATGCATTTCAAAGTGTTTTTATCAGCATCCTTTTCGTCAGAACTGTTATTAAGTGGTTGGCAAGCTGGCCCGATGATTCTTATTGGATTGGAGGTGGATTGTGCAAGAATGTCTATGAAGATTAGAGTGATGCAAAATTTGAAATTTTCGCTCCACAATACTTAAACGATTCCAAATCTGATCCTGACTAACCTCTCAAAATTTGAACCCATTTGGTGAGATACTGAGATGGCACAAACCATTTGAAGTTTGTATGGGAATTACTATGGTAAAACCAAGATTTTTGTTCATGTCTATTTAATAATTCTCCATATCGGTTTGCTTCAAAAACTTTCAACTGTACTTGTAGGAAATTTTCCCAGCTACAACTTTGCTGAAAACCATTTTTTGATTAAATGCAAGGATCGAAAGTTATCAATTGTTCAATGCGCTGATGTCTTATGATCATGCTCAATCAACTGATCAGCAGGCAACATTGGTGTTTCTGGGGCGTTGAATAGGACACAAAAATCATGGCTACTATGTCACACTGCAAAATACAGTGTTGCCTACAGAGCAGCTGCTTGATCATGTCATAAGTTTACCAATCTCTTAAATAATTAATAACTTTTTCATGTCTCGTTTTACAAAGAAACGATCTTCATCAAAGTTGTAGCTGAGAAAATTTTCTGTAAGAATTGCTATCGAACTGTTTCGCAGCTCAATATGGAAAGAGACTAGAAGGCAAGGAACAAAAAGTTGAGATTTCCCATAGTAATTTACATGTAAACTTCAAATGGTTTGTGCGAAGTCTGTTTCTAACCAAATGAGTTGCAACTTTTGGAGGCTAATCAGGACTCGATTTGAAATCATTTAAGCACTGTGGAGCGAAAAAGTCAAATTTTGCATCAGTCTAATGAAGATCCAACGGAATGGTTTGAAGTATTGAGCTAGAACTAGGAGATGCAACAGTCTTCCAAGTGTATGCTTCACGGGCAAACCATCGTTCATTTGGTTTTAAGTTTAAATGATCTTTATTTCAGTTTAACTTGGACGATTACCATATAAATTTTTTTTTAAGTGATTTAATTGCTTTCTTCATCTTTAGGTATGGGCAAAATTCAAAATTTGTTTTACAGAATTAGTCCTAGACTTAGTACACGGTCGACCACCTTGGTGGGATTGGTTTGTTTTGTTTTTAGAATTTGAAGAGAAACTACTTAATACTACTATTTACAGCTTAAAACTAACCTACTCTACTATATACACTTAACCTACTATGTACAAATTGCTTATTAAAGCATGTTCAGAAAGATTGCATTTTTGAATAAATTTAGTTGTCATATCATCAATTTTGGAATCTACTTTGGGAATTTCTGCCTCTTGATGGAGGTCTGCTATTCTTGTGTCGAATGGACGATCTAGGATCATCCTCAACACTCTATTCTGTGCAACCTGGATTTTGTTCCTGTGGGTCTGAGCGCACGATTCCCACACCGGGGCGGCATAGAAGATCGCGGGGGCTATGATCTGTTTGTAAACAGCCAGTTTGTTTTGCCTTGAGAGGCGGGATCTGCGGCAAATGAGCGGATACAAACACCTAACCAAGGCGGAGCACTTAACTAGGGTTTTCTCTATGTGCGAGCGGAACAGGAGCTTCTCATCGAACAACATCCCGAGATAAGTAACATCAGTGGACCACTCGACCCTTGTACCATCCATTATTACGGTACAGGAGGGAGACGGTTTAAGTTTTGGTGATTGTCTGTGAAGGAACATGATCGCTTGGGTTTTCGAGGCGTTGATTTTGATTTTCCACGAGGTGGCATAATCAGTAAAGGTGTCAAGGCATCGTTGCAGCTTGTTCGTAATTTCACGAGGCATCCTACCCTTGACGGCTATCGCGGTGTCATCTGCGAACAGAAAGAACACGCAACCGTCTCCTAGAGGAGGGATGTCCGACGTGTAGATGCTGTAAAGCAGTGGTCCCAGCAGACTCCCTTGCGGAACACCTGCTGGGATCGGAAATTGTCCCGAAAGGGAACTATTCAACGACACCCTGAACGACCTTTGCTGGAGATAGTTACGGGTGATTTTCACAAGGTATGGTGGAAAGTTGGAGTCACAAAGCTTGTATATAAGTCCGTCGTGCCAGACATTGTCAAACGCCTTTTCGACGTCTAACAAGGCCATGGCTGTGGACTTGGATACAGCTTTGTTACTTCGGATGTTATTCATCACCCGCACTAGCTGATGATTGGTGGAATGCCCCTTGCGGAACCCGAACTGTTCCGGAAGAAGAATGTCATGTTCCTCCACAAACTTGTTTAGTCGGCTGAGGATCAATTTTTCGAACAGCTTGCTCAGCGCTGAGAGCAGGCTAATCGGTCTGTAGCTTGACGGTAGTGAAGGGTCTTTCCCAGGTTTGCGGATCGGGATGATTTTTGCCACCTTTCAGATGCTTGGAAAGTAGTGCAGCTCCAAGCATCTGTTGAGGATGGCAGCCAGCAGCGAGTGCACCCTCGCGCTGAGATTTTTCAACTCTAGGTTGAATATTCCGTCAAACCCGGGAGCCTTCATGTTTTTACTGTGTTTCAGCGCTGAGCAAATTTGTTCCTCTGTAATCCGTTCTTCTGGAGGGACGGCACAAGGGGAGGCATCTAACGTCTGGACGCACTGCACAACCTGGTTCTCGAGTGGACTTGGGATTGTAGAGCCAAGCAAATGCGACTGGGCAATGTGCTCCCCAATTGCATTGGCCTTCTCTTCGTTGGTGATAAGCCGTTCGTCATTGACTCTAAGTGGTGGAATGGGCTTGGGGTGAGACTTCAGCACCTTGGCAACCTTCCAGAATGGTCTGGAACGGTCGTCCAGGTTCTGAACGAGCCGCCCGAAACTCTCGTTCCGGATTGAGACCATTCTGGAAGCGATCTGCCGATTCAGATCGACCATTTCGTATTTACGCTGCAGATCCCCAGTCCGCTGAAACTGGCGTCTACGAACATTTCTGAGCCGAATCAAGAGTTTGGTGTGGGAATCAATTGCTTGAAACTTACCCCTCACAGGAACTCGTCGAACGCACTCTTCGTTAGCCACGGATATGGCTTGATGGAGACCCTCCAGGGCCCGGTCGATGTCCTCCACTGTATCGAGCGGTGGGTTGTCGTCGATGTGGCGGTCGACCACGCGTCGAAACTGGACCCAGTTGACTCGGTGGTAGTCCTTCCGCTGGCACGGTGCAGGGGCCACGTTGTAGCCCAGCTCGGTCAGCACCGGTTGGTGGTCCGAACTCAGGTCGTTGACGGCAACCGGCTTGGCTAATCTGGTGTTTGCCAAGAACAGGTCCAGCGTCGATGGGTTGCCCGTCGGTGATGTGAAGGTTGGTTCGTCCGGAAACCAGACGGAATAGAGACCATGCTGGGAATGGTCGAATAGCAGGCGGCCGTTCTGGTTCTGCTGGTAGTTCCGCCAGGCCTCGTGCCGGGCGTTCAGGTCCCCTCCGATTACAAAGCGGGCATTGGTGTGGGTTATGATGGCAAGGTCGTTCTTGAACTGCTGTGCTGTACCATTGCTAACGGTACATTGCCGGGGGCAGTAGACAACGATGAACCGGACGTTTCCGGTCGATGTTTCCACCTCAACGCCGACGGCCTCGATGATGGAAGTGCGGTAGTGGGGTAGGGTGCAGTACTTGATGCCTTTCTTGATGATGACCGCGACACCGCCCCCCCTGGAGCTGGTGCGATCAAGCCGGACAATGCTGTGGTCGGGCAGCCAGAAGCTGTCACCGGTCTTGAGGTGGGTCTCGGTGAGAAGGCCCACGTCGATGTCGTGCTTGCGGAGGAAGTCTGCAAGCTCAATGTTTTTCGCCCCTACGGAGCGAGCGTTCCAGTTGGCGATCTTTATGGGTTCACGGTCCATAATTAGCGACGAAGGAGATGATAGCTTGGAGCTGTTGTGTTCTTGTTGCGCAGGTGCGCTTGATGATGATGGCCTGGGCCAACAGTGTGACGATCTCATCCGTTGACAGCGGAGAATCGTCTGTAGCTTCACCGGTTGTACCGGCCAATCCCGGAGCAGGGGGATCCGTCGATGGGCCGGAGGCTTGACTGGGTACTGCAGCGGCAGCCGACTGGGCAGCAGCCAACTGTTGGTTGAGCGGGAGCGGCACCAACACTGGAATTGGCCGTGGCTGGACCGGTGATAACGGAGGAAAGTTCTGCGCGTTGTTTTCCGGGACCTTCTTGCGACCGGGCTGGCTGTTGGACGAGGCCTTCTTCCGGATCTCGGCGTATTCGGCCCGCTTCGGACAGGCCTTACTCGTGGCCTTGTGGGCAGCACCGCAGTTGGCGCATGTGGGAGCGGCTTCCTCGATGCTGTCGCAGTCGTCGATCTTGTGGTTTTTGCCGCATTTGATGCAGCGGCTGGCCATGCGGCAGTTCCTGGTGCCGTGCCCGAACAATAGGCAGTTCGAGCACTGAGTGACGCCACGGTGGGTTGGCTTATACCGCTCCCACTTCACTACGATGTGGAACAGTGTGCGTGTCGTATGGAGATCCTTCACGGTTGTGGAGTTCTTCTGCAGATGGACCAAGTAGAGCTGGTCACGATACTTGATGGCCTTGCTGCGGGTCATCTTGTGGATTTCGACCGGCTTGAGGCCGTTCGCCTTAATCTCGTCCATTAAGGTGGTGGTGTCCATGTCGTGGAGCCCGCGCAGCACCACTTTCAGCGGCTTGGTGGCCTCGACGTCGTGGGAGAAGTACTCCAGCTTCATCCTGTCCAAGAGGGCCTGGACTGCGTTGTAGTGATTTTCGGCCGAGACCATCAGTTTGTAGCCTTCCGTGCACCGTTGAATGGTGCAGCGAAGGCCCTGCTTAATGTAGAAATCCAGCTGCTCCCATAGCCCGGGAGGGAAGCCCTTCACATAGAAGGGTGGCAACTTAACTTTTTTCGGCGCCGTCTCAGGGTCCGACTGCGGCTGCGCTCCGTTCTGCAGGGCGGAGAACGGATTGTTGCTCAGCAGCTTTTTTGCTGCTGATACGGTGGCGCTGCTGTCTTCAGGTCTGGGTCGTTTAGTTCCGGGAGGCCCCGGCTGCGGGTCCGCAACGCCTGTCGGGATGGGCAATGGGGTTTTCTTCTGCTTCTTCTGGGCTGGCTCGGTGGTCGCGCCGTCTCCTGGGAGAGTCTGTTTTCCCGGTTAACCGGCACTCGCGTTACCGCGCGATTTCTTACCCATGGCTGGGTCAGCGAGAGCGTTACTACACAACGCGGAGCTAATTCGACTTGCGAACGAACGAACGAAACTAGAGAGAATTCAAATCGACTGAACTGCTCAACAGTCTGGCAGCGAATCACAGTAAGAGTAAATCGTTCATTTGGTGAGTTTGTTCTTGTTTATATATTCACCTGTTTCGGTTTCTACAACTTTGTCTTAGACATCATTTCGAAGAGCCCCTTTCGTGCTGTATTTTGATGAGAAATCAAATGTCGAGTGCGCTATTGTCAAAGGTTGGGAATGAGTGGGTATGGCCAAGCTCCAACAAAGATTTTTCAATTGGTTCATCCGGCAAGAGAGTCGTTCTAGTGCTTTTGACGTAGGACTACGTCTTTGATTTCTATATGGGGGTACACTTTGTGAAAACCGAAAATGGAACATGTAACAAATTCAGAAAGATTTTGAACGTTAATAACTCAGCTGTGCCTGGTCCAATTTCAATAGTTTTATCTCCAATCGATCAGAAATATGACTACGCATCGAATGTTGATTTTCAACAAAAAACTATTGAAAAACTGGTAAATGTCCTGCATTGTCCAAAAGCGTCGAATTAACTAACAAATCCACCAATTACCTACATGCATATGCTGCTTCCCAAGCACAGTCGTCAGAGAGTAGTAAGTAGACGAAACAAGTCGAAGTGGCATTCGCCTCCGGTCCTCAGGCGCGTGCGAATAGGGAGGATGAAATTGCGTAATATTTTGCACACTCATCGCCATATTCAGAACCAAGCGCAAATTCTTCAAGATAACCACCATCCGTCGTCTGGCTCGCCGTGGCGGTGTCTGACGTATCTCGGGTCTGATTTACGAGGTGTGCTGAAGGTGTTCCTGAAAAATGAGATCCGTGATGCTGTCACCTACACTAAACACGCCAAGCGTAAGCGGCCATGGATGTCATCTACGTTTTGAAGTGACAGAGACGCACTCTGTTTGGTTTCGGAGGTTAAATCATCACCAACTTTGGCAACAAAACGGCTCTTTTCAGGCCCACCAAGCTTATTACAGTAAAGAGTAGGAATAGAATTCATCTGCCTGTTTGTCCATATTCAGAACCAACGATCACACAAAATGCTCATGTAATCAAACTGGAAGCAGGGGTACAAATTATTTTGATCAACCTTGATCAAATTTGAATCGCCACGGCCAGATATTTTCGATGGAAGAAGCAACAATCTAGCATCTAATTCGACGAAGACGGCAGGAAACATTTGTGAAGCCGAGTTATTTACGAAAGAGAGTGTCTATGAAGAGAATCGATCAATGTAGATAGGACCTATTGAAAAGTGACGCGAGATTTGTTTTCCATACTGAGCTCCAATGCTACCGACGCCAGGGAGGCAGCTCCCACACCTGGACCCTACCAATCGACCCATCAACTCAACCGGGGACCAACGGCTTTACTTCCCGAAGGAAGGCGTGATCAGAGATGTTATGCCTTAGAACATGCCGGTGGCGCCGACTGAGATTGGACCCAGGCCTGCTGGGGTGAGAGGTAATCACGCTAACCACCGGCGCCGATATCTTTCAAGGTGATATCACGGCGAATGAGAACGACCCAAATTTGATGTAGTAATTGAGTAAATTTGCCTCATGTTTTCCCAGGATTTTCCAGGGAAAAATTCCCGAATTTGAGAAGTAAAGATTGGATTCACTCAGTCTGTTGGTACTTCTCCGAGACTGAATAAAATTTTCGTCAATTTCCTCATTTTCTGGTATTTTTTTAGGTTTTCCACAGGAAACCATGAGACAAATTTACTCATCACTGAGTTCCTGCGCTTTTGGCGATTATGAGCGAACTAAATTAAAATTTGGGTCGCTTTCATTCGCCGTGTACGCAAAAGGAAAAGAGCCAGTGTCGCTACTTGATAGCAAACTACTCATAATGGGAGGAGTCTTTGTAGCTTTTATACCACTTGGTTGCACATCATTCTGCTTTAACCTGAAAAGATATAAAAGAGCGCTGCTGTATGGCATTAGCTCATTTTCGCTTCGGAACAGCAATAGCAGCAGTAGGAAGGTGGTGGCTAGTCCACTCCTTCACACCTAACAACCAACAATTGACTGTGACTGGTCGTGGCAAAGGAGGAAAAGGTCTGGTAAAGGAGGCGCCAAGCGTCATCGCAAAGTTCTTCAAGATAACCACCATTCGTCGTCTGGCTCGCCGTGGTTGTGTAAAACGTATCTCCGGTCTGATCTACGAGGTGTGCTGGAGGTGTTCCTGGAAAATGAGGTCCGTGATGCTGTCACCTACACTAAAAACGCCAAGCGTAAGTAGTCATGGATGTCCTCTTCAATAAAACGGCCCTATTCAGGGCCATCAAGCTTATATCAGTAAAGAGTTGGAACAGAATTTATCTGTGCTTTTTGTCCATATTCAGAACCACAAGCCCCCAACGACCACACAAAATGCTCTCCAGAGTTGTAATCTTGTAACCAAACTTGATAGCAGGGGTGCAAGTGATTTTGATTGATTCTCTTAATCAACTTTCTCTTTGAAAAAGATTACTACAAATTTGGTACGCCTACAATTCAAAAACGGAAAGAGTTGAGATAATATATAATTGATCAATTAAAATAACTAAATGCTCTTCACATTTATTGCGTCCACTAGCGGTCCTACGTCAAGCTTCCGTTCGTGCCCCTAGACACAGACCCTTCTACTTTTTTTTCTGGTTTTAGAAATTTGATGTTTTGTACCTTTAAGTTCCTTTTTTGTGATCATGATTTGCCTGAAGAATTTTTGAACTATTTTGGAAATAACCCGGAAAAGTCTTGGAAGTGCCATTGGTTCAAAAATAGTGCAGAGTACAAAATGTATGAAACTAACTGAGATATTCCCTTTATTTTCATTGATATGTTTTTAGATTTATAATATTTTTTCGTTCTATTACTCTCTACTTAAATATAAAATCTCACCTTTTCGTGTTCAGCATTGGGTAATTTTGCGAGGTTTTATGAAGCACACAAAATGAAAAGTTCCCGAGTCATTGTGAGTTTTAGCGAACTTTTCCTGTAGATTGATTAGAGACCCGTTTTTTTTTCAGTTTTTACACAAGGGAAGATAAAAATTTGGTTCATTCCTCCTTTTCCTTTCTCCTACGGCCTTTTAGTCCATTTTTATCTTTTCAGAAAGCGAGTAACGGCACTGTATCCATAAGCCATATAGGGCTAAGACAAGAGTTAGTGCTCATGTCCCAACCACTCGAGGAAAATGGATCATCATTTAACCTTTTGATCAATCATTTATAGATAACAATAGAACGAAACGTGCGGTACGAGATGTCCACGTTTCATCCATTTATTAGTTTCTGAAGCATCGTGTTTAAATTTTTGATTTAAAAAGGCCCGATGTTTTTGAATCATCTTACCCCTTAAATGCTGCACAGCCTACCTGGCCGTTTTGATATATTTTACGCATCGCTGATGTACAAAATATACCAAATAGACAAGAAAAAGGATGGAGGTATATCTATCGTTTTCCAGGATGCTTTCATGAACTGGCTGTGTTGGTGTTAGATTAGATTAGATTAGATTGTAGAGTATTCGACAGTTTTTCACAAACCGGAACCGACTTCTGATCATTCATGAAGACCGGTTTCTCCGATCCACACAGAGGATAAAATTGCTGATTGCTGTTTCTCGCTTGTGTGCTTTACATCCTCCTCGGATAACAACACCACCTTGAAGGGTCAATTAAGTGACTTGCGATACGAATTGGTCCTGCGGATTGTCCTAAAGTTTTTTTTTGTGGAGATTCTGTGAGCTTCTGTGTAAAATTTTCTGAAGTTGATAGAGCACAGATTCTATAAGGTTGTTCAGTATTCTATGAAGAATCATGATATTCCATGTTCCGAGCACTTTTTGGAATAACATTTTGTAAGCTTCACTGATTTTTTATGCACAACTCGAAAGCACCGTGAACTTCGTCGTTGTTCCGTAAACATTTCGAAAGTGCAGTTAACTTTTATAAAACTCCGGTAAATTTTGTAAATTTGAAAAAAAAATATTTTTTTTTGTAGAATTATATGTACATTATAAGACTTTACAGAAGTTCCATTTTTTTTTCTGAAGCTTCCGGAAATTCTATAGATATGTTAAACATTTAGAGATCAATAAAGATCCTTTTGAAATTCTGAGTATTTTTGTTCTTGAACTTCTTGGATGTTCCCTGAATTTTTCGGAACATTTTTTTTTTTTTTTATAGTCACTTTAACACTCTTGGGTCATTCGTGACTTGTCCGGGGTTGAGATTTGAACTCGTGACTTTGGCGTGAGAGGTATGGATGTTAACCACTACGCCGGGGTCGCCCCACAAAAAAATTGCTCATCCACATTGGAACATGAATCGGCATTCAATGATTTAAAATGCAGACCATTTAAGAATCTGGATCAACTTTATAGTCAGCCTGTTGTTAGCTTTACAAGCCTCAAATTACCCAGTAATCAGGTTCTGTTCACCTTGAATAATTACTTGGATCAAGACCACACAACCTCCAAAAATAAGCCTCACATATAAATCACTAAAACAAGGAGTGCTTCAGGCCAACACCCAGCTCAAAAGCATTTCGACTTCACTGAAGCTTTAAAAACGCAAAAATTGTGTCAGCGCAACATCGCTTAAAACACCAAAAACACCAACGATTCTTGAAGTCACGAAAAATGAGCTTTAACCATTAACCAACCAATTTTGACATAATTGCCGATTGGGTGATATTGGTTCTACTGCTTCTTCTTCGTATTGCAAGCTTATTTCTTATCACATATTACCTTACTGCGTGCTCTCAGCGTAGTGTTCTAGATGCACTTTCACAGTTATTAATTGAGAGCTTTCGATGCCTGTCCCATTTTAGAACTAGTAAAATTTTGTGGCAAGTACAGCCCAGCAAAATAGAAAAATTTCTCAACCCGAAAAATTCCTAAACCAGACCAGGAATCGAACCCAGCTACGTCTAGCATGGTCTTGGTTAGTAGCTGCATCTTTACAGATTGAGCTAACCCTAATAAAAAATACCATACCCGAATGATAACCAAAATAATTGAACTATTCCACAAAATGTTTGGATGATACCATGAACACGTCGTTAAGCAAAATAACCATACACATTTTATTAGGGAAGGGAGGCCCCGGTGGCATTGGCAGTCAGTCAATTTTGCAAAATAATGCACATGTCCCAGATTCCAAGGTGTCGAGAACCCTTACGGTGTGCATCTAATGATCATTTCACATTCGTCAATAATTCTCCTCCAGGTGATTGCTCTAATTTGTCCGGACTCCGGAGGTTCAATCCACCTTTCATTGCACCATTAAGCGGTTTACGACCCGTGTAATCCCCCCCTTCATTTTCCGGGAATGCCACCATTAGCAAATGAAGAGCGAGGCTAGAAAATAATGATCTACCGCTTTTGTAACAACCATAAATACGGATAGTAACTCTAGTAAAAATACGAGTCGCATAACATAACGAGACCGATGCTGCTGCTGTTGATGCCATCGGATGGACGGTAGAGGCCATCTTTCCCTGCCGACCAGCAGCAGCACAGGGCAGTCGTCGGATGGAAGTGGGTAATTTCACTATTTATGGCAAAAAGATGATGTAGCTGTGCTCTGCTTTTTTTGCCCGCGCAAAAGATGCCTCTCGATATGTTCGTATGTATATGGCAGAAAGTCATGTTTTACGACAAGTGATCAGAAACGGTTCATATCCGAGTGCAATCGATGTTATATGATACCCGCAG
Source organism: Ochlerotatus camptorhynchus (assembly GCF_037179485.1). NCBI lineage: Eukaryota > Metazoa > Arthropoda > Insecta > Diptera > Culicidae > Ochlerotatus > Ochlerotatus camptorhynchus. The sequence continues at coordinate 2,960,343 of NW_027040531.1, read as the reverse complement.
ATCGCACTATTGCTATTCACAGGCTACACAGGCTGCGGCAGTGGCGGCATCGACCGAGTGGACAATAAATAATGAAATAGAAAGTTTTCTGCTTCCTTCCGCGGCGAAGCAATTAAATTCACTCTGGCTGCTGCAGCAGTGCATCGCTCGCCGGTGCATCTCTAGCTGGACCACAAAGAGATCGATTGGAATAGAGAGTGAAAACTGGTTCACCTGGTCCGAGTGCGGTGTGGTCAGTTCTAATTGAATCATGTCCAACAGGGGAAAGGAAGGCCTCTGGCAGGGAACTGTGAGTGAATCGCTTCTTGATTGCGCGATACGCCACTGAGCCGGCGGTGAAAATTCATTCATTAATCACAGCGACCACATGTGCAGCAGAGTGCATCTGCGGATGTGCATCTTACACACATCCGAACCGAACAGGTTCGGTTGTTTACGCAAGAAGTTCCAGCTCCAGATCTTGCACTAGGCTGTTGGAGCAGTGCAGTAGTTGCCGTTGCCTGGTTGTTCCATCGAACGACGGGATGGCCAGTGTTTAGATAATAATTGCTTTTAAATGGTGGCACTTCCCTGAACCGAGATTACGATCATCGTGCGCCCAGCTCAGATGGACGCATGGATGGCCTAATGTAAGTTATGATGAGGCAGCAGAGTTACGGAGGGAATGCAATCATACTACATAGATCGGGTCTTCACACGTGAAGCAGGTTGGTTGCAACATGTGATGGTAAGTAGAGACCCTTGCAGTCCCAGGCAGGAAGAGTGCAGTGAGCGAGAGTGCAATTTGAATTTACGACGACTTCAATTAATTGGTTTTGTCACCGGCTTAATTGCGTTGACGATGATGACGACGACGACGGTGGAATGTGATTTGCAGAAGGAGTGTTTTGAATGATGGCTTTTTCTATTCAAATGGGTCTCAATATGATTTAAAAGAAATTGATTTTGATGTAGGTTTTGACTTACCTTTTCGAACTTATCAAGACCATACAAGTTACATATTGTACTGTTAACAAATTCTATTGCTATTCTTATGGGAATTTTTATCGGCTAAAATTTTGCCGAAAATCGTTTTTCAGCCAAACGTCAAATTAAATAGTTATTAATTGTTTAAGAGATTGATAATCATAAGGCAACTATAAGGCAAGATTAAGCAGCTGTATTGTGGGCAACACTGTATTCTGCAGTGTGACATAGTAGCCATGATGTTTACCCTCTATTATACGCACCATAAACACCAATGTTGCCTGGTGAACAGTTGATTGAGCATAATCATAAGACATCAGTGACTTGAATCATTAATATTTTTTGTTCCTTACATTTGATCGAAAAGTGGTCTGGAACAAAGTTGTAGCTGGTAAAATATTCAACAAGCTCAGTTATCATTTTCCAAAGCAGAGTGAACTGGTGAATTTTGAGATTAATATGAACCAATATTAGGGTTTCTTTATAGTAATTCCCATATAAACTTCAAATGGTTTGTGCCAAGTCAGTTTTTCACTAAATGAGTTCAAATTTTGGGAGTCTAATCAGGGCCCAATTTGGAACGGTTTGAGCACTGTGGAGCGAAAATTTAAAAATTTTCATTAGTCTATTGCGCATGCTCTTCTGTATAGGCCGCTTAAAACTGTAATGGATGCTTTGGAGGATGAAAAAATATTGCTGCGCCGCTAGTGATAAACAAAGTTTGGAGTGTGGAATCTTCCTTATTATATGTTTGGGGGCCCAACTTGCATCAAGCGAGTCAGCCCAGAAGAAACTTCACCGATAACTTTTCGGTACGTGGATGTACAACTGGACACTACCGATGTTGAAATTAGAATGTACTGTCTTTATTTCTATGTACACTAACCAGCTACCTGACTTGAAACATGCTGACGAGGAGTCATTTTTAGTCGAACAATTTACGGTGGAACACGATGGAGGCACTCGTTTCCATACTTGCTGGATATGCCAAAATGCTGACTTAAGCAGACACTGCGTTGCTTAATGTGTCTATGTTAAATGTTGATGGAAGCATGTAGGTGCACTACAAGAGACATTGTATCTGCAAATGAAAAAGGTTTTGCTCCCATCAAATATATTTTTTAGAAAAATAATGGAAACCTTCAAAAAGTTTCAGAAATTTCATTGAAGCCTAAAGCAGTCAAGGGAAGTTTGGACAACTTCTAAAAAATTGCGGAAACATTGCTGAAGTACTAAGAAATTTACCGAAGTCCAGAGAGCTTCCGGGATCTTTATTACCATTCCATTAATTTCAGGGCACATCAGGAGAGTTGTGTATACATATCCAAGGTTCCAAAAACTTCAGAAAAGTAATTAGAGCTTCGAAGCTGTCCCAAAACCTTTACGAAAATTGTAGGAACCTAATGAGCAATTCCATTCAAATTGACGATTATTTTTAATTTTTTTTTTAATTTATTGGCTCTGATTTTGCTGAAATTTTGCACAGTTGTTCATTTTAAGTAAATATGCCATTTTATGTTATTTACTCTTCATATTGGGTCACAAAACGGCTTGTTCGATTGATATGGTCTCTAAAGCAAAGTTTTAGATGATAATTTGGCAATTCGGTAAAAATTATACACTCTGATATTTTCTATTTATCTCGATCAAAAAAGAATGAGATTGATGAAAAAAAATCATAAATCTCAATTTTATGTTCTGTAGTTTATAATGTTTGAAACTAACGGCCAAAATTTGGTTATGTTAAAACCGTTAACAAAACCGTTATATTTTTTTTTAATTTCACTTTTTTTTTTATTTTTAATTTGGAGCACATTTTTTTTTTTTCAAAGTGTATATTTTAATAGGAACCACATCACAATTTTGTACAACATTTCTTAATACATCATAAACATCATACAAGCCGTTTTGCAGCGTATTTATGTTTATTTCATTAGTGCGGTCCTGTTGGAAAAGTAGTCGGGATTCCTTTACTGAAAAGAATTGAAAATTCTCTCTGATGAATATTTTACTTGAGCCAAAAATTTCGAACCATATCAGTGACCATAACGATAAAACTTCCAATGTTAAACGCTGTAATAGTGAAAACCAAAAGCATTAGCAATACTTTAGGAAATTCAGAGAAGTTTCGAAAAATTCAAGGTTTCGTTTATTGTTGCCATACATCAAATGATGTTAATAATACTAATCATAATAATAATAATAGTAAAATTACATGTCAAATAATCACAGGAAGAAAAACAAAGCAACATGGTCAGAATGTAAAAAACATATATGGAAATACACTAATTTTCTCTGTCTGTCACTGCGGCCGGCGAAAACAGATGAGAATCTCCGACGAAGCACATCACGTGTGAAGTGAAAGTCGAATACAGATGCAACTCTGTTGAACACACGCTGTAGTCCGCAAATCGCACCATATGCCCCGTCGTTCGTGCGGTGCAGTGGCAGTCTCAGCATGAGGTTGTTACGGAGTGGTCGGGGTTGCACGTTTAGGTCAATTTGCCTCAGGATAGCATCACAATCTATTCGTCCCTGTAGAGTGTCGGCGATAATCAAAGCTCTGCTGGTGTCCCTTCTAATCCGGAGAGGTTCAAGGTTTATCAGTTGGCAGCGACTCTCGTAGCTGGGCAGCCGAAGCGGTTCTCTCCAGGGTAGTCTACGAAGCGCAAAACGAAGAAAGCGACGTTGAACAGATTCGATTCTCTCGGCACCATTGTTGTAATTCGGATTCCAAACCGCAGAACAATACTCAAGCGTCGATCGTACGAGGGAGCAGTAAAGAGATTTTAAGCAGTAGACATCGGTGAAATTCTTAGCTATCCTGAAGATGAATCCTAAAGTCCTAGACGACTTATCGATGACATAAGAAATGTGTTGCCTGAATGTTAGCTGTGAATCCAACACCACACCCAGGGCTTTCACCTGATTCACGCGTTTGAGTGTCGTTCCAAGCAGGTCATAGCTGAATACCATTCGATTTAAAGTACACCAACTGGCGAAGACATTAAGCTGATGTTGAAGATTGTGGCAGTCAGCGATCGAGCAAATTCGTAAAAATATTTTGAGGTCGTCTGCATATGATAATCGTGGTCCTTCGATAACCAGATTCACGTCGTTGAAGTAGAGTAGAAAAATCAACGGTCCCAGATGGCTTCCTTGCGGTATACCTGATGTGCCAAAGAAGCTAGCTGATTTGCAATCTCCTATTGCAACCATAAGTTTGCGACCAGTAAGATACGAACGGAACCATCTCAAGAGATTACCGCTCATCCCAAGCCTGTCGAGTTTAGCAATCGTAATGTCATGATTCAACTTATCGAATGCCGCGGATAGATCGGTATATATAACGTCCGTCTGTACCCGTTCAGTCATACTATCGGTAATGTAGGATGTGAGGCATAGCAGATTGGTGGTTGTAGAGCGACCGCCAGAAAACCCGTGTTGATCAGCACTCAGATACTGCTTGCTGTGAGAGAGCAACGGTTCCATAATAACAAGCTCGAATAGTTTCGAAACAGCACTCAGCGATGTAATTCCACGATAGTTATCCACGGCTCGTTTGCTTCCCTTTTTGTGGACAGGAAACATGTGTGCAAATTTCCAGGAGGATGGAAATATACCACTGGAGAGGAACATACGGAATAGACGGTGAAGTGGAGTTAACAAGCAAGCAATAAGTTTCTTCAAAAACACGGACGGAACTCCATCGGGTCCAGGGTTGAAGGACGATTTGAGCTGCGTTGTAGCGTTAGAAATCATCTCAACGTTGACATCAATTGCACTCAGCGTTTGACCATGGGATGTTCCTGGCTGCGAGGGAAACATGGTCGTCACTTAGTCTCTCATCAGTGAACACACTTGCAAAATTGGCAGAAAAAAGGCGGCAAATATCCTGCGGAGCGGAAGCTACTTCACTGTTCAATTCCATTGACGATGGGAGGCCAGATTCTCTGCGTTGCTCGTTCACGTAGTTCCAGAAGGATTTTGGGTGTAGTTTAAGGTTACGCTGAATACCTCGTTGAAATCGCAGAAAGCATCGACGACTGGCTCGCTGACACTCGTGATTAAGCCTCACGTAGTGATGTTTCAGAGGAAGCGTGCGATACTTCGTAAATCTTCTCAATGCTGCTCTCTTGGTCGACTTCAACCTACGTAGCTCAATCGTCTGCCAGGGAGGGTGAGAGTCTTTGCGGTGAATTCTTTTCAGGACGTGTCTGTCAATGACATATGCCAAGACATGAGAAAAAGTTTGCGCAGCGGCCTCAACGTCGTCATGATCGAGAATGTTCTCCCAGTCCATGTTTGACAACACATCTAAAATGCTTCGATGGTCGGCCTTTCGAAAGTCATAAGAAACCGCAGCAGGAAGACTATCTAAATCACGAACGAGATTGTCCTCAACAGTGACAGTCAGAGGAGGGTGGTGCGGAACAAGCTTAACTAGTGGACAAGGTGCTGTGGAAATGAACGGAGCATTGTCTTGAGTGCTCACGAAGCAGAGGTCCAAACTACGGCTGTTCTCGTTGACTACGTGGTTAATTTGAGAAAGCGTTGCTACGCTATAGTTATCGAGAAGGCCGATAGCTCCTGCATGAAATACAGAACGTTCTGGATCTGGATAGAGGAAGCCGCTATGGGATGGTCTCCACGAAACGCCTGCTAGGTTAAAGTCCCCAAAAATGAGTAGCTCATCAATTGGAGTCGCTCTTTCCATTACTGTGAAAGACTGTTTGACAGTGAGTTTCGACGAGTTAAATATCACGAACTCGATCTAGAGGCATGTACAATGCGCACAAAAATAATGTGCGATCGCCCAGTTTAATGGCTGTCCAAACCTGTTTCACACTGTTCCACGATTCATTTTCGATTGCACTCGCCTCCAATCCGGAACGGACAGCCACAAGAACGCCACCACCAGTAGATTTTCGGCAGTTGTTTGGATTCCGATCGCAACGAAAAACCTCATAATCGGATCCGAACACCTGGCTGGAAAGCGTTCGCGAATCGAGCCACGTCTCGCATAGGACAATCACATCATAGCAACGATCCGATACAGCAAGCCGGTAGTCGTCAACATCAGAATTAATTCCGCCGGCGTTTTGGAAGAAAATCACGATGTCCTGCTTGCGGCTTACAATCGAACGTCTGTTCTCCCTGGAAATCACGGAAGCATCAGGCAGCGAATGAACATTAACAATACCATGCGGATACTCGCCATAGTGACTGGGTTGGAAGACCCCCTCTCCACATCCGACTACAGGTCCGGAACGACTATGGTGAGCGGCGGCAGCAAATGGCTGGACTGAGACGGAGGGATTGGGGGCTTCCACGAGGCTTTCTACGGAGCGTTCCCGGCTCCAAGGTACGAGAGTAGATTCGGCGGCATTCAAGATTCTGAAATTTGGATCGGCATCAGACATTGTATTTGCGCTATTAATTATGTACTCGCCTGTTCTAGCAAGTTGGAAGACCCCCAATCCACATCTAAACTCAGGGCCAGGACGACTATGATGAACGCTGACAGGAATTGGCACGACTGAGTTAGAGGAACCGGGGGCTTCCATAAAGCCTCCACGATGCGTCCCGGTTGAAAAGCAGATTGGTGATTTCATTAACTTCAGAGAGGTTGCAGAAAGTTACAAGAAGTTCTGAAAATTTCTGCGATATCTGGATAATTTAAATGATGTCCATATAACTTCACAGAATTTCAGAGAACTTAAGGTAAATTGTGGGAATATTAAAGCTTCTGGAAGCTCACAAATCTTTAGGGCACTTGCGCTTAGGCTGTGCCGGCGAGCGGTCATGTTTAGTTTTTGATGTCAAGATTTTTCTCGCGAATCGCCGTTCTGAAGTGCTTTTAATGAAGGGCAATCTCCAGTTTAGTTTCCGAGAAGTGGATTTTAACCTGAAATGTTAGTTTCTGTGGTACGTTCTACTAGTGAACTGCAATGGAGCTGTACATTCCGCGTACCATCCAGATCATTACGGACCCAACCGGTAGGAATTAAGTAAAACAGGGACTTGTGGAAAATAAGACAATTTCGCCCTGAGAACCCTCTCACATCGGGAAGCAGCCGACGAACGGAAATATGGATCCCATCCGCAACGACTATCAAGTGTTTTTCATGTTCCCCTCGTTCGATGGCGGAACCGGAAATGGAAAGCATTGGTTTGAGAAAAGTTTCCAGTTTATCAACGATTTCTCGCGGTTTAAATTTCACGTAAAGTTTACAGACAAGTTGCATCCAGTGCTGTTATTGTAGAAAATAGTAACAGGTAGAACTCGGTCGTAGCGATATGGAAAAGTAATAAGCAGGGGAAATAGCTCTAATGTTGGCTAAGGATCTAAGATTGGTTCCATCGCTTAAAATCTTCTATTTATCAATTTTATCTAGCTGAACGCGTCATTTGGACGGTACTAATGGATATTTTGGTCGCTATTTAAAATTTAGTCAGTTGTTGAATTTATGTATGGGCCCAAATTAGGGACATAAAGGCTGACATTACATCCAGTTTCCCTATATTACAATTTGTCTCATGCTTGATATGGTTTGAAAAACATTGTAAACTTCCTGATCATCATAGACTGTGTAGTATTAGTCTCCCAGAACCATCTTGTGGTCAAATTTGACGTATGTTTCCTCGTCCATGATAACACCCGCCAATTTTCCACATATCAGGCTATCATATAGCTTCTGAATCCTCAGTTTGACGGTACTGGCGTGTTTCTGACTCCGTTTCGGTTTCTTCTGCTTCTTGAACGTTTTCAGCCCGTTTCTTGCCTTGGCACGTTGGACGTTACTCTCCTCTGTTCTCAGTTTTTTAGGCCAAATCTCGAATAGAGGCGCTTTTCTCATTGAAGAAAGCTTGGTGATCTTCTGGTCCACTTTTCGGTCCACTGGTCCCGGTTTACGGCCAGATTTCAATGTGTCCTCGAAGGTAACTTCTTCACCGAACTTCCGGATAGCGGTTTGGGTTGCTCCAATACTTACTTCCTCCATTTTCGCAAACTTCCTTACTGAAATAGCAGTGAGTTGAAAGTGTTCTTATACTTTCTGGGACACCCTATAGAGTTCCAGGGAAATCTAGAAAGCTTTCAGTAGTCAATAGAAATTCACAAAAGCATTAAAATATTTGCAGAAGTAATACAACCATGTCAGGATAGAACAGTATTGCTGAAAACACGACTTCTGAAGTTCACTCAAAATTATGCCAAATGTTACTTGTTCTATACAGGTAAACGTCAGTTTCCGCGATTATTGAGCAACGTTTATTCAATTCCGGTTAATTATTTTTTTTTTTCAAAATGAGTGAAATCCGACTGAGTTGGTTTATAATAATAGTACAAACAATTCAAGCGTTAAACATTTGATCAAAATTGCATTCACTAAAAATGTTTTATCGAATGTGCAAATTCCAACCTCTCTTATCTGACACCACACGAGATCGACCCCTGGAAAAAAAGACCAACTTCGTCGTCCGAGCCAACAGCTCCACTCTCATATGTTTATTTATTTTCTTTTTCCTACAAAACCCGCCATGGCTGGATCTGATACAGATAAACCAGCTGGCAGAGCCCAACCGGTTCAGCCCATTGCATCGGACAGGGGAGTGGAATGAAAAACATAACATGACCAAGGAAAAGTGAAAACTAGAGTAAATTGATAAAAACTGTTAGCGTAAGTGATGATGACGACCAACGACGTCGGACTTGGACGATGGCGATGATGCGGGAGAAAAACATGCCTTTGGGTAACGAGAGTCAACTGATTGTGCTGGACCCAGGCACTGGACTGGTTTGCGAAAAGTCTTCTCCCTGAAGGTGCCGGATCATATCAGGAACATGAGTGGTGAAAGACGCGACGCGCACTGATATGAAGTCCACCACTCACTCACTCACTCACTCACTCTGGGGGGACTAGACAGGATCGCCGCCGACATGTTCGTCTTATCGAGTCAATGTGCACGACTTTTCTCCGCTCGATTTGACTTTTATTGAATTCCTTAGGGCTCTCCGCAGCCAGTCGCTTACTTTCACATTACTGAAAAGACCGACCGACGGTGTGTGAAAAATGTAGCGAGAGAACAAAACTCGGAATATAAATAAAACATAATTCCCATTTTGTGGAATTTGATTCAACATCTCATGACAAGTGATGGGCATGTCACATACAGTGCGTCAAGGAAGGGAAAAACAAAGCGAAAAAATAAAACGAGTGGCCAGTTTATGATTGATGGATCGAAAAGATCAACATTTGTCGAAAGGAAGGCAGCACAGTGCAAGGTTCGACTTTGCCACCACGGACAGCGTGAAGGATGCTGTTGTTGTTTGGGGTTCCGAAATGCTCCAGTTTGTTTTATCACCTCTGGGGTGTAGTTCACTTTAGTCGGAGGACTTGTGTAAGGTAAAAAGGCGTCCAAGATCGCCCAAGCATGCGTAACATCTCTCACCTTTGCTTGTGTGTGCAGTATTTAAGTAGCTATGCGAAGTTGTGGGGACCGAAAACCGCCCAAGGTGCCCGCAAGTGTATCTCATCACATCACATGTAGGCACAAGGTTGTCTCAGATATCCTCCGCCGCTGTTGGACTGGAGGGGAGTTTGAGTCGCATTGAAAGTGAACATCTGGTTATAGGTGGAGCAGAGTTGCGTGTTTGTGCGAGTAGATTGCCCCCGGGCAGAAAAGATGAGGTGTCATGGCGTTGTCTGCTTCGACGTTCGGGGCGACGACGCACTGAGAAGAACGTCGCAAATTAGAGCAGTGAGGCAATCGCTCGTATAGCGCAATAACCGCAGCAGATTCTTAACCGGTCAAGCAAGCAGCTGCACACACACACACACGTATGCACGCACGGAGCAGATAAGAGGCTGGGTGTTTAGAAATATTGATTTACCGGGTCACCTGGTGGGTAGATTAGCTTCGTGCTGAGGCTGGGATGGGTGGTTTATAATGGTAGTTTGGAGCTGGTAGGCAAACGTAATTTACTCTCGTGTCTGTATTATGTATTTTACTTGGTGCTTGGAAATGACTTGTTTACAGATTTTACATGGTGAGTCACATCATTTTATGGGTTTTTTGTCAATAAATGATTCATAAATTTATCATTCACTTTACAAACTCCCATTGGATTTTGGTTCAGTAGACTTATGCACGTATCAAACGAGCTTCGTTTTTTGTCACTCCAACGCCCATATAAAGGGGTGGCCTAATTGTAGTGTTTGATTTGAAGATGATTATGAATATGTTTTTGTAGTTTATTTTCATGATCCATGAATAAAATTTCAACAGAAGAATAGTATCGTACAATTTTAATGCTTACAGGTTAATCCTTTCTGAAACTGCAGAAGTAAAAAATTAAACTCTATAGAGTCACTAAAGAAGACCACACATAGTATAAAGGTAATTTCCTCTATGTATGTAAATTCATTTTGAATAAATATACTCATTATCGATCTTCTTCGTTTTTTCCGAGTTGATCTTTTTAAAATTTGCGAATGTAGTACAACTAAATCTGGAACGGCATGCTACGGGTTGTAATACTCTGGGATGCATTTTTCTACTTGCAAGCAGAGGTGGATCTGAGCTAGGCGTAAATTCTAAAAATTCAACATCACTGTTTTCCAATTCTTCGAATCTTCTCTTCTTTCCACGTCCACGGGTTTGACTCCTCTCCACCAAACCAGGCATTGAGTTTGAATGGCCATGTTCGTAATTATCATTTTTGTATCGTACCGTATCACAAATAAGCTCGGATGAAGTTGTAAGGTTTTTGAAACTGAAATTGTTATTACAGATTAGATCATAAATTATGTTTAATCTAATTGATGAAAATTAAATGTCAATTAACTCGTATATCACTTCCCCACATAATCAAAGATAGCACACGAATGTGCACACTAGATCGCATTTGAGTTTGCTTCAAGATAAGACCAATAAGACTATAAGAGCATTCCATCTTGTTGCAATTCATGTCGAAATTAACGCAAAACTAATACGATCGAAATCAAAAGATCGTAAGTGGTTACACCGCTTATTGTATAATTGTATAATAATAGATATGATTTTCATAAAATGTGGAGGAAGGTGCCGTGAAATCTAAACCAACTAAAGATCCAATCGTTAACATAATCTGATGCCTTTCATCAACATCGAAATCTTTCCAAGTCAAAGTAGGTTTTTTGAGGCGTTTAATTTATCATTGCTATAATCCTCTGTATTTACAAGCCCTTATATGGTGTAGTGGATTTAGTTCTAGTTTCTGGATAGAAAGGTAGAGGTTTGGAGACTAGCTAGCTGCAGGAATAGTTTTTTTTTGTTTTATTTATTGGATGGTTGTATTTCTGTTGTATTGAAATCGGCAAAATCGTTATTGGAAAGCCAGTATGTATGTATATGGCCTTCACTTTGGAACGTATATAGCAAATCTGCGCATCTTATACGATTTGTTTGGTTAGTATATCACTGTGTATATCCGGAACTATACGGGCCAAAATGTTGACTGGGGAGGATTCACCGCACGGCGATCTGTAATACATTTTAATGAAAATTGCTTCAAGCTATTTTCCAATATCTTTAGGGTTATGATTCTTGTAATAAACCTTATCACCCAACTTCAAATTAGCATAAGGTTCCTTTGCCAATGGTTCGGCTAACTGTTTTATGTAGTTATTTTTAGGATTGACATCGGTTTCGTTAACCACTTTTGTTGATCACGCCGGTTCGGTGCCTTCCGGACCTTGAATACCTGAAGCCCAGCCTTCATGGTTTGCTGAACGAACCAGGCGGAACACTTTGCCGTCAGAGCCGCGTCGCGAATCGAAAGGTTCAGATTACGCTTGAAATAATCCAACACCTTCCGGGCCTTCACAGGGACAGCTGTCATCGATTTTCTTCCACTTCCAGCCCGCCGCTCGGTCGTCTGGGACCCCTTAAACGATTTTACCACCCGAGGCACAGTTGTATGGGTGATTCCCAGTTGTCTTCCGATCCATCTCATGGTCGCAGTCGGATTTTCCATGACGGCGCGATTTTCTTCTTGTTTCGATGACATCTCAATAACCACTGAACCGATTGTTATGAAATTTTGCACATGTAAACAATTCACTCCAAACTAGTTATACCCAGATTTTCATCAATTTTTACCAACGGATAAAAAAGTTACACACGGATAAAAATGGTGAATTTTTTTCGAGAACAAGCCTTTTACAATCATTCAATCAATTCTCTGTAAACGAATTCTCATATTACCATAATTTGAAGAGCCCCTTTCTCATTCGAAGCTCATTGTCACTATCAATTGAGTGACTCACTATCATTTGATATACGACAGTATGGAAGAAAAGACAAGTCGACCCGATTTCGGATCAATGTAAGGCTAATTTAAGGTCGATGTCGACCCAATGTCGTGTTGTTGTCGGGTCAATTTTGGGATTATGTCGGGTCGGGTCAACATCGGGTTAGGTTTTGGTGCAAGTCAGGTTGGTGTCGGGTTGGCTTTTTCACCGGAATGTCGATCAGAGCTCCGTTTATGTGTAGGTTACACTCAATTGAATGATATATGCGTTTCTCAAATGAGAATGATCCATGCCTTCGTCAAATGACTAAGCAACTGATATCACCCATTCGGAGGAGGTCCCCTTTGATAGCGAATAGCTACTTTTCTCATTTTCATCAAAAATGTTTAAATGATTTTGAGAATTTACAGCACTGCTTTAGCACTCCTTGAGGTAGATCTCCCCGTTTACAGTCCCGGTAGTCACGAACGGCACACTCCGTTTGCCACATGAGCAGATGGCTTGCCAAATTATGTATTTCTTGGAAAACTTTGAAAGTTTCTGCTTCCTTACTTCCTCCGGAGCATCAAACTTGTGCTGGGCGATGGAGAACAGCAGCCCCGGAAGCTGCCGGAAGTCCACCTTGACGTAAATTTCATCATCCATGATGCGACAATGAGGCTTCGTCAGTATGTGGGTGTACAGTTTCCGGCCCGTGACTTTCCCACCGTATTTTGCCGTTCATCACGATTTGGAGCCTTCTGCACTTTGTACGTATGCAGTTCCTCCCGGTCCTTGACTCTCTGAACGCAAGACTTGGACAGATTCAACTTTTTGGCCACATCCCTGACCGAAGCATCGGGATTCCGCTTAAACGCTTTCACGACACGCTTGTGAACCTGATCACGAATAGAACATTCATTCTGACCGCATTTCTCGTTACGTCCACTGCTCAGAGTTTCGTCGTAACTTTCAATCACACGACTCACCGTTGACTAAACGATTCCGAATTCGTCTCCAATGTCCCGATGAGAGAGTTGAGGATTTTCCAGGTGCTTGCGCAAAATCAATTCGTGACGTTGCTTTTCGGGTGACGCCATTTTTCCAACTTTTGAAAAGCTGACAGCGATAAAAATACACTCTAAACTACTTCGACCCAAATTTTCAAGAGAAAATACCCAATGGATAATTTCCTACAGTGTTTTTTTTTTCAATTTGATGTGGGACTCCCTTTAACGGATGTGGCCAACAATGCTGCACAATTCTTGATTAAAGACGGTGGAATACGATCCTAACCTGGGCCTTTCGATTCATCCACCGAACAAAGTGGTTTTGAAAATAGCGTATAGATTAAGGTTCCAATTTTATTCCTGTTTATTTCCCGGTTTTTTTTTCTTTGCATTTGTCTTTTCAGACAGGCTAAGACCATAGCTGGTCCATCTCGCTTATTTCCCGGTTTTACTGGTTATTTTAGATACCCGATTAATTCCTGGTTTACCAAGTTTACCTGGTTCAGTGACCACCCTGATATTTAGACTGCCCTTTAGTCGTTTACTTCATTAAGATTAATTCAAATCTCGACATATGCGATCTCGAATTAAAAAAACAACAAGATCTTTCACTTTTGTCCTTGCAAGAATATCAACATTTCCGGGCTATACATATTGTAAATCGCGGCCTTTAATTTTAAGAACTCATAAAATAAACAGAGTACTGTTATTAGAAAAGGGCCTCAGACTTTTATAAACTTACAAGATTTGGACATCACTTGATTCTAGAAAATAGATTCCTTGTTGCAAAAATTCTTGCGTTTCTATACGTTCGCCCGACCAATCAGGCGCTGGTTCACGTTTGACAGAAAATTGGTTCATAAAAGAGGGCTGTCTCCTCTTCCTCTTAGGGTTTCCATCGTTACGTCACAGAAAAAGAGCAAAACACTAGCCTACGCCATTTTCTGTTGTTCAATCAACGGAACAATTTTTTACAATTTTTTACGTTTTCTTCATCAGCAGGTGAAAAAAATTACTCTGGATTATTATTTATTCAACACCATACTAGACTTTACCCTATTTCACGACTATGAAATAGTAGAAAAATACATGAAAATTACTAAAACTTGAGGAGCAGATTTTATTTAGATTATGAATTCGGCATGGTTACCATACCTCGAGAATGCAAGCATATTTTAAATTTGTAGATTTATTGAAGGAAGCTGAAGTGAATTCTTGAATGGATCATGAACAATTCGAAGACAATCTTAGAATAAATTCCATGAATTTTCCGGAGTGTTTAGCAGAGAATTTCTGTACTGTTATAAAGACATTTTCTAGAGACAAGAGAGAATCCCAAATTTAGGAGGATTTCTGAAAAGAACTCTTTGGGATATGATTCTAAAGGAAATTCTTGAGAACATTCCAAAGAAATCCCGTGTAGAGTTTCGAGCGAATTCCGACAAATTTTGAAGACAACGCAGAAACAAACTCAAGATCCAGGAAAAATTCTGCTGTTTTTGTAATTACTCAGTTAATATACTCGGCTCAATCGCGTTCGGTTTTAATACTTGATGTTAATGTATATCACATAACCGGGAAAATTACTAAATTAAAAAAAAACTTTTGAACAAAAATCCGCCGGAATAATTAAAACAAAATCAAGAGAATCGCAGGAACTTTAAAAAAGCTCTGAGAAATTCAGGGAAGTTCAGAACTGTTTAGAGACATTTCTAAAACTATTCGTAAAACTAAAAATATTCAGAGAAGCATATAAAAAACGTCAGGAAAGTTCCGTGGAACTTTGGGTACATTTAAAGATATTTAAGAGTAAATTTCTAGAGCATCAGGACAGTTCCATAAACTTCAAGAAAATTAAGTGAATCTGATAAAGACCAAAGAACATGTAGATAGTTCCATTAACTTCAAGAACATTTCAGGATCTTCACAAGAACTTCGTCTTAACTTCTGACTAGCTTAGAGATCTGTAGAAAAAGCCAGGGTTGATCATTAGACTGATGCAAAATTTGAAGTTTTCGCTCCACGGTGCTCAGACGGTTCCGGGTTGGGCCCTGATTGGCCTCCAAAGTTTGAACTCATTTGGTTAGAAACTGGCTTGGCACAGGCTATTTGAGGTTTATATGAGAATTACTATCGAGAAACCATAATTTCGATTCAAATCTATCTCAAAATTCACCAGTTTTCTCTACTTTAGAAAATGATAGCTGAGCTTGGAGTGTCGGAGATTGTAAGTAATCTGAATGATGCCTCGCTGGATACGCCCAAGACTGGACGGGCAGTAGTTGGTGGCCGTGAACGGTTCCGATGCAACCCTCCTCCCAGATCACCATGGCAATACAGGAAGTATTGGTATTGGAAGGTAATTGTTATTAGATATTTTGCAAACAGTGACAGATAGCGGACATGAAGAACCAGTGGAGGTGCCAGGCAAAGGTGTTTATCCTAGACAAATAGTAAGTTACAAATTCGCTGTTGTCGTTGTCGTAGGCACCGCCGTAGTCACTGTCGTAATCGCCGTCGTAGTCGTAGGCAGTACCGTTAGTATATTTAAAATTAACCACCAACCGCTGAAAATATGAATTATTGCGTATTTCTGTTGTTCATTACATGCCAAGTAAAATTCGAGAGCGTAATTTTATTTGAATAGCTTGTTCAATTAGGTCTTAAACAATCGTCACGTCGGTCATAGCTTGTTATGATTACCTGAACCATACGCAAAGAGAAAATCGAAACATTTAACGTCGCGTGAAAATGGATCTTAATAAAGACCTCTTTCGTAGCTTTTAGTTTAAGGATTTCAAAGATCGTCAGTTGCAGTGGCTTGCTTACTGAACAGAAAAACTTGAGCAACGCTATAATGTGATATGAGGGGCTCGGTGGCCTTAGAGCAACCGTTTTTGCTTACGGAGCAGAACATCATGAGTCTAATCTCAGGCCCATCTACATTCAAGATTCGTCAATCGTTTTATTTGTTAATATGACTACATGGTAATAAAAGAAACTCGGTGATAAAAAAGGTGCTCGTCTGCCTAGTGGCAAACGTTTTTGCTTACTGAGCAGAAGACCGTGGGTTTAGTCCCAAGCTCCTTCGCGTTATATGATCGTTAGGACATCAATTCAGCCTATCGTTTACCAAAACGAACCCTGCTGCAAACCCAACCCAACCCTTTTACCCAACATCCCTGTGATTCATCGTGGAAGTGCAGAGGACTCCTCGGCTTCCATCAAAGCGAGTGTCACGTCAACACATTCCTACCCCTTCCTTTCTTGACCTGTGTTCGGGCGCGGCCGGTGCTGGTATTGCCTAGTTTGAGATCACCAGTTTTTACACATTGAGGATGATTGCTAGTCCCAAGCATCGTCCATAGGTTCTCTGTGTAATTACAGCTGGTCTGGCAATAACAGAGTAGCAACCGTGGGCGGTCAATCATGCTCATGCTCATGCTCATGCTCATGCTCATGCTTACAAGATTTGGACATCACTTGATATGGACAGCCCCAAACCTCTTAAAAAGGAAATTTTTGGCAAGTTCGATTTAGCAATCGAAGACGTGACTTTAATTAGGTAAAACTATCGGTAACAATTCCAATCCGCTCTGTCATAACCAAATTAATAACGAGGCATTATTGAGTCAATCGATTTTAACCGGAAACCAACGACGTTACTCGCCATTAAATCTTCTATTCTGTTCAATCGTAAAAAAAATCGCTTCAGTTGCGTAAAGCTCATTAGAAGTACAATCAAACCGTTCGCCATCGTATCTCCTCTCAACACATGCACATTTGCGATCCGATATACTGCAACCCTTATGCACTCTTTCTCCGTCTCAGTCTCTATCTCTTTCCAAGACAACATGTTGGAACATGTATGAACGAAAAACATAACGATAAAAATTACAACACACAAAAACCGCATCACAATCAGTGACACCTTATATAGAAGAAGCTGATTTTTATCTCCCGGTACCCTCCAGTCAGTCGGTATCTACGACCGGGCAGCACACCACTGCTGAAGAGGGTATTTCTAATAGAAGCAAACGGATCATGATTCCGACGACTTCAACGACGTTCAAACTCTCGGCCCAGCAAACAGCGGAAAATGTAAATAATACATGAAATTGATTGAAAAAGACAGCTGGGCGCGCGAGACAGTGAGGAGCATAATGGAATCGAAGGAGAAATTTGATGTATGATTGCTAATTATACGACTTTGAAGATGCATTTTCTCGCTCTCGTTGGAAGTGGCAATGCACCCCAGTCGGTGGTGCAAAATGCAATTCGATCCGGCGATGAGATTAGAGACAACCGAGGAACTGACTGATCAACCGAAACCAGTTCCATCGATTAGAGGCGGAAAGTGAGACTTTGGTTTTTCGATGGATCGATGACGACGATGCGATGGTCCGCTGCAGAAGATCGAATGGTACAAATCCATAAATTTCCCTTTTCAATCAGCGTCACCGCAATCCGGCAACGAACAACGAACGGCAACCGCATACCAAAAACACCGCATCTTCGTCATCGCCGGATTTAGATCTGCGGAGACACTGATCGAGAAAAATGCGAACCCATTGAACACCACAGAGGGAATTCGATCCGGTACGGTTTTGAAAACCAGAGAAAAGTGATGGAAAAATACGATCTCACCCACTGTGTCCGCTCCGTGCTATGACTATTCATCCATCACCGGAGATGATCATGCAGAACGCATAACACGATCATTGTCTTACATATAAATTAGTGCAGTGCAGAGGAAGAAGCAGAAGAAGAGAGTGCCGGTTGTCGTCATCGTTTTCCCGTTTTCACCACTCGATCACTGACGACGACGACGGTCGATGGACCAGATCCGATGAATTTATGGTCACAATTTAATTTGATTTAATTTAAAAAGCGCGCAATTCCTCTGCCAATGCACCGTTTCCCATCCCGAAAGAAAATTTCTCGCTTTCGCTGCTCCAAATTGGCAAGAGCTTTTATCTGGTACCGATCGAGCGCAACAACGGTTGACCAGAAATGGAGCCTACGGTGGATGGGATGCGAACCTAGGCCGGTCAAAATTGACTTTTGTTCGAGTCCTTTCGAACCCCTGCAGTCCCACTGTCCACACATCTCCCAATTCCAACCTGTCGGTTCATCAGGCTCCCATGTGTTTATGTGGTGCATCTGTTGCAAGGCAATGGGTGCTCCACCACCGACCGCGTGCCAATGAGTGTTGATGCATTTTTGGCTTCCTGCTGCCGCGGTTCGGAACAATCTCCAATCTACAGTACGCGATGAGCAGCAACAGCAGCAGCAGCGCATTTTTCGCATGCTGGAGGAAATGCTTCACTTTTTACGGTCTTTGAGCTCTCTGTTTACGTCGTCGGGACCGGGGAGATGCAATTCCGCTCGTTATCGGTGCGATCTGATCTGCATTGCAGTGAATTTTCCCTCTTTTGCCGAAAGGAGTGCAGCCGTCCGTCGTCGCAGCGTTCGTGGAATCGATGACGATAATGATGTGATTTTCAGCTTCAAACGTATATCAGAGGAGCGTAGCAATGAATGTTACCCCGGTTGCGCTGTGTCTTCACACCTTAATGTGTGTGTATACACTTAGGGGGCTCCTTTCTCCGTCTAGAGGCGGTCGAGTCATGCTGTGTTTGATGGGACTTCAACCAGGCTGCTCCGAGCTATGCTCTCCGGTAATGATACGAATTTTGAGCGCTCGCTGAGTCGGCACCCAAAGTGATGACATTCCTTATTTGATGAGGCGATCGATGCAGTCGCTAGCAAACGCGGTTCGATGGAATGCAAGGAAATTGGATGCAAGTTCTCACGTTTCAGCCCGATGAGGGCATTGTTAGAGTTTGTTGGTTTTTTTTTTGGAGAGGTTGCAAATTGAGATAACGAAGGGTTTAATTGCATCAATTGCATAATTTTCGATTTTTGTTTGAAATGGTGGTAAATCGAACAAAAATGTAGCATTATGATGTTCTTTATAGTGTTAAAATGTATTGAAGCTTCTAAATGTAAAACCGGGAAATAAACAGGAATAAAATTGGAACCTTAATCGCTATTTTCAAAACCACTTTGTTCGGTGGATGCATCGAAAGGCCCAGGTTAGGATCGTATTTCACCGTCTTTCATCAAGAATTGTGCAGCATCGTTGGCCACACCCGTTAAAGGGAGTCCCACATAAAATTGCATAATGAAAAAAAAAATACTGTATAAAATTATCCATTGGGTATTTTCTCTTGAAAATTTTGGTAGAAGTAGTTTGAGTGTATTGTTTACACTGTATTTTTATCGCTGTCAGTTTTTCGAAAGTTGGAAAAATGGCGTCACCCAAAAAGCAACGTCAAGAATTGATTTTTTTGATTTGATTTATTTAATTTGTTTTTCTTCATCGGACTTAACGTGTCTAAATGAAGCCTGATGGTGAAAAGCCTAGAAAAGGCGTAAAAACCTGATATCTTTTCGAAATACATGAATCACAATATACAATACAATTACAACGAAAATTAATCAAGTCTATAGCATAAAAAAAATAAAGGGTTGTGTCCTAAACACGACCGCAGTATGACGTAGAACTACGCAAAATTGATGTATTGTAACGATCAGGAATTTTGTATAAATTTGTATATAATTTGATAATGTTAAATTGTTTGAATTAAATTCCTTAAGGATGTTCGAGCTATGTAGCTGTCTAGTCACCGGGACAGTAACCATGCACCAGCGAAAGCTAGGTTGCAAAAGAAAGTTTATTTGAATGTGGTGAAGGTTCTCCAGCTATGAAGCTCTTAGGTGGCTCCTAAGAGTAACAATTATACCGTTGAGAGACTTCACGGTTAAAAAAATACATGCTTTCCTTGTAAAGCTTTGCCCTATAAAACCTTTTACTTACTAGGGACATCCTTGGTCTGTTACGGCAGTCCAGGATGAGCTTTACAAGATGTGCTGAAGAGAGTTTGCTGGTTCTTTAGAACCGTTAGAAAGAAACGTTCGTTGCTTGCAGTGATCCAGGAAGTTTTCCCGGACGATGATCTCAATACCAAGAACTCCGAGCCAACTAGGCGCTGACGAGCAGTACCATGAATGGAAAGGTAGATCGTGAGTCTGATACCGGGGATTATCAGATGCTGACCGAAGAATAAGACTCAGAAGTCTTTCAGAGAGCAAACCCGAGTTAATCGAGCAGTAGCAACAACATTTCACAAACGGATTCCAGCTTAAAAGAATCGAATGTACGCCCATAAAGTGGGAGGGATGAAGAGGATAAACCTTAACAAGTTTGTAAATAATGTGTAAATATGCTAAATTGGATAATTTTCAGAATTTGTAAATAATGTTAGTTTGTTGTTCACAATAGTTTTTAATGCTAGGTTAGTACTTAAAATTAAGAATATAATTTTCGTTCTATAATACATAAATTTACAACGAATTAATTTGGTTCCTTTTTTTGTTTTGGCAACCTCTTCTTATATTTTTTCCTCTTTCGTCTTGTCCGACTGTTCCTAAAAACAAAAAGGGAGAATTAGCTCATGTCCAAACACTTACCTTTAATTGGAAGTCAACTTTCCTGTCCGATCAAATCCAAGAAGCATCCTCCGGTCGGCATTGGGTGGTCTTCAACGTTAGGTCGCCCTGTGGAAATCCGGTCCATTTCACGGCGAGAGTCCGGGACGCCGGATGTTTCGTCGCCTCCATCATCCAGCCATTTTTCCTCCGTATATGTCCTAAAACACAGTAAAAATATAAAACATTACTACTTACTAGTGCTCATCTACCTTCCGATCGGTGTTTCACTACCAGAAGTCATTTTCCGGCAGTTTAATTGGGAAATTACCGGAATTTTCACTATTTTTCCGCACTACACAATGTTTACCTTCACTGTTTGACGTTTCTTAGAGTGGGTGGGTGTATCAGTGTGAGTGTTTTAATGTACAGAGAGTGAGTTCTCTCTGAGTGTCATGATAGAGTTGGATTACTTTTTTTTTTATTTATTAATGTTTCGGTGAAGCTTGGGAAAAGCCTAGGCGTTTTTGAAACGTTGTTGGAATGATTGTTTTGGGAAAATTCATATTATGTACGCATGTATTAGCGAAGCTGGAGATAACTCCGGCGTGTTAATATGTGTCGTGGGTTCAAAGTTTATGTGGTTTATGTATACGTTTTGTCCCACCCATAGGCTTAGAGATCAGGTAGCAGGCTTGGTGATCCTCTGTGAGACAAAACAGTTGCGGTGAGTTCAGAGGAGAAACGTTTTACCAACGCAAAGGATTGGTGTTGTTTCGAATCTGAATGAACCTGTTTTCAAAACTGTCGAGTATTTGCGGTGCATTTAGAAGAGAGGCAGTTAACCGACAATGAGGATTGGTGTCTGTTCTCTTCTATTTGTATCTGTTGGGTGTTTGGGGTTGTGTTCATTGTGAATCAGAGTTTCTTTTTCACAATGGTGTGATGTAAAAGATTAGGCTTTTGTTGAAACCGGAAGGTTTTAGCAGTAATGCCGTTTTGAGGAATTTTTGTGGTGTGTTATTTTGTCGATATCGGTACACCAACCTTCTAAGAACGTCAAACAACTCAATATTTCCTTGAGTGAACCTAAGTTTTTGTAAATTTAATTTTGTAAATCGTATATATATATAGTTTACCATTACGAAAATTTGGTTTAACGCCTTAAACCAAATTTTCGTAAACCGCGCCTGGTGTAATGTAACGATCAGGAATTTTGTATAAATTTGTATATAATTTGATAATTTTAAATTGTTTGTATTAAATTGCTTAGGTAAGGCAGTAGGAAGACACAAGCATTTTTGCTGAAATCTTTCCTACTGCCTACCCTACGGAATTTAATTCAAACAATTTAACATGATCAAATTATATACAAATTTATACAAAATTCCTGATCGTTACAGTATGTCATGCATTTTTGATTATTATACTTTATCTTAAATTTTCAAAGTATTTCAATGTTTCGGTTATGGTTCAATCCTCGTGACAATTCATGTTAGCATAATCAGACCACGGTTTATCTTACGCATGAGATAATGTATTTAAATTTAATGTAATGGTTAAGAATTGACAGAATTTCCCCTACATAACTACCTTGGGTTGATCAATGTTGAGTTATTTTGCTGTGATCAATGTGCACGAAATTTGACATCGACATCGACTACAACAGGAACTGACACTATTTCGTTACACATTTTTTGCTGATTTGCACCTCAGTATAGTACACAAAAACGGGATAAAACAATTACCAAAAAATACATTACTTTTTTCAGTAGCTCCATCATAAGTTTTAAGTTAGGTTTCTAGAAGAAGGTGAAGATTGCATTTTATGATAACGCAACAGGCAGTTGCTTTACCTGTCAGAAGACAGTACTTTAAATATTGAACAAAATGTTGGTTCATATGTCAACGAAGTAGGGGAGGAAGGGGTATAACGATCATACGGGGTTTAAGCACCTCTTTGTTCTCTAATTTGGAGGACAACCCTAACATAAAATTACTATGCATCATCATTATGTACTACACAGCATGTTCGTAGAATGATTGCAAAATAGAATACTGTGACTTTTCTCAAATTAAACGTTTGGTTTCCAATAAGTAGGTGCCCAGTACAACATTAATTGAAAATTAGGGGATTCAGCTATTGAATTTCAAAGTCAGAGCTGAAGCTTGTATACAGGTTCTCCACCTTTAATGTTTTGATAGTAAACATCATAGTTAAGGTACACCGGTGCAAGTTTAAACAGTACGTATATTTGTTTGGAAGTGAATATTCACTGTAATTAATGTTGAGAGGCATTCCCGCATAAACGCGAACCATCACATGACCTTACCAATCATGGTTATAAATTGTTTATAATCCCTGCTAAACTTCAACTGAAATGCTTATGGAACTTTACATGAACGTTTGTGTGATAAAGTTTTAACCTTATGTATTATGGTTTTTTGGAAGCGGACCTTACAAATAATGGGTTGTTAAGAACCATTACCATTCCAAATTCTTGTTTTCTCCATACATTTTCGGAAAGAGAACTATATTAGAACGTTTTTACTTATGGTTTGAGAACATTAATGGTTATGGTTATGGTAGTCAGTAAGGTCAATTAATGGTTTTGTATTATCGCTCAACTTTACGTGAAATATATCGTGAATTGGTACCCTAGTAAAATTGTTATGGTTATTTTTCTTAACGACGTGTTCCGGGTATCATCCAAACCATTTGTGGAATAGTTCTATTATTTGGGTTGTCGTTCGTTTATGGTTATTTTTTATTAGGGTAATCAGTAATTTACAGGCAACCAATTCGCGATATATTCCACATAAAGTTGATCGATGTTACAAAACCATTCATGGACCTTACTGGTTACCATAACCATTACCATTTATGTTCTCAAACCATAAGTTAAAAGGTTTTAGTATAGTTTTCTTTCCGAAAATGTATGCAGAAAACAAGAATTTTGAATGGTAATGGTTCTTAACAACCCATTATTTGTAAGTGCACTTCCAAAAAACTATAATACTTATGGTTAAAACTTTTGCCCTAAACGTTCATGTAAAGTTCCATAACCATTTCAGTTGAGGTTTAGCAAGGATTATAAACAATTTTAACCATTTTACGTAAGGTCAATTTATAGTTCGCGCTTATGCGGGTTGTGTACCCTAATAGAATTTGTATGGTTATTTTGCTTAACGACGTGTTCATGGTATCATCCAAACAATTTGTGGAATAGTTCAATTATTTTGGTTATCATTCGGGTATGGTATTTTTTTTATAAGGTACTACCGCAAACTATATTAGAAATAATCTCAGTGATTATTCACTTCCGCTAAGAGCTACATCAACCGATTCAACTTCCCCACGCGTTTCTTCTTGCCCCGGTGTAGGGTAATGAATTTGGTAGGACCTATTCATGTCATTTTCGCACTGCGTCTAAATGTATGCCGTGTTTTTTTTTTCAATGAATATTACATATGGACACGCAAAATGTGTGTTTGGTGAAAAAGTCTAACTTTCTAGTTTCTAATAATACTACAAAATAAACAATGTTCTCAAAATAGGATTTTATTGAAACGTGGGTTCGTTCTCACACAAGCATTATTGAGTAATTGCGCTAATTGGGTTCTTTAATTTTAAAAAAGTGGGTCGATTTTTATACATCATCTGAAAGAGCTTCGTTTTTTGAGCACAACGATATTTTTTCGAAACCGTAGACTTTCATCTCGATTTATAAATCAAAATTTAAAGCAAAATATTACCTCCACTGTTTGACACTAAACTAACGAATTGACAGCTCGCTCCCATACAAAATCCCACTGAGGGGCGCTAAGATGGTGATATTTGCTAATGTAATCGCACTTATTTAAAATAGTTCCAGTGTTCCAATTTTGATCAAATTTCGGAATTCGCCTTTTTATGCCTTTACCTCAATACCCTTAAAGAACCCAATTGGAAACAGTAGATAGAGCTTCTTTCTCTATGGTGCACGGTATATGCATTTGGTTTAACATCCGACGCCCCTCCTTCTTTACATATTCTGCACACAAAATACTTTCTAAGACCCGCCCCTGACAGGATTTCCCACCGGGCGGGCCAGAAAGTATCTTTTGTGCAGAATATGTAAAAAAGTATGGACTTTGGATGTTTATCTAATTGCATATATAGAGGTATGTTTTACAGTCAGTTGGTGGTAGATGGCAGCTGCTTGAACGTCAAGCAGTACAGTTCGGTCTTTGCTCGCTCTGTCGAGTTGTTCGATTAACCTATAGTTTGTTACAAACGTTCGCAGATATACTGCACGTCGCGTCGTCAGTAGTGTCGGTCGCATAGCGTGATGGGAAGACAGCGCTCTCGGAGCAGACTTCGTGACCAAGCGGAGAAGAAGAACAGTGGTGAGGGTAGCTAGGTACCTACCTCAAATAGGTACGCTACTCTGCCCACCGATGTTGGAAATACCAACCCAGTCCCGGTGAAGCGGACGAAAAAGAGGAAGAAGAATCAAGGACAGTCCGATGGTACGAGCGGACGCGACGATGTTACCGCGACGAACGCCAGCGACATCGGTGATTTCGGCGACGCCGTCGAAACCGAGAATTCTGCCGGCCCGAGTGCGGTGAAAATCAAGCTTCCTCCACTGGTGGTGAAGCAAGTACCACTCAACACGCTGATTGGCGATCTCTCATCGCTGGGCGTTGCCGCTGAGTTTAAGCTCGGCAGGATCGGCACCAAGGTGATGCTGCGAACAAAAGCGGAGTACGAAGTGGCCGTGAAATATCTGAAGGATTCCAAGGTGGAATTCTTCATGCACGACATCCCCGGTGAGAATCCCTTCAAGGTAGTCATCAGGGGTCTACCAAATTTCGACCCCAAGATGGTCGAAGCTGAAATCAACCGGTACAAGCTAGCCCCAATCGCTGTATTCCGAATGACAAGGAGAGACGAAAACGTGAAGACGTACCCGGATTGCCTCTTCCTGGTGCACTTCCAGAAAGGGACGGTGACTCTCAATGCGCTGCAAGCCATCCGATCGATCTACTCCATCATCGTATGATGGGAGCCATACCGTGGCGGCCATCGTGATGTAACGCAGTGCCAACGGTGCCTCAATTTTGGTCACGGTACCCGCAACTGATGACTGGGTTTGGGAAAAACGCTTATTTCATGAAAACAGCGATAAAATTATCATTTGTACATTTTTCAAAAGTTTTATGACGGAAAATTGGAAACATATTTATTTCAGCAGGATCGTAATGTAATATCCAATCGATTGGCGTATTTGGATTTTAATTTCATTTATAAATGACAAAGTTTTAAGCGTTCAAAACCTAACACTACTTCACCACACATATTTTTTGATTTGCACCCCAGTATTGTCGACAAAGACGTAGTTCCACGTCAAAAGTTATCCTCCTATAGCATAGAGTTATCCGTGAATCAAGTAGAAGTCCTCGTCATGCATTTGAACCGGAAACAAAAAATAAACAGGTAGGGTTAACTACACCATTTCCGGCATATTAGGCACAACCCGCCCTTAGTCTTTCTTAATCTAGCGCAGAAAAGCACCAAACGGAATGTTATTATCACTAATGGCTTCGAAATTTATTTACCTTTCCGTACGTACCGTAAGATTTGATAAAAAGAAATCAACCGTTGAGATATTGTCAAAAGTCTAACACTGCTTCTTGACGCCAAACTCGGCCTACGGATTCTAAACTCTGCCTGACGCATTGAAACGCCAATGAATTCACTTCGGCCTATCGAATAAAGATAAAAATTGATTCGGTCGGAGCGCTTCTTTTGTTTTTGGGAATAATGGGTGCAAACCTTCATACCACACGTTCTCATTGACTTCGTTCGATAGCTTATTAACTAAAGTATCGTACCAAACGCATAATTGACCTGTTAACTCTGAAATCATGGATTTATTTGAAGTTTTCTGCTCGATAGGCCCAAAATGGGCGATCAGGCCAAAGTAGTTCTCTACCCTAGCACAATCCTTCACGTGTGTTGGACTCTCCTTCTCAGGAGTCTGCGTTGAATACGGTGACGAAAGGTTTCCGCTGCACAGTTAAAGTCGAAAAACTCGTAAAACTCGTTGAAACGCCCAGACATGAACCGTATTGGGTCATGCAAGCTGTAGTTCGCAGCACGAGGTCCAAGATCCAGGAAACTTCTCGACCTCGTTCGGGTGCGTAGATTTCGAATTCAGCCAAGATTCCTGGAGAGTCGATATCACCAATAAGTACTTTCGCTGCGAACACGGCCTGACTAATCGTCCGCCTATGTTCTAGTGTTTCAAGACCCAGGAGTTGACAACGATCTTCGTACGGCGGAAGGTTCACAGGGTTATTCCAGGGAAGGTGACGAAAGGCATACCGAACAAATTTCCTTTTAACAGATTCAATCCTCGCTATTCAAACAGCTTGATACGAGCACCATACTACCGAGCTGAATTCCAAGATCGATCGCACTAGAGAGCAGTATAGAGCTTTTAGACAGGCAGGATCGCGAAACTCGTCAGCGATCTTGAAAATGAACCCGAGTTGCCTGTTAGCTTTCGCAACGATGCCCGAGTAATGAAGCTTGAATGTTAAGGCGTAGTCTAGCGTGATTCCTAGGTCACGAACATTATCCACACGTTGCAGAAGTTGGTGATTTATCGTATAGTTGAATGCCACTGGTTTCAGCTTGTGATGAAATGAGATAATATTACATTTTTGTACATTCAACGTGAGATAGTTTCTTGAGCACGACTCTTCGAAAGTATCGATTAGGTGCTGAAGCCGCAAGCAATCGGCGAAGCTACGAACAATCACATAGATCTTCACATCATCCGCGTAGAACGATCGGCAACCAGTTGGGAGGATCAGTCCGGCCTCATTCACAAAAATCGAGAATAGCAATGGTCCCAAGTTGCTACCTTGAGGAACACCGGAGCTGTTTGTTAAATTGTCCGACTGCTCTGAGCCGATTCTAACACAAAGTTCCCGATTGGTCAGATAGGACTTGAATCAAGGAGTTAAACCCGAGGATACACCGAGTTTTTCAAGTTTAGCTAGCAGTATGGAGTGGTCAACCCGGTCGAATGCAGCCTTAAGATCTGTATATACAACGTCCTCCTGCGCTCCAGCTTCCATACTCCGAAGACATAAAGAAATGAACGGAGCTAGATTTGTTGAAACTGATCTCTTGGGATAAAAATCGTAACGGCGCCGGTGGTGTAGTGGTAAGCGTGATTACCTCTCATCCCAGCAGGCCTGGGTTCAATCCCAGTCGGCGCCGCCGAGATGTTCTGAGGCATAACATCTCTGATCACGCCTTCCTTCGGAAGGGAAGTAAAGCCGTTGGTCCCCGGTTCATGAGTTGATGGGTCGATAGGTAGGGTCCAGGTGTGGGAGCTGCCTTCCTGGCACGTCGGTAGCATTGGTGCTCAGCACGGAAAACAAGATCGACGGAAAGCAAATAAAAAAAAAAAAAAAAAACATAAACATGTACCTAAATAGCCATGGGACCGTCGTCCGGTAGATCAACAACATCCGTAAAATGGTCACTCCATAAAATTTAGAGGTGGAAGCATTACTATGACGAGCACCTCAACGGTGATGTAGCAGAAAACGAAGGTGGTACGGCAACAGACCTTGGAGCACGCGCAGAAGACGATAGGCTACCGGCCCCTGACCTTCAAGAAGTTGAGGAGGAGATCGGTCGGCTGAAGAACAACAAAGCAACTGGTGTAGATGAAGTACTGGCTAGAGCGCTGCACTGGGTAATTGCCAAGATTTGGGAGGAGGAGATATTACCGGAAGAGTGGATCGAAGGTGTTGTATGCCCAATCTACAAAAAGGGCGACAAGTTGGATTGCTGCAACTACCACGCGATCACAATGCTGAGCGCCGCCTACAAGGTACTTTCCCAAATTATATGCCGCCGCCTGTCACCATTTGCAAGAGAGTTCGTGAGACAATACCAGCCGGGATCGATCCTAGAGCTCTGCAGTTCTTTTTTTAAACACTGTGATATAAGAAACCACTGGATCACTTTTCAGATTTTTCGTATCTTCCTATGGCCATTCAGGTTCATGTTTTTGTCACGACCACAAATATCACAGTTCTTAATGTTTTTGTAAAAAAACTGCGGAGCTATAGGATCAGTTTCATTGATTGACCTCTTTAACGGATGTTCAGGACTTACCAGAGGATGGCCCCATGGCCATTTGGGTCCATGTTTATGTCATGACACCAAATTCTTTCTTTTATCGCAGTTCCACATGCTTTCGAAAAAAAAAACGTAGAACTCAAGGATCATTTTCGAGGATAGATCATTTTAAAAGATGTTCTAGATCTTGCGGAGGACGGTCCCATGGTCTTCTAGGTACATGTGAAGCGCCCATACTCCGTTGCGCATCCATATATCACTCCCGTGGTGAAGTGCCCAACGTAGAGCAACAACTCGCGTGGTCTTTCTTTCTCCGTAAAATGAAAGACAGTGTAATTCCATTTCTACTGTATGGAAAAAACTCTTTGACGAATCAGTTATCCTGAGGTTGGAACTGTGCTCGTCCGCACCTAGAAAACCTCGGATAATAAACTCATCAGAACAACTGCTTAGATTCTATATTCTTCGAAACCTTTTATACATGAATTTGTTACTTAAACTCTACACAATAGTTTTTCTCCAGTATGTACATATAAAGCGAGACAGATAGTTTTTCTCTTGGAAAGTCGGTGTCTGTTTTTTTTTAACAAGAATTAATGCTCCTCGCGGTAGGAACGGCTATGTAGGATGCTTACTCACCAATGTTTACTTTGACCTTTCTCGAAGCACCTAGTTAAGCCAGCGCGCATCGCTGACGACGCGGTAGCAACTGTTTATAAACAACTGACCCTGGAAATGTGCAACATTGTCACTGCTGCTGTTAAGTTGTGTATTTTCTACTACCGTATGGGGTCTATTACTGGTTAATTTCTTACTCAGATTGATATTGGAATTTGAGGCCTTTGCACATGTTTATGTTACGACCGCAAATTAATTTATGACAGTTCCAAGTGTTTTCGAAAAAAACCGTGGAGCTCTAGGATCAGTTCCACACATTTACCACTTTTCCGGATTTTTCGGATCTTCCGGAGGACGGTCGGATAGTCATCTGAGTCCTTGATTATGTCACGATCCCAAATTCATTCTAATATCAATGTTCCTAACGTTTTCAAGAAAACCACGGAGCTCTAGGATCAGTTTTGTGAATTTTCCACTTTCATGGATGTTCCGGATCTTCCGGAGGATGGTCTCATGGACATCCAGGTTCATGTTTATGTCACAACCCCAAATGCTTTCTATCATCACAGTTCCTAATGTTAAAAAACGTGGAGCTCTAGAATCAGGATCGTGGTTTTACCACTTTTACGGATGTTCCAGATCTTCCGCTGGACGGTCCGATGGCCATCTGGTTCCATGACCCAAATTAATTCTATCATCTCAGTTTTTAGTGTTTTTCAAAAACTGCGGAGCTCTAGGATCAGTTTCATGGATTGACCATTTTACGGATGTTCCGGATCTTCCGGAGGACAGTCCTATGGGCATCCAGGTTCATGTTTATGTCACGACCCCAAATATTTTTTTATATCACAGTTCCTAATGTTTTCAAAAAAACCCGCAGAGCTCTAGGATCAGGTTCATGGATTGACCACTTTTACGGATGTTCCGGATTTTCTGAGGACCGTTCCGTTGTATCCAGGATCCATATATAGGAAACATGACTGTACTCTGGCTAATTGTGAATATTTGTGCCCATTAATCTAAATTACAGATCCTGCGCCACTTGCAAAACCCTACAAACACACCTTTCAAAAAAACGTGTAACAACTCTTTTCGCTTTTTAAAAAAGTAGACGATTCTATTTTCAATCTTTATGCAATCAAAATCATCTACAAACCCTAGGAATTCTGAAGGTACCACAATTTTTGAAATTCATTAAGAAATGGCTAAGTTATGTCATTGCAAACTTGCCGTTACACGTTTTTCGGAGGCTTCGTAGTCGGCGTAAAGTTTTTTACCCACCGTATTCGGAGTGTTAAAGAACACATGGTTCCAGAGATATACTGGAATCACCTAAGATCACCACTCATGCTGCTAGGAAGACGCAATTGCTTGTCGAAAGGATGCTAAAGGAAGGTAAAGGAAGATACCGTTAGCATGTTAGCACCCCAAATAATACCGGAATATCTACGGAACTATGTGTCCTTCAACAAGTCCTTATGCGGAAATCTTCTAAAATATATATTTTTGGAAGCTTCTGAAGCACTCAGCCCATTTCGTGGAAAAATAAACGAGTTATTGCGCATTTGCACCAAAGTAGACTGCCGCGCTAAAAAAATCCATCAGATTATTTTTACTCAGATCAGTAAAAATATAAATGGATGATGTTGAATGTAAAACAGCACTACATTTTACTAAACAAGATCATATGGTCGGAATTTCAGCTTTTTCAGCCAGATTTGAAAAATTTAACAAGTAGCAAGATAAAACGGTCAAATGATTTGTTCCATTACATAAGAAACAATATTGAACAGCCAACTTTAAATTCGTTTTTCTCGAAATTAAAAAAAAACTACAAGGGACAACCCTATGGGGTTGTACATAATGGTGACATAGGACTACCTGGTCTTATATAATAAATCTTATTTGTTAACTGCAGCAGGAGCTTGTGTTTTGTGGAGGAATATGAATTTGAACGGGGTTTGCTCTGTTGATACTCTTTAGTATGACATAGATGGCCGAGAGCGACTCACGAAGAGCTACTGATTCCGATCAATAGCGGTGCGGTTTCTTCCTTCTATGGATGCTCATGTGGGCTGCAGCTCGCTGCTTGCAGGCAGCCTTTCGTTTTGTACTGGAGAACAATGTTCAACGCCACGCGCCGAATGCACTGCTTCTCCTGCTGATGCCAACAATTGGACACTACCACACACGGTTATTAGAACTGGATCCGATCAGCGGTTGTGGGTCGCCTTGATAGCTAGCTGCTTGCGGGGAGCCATTCGTTGTGTACTGGAGAACACCACCACTCATCACGTGGTGATTGAATAAACATCGTTTGGTGAGACCGGATGGAATTCAACTTTGAAGTCTGTGTTAGGGAAATCGCTTTTCGTAGGCAATCGGTGATAATTTTTTTAACATAGCATATAGCAACAGTTGCACATGCGTGCAATTTTCAATAGTAACATTTTGAAAAAGGATAAAGTTTAAAAGATGCATAGAAATATTTCTGATCGATTGGTGATACAATTGTTGAAATTGGTCCAGGGGCAGCTGAGTTATTAACGTTCAAAATCTTTCATAATTTTGTTACATGTTCCATTTTTGGTTTCACAAAGTGTACCCCCATATAGAAATCAGAGACGTAGTTCTACGTCAAAAAAATGTCACTTAGTTCGGTCTCACTTAGCACCGACCATATCAACACGCTAGTAATGATAGAACTCTGAAGATTAATATTTTTATTTTGTCTGGCTTGAGTGAACACTATTTTAAGGGATTATTTTAAACGCAGAAGTGTCCTTTGCTGCAAAAACATTGGTGGTGACTTCTGATTACATACACACTACACTTAAATCTACACTTAAAAATTAACCAAGTTTAACATGTTGTATATATGTTCTGTTATGATCAATTGAGCTGAAATTTTGACTCAAAACTTGCTTCTCTATTGACCTTTGTTCGATCAGCTATGCACAACTTTAATTTTTTTTTGTCGTCTTCCAGCAGGTGCTTCAAAAAATTTGTTATTTCTTACACGTGAAATTCAACATATTTGTAGTTCTGCGTCAAAATTTCAGCTCAATTGATCATAGTGGGAATGACACTGATAAATACTGCACATTGTAGTCGAAATACGTATCTGTCATGGATACCAAAAATATTTAAGCGGAATTAAATAGAAGATAACCATTTTTTGCTGTATTATTTAAGCATCTACCACCGAACCCTAATGGTGACAACTTCAAACTAGGGAATCAGGATTTTCCAGTAATCAAAGGATCACAATGCGAACCAGCCTCAGACTGAAAGCCTCCTAAATAAAGATAAATCAATAAATCAAAGGATCACATTTTAGTCCTTGTGACTTTTTATGGCTTGATAATAGTGACAATTGTATATTTAAAATCAAAAATATTGTTTATGTTCATAGATTTAACATAATCCTTTTCCCTTTGTCCTTCTCCTTTTCCTTTCCCTCTTCTCTTTTCAGAATAAAGCGAGTAATGGCGATATAGCCATAAGTCATAAAAGGCTAGGATAAGAGTGATCATGCCCCAACCATCAGAAGAAAATGGAGCATCACTTAACCTTTCTAGCTAAGATGCTTCCAACGACCTACCAATCATATAATTACCAAAATCGGAACGTACGGTACGAGATGTCCAAGTTTCATCCATTTATTGGATTCTGAAGCAATCTTCGATTTGAACAGGTCCGATGTTTTCTGAATCATCTTGCCCCTTAAATGCTGCACAGTAGGCCTGACCGTTTTGATATGTGTGACGCATCTTCGATGTGAAACATACATCAAATAGACAAGAAAAATGATGTAGGTTTTCCACGATGCTTTGAAGAACTGGCTGTGTTGGTGTTGGTGTTAGATTAGATTAGATTAGATTAGATTATATTAGATTAGATTAGATTAGATTAGATTAGATTATATTAGATTACATTAGATTAGATTAGTAGCTCTGATTAAGAGCAAGGAATTCGCTGTTATTAAGCTAAAACAAATGTAATATTTGCTTCCAAAACCAACCAAAGGTGAAACTTTTACTAAACAGCTTCAAGTAAGATCCAATCAAAATAAAACAATCTCACTCTTTTCCCGACCAGCAGCAGTTATAGCTTTGTTGTCCCTCACCGACAAAGACTACCCCTTATTAGCTTCTCATAAGCCTATAATAGTAAGCACCCGGCCAGCCGTTTCATGTGCAGAAGTGGAGTCACTCATCTCGTCATAGCGTGAGGACTATAATTCGCTATCATCCGACCGAGAGCTGTGAGGGCTGAAAAGACTAATAACCATAGCATCCTCCGTCCGAGTGTTGCCTGCCTACCCGAATGTGACCTGCCCCATTCGTAGCAGCCTACTACACGTGCACATACTAGAGCTGAAGAGCCGCCGCCTGCTGCTACCGTACATACCTCAGCAGCTGGAGGACTCTCTATTGGAGCTGGAGCAGAGCTCACCCAACAACTGGATGGCCTCGCGCGCAAACGAACACACGATCGATAACATGCAATTACAGTCTCTCTTTCCCGCTCTGACACCACGGACGGAGGAGCCCAAGGAGGCTCTCAGAACCGTGTTAGAGGCATACATAGGTTAGCTCACCATTCAACCCCCGACGTGAATGAGTAAGTGCATATTCCTACCCAGCGCGACGAGTTTTGAATGGTGATCCGCAAATTTATGCACACCATCACCGAGAATTGATGGAGCAGATAGGTGCAAGCGAGCGAGCGAGGCGTGGCGGCGGACGAGTGACAAACGAGAGCAAAACTCGTCCGGCCGCTATCCGGGGCGCGATCGAAAGGAGACTCTCGGCTGCTGCTGACTGTGCAGGCTAGGCCCGCTAGTTGTTCAGCCCGGGCACCAACACATCGGTAAAAGTTTTTCATCTTCTCCTACCACACCCAAGAATGGAATGGATTGCGCGTTATAGATTTTTTTTTTTTTGCTGCTGCTGCTGCTGCAACTACGGCGACGTTGGAGATTGCATTGGACGACGACTGTGTCTATGGTGTGCCTAGGGTGGCTCTAGAAGTGGATTGCTGAGGAGTACGGACGGTTCGGTGGATTCCTCCCTAGCAGAAGACACCCCGAGATTCAGAGGGTGCGGGCCTTTGGGGTGAAGGCTGTGTAGATAAACAAGAGGAGCTCGAATGGAGCGCAAAAAAGGCGCATTTAATGCCTCTCCGCTTGGCCACTGCCACATAGTAGATGGAGTCTGGGCCTGGCGTGGCGTTCGTTTGTGATCACCTGGGCTTCCTTTGGCACAGTTGAAGCGAGCATGCCTCCACCCTGCCTGCCTGACCCACGAATCGATATCGTCACTTCACTTTCGCTGCCGCCGCCATGTGAGGGGGTCTTTTTGCGCCGTACAGTTGTTTATTATTATTTATACTGGGGCCCTGATACTGGGGCAATCTTTGGCTTTGTTGTGTGCGACCGACGACTTGCCAAAGCCACAATCCGCACCGATCGTTCGTATGTGACGAAATATTTTGATATGTTTTTGCTATCAATTTTGTGTTGTTCGCGTTTTTTTTTTTTGCCAATGCCTCTCTCGCTGGCTTCCTTCTGGAGTTGCGTAAGATCGTTTGGTGTGCGAGCGACAATAGTAACAATCAACCATCGGATTATGATTCCGTTAATGGCTGTGGTCAAAATTCATGCAACAAATTCAAAACTTTATAAATGGGGACAGTGATCAACAAAGAGATGTAATCCAGTAAAAGATAAATCCACTGTAAGAGGTTAATCCACTTAAAGGTGACATAAGCCACAAAGGGTATTTAAAAAAATGTAATTCAAAATTTCAAAATGATGCTGGTTATGATGGGATATTCGTGTATCATAAGATAGCTTTTTCATAAGAAATTGAATGCCTTGGTGGTTGTTCACGTTATGAATTATTTTCGAGTAGATTGGGTGAATATAAGATTCTTTACCATTTTAATGGGTGTTGATAAAGGTGGTCAAATTAAGCAATACAGTTGATACACTGGACCACCTTAACTTATACTAATATAGCAGAGGAAAAAACACCAAATCCAAACGAGTACAGTTTATTTTACGAGAAATTTGCACAATACTTGAAAAAAACAATCGTATTTCGCAAGAATGAAACTTCCTATTGAACAAAGTAAAATTCTATTATGATTGGAGGAAAAAACAAAGCTACGTTTTATTTGTAGTGTTTGCTGATCATAATACATAGAAATAAAAAAAGTTATGGGTTGTGTCCAAAGAACGACCACATCATTGACGTAGGACTACGAGATGGTTTGTGCTGCTCCTTTCAATAATCTATCAATAATAAAATAAATGATTGCACAATTTAACTCCAATATGAACAATTAGATATTTATTTTTTTAAATGGGTGATTCTTGAACCAATCCACAAAATAAAGATTCATTTTTTTTATTAAAAAATCAGTTTCAGTTATTCATAATTACGTGCCCAACATTTAAACCAAACTTTCGGAAACTTTCTAATGTTAGCCATGTCAAAACTACTTTAGATATCAAAGTGCACCTTACATTACAAATCCTTATGTTGCAGAACTATGACAGACAACCCTAGTAGCACGCTTGTCACAAATCAATTGTAGAAACTTATATACGACTTATTTCAGTCATAAACAAGTTGCTGTAACTTATTGTGACGAAAGTGTGCTACTCGGGAAGTGGCTTTCAACTAAATCTTATTTAAGTTAATTTGAATTCAGTTTATCTCTACCTTGTGCTCAAGTAAAAATCTTTAAAATAGTAAACGTTGTACGTTCTATTTATTCAGAATGTCAATTTGATTGTTTCATTGAAGCATATAAAATACTCCCAGCGACAACAAACTGGCGGTGTGGTTAAATCCGCAACTAAAACATTTGAAAAACAAAAAGCAGAAAGCACACAAATTATACGAAAGGGAAAGCGCTACCACAAACTTACAACACTATCATAACATATGCAACCAACTCAAAAAAGCCATTTACACTGTACATAAAGGATATAATCTTAAAGTCGAAAATGAAGTCAAATCATGCCCTAAGAACTTTTTCAATTATGTAAAAACGAAATTGAAAAGTAATAATTTTCCGTCACGAATGCATTTTGATGGAAATGTAGGTGAAAATCCTTCTGAAATCTGCAATCTCTTTGCAAATTTTTGCAGAAAGTGTACACCACATTTTCTGAAAAAGACCGTGACCGCGACTTCTTTGCATTCATTCCCGAAGTCTCTAACAACATATCTGTCAATCAAATATGTCAACATGAAGTCCTCAATGCACTATAAAAATTGGACGCATCTAAAGGACCAGGACCTGACGGAATTGCACCTGTATTCTTGAAGAATCTTTCAAAACAACTTACCCTTCCTTTAGAACTCCTTTTCAATATGTCTCTGAAAAATGGGAAATTCCCTGAAATTTGGAAATCGTCTCATTTGGTGCCTATTTTCAAATCAGGCAAGAAATCTATCATCCGTAATTATCGTGGAATTGCCATTATCTATTGCATCCCAAAACCTTTTGAATCAATCGTAAACGACAAAAAATTTCAGCAAGTAAAAAATCAAATTACAAACAAACAGCACGAGGTTTTTAAAGGTCGTTCAGCTACCTCTAATCTTCTTGAATTTCTTACCTTCATTCTTAACGCAATGTACAATGACAAGCACGTGGAAACTCTTTATGCTGACTCCAGTAAAGCATTTGACCGAATCGACATACCATTATTACTCTTTAAATTGCAAAAAATAGGAATGGAATCTAGACTTCTGAACTGGCTCCAATCATACTTAACACAACGCAAACAAGTAGTTCGTTATCAGAATAATATTTCAGAACCTATTTCGGTCACCTCTGGGGTGCCCCGGGGTTCTCATTTAGGCCCAATTTCCTACATACGTAAAAAATAAAAGTTCTTACAAATCCAGACGACAGGAAGCTCTTCATGGAAATAAGTAATTCTAACAACGCAGAAGAATTCCATAATGAAATCAACTCATTCAACACTGGGTATAGTAAAAGTTTACTCCAACTCAATGTAAAAGAAATGCAACGCAATTGTATTTAGCAGAATAATAGAAACACCTCTTTTTGAAATATTTTTAGGCAACCAAAAAGTCAAAAAAAATTGCAAGGGACCTAGGTGTGATCCCAGACTCACTTTTTTAGAACATTATTATGTAATCATAACAAAAGCAAATAGTATGTTGGGCTTCATTAAGAGGTTTGGCTATAATTTTCAAGACCAATACGCTATTAAATTATTATATATTACATACGTAAGGCCTATTCTGAAATACTGTAACCTAGTATGGAATGCGTACATTGCCATACACGAGGAACGCATAGAATCCGTCCAAAAATAATTCCTTTTATATGCCCTTCGCAAATTGAATTGTACCGCATTTCCTATTCCATCATATGAAGCATGCTGCATGCTCATCAACTTTCAAACACTCAAGGAACGCCGCAAATTTGCAATGCTTTTCTTCATGAATGACATAATTTTACATCGCATAGAATCATCAGAATTTTTTTCACAATTAAGCTTCTACACACCCTGCATCGGCATCTAAGAACACGAAAATTATTATCAGAAAAATCACACAGAACAAATTACGCAAAAAATGGCCCTTTCAATCGAATGTTGAGACAGTATAATCTACACTGTGAAGTCATTAGCATCACTATGGCAAAAGAAGAAATTATAACCCATGTAAAAAATAATAGATATAATGCATAGTATGTAAGTAAAACATTGTAACCATTGTTTGTAGTCTACTCTGCTTGACGAAATAAATAAATTAATAAATAAATAAACACTCAAAGGAATGGATTCATCCCCATATATACAACATATAGTCTAGTTATAGCTATAGTTTGCATAGCTTTCATTATTCTTTGTTTTTTATTTATTTCGAAAAAGATTACATACATCGTGAGCTATTCACCCATACGCTTATTGTCATTCGTTGGTTTTTGTTTGGTTCAAACGGTTCGAACAAACACAATAATATGGGTGATTGACAAAATAAAACTATTTGTGCTTTATGCAGTCTCCATTTCTCAAGTTATGGAAAATAAAATGATAGTTGAAAACAGACGTATAATTCCAGTTGGAACGTAACAATAAAAATCGGGATTTGTTGTATTCATCTGAAAAACTTTTTCAAAGACAGCAACCTTCTATGTAGCAGAGCAGTCAAGTTAAAATAAGCAATCAGAAGTCAAATGGTACATAAGAACTGACATATATGAGAATTCTGATCTGAGCTGTAGACAGAGCTGCCAGGTGGTTTTATAAAAAATCTGTATTTTCTGTATTGACGATTTTTTCTTAATTAATCATGTTTTGTTGTTTAACAAATACAGTGCATACAAAATAACCATAAAAAGTGCTTAACCATCTATTCGGGCTATTGTACTAACCATACGGGATATAATTGCGCCATTTGTGATATCGTCCGTACTTATATATAAGAGTGATATAAAGCCGTTTGAAAATGTATGGAGATTTAAGTTTCTATTCATTATCTTCCTGATAAGCAGTTTTAAATGCAAAAAAGTGCACGAGTTCATTACTATTTGATATTTTTAATATAGATGAATACAATTAATTACATCATTTGTGTGGTAGTTACACCGAAAAGTCGAGAGATGTCGCCCCGCCAGTGCTGGTAAAATCATTTTTGCAGTATGGAGAATATCAGAAAATCCGCAATTTCTTACGAAATACATTTTCAATGCAAGTAAAATGTTTACGAGTACTTGTATTTGTACCATTTTAATGTGCTCGGGCACTTTTCTTGTATTTAATATACATGCTTATATTGGAAATATTCAATTAATACTGTAAATCCCCATACAATCAAAAAAGTTATTTTGTTTTTATAAATTTTGAATTTTTTTTTTCTCAAGCATTTTATAAAAATCTGTATAAATCTGTATTGTAATTTAAAAATCTGTGATAAATCTGTATTCTGTAGCGGGTCTGTATTAAGATTAAAAAATCTGTATAATACAGATAAATCTGTATTAATGGCAGCGCTGGCTGTAGAGTATACAATAGGTCTTATCCATCTGAATAACTTTACTAAAGACAGCAACCTCCCATCTAATTGAAATACTGAAAATGAAACTTACTCAGATAGTAAGTGACTTTTAGCGATTCTTGTGGAGAAATTCTACAAGCATCCATACGAATGAGTAAAAGTGACTCAATCTCTGAATAAAATCCGTTTTCAGTGAATATAGACTGCTTTCGAATCAAATGACACTAGCGCTGCATAGTGAGTGAATTCTGAACTGAGAGGTCAATCATGCGATAGGGTCGATCCGAATAACTTCACTGAATACAGAAACCTGCTTTCATAGTCATAGTGTCAAGTTCAAACATCCAATAGCCCTTTTATGCATTCTGAATGACATTTTTTTCTAGCCGAGAAAACCAATCTAGCTCAGAGAGTGAGTCACTTTTACTCTTCGCATGAAGAATTTTATAACAGCGTAGGTTACTCATGCGCTGAGTGACTACACTTTTAGAAATTGTTTCATACGAAAAAGTAAAAGTGACTCACTCTCTGTGTTAGTTTCTTTTTCAGTGTACAGCACAACGAACACGCCTTTACAGCACTCGGCAGTCAAAAGTTGACTGCAGTCAAATTTTCTACGTTTCCCTTACTTAAGGTGTTTTGCTGTGTGATCCTTATTCTAGTAATTCTCGGAGATGAACCAGCCTACGGCTGAAAATCTCCTAAATAGAGATAATAATAATAATTATTATTCTAGTAATCACTTCGAAACTTCAAGTGCACAAATATCAGCTTCCAGGACATGTACCATAATGAAATTGTTACTCTGCGTTCACTGCACTGCAGCATACATAAAGTAGCAATTTAAGGTAAATTGAGGCACTAATTTCTGAGATTTGTGTAATTGAAAATTCAAAGTGGTAGTACATGTATAGCCTTCGTAGCGACCACTTGTGGTAGAGTCCACATAAGGCTAGCAAGTTTTCACCAAATACAATCAGTTATAAATATGTTATAAACAGGTAATTGAGTCATGCAATACCGAATTATAACTTCAAGATAACAAGTGCCTGTCAGAAGGGTTGAATACTTCACAAACAACAATACACCTGGTTTAAAACAAGATGTTTTCCAAGCAATCAATATATAACTTATTTGCAGCTGGGATTTGCTACATTTTTCATGAACGATGTTGCAAGTGTTACTTGGGACTTCATAAATCTTCATACCAAAGAAATTTTACATTCAATCTGAATAAAATAGTGTAATTAAAATTTGAATATTATTCATATATAGCCATAATACAAGCATTTAAAACCTGCCATTATTTTGTCAAACCATTTTTTTTGATTTGCACCCCTGTATACTCCACAAATACGTAGTATTACGTCAAAATATGTTCATGAGTTTTTCTCACTTTTCCTGAGAGGCGACTTGAGTTTTGTGTCTCCCATATCCACAGTACACAATCGTTTTTCATTGGCCACTTCTTGTTGTTCCATCTTTCAAACGAAACCTTTGTTTTTAATTCTGTCGTAGAATGTATTCCTCCTACCGATTGCATGTTGGTGTGCATGTTAAGACTCAGCTGTGCAGGAAATGGTTCATGAACGGCATTTTTATTTATATGAAAACATTTGGTGGAATTTGAAAAAGATTATTCTTACATGAACTTGGCTGCGTGACTTTTAAACTCAGTGTTTGTTATCTCCGTTCCTGACTTAGATTCCAGAGGTTCCCGTAGATTAATCCAGATCTTCCCGAAGTTATTGTGGACCGGTGAGCATCACACACGTTTTTTTTTTAATTATTTGTTGGAAGGCTCTATTGCGTTAACTTCACGGAGCCGATATTTCATTGATTGTTAACAAAATTCACTTTATACTACACTCCCAGATGTTGCTACTGAAAATTCCAAACGTTTCCAATGGAACGTTTTTTCTGTCTCAGATTTAAGACTTTTCTGGTGGGAGTCGTTTCCGAAGGAGATACAAGGGCGACGGACTCGGAGTAGTGGTAGGTATTCATGCCTCACAGCAAAAAAATAATTTTGATATCACAATCATGCCGAAAATATGGTCTAATATTACTTGCTAAAAAGGACAAAATTATCATTAATACAATGCATGAACTGACATTACGCTGCTTTTACTGCATTTGTTTATTTATGTGGTCATAAAAATTACATGAAATTTTCGACATGATTGTAGTGCATCCACTTTGATGTGATATCAAAATTGTTTTTTTGCTGTGCTCTCACACTAAAACTGACCAACAACCGACACCAATGGCCCTTAAAAATGTCAAAAATTGTCGTAGAAATGCAACAATGGCCCTCAAACTCAAATAAATGGCTCATAGATGCTAACAGCGAAGCAAGGCTTAAAAAATAATATCAAAATGGTAATAAAAACGCCTAATTTACATTAAAATGTGTCAATTGTGACATTCCTGAATCGCCAAAATTGATTTGACACACCATAAATGGCGCTATATACGCTGAAATGTCCTAAAGTGGGCTTTTAAGCGCGTGTACAGTAGAACAATATTATAATAAAATTTAAAGCATCGCTGAATCCTTCACTATTATAAAAAAGTCCTTTTTCAAACCAAAGATGATATTAATAATACTCTTGAATATCTGGCTACTTCTACAGTTGAAGCAAGAGCTGCCTCAGTACCAAAATGCAAGGTTAAATTAAATTCAATTATAATAGACGACAATCTTTAGCTCTTCATCCGTTCTAAAAAATGTCCGTAGGAGGCAATATCAAAGAACAAGCGATCCTGCGATGAAGGTTATCAGGCGGGATTTACAAAAACAAATTAAAAGGAAATTCTCTGTCCTGGGGAACAAAAGTTTTGATAATAATGTATCGAATTTAGACCTGAGCTCCAAGCCCTTTTGGAATCACAAACAAATTAAAAAAAAAAAAACAATCATCTAAATTCCAAATCTGATCAACTACCTGGGGTAGCATCTTGGGTCTATATTTTTTAAGAGCAACCGTAACGGTGGATGCTAAGTCTTCGCACCGTATCGGTCGCTCCCAAACGCGATACCAAAATAAAAGCAAGGCTTTCGGGAAGCATTGGGTGCTTATATTTAGCAGCGCGATAGGAGCGTTAGAGAAGGATGCTATTTGACAAAATGTTAAATGCCCGCTGTCGTCGATTTGTTGTAGTTGTTGTCTATTTTTGTGTGGAAGAGTTTTTCATCCACAGGTAGGTCTGTTTTCAAGTTGGCGCAGTTAAAGATAAGTTAAAGTTTAGTAAAAGTTTATTTAAAGTTAAACAAAAGTTAAAGTTTCGCTAAAGTTTGGTAAAAGATAAGAAGAGATTAAATAAAGTCAAATTTAAGTGCACGTTTTGATAAATTTTAGTGAAGTTTAAGACAAAGTTTACATATGTTAAAGTTAAGCTAAAGTTAACATAGCTCTAGGGATAGTTTAGTTGATGTTTAGATGATGCCGGATCCCAAAAGAGAGTCCAAAGCCTGATCCCAACACCCGAGCAAAGTAGAATATCAAGTCTTGTTATCCCAGATATCATTTTGTTTTCAGTTGTTATCGCATAACTTATTTAGTTACCAGCCTTGATCAATTTTGTTATCAGTTGTTATCATGAAAAATTCACTATAAATTTATTAACGATGCAAGGTTAGTTCAAAACTTTAAATATTATTCGCATTGAAACAATAACAAATAGTGCTTTTAATCCCTAATCATATTTCAGTTATCAGCGTAAGGTTTTGATAACAAAATGATAACATGATTTGAAATTTATGGAATAAATTTGTATGGCTTTACTCCTAAAATATTTACACTTCTTGGAAGTTCTTGTTAAGATACAATTAAGTCAAAATTAAGTTAAATTTTAGTTAAATTTTAGTTAAAGTTTAGTTAACGTTATGTTTAGTTAAAAATACAGCAAAGCTAATTAGTTGAATATAAATCAAGTGAAGTTAAAATTGAGTCAACATTTAGTTAAAGTTTATTGAAGGTTTAGTTTTTATTTTCTTTATTCGTTTTTCGTCGATCTTATTTTCCGTACTGAGTACCAA
This sequence comes from Ochlerotatus camptorhynchus, assembly GCF_037179485.1. Lineage (NCBI taxonomy): Eukaryota > Metazoa > Arthropoda > Insecta > Diptera > Culicidae > Ochlerotatus > Ochlerotatus camptorhynchus. The sequence continues at coordinate 2,916,730 of NW_027040531.1, read as the reverse complement.
TGTTTTTGACACCAGGAAGGCAGCTTCCACCTATAAACTCAAAGATCGGGGACCAACGGCTTTATTTCCTTTCTGAAGGAAGGCGTAATCAGCGATTTTATGCCGCAGAAAATCCCGGTGGTGCCAACTAGGATTGAATCCAAGCCTTTTGAAGTGAGAAGCAATCACGCTTACCACTACACCACAGGCGTCGCTGCAGGTTTAGATAAAGTAGGGTTAAAGTTAAGTTAAATTTAAGTTAATCAAGTTAAGTTAAATTCAAGTTAAGTTAAAGTTAATGTTCAATTAATTTAATTTGATAATGTTATGTTAAAGTTTATATCAAGTTAAGTAAAGTTAATCAGATGAAGTTTAGTTAAAGGTAAACTCAAGTTAAATAAATCTAATATAAGTTAAATTTTAGTGAAGGTTTAGACAAAGTTAAGATAAAGTTAAGCTAAAGATATGTTAAATATTTATTAATGTTAAGATAAAGTTATGTTGAACTTAAGATAAAATTTATTTTAAATTATATTATATTTATTTCCAGAGAACTTCAAGGAAACTTCAGTTCTTGGAACTTCTTGGAAGTTGTTGAAAGCTTTTGGAATTTATTGAATTTTATGTTTTTTGAACTACTTGAAACTTCTGAATGTGTCAAGAAATTTCTTGACACTATACTTGGAAGTTCTTGATATGTTAAAATTAAATCAAAGTTAAGTTAAAGTTACGCTAACGTTAAGTTGAAGTTAAAGCAAAGTTAAGTTTATATGTGAGAATTTAGCTAAAGTTAAGTCTATGTTTGGCTAAAGACCAAATTCATCAATTGAATCTGCGGGGATTCTGTACATTTCTGGAGAGTGATTAGACCAAGCTTCCAGTTGCATCCGTCCGTTGGACGAAGTACACATTGGCAGTTTGATCATTATCCACGAGGCACTCAAACCTCCTTCTCCCTCCCCCCATCCATAAAACTGTAAATCTCTACTAACCTCGAGACGACCGCGAGTAATCGGTTCAATTCCTTTAACTCTAGATTTAAGACATTAATTATGTATAACGCAAATGATAACTTGGCTCTGTAAAGTTTATTCGATTAAGCCTGTAAAAAAATATCCACGATGCGCAAAAAAAGATCTCGACCCATCCAGAACTGTCTTCGAAATAAGTCGTTTTTAAACGGCCGATTATCCGAAAAATAATCCACCAGACGTTCAGCTCCTTCCTGCGTCAATCTATCAGTGTTGGGTCGCCTCCCGGAACGTTTGTTTCTTTCCTGCATACATTTCGTTTCTGTTACGATACCCTGCGACTGGAATAACATCCTGCTTATCAAGTCCAGATCGTCGTCACTGAAATACGAAAAACGCTGCCAATAGTTGTCTATTTTGTTTTGATCAAATCGAATCATCTCGTGATTCTGGACAAACTTACTTGTACGCTGCAGTCCATTGCAAGAGCTGTCACTACATTTGTTGTTTGAAACATATGCGGAGGATGTAATAAATCCAACCTTACATTGGATTTAAGAGACATTGAGAATCCCCTACCGAATTTTCATTATAATGTTGCTTTTTCCTCGTTTATCGATCCTTCGAACTTAAGTTAAACAGCAAGCCATTTGCTTCACCGGTAAATTCAGTCCACAGAGTGGTCAGTTTAGCAACAAAGTGTTCAGTTAACCTCACACTCCTCCACGACCGAGCGCAGTGGCACTGATGACCGGAGGACAACGAAAAAGAAGAACTAATCAAATTTGCCATAGATTTTTTATTCCCTGTTGCCTGCCCGCCGCAATGACATCGGAAACAAGCCCGGAGAAGTCAGGCCAGGGGGTGGATAAAATGCTGTTTCCCTAACCGCAAAACGATTATTCATATTTTTTTATTCGCAAAGCCCTGGAGCCAGACGCTTGTTCGCCGCGCTATTGGAGCTGTCGGCTTAGGACTGCTGCTAGGACTGCTGCTGATGATGATGATGGTGATGATGACGACGATCGCTGAACTGCTGCCGGAGATGCTTCGGATGGTATTCTCTTTTTTGAGGAAAGACAATTTGATGGGCCCAGTTGTGGGGGGAATCGGGACTGGGAGGGGGGGTTCTTCCAATTACAATTTCAAACTGCACAAAGACCGTCCTCGCAGTCGTTGTCGTCGTCGTAGTCAGCATCGTCATCGGAGTCTTAAGTAGCAGCAGCAGCAGCGCGTATTGGCTTTATTAGAAATCGTAATGACGATATTAGCTGGCTGCCTCTCAAATAGGCTTTAGATAAGTGGCGAAGCGAAACAAGGCAAATGCTCGGGCGGTGTGGTGGTGAGGATGGTGGGGAGGGGGTCGGGGATCGAACAACGGTGGTAAGCGAGTGAGCAATTTGAAAAGATTTAACAAATTGAGAGGAAAGATGATTAGTCCGAATGAAGGTAAGCCGGCGACGGGACGAGGACGGGTGGCAAAATAAATCTTATAATGATACAGTTTAAAAGAGAAAACATTACGTTGTCACTTTGGGGCTTACGGAGAGAAAGGGGGCGGGGAGAATATTGAGACAGTGCGTGCTGTGATGCGATTATTGCCAGCTGATGGGAAAATTTTGATCTATTATTGACAGCCGGGGATATCTGTGTCAGTGGAGTACAGTACTTTTGAGGGCAAGGGAAGTTTACGGAAATCAATTTGCGACGATTTCAGACAGGGTAATTAATTTGCTTACAATCGCTCCAATTTCCTTATTGGCAATCCAGAGTGCTCAGCCTACCCATGTCGATTGGGACGGGAAAAGTATCCATTTTCAGTGCTGGTACAACAGCGAGATAAATGTTAACAGAGTCTTACACACGGACTGACTACGAACTGCGTATTAACGAGCATCAAAAACAGAGCAGCGAAAGAGGAGCCGGATGGCGGTGGCTGCTGCCTATGTTTCTGCCTGTGCACAATCAGGCGGGTTTGTTATTTCTGGAAATTAAACATATTAATTCCATTTATCAACTCCCAACAGGGGTGGCCCCCTTGGGTTCGGGCGTGCTTGTGCTTTCGCCAGCAAAAGCGGATGACTGGAAGTGCCCGCCGATCACAGCTTCAGTGAAATGTGCTTGGAATAGCATCGACTGAGTTCGGTTTGTGTGTAGGTAAGTTAAACATCTACTATACTCGATGTTTTTGTGCATCTGGGTAACAGTAAGGCTGTATTTCATTTGGAGAATTTTCACTTAAATTTTACGCTTCGAAATTAAATGTTCTTGATCGGCTGATTTTCGAGAAGGCATTTATACAAAATTGATCCCTTGACTGTCAGAAATAAGTCTGTTGGAAAAGCAGGGGTCTGTAAAATTTATATGAAAATTCACCAAATAGAACAGAGCCTAAGTCATGGTGTCTCTGGAATAAAACAATATTAAAAACAAAATACAACGAGGGACAGCCCTATGGGGTTGTACACAATGGTGACGTATTACTACGTGGTCTTATATAATAAATCTTATTTTTTAACTGTAGCAGAAGCTTGTGTTTTGTGTAGGAATAGGAATTTAAGCGGGGTTCTCTCTGTTTATACTCTTTAGTATGACGCGCTTGACATAGATGGCTCACAGCGACTCACGAAGAGCTACTGATTCCGATCAATAGCAGCTTCTTCCTCCTTCTATCGATGCTCATGTGGGCTGCAGGTCGCTGCTTGCAGGCAGTCTTTCGTTGTATTCTGGAGAACAATGTTCAACGCCACGCGCTGAGAGCACTGCTGCTGATGATGATGACGACGACCAATGAGATATATACAGGTGTGGCACAAGAGGGTATTTGTTGGTATTAGTAGCAAAAAAGAGGTAAACAATCGGTGATGACTCTTGGTGAACCGTTTGGCCGAAAAACCGTTCGGTGAGACTGGATGAAATTCATCTTTGAAATCTGTGTTAGGGAAATCGTTTTTCGCAGGCAATCGCTGATAATTTTAATGATCAAAGCAACAGTTGCACATTCGTGCAATTTTCAATAGTAGTTTAATGATTAAATTATTAAAGTTGGTCCAGGGGCAGCTGAGTTATTAACGTTCAAAATCTTTCATAATTTTGTTACATGTTCCATTTTCGGTTTTTACAAAATGTACCATATAAAAATCACAGACGTAGTCCTACGTCGAAAAAAAAATCAATATCGCTGAAACACCCATAAAACGAAATCTTAAGGTTGCCCCTTTCACATGAGACTAGCATGGGAATGTTCTATTGGTGGGTCTAGACTAATTTAATTTAATTTTTCACTGTAAATTACGTCCAAAAATCAAGAGGGTTAGGAAGCCCAAAACAATGCATCGAAAAATGATCCTCGATAGAACATTTTGTAACTAGCCTCAAACGAAAGAGGGCACCTAAAATTTCGTTTGAAGGGTGTTTGAGCGATACTGATTTTTATTAAATAATATTATCCTACCAGAGACACCGTGTAAGTATTACAAAAAGCTTAGATTAGCTCCGTGATTTTATTAAATGAAATTCAATCCAGTATTGCAAACAATCTCAAAAGTTAGCCGATCGATTGGAATCATTGGAATCACTTGGTGATGACTTTAATGATGTTCATCATGGATAATCGTCTAGATAAGATAAAAATTAATTTCGATACCCAACTCTCGGCACACACCCAGATCTTCCAAGTAAACTGCCACCCCCCCCCCCACCATTTAACAGATTCTAAGTGAAATAGAAAGTGAAAATCGATTCAACTGGACTCGCCACTGCGCGCAACAAACACACACTCACATATATTCAGCGGTCTCCCACCTCCCTCCAAGTCCACCGATCGAATGCAAGCAAATAACTGCGCCACAAAGCGCGATCGATCCGTCCAGCTGCTGCACCTCAAGAAGAAACCAAGAAAAGCAGAAAAACGGCACCGCCCGCGTCGAGTCGTCGTCGTCGGTCAACGGTGGGTGATTCGGCGGCTCCGGGAGTGCGGACGGGGTAGTGAAAAAAATATAACATAAAGCCTGAAAAGATCGCCTCGACGACGACGACGACGACGACGACCGTTCACTTTGGTCCAGTTTTAATCTATTCCATAAATATATTTGTGTAACTCCCTTTTTTCGCGCGGGCTCCTCCATTCGCCCATTTGACCACCATTCGTCGTCGTCGTCGTCGTCGTCAATTTGATATTGTTATCGTGGAACCGGACTCTCTCTCTCCCTGATCGGGTGTGTGGAGTGCAAGTGAACCCAGCGAACGGTAGGTGGGTTGAGCAAATGCATCGACGGCGAAGGGATATCTATTTGCTCGAAATGTGCGCCGCGTTGGTTGCTGTTGGTTAGAAGCGTCGAATTCCGGTTACGGATTGCAACTATAAAGCGATCGTAGCAGAGAATGTGTGGAGCAGCAGCAGCAGCCCTATGCAACGAGAGTCCCAAAAGTAGGACTGCGAAGGAGCCTTCTGCTGGTGGTGGTAGCAAACGCCGTTCGATACAGATAGTGTGATTGCACACAATTTATGTGTTCTCTCGTTGCCTCCTGGCCGAGGAGTTGCAGCAACTGCACAATGTTTTGAACTTTTATTCGTCTAGGATAAGTACATACGCTGGCAAATGGGTGATCAACGAGGTTGAAGTGGATAGGCGTTTTTCAATGCGTTGGGCTAGCAAACAGGGATATCAGTTGCATACAATTAAACGGTTTCAGGTGTTGGAGTGAACTGAAGCACAGGCTTCGGAATGGTGAGAAATTAAAAGGCTTTGAAGCCAAAAGTTCAGAAAGTACTCCGAGGACTAGAAATCAATTCATTCCAAAAATTCCAAACCATCATGGGGAATAAGAAGCTTGGCAGTTTAGAACTTGATTGAAGGAAGCACAAAGCAATCATCAACTTGAAATATTGAGCTTTGAGTGATGAGACCATTGTTGCCAGTACTCCAGATTTATTGAAAGTGTGTAGATTTTTAGTCACCTTGACTGATATACGAACAGAGTACGATTATTTTCAGATTTTTGAGGTCTTTTAAAAATCTTGTTTTCAAAATATCACTACTGTTGATTCACCTGTCTTACACTTGTTACTTCCTATAGAACAAATCTCAGGCAATATTGCACAATGGTTCATGAAATGTCTACCCTATGTTTGCTGCATTATTGGCATATATTTGTGATTTTGAAGTTACTAAATGATCAACACAGCAATCATAAATAAGGTTTCTACAGCATTTCGCCTTAAAATGTCTGCTTGGTGTAAAAAGACCATAATTGCTCGAGTAATTGTCAGAAATTTTATTTTAATATAATTTACCTAAAATTTACTCGAATGGTATTTACTATTGCTTTAAGGGACGTGAACATAGCCAAAGTAAGGCAAGCAAGAATAACTATTATGTAAGTTCAACCCAACCACCTCCAGCATGGTCTTGCTTTGTAGCGGCGCCTTTACCGACTGTGCTAAAGGAGTCCCCAGCTTTACCTTTATTCGGAGCAGGGAAAAGCCTATTTGAGTAGAGCTTACATTTTTTCAACTGGGCCTAAAATATCCTCATTTTTGACGTAGGACTACGTCTTTAATTTCTACACTGGGGGTCACATAAAAAAAAAATAAAATTCAGACATGTAACGAAAAATCCCAAACACGGACGCAACGATAGAGCACAAATCAAACACACGATACATTGTCCATGCTCACATGAGCGAGCTCAATGCTCGGTTGACCGCTCATCTTTTCACCAATGGGAAGGGAGGAGAAAAGCAGCGGTAATTTTAATTAATCAAACCTGAGGCCGTGTACCAGATGAACCGACGTCCCCACCAAAACACCAGCTTCCATCATCAGTTGTTCCTGTACATTTCACGAAGGGATCCACCAGTCTTGCGGCTCTGAGATCCAAAATCTGGGACCTGTTTCAGGTCATCACCAACATCGTGATGTAACGCAGCGTATGAACTGCCTTTCATATGGCCATGGCACCAAAAACTGCCACATGAAGACAAACTGCGGCAAGTGTACTGGAATTCACTCAACTGCGTCCTGTGAGCAAGTCGATGACATCGAGCCAACGTGTGTCAACTGCGGTGGAAACCACCAAGCTTCCAATCGTGGATGTCCCAAGCGAGTGGAGTTCATTAATATCCGTCGGAAGGCCACAATCAACAACCAGCTCGGTCGCCTTCGTAATCATCGTTCGCCTCCTGTACTCACGGAAGTCCAGTACCCAGCTCTCCAGCCCCGTCAACATGTTCCGAACCTAGCCCCGCTTCCGCTCAACAACCAACAAGCCAATCCTGCGAGTATCCCAATGGTTCCCAGCAGTCGGACAGTTCAGTATCGTCTCGTTGCTGCTGCGGCCCAGCCAATTCCTGATTCATCCACCACCCCTGGTTTATCATACGCTGGTGCTGTCTCAGGTGAATCTGTCGACGATTCTCCGTTCACCTCGGAGGAACTTGTGACGCATCATGCGCACCTGCAAGACTCGATCTGAACAGCTTCATGCTGCCTTGTCACTCGTCACCAAGTATGGACCGTGAAGCTATAAAAATTGCAAATTGGAACGCTTGCTCACTGACGAACAAGCATAGAGAGCTACTCGATTTCCTCAACACCAAGGAGGTCGACATTGCTATCATCACCGAGACGCATTTGAAGCCCGAACTGAACGTATTCCTTCCCGACTTCCGGCTCGTCAGACTTGATCGCACCTGCTCTGAAGGTGGAGGAGTGGCCATCGCTGCAAGACGGAACATCAGTTGCCGGCTGCTACCAAATTTCCAGCTGAAAACAATTGAAGCCATCGGAGTGGAGGTGAGCACATCACTTGGCCCAATCACTATCATCGCGGTCTACTGCCTCAAGCAAACCAACATCAGGGACGGGTCGTCAGTGGCCCTCCGGAAAAACACCATCAAACTCACCCGGAGGTGTGGAAACTTTATCATCGCTGGCTATCTGAACGCAAAACACCAAGCTTGGGGCAACGGTCGGAACAATAGAAACGACATCATCCTCAATGAAGACCTGCAAGAGGGCCACTATACCATCTTGGCTCCGGACTCTCCCACCCGGTTGAGTCGGTCTGGGGTCGATGCGACCATCGACATCTTCGTAAGTAACATGGGACACAACATCTCGAAACCTGTGGCATTCCAGGAGCTGAGCTCGGACCACTACCCGGTGGTGGCCGAAGTTGGATCCTCGGTAAACCGAATCGAATCTTCCCGGCGCAACTACCATCGAGTCAACTGGGCGCAATATCAACACTGCGTCGACACAACCATCGACTACGATGTCCAACCGGGGACGTCCGAAGATGTTGACCGGTGTCTACAAACCATCGAGGAGGCAATCTACCGGGCCAGGGAACAACACGAGCCAGTATCCAGACAGGTGAGTAACACTCTGAACCTTGACAGCCCTACCAAAGATCTCATTAGACTCCGTAACACCATTCGTAGGCAGCACCAGCGTACTGGCCTGCCTAACTTGAAGACCAATTGTAATCGATTAACAAAGATCATTCAGGTCAGGATGGTGGATCTCAGAAATAACGATTTTGCTAGAAGGATCCGCTCTCTCCCAGATTGTGCTAAGCCCTTCTGGAAACTTACAAAAATTCTTAAAAACAAGCCTAGGCCCATTCCACCACTGACCCCACTGGATCGTCCCGGCGACCCAGTGGTTCATCTGATAACTCCTGAAGAAAAGGCTGCCGCGATAGGTCAACACTTCGTCAGCTACCATAATCTCGGACAAAACATTGTCAGCCCTCATGAATCTAAGGTTGCTGAACAATTACGGCTGACGAACTGTTGGCCTAAATCAAATCATCTAAAAACATGAAGGCCCCAGGTTTCGAAAACATCCTGAATCTGGAACTCAAACACTTGAGTTCCAGATTCTACAATCATCTGGCACTGATTTTTAATCAGTGCCTCAGACTTGGCTACTTCCCCTCGTGTTGGAAGTCAGCTAAAGTCATACCCATCCGGAAACCTGTGAAGGATCCGTCCTCTCCTTCAAGTTATCGACCAATCAGCCTTCTCTCAGGGTTATCAAAACTGTTCGAAAGAGCACTGTACCACCGGCTCCTAACATCTGCCGATGAAAACAACTTGTTACTCGAGGAACAGTTTGGTTTTCGCTGAGTAACAGCTGACTCGAGTAACAAACATTCTCAGACGGAACAAGTCTGTTTCGAAAACATCTGGCATGGCGTTCTTGGACGTTGAAAAAGCGTTCGACAATGTCTGGCATGATGGTCTGGTGTTAAAATTGCAGCAGTACGGTCTTCCAATCTTCCTAGTGAAGATAATAAACAACTATCTATCAGACAGGACGTTCCGAGTCTTTCTGAATGGCATCACATCGGATGCTTTCAACATCGGTGCCGGGGTTCCACAAAGAAGCATCCTTGGCCCCATTCTATTCAATCTGTTCACCTCCGATATGCCGGCTCTCCCTAATGGTGGATCGTTGTCTCTGTTTGCAGATGACACATCCATCGTCTACAAGGGTAGGGTCATCGGAGCTCTGACTGCCAAACTTCAGAGAGGCCTAGACGTCCTGTCTGAATATTTCAACAGCTGGAAGATCCGTATCAACGCGGAAAAAACCCAGGTCTTCATCTTTCCACACTCAACATCTTCCAGACTTGTTCCGTCGGTAAATAATAAGATCTGCCTGAACGGCACAGTGGTGGAATGGTCGAAAGGGGTAGTCTACCTCGGCTTAACACTAGACAGCAAGTTGATTTTCAGGGAGCACGCTGATAAAACCGAAAACCAAGTGTAACATGCTTATAAGATCCCTGTATCCACTCATCAACAGGAGGTCTACCCTGTCCCTGCAAAATAAGCTTGCTGTCAACAAACAAATCACCCTTCCCGTAATTGAGTATGGCATGCCAATCTGGGAGAGTTGCGCCAAATGCCATCACCTCAATCTCCAAAGGATCCAGAACAAGATTCTTAGGATGGTCCTAAACAGTCCCCCGTGGACAAGAAATTCCGAGATTCACCTCCTGGCTGGAATTCAGACATTAGAAGAACGGAGATTATTCATCCTGGAAAGGTTCAGAGACACCTGTCTGAGATCAAATCATCAGATCATACGTGATCTAGCACGTTAGGTTAAGTTATACTCGTAGTTAGGTAGGTTATCACTTTTTTTAAATTCAAATAAAACACATCCCCAAAGGGGTTTTCCGTAAACTAGTTGAAAAACGCAAATATTAAATTAGAATATCAAATTAAACAAAGATGAAGAGCCAGGTAGGCTAATCAATTAATATGATAAATCAATGTACTACCATAATCAACAGAAATAAACATAATTTTACTGCAAAAAAAAATCGTTTTCTTCGTCACTTGCTTTCGAGCCACGGACGGATAAGCCAATGAGCTGGATCACCGAAGTGAAGCAATCGGTTAAGTTGCGTGAGTAAAACCCCTGTACGATACAAGCAATAAGTGACGTCACTACTTGCGTTTACGTTGATTTTTTGGATTACTAATACAACCAAATTTCACGATATGCTTCACCTCTTTCTGTACCTCATTGCGGATAAGCGTCAAACACGACGTATGAGTGGAACAGCACGCATCGCACCAATACGAAGACGACGGACGACGACGAAAACACTCACATCGACCGGAGGAAAGGCTTCCCGCAATAGGCAGCATGATTAGGCCGCCGTCATCCGGTCGACATCGACTTGCACTGGTGTGGCCACCATTTGAAAAACAACCGGCCCTTTTCAGGACCACCAATTCAAAAAACGGACAGAGCTAAGAACTAAATGATCAACATATTTATTCCGTCCACTAGTGGTCCTACGTCAACTTTCCGTTCGTGCCCCTAGGCACAGACCCTTCTTCTTTTTAGCATCAAGAGATTACAATTAAAATGATACAATTTTTCTTAAAACTGAGCATGAGCATGGACATCGACGACCATACATTTCAACATCTGTACAACATCCGGAAAATCCATATTTTTGAGGTCAATAACGGCGCCGGCCACGTCCTTATGGTCATTGGGGAGGGAAAGGATTGTTATTTCAACAACCGTTGTTACTAGGGACCGAGTATACCTCTGCATCTCCCCGGTTGTCACGGGAAGAACGTTTTTGTTAGTGGGAAGGGTAAGTTAGATCTGGATTCACATTGGAATGTGATGCGATCTTTTAAAACCTGTTAAACAAATGACGCGATCCTATCAACTCAGTTATGGAAAGAGGCTTGGTTTCACGATCTTCTGCTCAGTATGCAAAAACTAAGGCCACTCTAAGGCCACCGTTTCCCTTACAGCATAACAAGCTGCGACCGACGATCGTTCATTATCGGTTACAAGAAGCTATTACAATTAAATGAAATCCTCCAAAGTAGTTAACAATGTCACATTGGTCTACATATACTTATTGCTTTTCTGAATCGTTTTTCCAATTTCTGAAATTAATGATTTTCTACAATAGAGGCCTGGATATATTAACTTAGCACGCTATGTCTGAAAGAACTTTTTTTGCAATTTTTATGTACCTGAGTTTTTTCTTCACAGGAATTTAGTATTGATCCTAACAATCAAAAATATTTCATCTTGGGTTTATTGAGAAAAAGTGTTTTGAAGTACACTTAGCCGTTTATGAAGACGAATATGGACTATCTACTATACACAACCTGTACGGATCGAAACAAATTCAGCTGATAATGATTCAAAAGAGATTAAAGTAGTCAAACAAAATACTATATTTCAATGGTACAGTAAGATTCCCTCTTCGGTACCGAAAGATATCGTAGCCTTTTTATGATTTCATAATGTTTAAATTAATAAAATAATTCAAATCTTGCAAAAATCTATTATTTGACATTTTACAATATGGAATTTCGGGGCTACTGGAGGTTTCGGTAAACCAACTTTCACAAAAAAGACCTATGAACTCATCCATAAGTTCATCATCGAAACAATGTCGCATCATAGTATCCATATTGTCCAAAACCTTTAGTTGATGATCAAAATTGCATTCTTCCAACACGTTAATCAAGCAATGGCGTTTATCAAGTACCTACAATGGAAACCATCGAATCCAAATTGCGCGTGCCGAGTCGCATTTGTGGCAGTCACCCCATTTGAAACATTATTGGAATTGTATAAACTATTAGGACTGATGGGTCGCGACTCATAGATTGAGAAACGCTGCTCTAATGGTTTTGGCAACAAAGTGATCCTTAATTTCGTCAGCCGGTTCGGAGAGATTCTGAAGTTTCCGGTTTTCACTACATGTATGACGTTTCCCAGGAGAAAACTGCGTCAGACATGATTTGCAAATTTCTACACGCCCGCAGAATTCGACAGTCAAAATGGTTTGAACTTCTTGTTAACATCTTTCTCCTGGATATATTAGACCCTCGATCTGAAAATGACACGTTCCATTCATGTGTTTTGGAATGTGAAGACTGTTCATTACTTGTCGCCATGTGCTTTCCACACGGTTGTCATAAGATTTAATTACAAAAATAAAATGTTTTTGTTGCTTATGAAATCAATACTACCACACATTGATTTCATGTGATAACTTATCGAAATCAAAGAGATTCTGTTTCCAACTAGTGTATTTACGTGTATGACACATGAATTGCACGGGATCTTACTATAAGGATGAGAAGAGTACCTAAAGAGTCAAAAAATAGAAGGCAACAGCGAAGAAAGAAGACTTGTTAGTGGAGTTAGGTTCTCCTAACAAAATCATCGAAATTATCAACCGTGAGTATGTGAGTATTGTTTGCAGGAAATTATTTGTTTAAATGAAGGGATTACTAAACACACTTGAAAAATAACTAATTTTACACGTGACGGAATCCGTCTTTGACATAAAAGAAGAGACGTAAACAAACATGTCATGTAATGTTTAGTGCTCCGAGACTGAAAAGTTTGTTGGTCAACGAAAAGTACGTTTGATTGAGCTATATTTTGCGTCTGTTATGGCTCAAATTTATGTGAAAATTTACGCTCGTTTGTCACTCTCAGAGCACCTAAATTTACATGATTTTTTTTTTCTAAGTGTGCAGTTTGAATTTGACTGAACAGAGTACTGAATTCTTGAGGTCTAAACTGGAGTCGCTTTGAATGTTTGAAAGTGGATAGGACTGATCATATGATTTTAATTCTAGAACGAAAATGAATTAAAATGTAGACCGTAGTAATGTTTTGAGTTTCAAAGGTATTGGATAATATATTTTTCTGTTTGTACGATACTATTTGAATATAATATGCATGACTACGATTTGCTCAAATGAAATTCCGTTATCTTTTTCAAAGCAACAAATAAAATCTAAATCCAATAGTTATCAATCTAATATGCTACAATGTCTTTCATCAAATTCATGTGCATCACGCATAAATTTAGCATGTCTGGTACAACATATTCATTTGTTCATTTCATGATTATAAATCAAGCACATGACTTTGAAATGATTATAAATCAAACACATGACATGAAATTCATGTGTGCTGTAAGCGTTAAGGTATGGCTGATTTCATAAGTTATACATTTGAAATTAATGTGTTTGCCACATTGCACCAATTCAAATGCGAAACACATGAACGGCGCGTGTAGATTTTTTAAAGTGTGTAACATGCGTGAACACGGTATTTTTTTAGGAGGCGAACTCTCATTTTTTAGGTCTTCCACCCTGCTCATGCCGTTGATCACATTTCATAAGGGAAGCGTAAAAGGGAAGGATATATCGCAACAAATTCTCTCTATCATACCTGTTTTCTAAGACATGGAGTATAAGTTGTTCCATCAACGACCTGATGAGACAGCATAGAGAAGTTACATTCAAATTCAAATCCCTGTCCAGAAATTTTCCCTTGATTTTGTTGAGCTTCGATGAAATCCTTCAAACTTTCCTGATGATCTAAGAACTTCTTTGAAGTTCGCAGAACGTCTCTGAGTTTGTCATTTTTTTATCTGGATTTCTCAGATATTTCTTAAAGTTCACAGTACTTTCCTAATGTTTGTGAATTTTCCCTGTGATTCACAGATCATCCTAAAATTTGCAAAAATTTCCTGGTGTTTAAAGAACTTTTTGCAGAGCATCATTAAAATTCATATAATGTTGCTATAGTTTACAAAACTCTCTTATCTTCGTAGAACTTACCAGGAGGACATTAAACTCGCCTGAAGCTCACAAAATGTCCCTGAATATGGCATAATTTTTCTGAAGTTTGTAGAACTTCCCTCCCTGAAGTTCAATGAACTTCTCTGAAAGTTGCTAAAACTTCAGAACTTTCCTAAAATTCACCACAGTTCCCTATAGTTTGCGGAATGTCTTAGAAAGTCGCTGAACCTTCCTGAAAGTTTCCTTAGAAAAAATAAGGGAACTGCAAGAAGCTCTAGCAATTCTTTAGTAATTCAAAATGAGGGCTACCTAATCTTACTGGGCAAGAGTTTCTAACCTCGTGTGGCTTTCATTCCTGTATTATGGCCATTATTGGTTAAACGCTTCTCAAACAAATTTGCCATGGTTGCCAGAATTTATTTTCGATCTCGCCGTTGAGTCAAACATCTTTATTTATTTTTAAAAATCCAAACAAATTTACCACCTCTCAGGATTGCAAACGCCACCTTCGCCACCTACTGAGTACGGGACACAACAATTTCTCCTGGATTAATTCAATCAACTTTTCAACCTTACTTGACTGAATTTATTCAATTCGTAATAGTTTGGTATCGTCAATAGTCCATATACGCCTTCATAATCAGCGTTTTAAACTTCAAAACACTATTTCTCAAAAAACCCAAGATGAAATATTTTAAAACCATCACAGATTTGCTTGTTAGAATCAATACTAATATCCTGTGAAGAAAACACTGAGGTACATTAATGTTGCAAAAAAAGTGCCTTCAGACATATCGTGCTTAGTAATGTAATGAGGCTTGGGTTTTAACCCATTGTCTACTACTCATTAAGCAAAAAAAGTTGCTATATAGCCACCGTACCCCTTACATTACCACAATCTACGACCGACCTAACAAAAAGTTATTCAAATGAATCGACGTCTCTGAAAGCAGCCAACAATGTCTTCCAAACTGGATCACGCATACACCCTTTCCGAAATTCATGGTTTAAACAATTCAACTATTGGTCATTAGCTGCGCTTTATGCTATCGGAACCCAACTATGGAGCGGCCTCCCTTAGCTCAGTCTGTAAAGGCACAGCTACAAAGCAAGACCATGCTGGAGGTGGCTGGGTTCGATTCCCGGTTCGGTCTAGGAATTTTTCGGGTTGGAAAATTTCTCGACTTCCCTGGGCATAGAAGTATGATTGGACTTGCCACACAATTATACCAATGCAAAAATGGTACAGGCATCGAAAGCTCTCAATTAATAACTGTGGAAGTGCATCTAGAACACTAAGTTGAGAGCACGCAATAAGCTAATATGCGATATGCAATAAGCTTAAAATGCGAAGAAGAAGAAGAAGAAGAAGAAGAAGAAGAAGAAGAAAGAAGAACCCAACTATGGTGGTTTATTATGTTGTGGGAGAGCATAGGATTATACCCATGATATTCTGCTCACTAAGCAAAACCGATCCAGGGTTATCGAGCATCTCACAACCACAACACTCTACAACAAATTATGGTTAAGTTTTCACTTGGTATGTAATATATAATAAAAATATAATAGGACCTGTGATTTATTCAAACTCAAACTCCTATAGTCCTTGACTATAGTTTTAAGATATATTTTATAGTGAACAAGAATCCTTGGCTCTGTAAAGTTAATTCGGTTGAGTCTTATCAAACAAATTAATAAAAAAAAAAATAATCAAACTTCAATTCAGATCGCATTGTCCTGGAAATCGTTTGAACCTCAATCGAAGCTTATCTTTATGGAGCTAACAATATCCACAGTTCCGGAATTTCCTAAGTTTAATTAAGCTCTTACTACCATCAATTTGTTAGAAATTCTCCACTCAATTTACTACTCAGGCCCATTCATTGACAAACTTCAAGAAAGTGCAATTTCCCCTTCCCCTCACCCCTCTCTACCCCATTGCTCTAATCAACCAAGTCGTGCTCCAGTTGTTAAGGCAGGCACCTCTCAACAAAAAAACAAACGAAACTCCCGAAACGAAATTAGGAGCAAACATTTGTCTGGTTAATCACCCGCCCGAACGAAAATGACATGTAACGGAAGTTGAAAATTGACTTCTCACCAAAATCAGCCGCACTCAACTAGAGACGCCAAAACAAAAACATACTACCCAAGAAGGAGACGACTCTGGACCCTTCCCCACCGAAAACGCCAGCCGAAGCAGGCGAGTTGGGAAAAATGGCAGCTCCCAATTGCGAACGGAATGTGCCTTCGTTGATGACGTGCTAGGCTCTGCGGAGTGTGTAGGCAGTTTTGGTCATTTTGGACTCCCTGCTACCAACGGACCCCGACGCAAGATCGTTATGATTGAAATGGAAAAAAAAAGAAGAAGCAAAATGAACCATTTAACAGGCAGTCAAAGGCGCGGAACGTGGTACTGATGGTGATGATGATGACGAAGAAGCAGGAGGATGGAATTTGACGGCGGTGGTGTGGTTGGAGCGATAGTTAAAGCGAATGAGAACACGAGCGAAAAAAAAAAACCTGTGATGAACTTAATCGTCCGGAACACATGTGTAACAATCGTTTAAACTGCTGCTTTCGACTGGCGGTCGGCCGGTCGGTGGCTTTTCCTCTGCTGCGCGACGCTTAGATTTGGGCTTTGTGCGGAAATTGGGGTTCGTCACTTGAACGACGTGTGTGACTGCGCGTTGAAATCTTTTGTTATTTGCTGCGAGTGTGTGTGTTTTTTTACGATCAGCGAGAGTGACGACATATTCGAGAGTGAAATTAGGGCCACCACGATGGATTTGAAAATTAGACGACTGCAATTTCGGGTAATTCAATTGATGTGATTCCGTTGGGGCCATCCACAGGGGAAGGGGTACGATGAAACGTTATTTGTGAGGTATGGGGGAGGGGAACTAATCTTAAACGTGACATCACATTTGATGGCGTTTCAAAAAATAGATAGAAAAATTTGATTTCTTTAACCAAGTAAAAATAGCGGCGCCGGTGGTGTAGTGGTAAGCGTGATTACCTCTCATCCCAGCAGGCCTGGGTTCAATCCCAGTCGGCACCGTCCTCTCCTTCCCTTCGGAAGGGAAGTAAAGCCGTTGGTCCTCGGTTCATGAGTTGATGGGTCAATAGGTAGGGTCCAGGTGTGGGAGCTGCCTTCCTGGCGTCGGTAGCTTTGGTGCTAAGCACGGGAATCAAGATCGACGGAAACAAATCAAGAAAAAAAAAATCTAATCTATAGCAAGATTGACTATTAAAATTGAAAAACAAAACATCAAAAATTGCTACTAGTTTAATTAATATAAGAAGTAAAATATCAAAAACAATAGTAAAAATAGATGCAGTTAGAGCAAAGTCAGTTGATATCGTACCCAGGCATGGAACATCATTTGCATTAATTTCATACATTCCTTTACATTCATTTACCTCTAACTTTTTTCATCAACAGCATTCCGCAAAATGATGTACAGATCTTTTGTTGGTTTTGTTATTAGCTACAACTTTTGCTCATAATTCAAATATGTATCTCTTATGCATCACGAACTAGAGTGGGCAGAACTTGTTACTGTTTTTCAGTGAATGTACAATACATTCACTGAAAAACAGTAGTGGCTTCTGTTCGCTCTGGTTCGTCATGCATAAGAGATACGGATTTGACTTGTTTACAAAAGTTGTAGTTAATAACAAAACCTACAAAAGCTCCATACATCATTTTGCGGAATGCTATTGAAGAAAAACATAGAGGCAACTGAATGTAAATGAATGCACGAAATGAATGCAAATGATTGTCCATGCCTGATCGTACCAATATCTTATTAATAATTTTCTTTTGTTATTAAATTGTGGTATAATGAATTCAAGAGCTAGTTTTGATCTGATAGCAGAATGAGATATAAAAGTAAAATGTGACATTAATTAGCCATGAATTTTAATATTCTATTTTTAACAAATTAATTTCGTATTTTGCTAGGGGAAATGGATCTAATGTCGGCCCGAATGCTCCTAATTTGGGACCATACATAGGTTAAGTACAGCACTTTCCTGAAAGCATCCGAGAACCCAAAACTATAAGCAATTCAACAAATCCAAGAAACAGCAACGACACTATCGACAGGAACTTCAGTCGATATCAGCAAGAATAAGACACTCCAGCACCAACAACAACAGCAACAACAACAACAGCAGAACTGCATCCCAACAGAATAATCATATTTCTGTATATCAGCATTCCCATTCCTTTCCACGAGGCGACCATCCATTAGCGACAACGAGACGGTTAGCAGCAGAAGACAAAATATAGATAGCATATAAGTAATAATTCGCGCACTTAGCGTTTTTCATTAAACCCTTTAGTATATACCACGTTGTAACTCTTTGCTTTGGAATAATAAATCATTCTAGTTCAGACCTTCAGTCGAGTAAATTCGTAATTCTAATCTAATTTATTTTTTTTTAAAACGCCCCCCGAAGGCCCAAACTAATAACTCATAAATTTAGCAATCGACTAAATTTACAATAGCAACCAAAAATATCCATAAATACCGTCCCAATGACGCGTTCATATAGTTAAATTTGATAAATAGTAGATTTCTAGTGATGGGCTTAATCTTAGATCCACAGACCAACCACTCTATCTTGCCACATACATCTTATTATTCAAGGATAATAAAAAAAATTATAAAAAAAGAGTGGAGTCATGTTTTGGAGGGGGGGGGGGAGGGTCATGTTATAATGATGTTTTTTTTTTTGGAAAACTTGTAAGTCGTTAAGTATTGTTTGGATTTAGTTACCGTCAAAGGATGAAATGTTGGGAAATAATAATACTTTAAATAAAAAATATAAAAATACACTTACACCTACGGTCAATAAAAAAACACGAAAAGCCGAACTTGGTTTACAAACTTGCCGAATTTGACATGTTGTAACTTTGTTCTGATATGATCAATTAAGCTGAAATTTTGGCACAGAACCACAAATATGCTGGATTTTGCGTGAAAAAAAGCCAAACTTCTTGATACTCCTAGAGAAATTGGCGATATGGTTCTTCTTCTTCTTATTCGCATTTTAAGCTTATTGCTTAGCGCATATTAGCTTATTGCGTGCTCTCAACTTAGTGTTCTAAATGCACTTCCACAGTTATTAATTGAGAGCTTTCGATGCCAATACCAATGCATGAATTTGTATATTGTGTGGCAAGCACAATGATACTCTATGCCCAGGGAAGTCGAGAAAATTTCCAACCCGAAAGATTCCCTCGACCGGACCGGGAATCGAACCCGCCGCCTCTGGCGATATGGTTATAAATGTTTAAAATAATAGCGTTTTTGATATTCGAAATATTTCAAGATCCTTATATTAAATTATTTTTCGTTTACGCAAAATTCACCATAGTTTGGTTCTGCATAAAAATATTAGCTTAATTGAATATAACAAAACAAAATTACATAAAAGTTGGCTAATTTATATGAAAATCCACCTATGCTTTTTTTTTGGCTGCAGGTGTTAAAATTTATACGAAAATAAAATATTGAAGTTTTTTTTTAAGTTTTACAATCAGTCATTGTAAAACATGTTCAGCTAAAAAAGAACAAGATATTTATATTTAGATTTGAGATTTAAGGTGAAAGTCGATGGAATCCACAAATGGCCGCTATTTGGTTTATTTTGCCTTACCACTTCGAATTTTTGGCAGCACAGATCTCAGAAACTAAAAGAATTCCGTGTGCCAAATTAAAATCACTCTTTTGCTGAACTGCAGTCATGTCATTAGAATTTCATGCACGGAAACTTTGTAGTTTCTGAGATTCGAGGCGCCAAAAATTCGAAGTGGTAAGGCAAAATAAACAAAATAGCGGCCATTTGTGGATTCCATCAACTTTAACCTTAAGAAAACAATTATATTACCCCGAGTATTACACAGCAACACCATATTTAACAATTCAAAAACAAAAACAAAACAACAAGTAAAAAAACATATGAAATTAAACGAAAAAAAACCTCATTCCAAAATTGAGAAGACATTTTCTTGTTCATTAGAAACATCTGTTTCATATGTTTCTTCCAGCCGATCTTCGCTTTCTTGCATGAAGTCCTCTGAGAGTAACATTTGCAATTTTTCTGTCGTCAAAACCCTTGACTTTTTTTGCGGAATTTTTATTAATCCTAAAAGAATATTTATTTACTTTCACATTGTTTACCTGTGATTTCAGGATCAGAACTAAGCAGCAGTCTATTCAGTTCATCCATGTTGTATAGCTTCTTCTGACAACTGCCCTATTTGTAGCAGTGCATGTTCTATAACTGTGGATTAAAATTTAATGCAGAATTGGAGTCATCGGATACCATGAATAAGTCGAACGTATATCGCCGCCGTTTCTTGAGTAAATGTTTCTAACTTTTCCGTATCAATTTTAAAACCACTAGCTAGTGTCTCCAATATAACTTTAAGCTGGTAGATCAAATTAAACTCAACACCTTTTATTAGATCAGTGGTTTCCGGATCAGCAAAGAATCTTAATCTCGAAGACACGAGTCGAATGGATTATTATGGTCGTAGTTTGTCCTATGATAAGGAACTGCTAGGAGTGGCGAGTGGCGGAAGCGTCTGGGTAGAGCATTCAGTGGAATTTGTTCGAGAAGTGCAGGACAATCGATGGATCCTTTGATGAGGTCAAAGACAAACAAGCGTTGCATGTTGACTCGCCTGGCAGAAAGAGGTTGGAGTTTAATCAGCTGGTATCGATCGACATAGAGAGGATCGTTCCAAGGAAGTTGACGAAGAGCGGATCTTATGAACCTTTTCTGCACACGTTCGATCGTCAGAGTCTGTGTTACGCAATACGGCAACCAAACTGGTGCAACGTACTCCAGGATACTGCGCACCAACGAACAGTAGAGTGTTTTTAGAGCATATACATCGGTGAAGTCAGAGCCGTGTCGACGGATGAATCCTAATACCGAAAAAGCTTTGGCTTAAATAAATCCTACATGACCTCAGCTTTGAATCGATGGTGACTCCCAGATCGCAGATCGAATTTACCCGTTCGAGTGTCTCTGCGTCCATATAGTACTGATGGTGAGTTTGACCGATACAGCGAGTGAAAGATACTATCTTGCACTTCTTGCTGTTAACGCGCATGCCTTTGTCACCGCACCAGTAGTAGTAAAATTTACGTTTATTTTCTGGGTTTTATGTTTCAACATTTGATTTAACATTTCAATTGGTTAGCCTTTGGCTCTTCATCTTTGTTCTAGTTAATTGGTTATTCTAATGTGATGATTGCGTTTAGCGCTAATTTACAGGATACCCTTTGTGGGATTGTTTTGGTTTGAATTTAAAAAATTTGATAACCTACCTACTTGAGCACCTAACTACTTATACTAGGTTGCCAAATCACGAATGATCTGGTGGTTTGATCGCAGACAGGCGACTCTGAACCTTTCCAGCGTGGAAGTCTTTCGCTCCTCGAGTGTTTGAAGACCGGCCAGGTGGTGAATCTCAGAATTACGAGTTCGCGGTGGACTGTTAAGGATCATTCTGAGGATCTTGTTTTGGATCCTCTGAAGCTTTAAGTGGTGGCACTTAGCACAACTCTCCCAGATTGGCATACCATACTCAATAGCCGGCAGAATGATTTGCTTGTGGACAGCAAGCTTGTTTTTGAGGGACAGGGTGGACTTCCTGTTTATCAGAGGGTAGAGCGGCCTGATCAAGATGTTACACTTGGTGGATGTCTTGTCCACAAGGGATCGGAATAGCAATTTGCTATCGAGGGTGAGACCAAGGTAGACTACTTCACTCGACCATTCAATGGGAGTGCTATCAAGATGGACCTTGTTGTTAGCAGGTGGAACAAGCCGCCGAGGTGAATTCGAGTGTGGGAACAGAATGGTTTGTGTTTTAGCTGCATTGATACAAATCTTCCAGCTCTTAAAATAGTCGGACAAAACATCCAGCCCTGATTGTAGTTTACTCGCCAGAGCACGGATCACTCGACCCTTATAGATGATGGAGGTGTCATCTGCAAACATTGACAGGATACCACCACCCGGCAGGGGAGGAACGTCTGACGTGAAAATGTTGAATAGGATAGGCCCAAGCAGGCTACCTTGAGGGACCCCTGCATCAACGTTGAACGTATCAGAGGAGACATTGTTCAAGTAGACCTGGAATGATCTGCCCGACAAGTAGTTTTTGGTGATCTTCACGAGGTAGTTCGGAAAGTTGTATCGATGCAGCTTGTACACTAGACCATCATGCCAGACATTGTCGAACGCCTTCTCGACGTCCAACAATGCCATGGCAGATGTATGGGAAACGGACTTGTTCCGCTTGATGATGTTAGTAGCCCGTGCGAGTTGGTGGATGGTAGAGTGGCCTTTCCTAAACCCGAATTGCTCTTTGAGAAAGATGTTATTATCATTTGAAAACACCAGCAGACGGCTGAGTATCAATTTTTCGAATAGCTTCGAGATGGAGGACAAGAGGCTGATGGGGCGATAGCTTTTGGCACTGGTAGGGTCTTTGCCAGGTTTGTGAATTGGAATAACTTTGGCTAACTTCCAGCATGCAGAGAAGTAGCCAAGCATTAAACACTTGTTGAAGACCACTGCAAGGTGCTTGAAGAAGTCAACACTCAAGTTTTTCAGCTCGAGGTTGACCACTCCATCGACACCAGCGGCCTTCATGTTCTTTGTTGATTTAATCGCTGCTATCACCTCATCAGCCGATATTCTACTTTCGTCAGGGACAACTACGGGGGTGGCAGCGACACTAGCCATTGCCTGTGATACTGCAGGCTCGTGGGGACTCACCATGGCGTGGCCAAGGTTATGTGAATTTTCAAAGTGTTGTCCAAGAGCATTGGCCTTTTCAAATGGGGTTATTAGTAAAGATGGGTCCGAATTTTGGTTAGGAGAGGAAAGGGGAGGAATGGGCCTCGGCTTATTTTTCAAAATCTTTGCCATTTTCCAGAATGGCTTAGCACAATCTGGGAGAGAGCGAATCTTGTTTGCAAAATCGATATTTCTGAGATCCACCATCCTGGCTTGGATGATTTTGCTCAAACGGTTGCAATTGGTCTTCAGATTAGGCAGCCCAGTACGCTGGTACTGCCTACGGATCGTGTTGCGGAGTCTAATGAGGTCTTTAGTAGGCCTGTCAAGGTTCAGAGTGTTACTCACCTGTCTGGATACTGGCACATGTAGCTCCCTGGCCCGGGAAATTGCTTGATCGATGGAGCGCAGACACCGGTCAACATCTTCGGACGATTCCGGTTGGACATCGTAGTCTACAGCTGTGTCGACGCAATGTTGGAACTGACCCCAGTCAACACGATGATAGTTGCGCCGGAAAGCTTCAAATCGATTTACGGAGGATCCCACCTCAGTCACCACCGGGTAGTGGTCCGAGCTGAGTTCCTGATAGGTGATAGGTTGAGCGATGTTGTTGCCCATGTTGCTGATGAAGATATCGATGGTAGCGTGAACACCGGACCGACTCAACCGGGTGGGAGTTTCCGGACTCAAGATGTTGTACTGCGCTTCCTGCAGGTCGTTGTTCAGGATGGTGCCGTTTTGATTGCGCCGATTGTTGCCCCAAGCTTGATGTTTGGCGTTCAGGTCGCCAGCGATGATAAAGTTTTCCCGTCGTCGTGTTAGCTTGATAATATCTCGTCGCAGATCTGCTGCTGATCCGTCCCTGATGTTGACTTGTTTGGGGCAGTAAGCCGCGACGATGGTGATGGGGCCGATAGGAGTAGAAACTTCCACCCCTACGGCTTCGATGATCTTCAGCTGAAAGCTGGGCATCAGTCGACAGCAGATGTTTCTCCTTATTGCAATAGCCACTCCTCCTCCTCGAGAGTTGGTTCGATCTAGCCTCACGAGCCGGAAATCGGGAAGGTAGACGTTTGTTTCAGGCTTCAGGTGGGTTTCAGTTATGATGGCAATGTCGATGTTTCGTTCATTGAGAAACTCAACAAACTCGATGTTTTTGCTCTTCAAGGAGCAAGCGTTCCAATTTACGATCTTGATGGTTTCACGGTCCATACTTAGTGACAAGGGACAGGGCAGCATGAAGCTGTTCAGATCGAGTCTTGCATGTGCGCATGATGATGATGACCTCGGCCACGAGCGTCACAAGTTCCTCCGAGGTGAACGGAGAATCGTCGACAGGCTCACCTGAGACAACACCAGCGTATGATAAACCAGGGGCGGTGGAGGGACCTGGCATTGGCTGGGCAGCAGCAGCAGCGAGACGATGCTGGACTGTTCGATTGTTAGGAATACTCACATGCTTGACTTGTTGGTTGTTGAGCGGAAGTGGTTCTAAGTTCGGAACATGTCGACGGGGCTGGAGAGCTGGGTACTGGACTTCCGTGCGTGCAGGAGGCGAACGATGATTACGGAGGCGACCGGGCTGATTATTGATCGTAGCCTTCCGACGGATATTGATGAACTCCACTCGCTTGGGACATCCGCGATTGGAGGCTTGGTGGTTTCCACCGCAGTTGACACACGTTGGCTCGATGTCATCATCTTGCTCACAGGACGCAGTCGAGTGAGTTCCAGCACACTTGCCGCAGATAGTCTTCATATGGCAGTTTTTGGTGCCATGGCCGTAGGAGAGGCAGTTCATACACTGCGTAACATCACGATGTTGGGATTTGTAATGCTCCCAACTGATGATGACCTGAAACAGGTCCCGGATTTTGGATCTCAGAGCCGCTAGACTGGTGGATCCCTTCGTGAAGTGCACCAGGAACAACTGGTCACGGAAGCTGGTGTTGTGGTTGGAACGCCGGTTTATTGGCCTCAGGTTTGAGCCCAAGCCGCTCCAGCTCGGATTTAACCACAGCCGCCTCAAACGACGGTAATCCACGCAATACCAGCTTCAGTGGCTTGCTCGATGGCAGATCGTGCGTGAAGAAGTCAACGTTGTTTTCCTTTAGGAAACATCCTGTTTGATTGTACTCCTCCAGGCTGGAGCACATGATTTTGGTGCCGATGCTACAAAGCTTGAAGCGAGGCAGCAGCTTGTGTTTTGCCAGTTCGGCACGCAGCTTGGCAACATCCTTCTCCGGCGTGAAAAGCGGGGGAATCCGCTCTCTTGCAGCGATGGGAACGACGTTACCATCGCCATTTTCTTCGGGGAGCACCGCAAACTGGTTGGCTTGCAGTACCCGTTTTCCGGCGTCATCCTGCGACGTGCTGTGCTGGATTACCACCTTCTTTGAAGGGCCCGCTGCTGAATCATTGGTACGTTTACGCACCATTTGTTTCGTGTTGGCAAGTTGCAGTAAACTTGCCAGAACGCGCGAAGGTGGCGACGCTTCCACGGCGCAACGCGACAGCACAAACCGAATCGAAGCGAGAACTCGAGCGAAAAAGAAAACGAACTGAACAGCTCAACAGTCGAGCAAAGAGTCCTGTGTCACCGCACCAGATAAGCATGACGTTTATATCCTCCTGCAAAGCGTCACAGTCTAAAGACGAGGCAATGATGCGATACACTTTGAGATCATCGGCAAAGGAAAGTTTGAATGATGAAAGTAGTATGCACAGGTCGTTAATAAAAATGTTGAAGATTAGAGGACCGAGAACGCTACCTTGCGGTATACCAGACATGATGTTGAATGAATGGGATCGTGCAGAGTTAACAACCACATAAGCATTTCGATTCGATAAGTACGACAAAAGCCACTCTGTTATCCAATCGGGGAATCCTATGTGCCTCATTTTATCAGTGACTAGAATGTGCGGTACAGTATCGAACGCTTTAGCAAAATCAGGAGACAGTTTGGTGACGTAACACATCAGATTTGCTGTTGTAAACCGATGTTTCATGAACCCGGGCTGGCTCTCTGAGATAATCGAGGAAGAGGCATTATACAAGACCTTGTGGACCAACTTTTCCAAAACCTTGCTTAGGCAGCAAAGTTTAGACACCTCACGATAATTATCCACGCGATTACAGCTGCCAGATTTATGGATTGGTACTATCGATGCCGTTTTCCACGCAGTTGGAAAAGTCCTGTCCTGCAGCGAACGGTTGAACAATCGAGCGATTGGAGATGTTAGTGTGGACGAACATTTTTTCAATAACAGTGGAGGAATGCCGTCTTTCCCAGGCCCTTTGTTCGTTTCTATATCTTCAAAAGATTTTTGAATTTCCTCTGAAGAAAACTGGAGAACAGGTAGCGTGATGTTATGTGTAGTAATATGGGCATTAGTGAACACACTTTCAAAGAACGTCGCAAACAGGTTAGCAGCTTCAGCGTTGGTGCAAGCATGAGTTCCGTCGTAATGAACGGGTGGAAGATTTCTGTTTCCTAACAAAATCCCAGAAAGATGCAGGGTTTTGTTTCACACAAGATTCAATTCTCGATACATAGTTTCTATATGACGAGAAAAGAAGTTCCTTGTACGACGTTTCCACTTCGCGGAGGTTAACTTTGTCACTATTAGTCCTTGTTAAGAAGAACCGTTTGCGTGATTTCCTGAGATTATTCCGGAGATGTCTCAGCTCGGTAGTCCACCATGGTTTGCTGAAAACTGAGGTAATGGGTCGCCTTTTCCGAGGTACATGCTCGATAAAAACGCCGTACAGCTTTTCATAGAAAACTGCAAGTTTTTCGTCCACTATTCTGTTCTGCAGTAGAAGATCCCAGTCGATACCAGCAAACGCGTTGTTTAGGAGATCGTAGTCGCATGCTTTAAAATCGAAGTTGAAACTCTCGTCTTGGTCGTCCATTGCAGCCAGATCGTCGCTGCTCTCGTCGAGTAGTAAAATGAATGGCTCGTGATGATTGTCTACGGGTAACAGGGTGCGATGACGTCTAGATGCTCAGGTAGGTTAACGAACACGAGATCGAGAAGTCTACCGTTCATGTTGACGAAACTGTTTATCTGCTGGAAGCCGTTAACAAACATATTTTCGATGAGGAATTGTTCGTGTTCCGAATAAACGTTTGAGGGAATGTAACCATTTATATCACCATCCAAATGCCAGCGCAAATTCAACAGGTTAAAGTCACCCAGTGATAGAATAATGTCACCTTCTGAAGAGCGGATTGACATATGCTGAACTGCTTTTGCATGAGCTGAATATAAGTCGGAGCATGAATTCGGCGGAAGGTAAATGGTGACGATGTAAAGCGAACGATGCCCCAACCTTACGCAAACTGCCACTTGTTCCAGTTGGTCGCAGTTCGGCAAAGTGACAGGTTCACAAACGATGTTGTTTTTGACCGTGACGAGCACTCCTCCTCCACGCGAGTACTGACTGATCAATTCACTGCGGTCACATCTGAATAAGGTGTAATCCGAAGAGATTTCATGATATTATGTTGGTAAATTACCAACAACTGACTGTAAAACATATCTGGTACCTCTACATATGCAATTAGATTAACATCCAAAGTCCATAATTTTTATCCATATTCCGCACATAAGATGCATTCTGCCCCGCCCCATTCATAATAATGAGTATAATAGTCAAAAATGCATAACAAACATCAATTTTGCGTGGTTCTATGTCATACGACGGTCGTGTCTAGGGCACAACCCTTTAATTTATTTTGATAAATTCACCTATATGGACAGGCCATCTTCTTTTTCCAATATCTCGAAAGATCGCAAATAATCGCAACTGATTTTTTGCTATTATTTTCTATACATATGTACATATAATGCCTCATATACGGCTGTACAGGATATTACAGGATAAGTCAACTTTTTTATCACGATACATTTATTTTATAGTTTAAATAGCACTTGAAGACAAGATTTTCATAAACTGCTTCTACGAAGTCAAAACTAAGTGAATTCAGCTGATGTCATGTGGAATACATATTCCAATACCTGCTTGATCAGTATCCATTTTTGCAAATTAATGTGATTATCCCAACAACAAGTAGAGACATGAAAACAATGGCACTGCGGAACGATTTTTTCTAACAAACCAACACGATTCAACAACAGGAAAGTTTGAACTGATGCCACAACGCGGTCAGTTTAGAAAAAGAAATAATGAGTACAGGGCATTGTTACCCTATCTCTGAAGTATACAATGCATGCATTCAGAATCTGTTTTGGCTTATTTTGAGAAATCGACTTTTGGCCAGCTAGCGTAGAACAAATACCCCTCCGTGCGTTTGAGCACTGTGGAGCGAAAACTTCAAATTTTGCATCAGTCCAGTGCCACATAGTGGCATAGTTCTGAACTACCCGAGCAAAATTGGATGTTTAAATATTATCAAGATTATATCAAATTATGTTTTTAACATCATTAAGGTTAAACATTTTTTTTTTATTTTTTTTTTTATTAGTCGGCTCCGATTTTGCTGAAATTTTGCACAGTTGTTCCTTTTAAGTAAAATGAGATTAGATACAAAAAACCTGATTTCTCAAAAAGAGCACAAGGCGTGTGTTGAAAAACGCAAATGAAATAAACATAAATACACTGCCAAAACGGCTGGTTTGATTTCTATGATGTCTTCAAGAATGTTGTTCGAAATAATTATGCGGTCTTGTACAAATATGCATCGTTAAAAAAATGTTTTCATTGTAGAAATAAGTTGCGCTGAATTTCATGGACAGATTCGAAAGATACGAATACAAAATCGGTCATATTGCTAAGTATTCCAGGATCAATAATTGCAGAGCAATGATCCAACTTTTTCGCACTGACCAACCAGAAGAACCACCACGATTTTGCAATTACATATTCCCCAGACGTGTGCGTTAGTATTCGAACGTCTATCAGTGTGCAGATTAGGCATCATCACACGTCGTCAAAGCGTTTAATATCCGGACCTCGCCGCCGCCGTTCGTCCGCCAAAGGTAATGCGTGCTGTTGTGCACAACAGACAAGTTACCGCCCGGATACTCGTTTCGAGCGACTTTTAACCACCCGGGCAATATGTCATGAAAATTGAAATCATATTTTTACTCTCCTTTGAGCCCCAGTTCCAGTTCCTTGTCGTCGCGCAAAACTTGATCCGCGGTCGCCTAGACATCGGTCGCAACGTAAAAGGCGACCAGTTCCGAGCGAAAGCTCGTACCGAACTGCCAGGCTTTTGGTCGACACGAACGAGAGCCAACCGGCTTGCAAGTGCTGCTCCACTACGACGACGACGACGACGGCGGTGAAGGCGAGAGTGAAAGATGATCGCGCGATCGTCAGCCGAATTGGCACGAGCGATGTTGCTGAGATGACGGCGGCAGGACCAGGTAGTGGGAGAACCTGACGTTGGATCCCCTTGGCAGTAGTGGACCATCATCCGTAGTTACATCTGTCGACAGCGGAGGTGAGCAACAATTTGCTCACCCAGGGAGAGTGAGTCCCAGAGCGGAAAAGAATCCGCTTTTCGAGCTGATTGTGCTTCGCGAGAGAACCAAAAGTGCTCGAATGCTCGCGGAGGTCTTGAGTAGTGGGGTCCATATGCGGTGAATGTGAAGCACACTCAGAGTTCTGCTCTCGTTTTCGTCGATAGCTGATGGATGCGCGGGCTTCCTTGTTGCCATGTACGGTTGGGTCGACTTTCATGTGATGGTTGCGTTTATTGGGTGAGTGACTTGTCCGCCGGAGATGTGACGAACCTGGTTTCGTTCATGCTAGATGAGTGTGCAGCGAGTGCTGTTTGTGAGGGATAGATCGACACAAGATGTGTCTGTATAGAAATATACTTTTGATTGCTTAAACTCACTGAGGTTGTCTGAGCGTTTACTAAGGATTGTTTAGTTGTGTATGCCTTCGGAAAAGGTTTAATTCTGAATCAAGCTATTTGCCTCCTCAACTGACAGTTTAATATCATTGTAAAGTATAGCATTTCCAACCGAATTTAAACAATGCTGAAGATCAATCTTCAACTAGAGGTAGATGTGGATCAAGCATCGTGGTCACGTAATAATTTAGAGGAAATACCTTCAGCAACTTCAGTAGTATCAGCATTATCTCAGAATAGCAATGTTTCAGAGTACCGTAAAACGGGGTATCTTTGATAATGCGGGTTACCCAAGTAACCAACAAGCCCGCTAATTCCCCTTTTTGCAATATAAGGCTGATGCACGGCTAACATAGGGTATGCTGAGCTTTATATTAGCCACATATTTGCCTTATATTACAAAAAGGCGAATTAGCGGCCTTGTTGGTTACTTGGGTACTTTGATAGTAGAATACAATGATTAAATTTACTCTCTGCGTCTTTTCCGAAATGGAAACATTGGTTCCATATTGTAGCTTTGGGCATTTCCGGGGATATGGTATAAAGTTTTTATATTGTATGTGTTACATATTTAACAAACAAATTTAAATTCAATTTTCTTGCTTATCGCCTGTTTGAAAAAGCACTCAAATTATCACTTATGAATTGTATTTCTAATATAGCCATCACAAATTAAATGTTGTATTTTTATTGCCTCTGATGTTTTCTGATTATATACTCATTCAAAGTTGCATATTTCAAGAACTAAGTTATTTGAGTTGCGCGCATTTTCGTCTACATTCAACGAGGATTATCAAAGTAACCCAAAATCAAAATACTGATGTTCTGTCTCAAGACTAAAAAAATAGTGCAAATGATTTAATTTCCGTCAAGCATATTACTAACGAATTGACTCAAGGATCATCAGTACTTGTTTTAAAAAAAATTAAATTTGGAAAACATTAATTGATGTAAAAAATATTTAGAATATACTTCAAAAAATATAATATTACTTTGATATCTTCATCCGACAATTTGTTGTCTTAATGAATAATTCTTAGCATCAACATCAATTCATTCTTCTTAGCCTTGAGCGAATTTGAACAGAGTTTTCATTGAAGTCGAACAAATTATAAACATCGTTGAAATTGCGCATGACTGCACGTACTGGCTCGTTACCGTCGTAGTCCTGTCGCCAGCGTGGTAAGCGGAGAAATTCGGTATTCCTGAGTGCATAGCCGGGAATGTTATAGTCGATGAGAGCAAGAAGATTCGGTGCATCAAGTTCGGCGTTCAGTAGTTTCGCTACAAATACGGCTTTCGCGTTCTTCCTCCTTTGTTCCAGCGTTTCCAATCCCAGTAGTTGGCATCTGTTCTCGTAGGGTGGCAGATTAACCGGGTCATTCCACGGTAAGTTGCGAAGAGCGTATCGCACAAATTTGCGCTGAACGGCCTCTATGCGATCGATCACGGTGATATGAAACGGATCCCATATAATACAGCCTGTCTCGAGAATTGGACGAACAAGACTAACATACAGCGATTTCAATGTGTAAGGATCTTGAAACTCCTTTGTCACCTTTCCAATGAAACCAAGCTGCCGTCGTGCCTTCGCAATAACATCTACGTGGTGGTTCCTGAACGTGAGACTTGAGTCCAATGTAATTCCAAGATCACGCACTGTCTGCACGCGTGATAGGGTGGTTCCGTCGATGACATATTCATATTGAAGGAAATTTTTCTTGCGGTGGAAGCTAATGACGTGGCATTTAGGTACGCTGAGGGTCATATTGTTGGCACGACACCACAATGCAAACTTGTCCAGTGCCTCCTGGAGTCGCAGACAGTCGTCTTCGTTTTCAACGATCACATAGATTTTTGTATCATCAGCATAAATAAAGTAACATTCATTTGCCAGAAGCACAGTTGCGTCATTGATGTACAGCGAAAATAGCAACGGTCCCAAGTTACTTCCTTGAGGTACACCGGAGGTATTGCAGAGCCAGTCAGAAGTTGAAGATCCAATCTTTACTGCAAGAGTCCTGTTACAGAGATATGATTCGAGCCATTGAACGAAATTGGCAGATGAGCCCATCTTGCGTAGTTTAGCCAGAAGAATGGAGTGGTTGACCCGGTCAAATGCAGCTTTCAAGTCAGTGTATATTGTATCTACTTGCTTTCCCTGCCCCATATTTCGAAGACAGATCGAAGTGAACTCAGTGACGTTTGTGGTTACACTTCTTCCGGGGAAAAACCCATGCTGATTCGTAGATATGTGACTTTTTGTTCTGTTGAACATATAGTATATAGACGATAATTTCGAGCAATTTTGAGGAAGCACAGAGGGACGTTATTCCACGGTAACAGCTGACATCAGTTTTGCTACCCTTCTTATGAACAGGAAACATAAAGGACGACTTCCAGTCTGTTGGAAACTTGGCCACGCTCATGGACAGGTTGAAGATGCACAGCAGTGGTTCCAGTAGTTGAACGGAGCATTTTTTTTATGACACATGCAGGAATTCCATCAGGGCCAGGATTGTTCGACGACTTCAGTTTTTTGACAGCCTTGATGAAATCTTCTGCTGAAATCTCAAAGGTGTCCAGCTCAATCACGTCAGTTGGAGTGAAGTCAAGGGGATCAGCAGCATCCTCATTCACAGGCGAGCCTTCAAAAACGGAACGGAAAAACTCAGCAAAAAGTCCACACTTTTCCGAGCTAGTGTGTGCCACTTTCTGATCTAAGGACATAGAAGTTGGAAGACCAGTTTCCTTTCGCTTTGAATTAACAAAATTCCAGAAACATTTAGGATTTCGCTTGAGGTTCCTTTCGATTCCACTGGCGTATTTGCGGTAGAGTTTGCCATTCAAACTCTTGTATCGCCGACTAGCTGTATGGAAGACTAGTTTGTCTGATAGAGAACGAGATCTGCGGTAAGTCCTGTGTGTGAGTTTGCAATGCTTTTTCCTTCTTTTCAGTTCCTTGTTTGACCACGGGGGCTTCATTGGTGGGCGATGTAGCGGTACACATTGATCTATTGCTTGGCGGACAGAAATGGTAAAAAAGTGAACGGTTGTGTCGATATCCAAACAGCTCCTGACAGGCGACCAATCAACCTCACTCAATAACGTCGACAATCGTAGGAAGTCAGCTTTAGCAAAGTTGTAGGCCTGGTAGTCGAAGTCGTCATTTTCGAAACGCATGGAAAAGCTGTCATTCAAGGTGACTACGAACGGGGGGTGGCAAACATCGATAGCAACGAGCGGGTCGTCTACACTGTCAATGGAAAAGGCACCGTCAAGTGTTTCACTGACAAACGATAGGTCCAATATGTTGCCGTGGCGATTAGCAAAGCCATTTATTTGCCGCATATTACTGGAGTTTATACCGTCGAGCAACGCTGCACCTGATCGAGTGATGCACGATTTGTTAACGTCAACCGTGAGAAACGCCTCTGCCAAATTGCTCCATTTTAGTCCTGGCAAGTTATAGTCACCGAAAACAAAGATTATATCATCCGTGTTCAGTGTAGATGTAACATAGTCCAAACAGGCAGTGTGACGCTTAACAACTTGCACATCGCTAGATTTGTCCGGGGGTATGTATACGGCACCAACAATTATCTTGCAATTTTCTGCACAAACACTGACCCAGGCATGCTCCATTTGATGCTCATTTACCGGGAAAACCGACGACGGGATGTTTTTTTCTAACCGCGATGAGGGCTCCACCGGACCGTTTCTTGTTGCTAGTAAGTGCAGTGCGGTCACCTCGGTATACCACGAAGTTGTCACCAAACAGCATCCGGGACGGAATAACATTGTCGAGCCAAGTTTCGGTCAGAACTACAACGTCGTATGGAGAAGCAGAGACGGCAGTCAAGAAGTCCTCGATTTTGCTACGCAGCCCTCGAACGTTCTGGTAGTAGAACGTCAGCCCGGAACCTCGCTGGGTGTGGCTATTCTGAAACAACTTTCCTTTAGTGAAATAGAACAATACATTAACTTAACTGGACTGGGGGCCCGGTGGTCGTACGTCATGTAAGGTGGTTATTGAATGGATGATGATTGCCGGTTTTTTGAATAATCCTCGAACTCTCGAAATCGAATTCCTTTTGGCCAGGTTTCGGGTAGCAATGCAGTGTCTTTGAAATCGAGCGATAATCTAATTTTGAAGGAGATAAACGTTACCCTAGAGAGGTCCTTATCCTTGGGCACCAATTTCACCGCTTTCACAGTGTCGCTCATATTCAAACAGCCTTCCACCACTTTTTGGATATCCTCAACGGACACTTGTGGGTGAAACCCAGAGAGATACAGCCAGAACAGCGATGTGGATTCCTCGGGTAGTAAACGTGGAGCAGTCAGACCGTCGATATTGATATCCGCAGCCCCTTGCTCGGCGAACGTTGCTTCCCCGGTTCGATGTTTCTGATGTTGTTGTTTTCTCTGGTGACTGGCTGCATCTTCCACAATTCCGGTTTTCTCCAAGAACATTTCAATTTTGTTGTTGGTATCTTCCAGTTGACGATCAAACTTTTGAAATCCAGACTTCGAGTTGTTGACACAAGCGGACACGGTGTCGGACAATGACTGGACGTTTCCATTCAGCTCGTGCATCTGCTGTTTGAGGTCATCGATAGCCGTGATACCATCATCGTTGGAGCAAATTTCCTTCAGCGAGCGGTTGTTGCTCTTTTTGCTCATAAACTGACTGCGGCTGTGGAATAGTTCTAGCGACGTTTTCATCACTACCTAAAGACCCACGTTGCGAGAGCATTTCCAGTCGATGGTGTATTATAATGCAGTTCTTCTTTACCCAACTATTGTGTTGCTCCTCTCGTCATGACCAACGTGATCACCTCAGAGAGAAAGCAGTAGGGTGGTTGTTGCGTGCTGTACCATCATCAGCATTGTTGACGGCTACTCCCGCCTTGAGTTGTTACATTCTAAGTGTTTTTATGTTACTTCATACGCGAAGTTAAC
Organism: Ochlerotatus camptorhynchus; assembly: GCF_037179485.1. Taxonomy (NCBI): domain Eukaryota; kingdom Metazoa; phylum Arthropoda; class Insecta; order Diptera; family Culicidae; genus Ochlerotatus; species Ochlerotatus camptorhynchus. The sequence goes on along the minus strand of NW_027040531.1, from coordinate 2,881,980 downwards.
GATTTTCAGAGTTGGTTGGAAATGCTAACATGAAGCTTTAGTGTGATGATTTATTAGCTAGAGAATGATCTTTAGAATCTGGACGACCGCTCCAGACCATTCTGGAAGGTAGCCAAGGTCCTGAAAAATCATCCCAAACCCGTTCCACCTCTCAAAGTCGAAAATGATGACGACCGGCTTTTAATTACCCCACAGGAGAAAGCAAATGCGATCGGCAAGCATGTCGCTTCATCGCATTTGCTTGGCTCGACTATCCAAAGTCCGCTCGATGATCAGGTTGCGCAATGCGTTCAAACCCTAGATGTCTCACCTTGTGTCGTGCCTCCGGCGGATATGATTACAGTACAACAGATTTGCTCAGCGCTGAAATGCACCAAGAACATGAAGGCTCCCGGGTTTGACGGTATATTCAACTTGATCTTGAAGAGACTCAGCATGAAAGTGCAGTCTCTTCTAACCGCTATCTTCAACAGATGCTTGGAACTGCACTACTTTCCAAGCATCTGGAAAGTAGCAAAAATCATACCAATCCGCAAGGCAGTCTGCTGGGCCCCTTGCTTTACAGCATCTACACGTCGGACATCCCTCCTCTAGGAGACGGTTGCGTGTTCTTCCTGTTCGCAGATGACACCGCGATAGCCGTCAAGGGTAGGATGCCTCGTGAAATTACGAACAAGCTCCAACGATGCCTTGACACCTTTGCTGATTATGCCACCACGTGGAAAATCAAAATCAATGCCTCCAAAACACAAGCGATCATGTTCCTCCATCGGCAATCGCCCAAACTGAAACCGGCTCCATCTTGTACTGTAATCATGGATGGCACAAGGGTTGAGTGGTCCGCCGAAGTAACCTATCTCGGGATGTTGTTTGATGAAAAGCTCCTCTTCGGTTCACATGTAGAGAAAACTGTAGTGAAGTGTTCTACCTTGGTTAGGTGTCTGTATCCGCTGATTTTCCGCAGATCCCGCCTCTCAAGGGTGAACAAACTGGCCGTCTACAAACAAATCATAGCACCTGCGATCCTCTACGCAGCTCCGGTGTGGGAATCATGTGCACAGACTCACAGGAACAAAATTCAGGTCGCACAGAATAGAGTGCTGAGGATGGTTCTTGATCGTCCTTTCGACACTAGAATAACAAATTTACACGAAGAGGCAGGAATTGCCAAAATAGATTCAAGAATTAACGAAATTAAGACTAAATTTGCAGAAAAATGTAATTTATCAGAATATGCTTTGATAAGCAATTTGTATATAGTAGGTTAGGTGTATATAGTAGTTGTAGGTTAGTTGTAGTTGTAAATAGTAGTTATAAGTAGTCTCCTTTTTTCCAATTCAAATCAAACCAATCCCACCAAGGTGGTCATACTTTAGAATAGGCCTGATAGGACTAGTAACTGTAAATAATAATTAAAATCTCAAATGAACTAAAGTTGAAAAGACGCATCTGTGTCACTTGAAAAATTCATAAATGTAAACCACACAAACACAAGAAATAAAGATAATTTTAAGTCAAAGTGCTTTTACTCATTGTCGCCTCGGACGGCGTGCCACTTGGTCCTGCAGCAAGCAGGACCAAGTCAGTGGCTAAAAGTGGAGGATCACGGCGTGACCACAATGAGGAATGAGAAAATGCAATGTTTGTAAACCCCCTCCCCCCTCCGCTTCACAATAACATCTACCCCCCCCCCCCCCTCAACAATAATCCGAAAAAGACATGGACTTTGACGATCACTTTTTTCCGGGAAATACATTTTAAACAAACCACAATTATTAGTAAAAACAGTAGTTTTTCCCTTAATTTCTTCTCGCACCAAAACTTACAAATTTCAGAAAAAAAAATTGTTTGAAAGACATATTCGATGATATTATGTTGGTGAATTACACACCACTGACTGTAAAAGTAGTAGTAGTAAAATTTCGTTCATTTCTGTTGATTATGGTGTATACATTGATTTTACATTTCAATTGATTAGCCTATCTGGCTATTCATCTTTGTTCATTGCATATTCTAATTTAGTATTTGCTTATTTCATCTAGTTAACAGAATACCCCTTGGGGGGTGTGTTTTTTTTTAATTGAAAAATTTGATAACCTACCTAACTTCGAGTCTTACTTAACTAACGTGCCAGATCACGTATGATCTGAAGATCTGATCTCAGACAGGTTTCTCTGAACCTTTCCAACGAGACCGTTCGTCGCTCTTCGAGAGGCTGAAGGCCAGCCAGGACTGTTTAGGATCATCCTAAGGATCTTGTTCTGGAGTTTTTATGTGTTCCACACATGAATTGTTGCAACGTAATCAACAAATCAATATCTATGTGTTTGCTTTGAGTGAACCATAACCGAAACATTGAAATACTTGAAAATTTTAAGATAAAGTATAATTGTCAAAAATGCATGAAAAACATCAATTTTGTTTGGTTCTACGTCATACTGCGGTCGTCTCTAGGACACAACCCTTTAATTTTTTATATTTTTATTTAACTGGTCTAGATTTGTGTTCCTGAGACATTGGAAACGCTCAGTTATCCTAGGACCATACAACAAACAGCATCATACCAAATAATTAAGCACACGTTTCATTAGTAGTTTCGCACACACCCTGCGATATCACTTACATTTAAGTTCCATTTTAACAATCGAATCCCAAAAGAACTCACCCGCACACTCAGCACTCGGTGCCAGAAAACCCACTCAGTCAACCAATCGCTCACAGCAAATCATCTCTCCTTCTCTCTCTCTCTCTCCCCTATCCACCAACACAAAGCAGAGCAATATTCGCAAAAATATAATATGCGCGGTGGGGGTGGCGAAACCAGCACAACACAGCTCACAGTGCACCACCACCACACACGCTCCATACCCATACCTAATCTAGATGCATGACGAAATGCGAGCGAATCAGCCATGGAAAAGAAGGCACAACAAAAACAGAGAAAAGCGCTCTCCCCCATGACGAAGTACGGCGCACAGCTATTATCAGACCTGACTTTTCTTTCGAGCAGCACCCGAAAGGATCTCGCGCTCTCTCGCAGTGTTGATCACTCTCTCCCGAGCAAGCGAAGAAGCAAAAAATAAAAAAAACTAAGGCAAGAATCTGTATCGCGCGGGATGCTGCGCTGCTCTGCTTGGGTCTTGCTTGGGTGGATGCTCGATCGCGTCTCTCTTCAGCAGCGCATATTATCTCGAGCGGTGGTCGGTCGGTCGGTTGATGTGCACGAGCCCCCTCAATTGCCGACTTTGCTCTGCTTTTGTGCCTTGGGTCTCAACGTTTATGTGGAAGAGGGTTGCTCGAGATTGTTGCTATTTTCATTATTATTCTCCTCGCGGCATTCGATCTGTATTCATCTCGTGCTCGTCGTCGTTGTTATTCGGTCTCGGGCGGCGGCAAACATCTCAGAGCTCTGTTGCGTTTGTCGTCCTCAAGCGGGCCGCACATCGCATCGTCTCGTCGTCGCTGTCGGTTTGCATACTCGCGCGCGCTCCTCGCGATTTTTCCTCTTGAACCACATATCATCAGCATCGTTAGCATCGCCGTCGTCGTCGTCGTCATCATCGTCATCGTCTTCCAAACCAGGAAGAATCCGATCCCGTAACGGTAACGGAAGCAGTGAGTTTTCGGGGGGAGAGGGAGCAGGGTGACACTAGCCGTCATTCTAAGAGCGGGCAGTTTAAAGTGTTTTCGTCGATTGCTCCATTCTCGCGATCGCTGTTCCAAGGCGAACGGGGAGGATGCGAGTGAAACCGTAGAACTGTGTGTAATTACTAGCAGTGACTATAATTTCTTGGACCTTCGGGGAGGACGGCATCGGGACGGTGATTGTGTATCCGCGCGGCGTGCGGAACACGGAACAGTACAAGGAAGAATTGTAGAGCTGCGCCGTCGAGAACAGAGAACACACTGCGGGTTATGGGGTGTAGGAGTGTGTTTGTGTGTGGATAGTGTGCCTTCTTGCGGGGTAGAAGCTGCAGCAGCAGCAGCAGTGGAAAAAAAGAGTCATGTACACGAAGGAAGAGAAGAACCAGAAACTGGATCAGTAGTGCGAAATTCCTTTCCCGTTCTGGGATGGGAGCGTGTGTGTGTGTGTGCATGTGTGTGTAGGCATGTGTGCCTCTCCGAAGTGACCGAGTTCTGTACTGAGCGGAAGTGATTGTCGCACGATCGACGGGAATGGAATTGATGAAAACAGTGACCGCACAGAAGGGAGAAGAATGATTGGATGTAAAGATGGGTGACACCTCAGTGGAAGCGGAATAAATTTGATAGTTTTTCGGGAGGAGAAAAATGAGCATGATTTCTTCGGAATTATTAACTTAGTGACATCAACTAGAGGGAAAGTGATAATGAAGGATATCTGAAGAACGTGGATTTCAACATAAACTGTGAAGAGAACACGATAGATTGCGATTGACACACGACTGTGAGCGCTGGATACTACGAAGTTGTACTGCGATGATAAGTCGGAAAAGCTTGTTCAGAATTGCAAAAAATTGAGCCGTACAAAGTTGCACCCGATGTTTGCGTGAAGCGTGAGAGTTAATAATGAAATTTGAAAAATATATCTTTGCACTTTTCATGGCTATGTGGAATTATTGTAAGAGCAAAAAGCATAACCGCCGGATTCACGTTTTTGTTTTATGATCGGAATTGAGCAAGTTAAGTTTGATTTAAATCAACTATTTTTTTCTACAACAGATCATTCTCAGAGAATCTCAATTAAAGTGAAAAAAAATCTCATAACTCTTAAACCAATACGATAAAAATAAAAATTGTGTTGCTAAAAATAAAAACCACAAGACCAAAAAAATTAATACGTTGTCTCACCGCTGTTTAAAAAAAAAGTTCTAACTTTAAAGATGATGCACGTCCAAAATGTGGTGTACTTTTGATTGCAATGCAAGGAGAAATTTTGTCATGTGCTCAGCAAAAAAAAAAAAAATTTGATATCACTTCAAAGTTGTTGCACCCATCGTAATAAGTTGCAGTAACTTGTTTGTAACTGGAATAAGATACATATAAGTAACCACAACTGTTCAGGTGACAAATGTGCTCGTAGGGACTTCAATCATGTCAAAAATATGATGCAATATTACTTGCCAAATAGGACAAAATTATCATTAATACAGTGCATGAACTGACATTACACTGCTTTTACATTATTTTAACTAATTAGATGAGATTTTCGACATGATTGAAGGTGCAACCTCTTGGATGTAATATTACAATTTATTTTATGCTGTATGAGCTGCGAATGAATTGAAATTGCACATTAGTCAGTATGATTTGTTTTCCCCTTTAGTGGGAATTGATGTCGTACGGTACACAGAAAAAATCAATATCACGTCAAAAACGATGGAAACATTTGGCATTTAGGCAGCGAATGTACAAAATTAGATGGAATTGAGCGAACCGATGTAAATTTACTCATAATACCTGCATGATTTCCGTTTGTTGAGTCATTTCAATCATATTTTGGTGTGGTCTAGGATATTGTGATTACGCTGTTTAAAAATGTTACTGCTGTGTAGGTGACGTTAGTGCTTTGAGAATACCAGCTACTGTATTTCTTGATCTCGGAGCACTGAATTTTACATGGCATGTTTGTTTACGTTGCATCATTTACTTCGAAGGTGGGATCTGTCTCTTGCAATTTTAGTATTTTCTAAATGTGTGACATTTGAACAATGTCCGTTGTTCAGTTGAAAATGGAGTCGGATCTGCAACTCCAATAGAGAATTTGGTTGAAATATGAGCAAATGAAAAACAAATATTCTGAACTGATATGATTTGTTATTTACAATTAATCCTGATGAAGTGTTCGATTGATTGTTGAAGTTGTTGCATTAGTTAGTAATTTTATTTACTTTTCGATGTGTAGAAATATTGAAACAAAAGTTTGACTTAACTAAATGAATAAAAATAATTTGTTAAAATTTGGCTTTGTTCACGCCCGACCAATTTGCGCCCGACATCTCAATTCAATTTCCTAAATCACAGAATTTTTCAGCTTCTTCTAACTTCCACACCATTTGAAACATTTCTGCGATATCTAGCGCACACGAAGTTAATTTGCATGTTAATTGAAGCACGATTTCGCATAAATCTCATAGCTATCAATCCTTTTTGATTATGCCAACAATAGCTCAAAATTAAACGAATGGAGTTAAAATTCAGAGTTTTTTGCGTGAAAAGTATCATTGAAAATACTAAAACTCGTTAGAATTTCTAAATTTCTAAAATCTAAAAAATCTTGAAATGATTCTTAGTGTAAAGTCATATAAGTATGAGATAATGAAATTTCGTCCAAAGCATCCAAATATTTCTCCTGATCTATGATCCTGATTATTTTTCAAAGTGAGAGTGCTCGGAGCAACGCATTTTTTTTTTTTTTTGTTCAATGGCTTCTAGCGCTTGATTTCGCAACTTTTTCTATGTCCTGGATCTGGATTATTTATTTTTTCAGGTATGGTAGCATCAGCTTAAACCTGAGATTAGGATTTTCTTTATTCTTTATTAGGGCGATTTTAAGCCACTTTGGGCTAGTTCACCGCAATCTGAGCCTTTGACAATTGCCTAAAAGTCGAGATATTGCAAATTTCCCATGATATTTGTCGAAGTTCGAGATGCTATTACTTGGACAATACATTTTCGAACTAGGGCCTGGTGGGTCAAGTGTTATTTATCAATTGTCTGAGGTCGACGAGATTGAAAAGTGTATGTTTGTTACTCACACACTTCACACGGTGAATGCTGAACTGATTTGAGTGTAACAAATTCCAATTGGTGTGTTTTTGGCTCTCGTAGAATCTTATAAAAAGTTTCTCTCGATCAGATATTTGGTTTCGGAGTTATAACCAAAAACATGAAATTACACTTTCAACACAGTATCACTTAATCACTTTTCTCGTAAAAGACGGAAATGACCATTTTTTTTTTTTTTTTTTTTTTTTATCATCAACAGGCTTCTTAGCCCCAATGATGGATAAGTTGTTAATTAATATACATTAAAACCACACATATGTTTCAAATTATCTTAAAATATTAAGAAATCTAGCACGTAGAAAGTCACGCGAAACGTTAAAATCAGATTGACTAGCAACCCAGTAATGGCACTGTTCATTCCGTAATTGGTGCGGTGAGGTTGAGGTCGTAGCATCGCATTGTTCCGTAGAGATCTTGGTCGCACATACAAGTTGATTCGTTGTAGGATTTCAGGACAATCAACTCGACCCAGCAAGACATCAGAAACCAGCATAGTCTTAGCAACGTCTCTTCGTGTACTAAGTGTATCCAGACGAATTAGCTGACATCGGTGCTCGTAATTTGGGAGACGAAATGGATCCCGCAATGGTAGTCGACGAAGTGCGAATCGAACAAACCACCGTTGCACTGATTCTATTCTCTCAATTCCATTTTGTTAGTGAGGGCTATAAACAGTCGAACAATTTGACTGCAACTCGTTCCATTTTGTTTATATTTGCTTCTCACAGATCCCTATTGAACATTATCCTGATCAGACAGTTGGCTCTGGTGACATTGCAAAAAAAGAGGAATAAGGACTGTATCAAAGATAAGTTATCAACATTTTTTTTTTTCATTTCAAATCTATGAAAAAAATGTTAAAATTGTGGAAGGTTCTTCAACCTTGTATGTCTTGTCGTTCTTAAAAATAATAATAAAAAAAAAACAAATAAGGTAATTTTATGATCTTAGATTTTGCTCCTCTTAAATATAAATTTTGCACAATGTAACAAAGCACCTTACCTTTTTACTCATCGCTCGATATGTTTTAAGCTATTCCAAGATATGAGTAGTTTTAGCATCTAGAGAAAATATTGTGAAGAAAATGCATTTTTTTTTTCAATTGTTTTGACCTATTTTTAAATCAATTTTCTGAAAGTTATAAAATTTAGAAATTTCATTTAGTCTAAAAATGACACCAATTCAACTTGCTTCCAACTGAGACCTATATAATTATGACTGCTAATACTACTGACCAGCAATTTTCAACAGCATCCTCAGAAACATATTAAGACGCATTTTGCGCCCAATCGTATTAAGAGCTGGCAGCACCCTCTTAGATTTCAATGAAACTTTCTACATGTAGACCTTGACTAAATAAGCATACACTTAGTTTTTCCAAAATTTGTCTAGACCTTCGAGAAGGGCCAAACTTTTTAAGACGATTTTTTTCAACAAAATATTATGGAAAATGACAACTCCTACTAAAATGTGTTGTATCGATGACGTTTAGGCAATTGTCCAAATTATCGAAAAAATACTAAAAAAAAAACCATTAGACACCCACATTGAAAAAAAAAATCGATTTTTAAGATTTGAAGTCGATTTAAAAAAATTATTGCCATTTTTGATTTGGATGAAACTTTGTCTCAAGATAGGTTATTATGTTGGGGGGGGGGGGGTGAGATGGGCACTTTTAAGAGAAAAAAAATCAAAAAAAAAACATTTTCATGTCTGTACTGATCTTTTTTCAATTTGCCATTTCACACAAAACTAAACCAATGAAGCTCAATTTGCGATTCAATTTTGTCTAATCAGCACTTAATTTCACTTTGATTAATCGAGAATTTCATACGAAAAGGGCTCATGATGCATTTCTCGCCAAATCGTATTCGGAATTGGCAGCACCCTCTGGACATGTAGGCTTTGTCAAAAAATATCATTCACTAATTCTGTTGTCTACTACTGAGGCAAAATCAAATTATATGTGAGAGAAAAATAAAATATTTTTCATACATAATTTATTTATATATTTTCTATGTTTTAAATCTATTTTCATACATGCTATTTTTTGCTTTTTCCAATCAAGTTAAATATGTTTGGTCCATATTCAGAATTAGAATACCTTTTTGCCGCTACTTTATCACCAGTTATAGGCACTTTAACTGTATAGACTTTTAAAATCCTGAAATAGTTAAAAAAAATACTGGAAAGGTGTCTTCAATCAGTACCAAAATTCTTAGTGCAAATTTGCATAAGAGAAACTAAATTTAATTTAATACCAGTACATAAAGAACATCTTTTTGTATGTTTTATATCGATAACTTGTAAAGAAGGACAAGAGATAATAAATCCAAGAACTGCTTTATTATTATTTTTTAAGCAAACATTTGTTAATAACTTATTTTTAATATATTTCTTAGGCTGACAAATTAAAAATTTATTTTATGTAATTTTGACCCTTAAAAAATAATATTGCACGGGAAAAACCAAATTCAGACCTCTTTAGAATAATCACCTTCTTTGCGTTTAATCTCAAAACTACACAGATTATTATTATTTTTTTTAATTATACTTCATTAATTTATTATTTAATGAGCAGTTAAAACATTTTTTTTTATTTTGAAAAACATCCAGAGAACTTAATTGAAATCATATTGAAAATCCATGATTTTCAAGAACTCAAAGTAAGCTCTCTGAACTTGATCCCAATCCGTTTAAGGTATTCTTGAGCCTCTTCCCTTAATTTGTGGAATATTGTGTTTATAGCTTACACAAACTACAACTATTTTTCTACTTGGGGGTGACCCCAGCGTAGAGGTTAGCATCCATACCTCTCACGCCAAAGTTACGAGTTCAAATCTCACTCCCGGACAAGTCACGAATGACCCAAGAGCGTGACTGTAATAAAAAAAAATCTTAGTTTACTGAACTTTTAAATATTTCCTATGTCTCATTCATTGTTCTCGGAAATTTAACGGAACATCATGCCGAATTTCCACAATATTTCCATCAACAAAACTCCCTGAATTCCACGAAATTCTCGAAAATAAAACTCGAACTCCTAAAAAGCTCTCTGAATTTTTACACAATTCTTGCTCTTCAAAGAAGTTTTGCGAAGTTTCTCGATTTTCCATTTAATTAGTTCAACTTGTACAAATATCACTGAACTATTATAAATTTGCTGCCCTTCAATGAAGTTTTCCGAGTTTAAAGGACTCATTAAAGTAACCTATTTAAGCTTGTACATGTGCCCTACTTTTATGAAGTTCCACAAAAAAAATCAGCACTCTCCGCATTAACAATAGAGTCCAAGCATTTTTACGATTTCATTTGGACATCCAAGAGAGATGAACTAGCCTTAGGCAAACATCTCTATGATAAAGATTTAAAAAAAACTTGAACATCTTCAACGCCACTAAAGTTAAAAGAAACTTAATGAAGGTTAAGAAAAATGCCGAAACTTTCCCCGAATTTCCAGAGATTTTTATGAAGATCTACTAAATAATGTGATTTCCTACGAAATTCACTGTAGGTTCATAAAGTTCACTGGATTTCTTTGATATTTTGCAATAATAGCTTGATTCCTAAGAAAATTGTTGCACTTCTAGAAAATATCCTGAACTTCTACGCAGTTCCTGTTGTTCGAAAAAGTTTTCCAATGTGAAATTTCAGAAGCTTTGTGAGGTTTCTTGAAGCTATATAACATTCCCGAAACGTTACAAAAGTTTCCCATCAATCTACGAAGGTCCCTGAAATCAATCTCTTAAGTCACAGCTTCTAAGAATTTTCATTGATTTCTTAGAAGGTCGCCGGTGGTGCAGTGGTAGGCGTGATTACCTCTCACCCCAGAAGGTCTGAGTTCAATCCCAGTCGGTGCCACCGGGATGTTCTGAGGCATAACATTTCTGATCACGCCTTCCTTCCACGGAAGAGAATTAAAGCCGTTGGTTTATGAGTTTGAGTTCATGCCAGGTGTGAGAGCTGCCTCCCTGGCATCGCGTCGGTAGCATTAATGCTCAGCAGGGTTGCTTCCACTCACTTGCTATAAAAAATTGTTTTCTGGAATAATGAAATCATTTGATGATATAATGATATGTTGTACTTGCAAGTAGCAAGAAGCAGGTGAAAAGTGTGTGTATGACTCATAAAACCTGTCAATTTCGCTTTCAGAGCGTCACAATCAGCGATCTTATGATTCGTGAGCGTTCACTCAGAGTGAGAGCTCACGAATCGTAAAAACGCTGTTTGTGACGCACTGAAAGCAATATTGACAGGTTTTATGTGTCAAATACATACTTCACGACCTTTTCTTTAAACCTTCAAGTACTATAGTAACAACTAATGATTTCATAATTCCGAAAAACATTTTTTTATAGCAAGTGAGTGGAAGTAACTCTGGTGCTCAGCATGGAAAACAAGATCGATGGAAAACAAAATCAAGAAGAAGAAGGTCCCTGAAATTCTGTAAAAACTCGGTTTAAAAAATCTAAAAGAGTGACATCAGTCTCATAAGAGAATTCCTTCGCCACCATGTAATTGTAAAATGTAGAGGTAAAGTCATTTTATCGATTCCCCCATACTACTGATGGTTTTAAATCTTGTCAGCAAGGACCATGCACACTTAGAAATAACTAATTTTACACGTGACGGAATCCGTCTTTGACATAAAAGATGAGACGTAAACAAAGATGTCATCTAATATTAAGTGCTCCGAGACTGAAAAGTTCGTTGCTCGATGAAAAGTACGTTTGAATGATCTATATTTCGCGTCAGTTATGACTCAAATTTATGTCAAAATTGACGCTCGTATATGTCACTCTCAGAGTACCTAAATTTAAAGATTTTTTCTAAGTGTGTGGCTCCCCCTAGCTCAACATCCTAGTTATGCCTATGCCCCAGGCAGCAGTCTCATAAGAGAATTCATATCCCAAGTAAGATTGCATGTTTTATCGTGGTTTCTGCATGTCTAAATAATGGTCTACTGGACACTCATAAAACGAAAAGTGTGACTTAGGAAGTGACTAACCGAATTTTAAGGACATTTTTAACCATTCGATCCAGTATTTAGTAACCCGAGAAATTTATTATACATAAGTTGCTATACAGTCAAGTTTTCCTAACTCGAAATTGCAATGACCTTAGAGTGAGAGATGATATCGAGTGATGGAGGATATAAGGGTTGCGATTTGCGTGGAGCGGATGAATACCTCTTGAGAGCAGCGTTACGTTTGAACAGTTTCAGTTGTGCATCCAGAAAATTTCGAAATTCGTGTGGCCGAAGCAGTCTGGATTTTCGTCTGAGTTAGGGAGGGATCAAGTAAAGGAGAATTAACCACACACTTAGAAAACACCATGTAAATTTAGATGCTCTGAGACTGACATATAAGAGCGTCAATTCTGACATAAAATTGAGTCGTTCAGCTCAATCAAACGTACTTTCGAATTTTTCAGTCTCGGAGTACATGACATGTTTGTTTACATCTCATCTTTTATGTCAAAGATGGATTCCGTCACGTGTAAGATTAGGTATTTCCAGGCATGGAAAATCATTTACATTCATTTGCCTCTAACTTTTTTCATCAACAGCATTCGGCAAAATGATGTATAGAGCTTTTGTAGGTTTTGTTATTAACTACAAGTTTTGCTCAGAACTCAAATCTGTAACTCTTATGCATCTTAGAGTGGGTATAACTTGTTACTGTTTTTCAGTGAATGTACAATACATTCACTGAAAAACAGTAGTGGCTTCTGTTCACTCTGCTTCGTCATGCATAAGCGATACGGATTTGACTTGCTAACAAAAGTTGTAGTTAATAACAAAACCTACAAAAACTCTGTACATTATTTTGCGGAATGCTGTTGAAGAAAAAAGTTAGAGGCAAATGAATGTTAATGAATGCACGAAATGAATGCAAATGATTGTCCATGCCTGGGTATTTCTAAGTGTGCATGTATGGTCAAGTATCAGTATCATTGGTTATTTTGGCACTAAGAACACCTATTTTCGTTGATGATAAGGCACGTACTTGGAGAGGTCTCAGAACTCTTCGAACGATGCAGAATTTCACACGTAGCAAAAATAGTGTTGTGAAATTCCATTTTATTCATGTAAACTTTTTTCCAATGTTAAAACATTTAAATAAGCAGCAGAAAACGTGTAAATCTACATTAAATTATGTAGAATTAAACGTCTTCTCCTGTTGATTTACGAATCATCAAATCATCAAAAACATCGAAGTTTACACGATGTATATGACCATTCTGTAAGTGTACACAACAAGCATGTAAACTTACATGAAAAGCTTGAAAATTTCCTTCTGTGAAGCACTAACACACCAAACGCTGAGAAATTACATGCATCTTTTTTTTTATCGTTTGTAACAGATTAAATCGGATGTAATTTTCAGTATTTTTTAGTTTGAATTGAGTGCTGCTTCTTGTGACAATAGAAAATATGCAGAATATCTGTAACAAAGATGAAAACTTAATTTTTTTTTTTCATAGAAATGAGGTACTACGACACACACTAAACCAAAGACACGGACAAAACACAGAAGATCAATGGAATAGTCGCATTTATTATGACCCGAACAAAGAGGGTAAAAAAGAAAGATGATTGCTTATGTACACAATAAGAAAAATCGATGTTCATTTAGGTGCTCTGAGACTGACATATACGAGCATCAATTTTGACATTAAATTGAGTCATAATAGACGTGAAATTCAGCTCAATCAAACGTACTTTCGAACGTTTCAGTCTCGGAGCACTTAATTTTACATGACATGTTTGTTTACGTCTCATCCTTTATGTCAATGATGGTTTTCGTCACGTGTAAGAGTAGGTATTTCTAAGTGTGTACTCTATCAGTGTTTCCCCAACTTCAGCCACATGGATAGGCAAACGAGTTCATTATTATAATTGTGTTTGAATCATACACAACAAAAAATAATTTTAATATCACATCAAAGTGGATGCACTTCAATTGTGTCGAAAAAATGTTGTAATATTACTTGCAAAAAAAGGTACAATTATCATTAATACAGTGTATGAACTGAAATTACGTTGTTTTTACTGCATTTGTTTATTTGTGCAACCATAAAAATTATTTGAGATTTTCGATATGACTGAAGTGCATCCTCTTGGATGTAATATTAAAATTTATTTTTTACTGTGTAGCCTAAATAATGATTTATAAAATTCAATATAAACTTCTCTTCAACAACAGAAAACTTACACTACGAAAAAAGTCATGTAAATTTCGGTTCCCTGAAACTGACACATGGAAATGGCTCTTTTTACATAAGAATCAGTGGAAAGAAACGAGAAAATCAATTCAATCAAACGTGCTCTTCGTCGACATGCTTATGGTTTGAGATCGCTTAATTTTACATGAAATTTTTTTTTAAGTTCCATGATTCATGTCTAATATGGTTTAAGTCTCGAGTAAAATTAGTAATTTTTAAGTGTGTATGGTCAGTTGCTAATGAAGGCTACTAGGGAGCAATACAATTTCTTTAATGTGTGCTGTTGCTTTGAATTACAAAAAAAAATGATTGAATATTCAGTAACCCAAATAGCCACACACTTAGAAATTATTATTTTTACACGAGACGTAATTCAGCTTTGACGTTAATCATGGAACGTAAACAAACATGGCATGTAAAAATAAGTGTCCTGAAACTGAAACATATGCAACTCGACGAAAAGTGCGTTTGATTGAATTGATTTTCTCGTCCTTTTCAACTGATTCTTATGTCAAAAGGGCTGCTTGCATGTGTCGGTCTCAGGGCATTGAAATGTACATGTCTTTTTCATAGTGTGCAAATAAGCCTTATAATCGGTATTTTGGTTAAGAAAAAGAAGCTGATATAGGCTAATATCAGGTTTATGACCTCTATAATAGCCGTCTATCAAAGGATGTGTTCTGAGAAGTATTCCCTATGAAAGATTTAAAGTTAAATTAAATGAATTGTGTTCATTAAGAGAAAAAAATTACTATAAACTGGCAACTCGTTGGAAACTGCATGGAATGGGCAGCACACTATGAAAAACGTTTATTTAGGTTCTCTGAGACCACCACATGCAAGCGGCGTTTTTGGCATATTAATCAGTTGAAAATTCGATCTAACGCACTTTTGTTTGTTTACGTTACATGATTTACGTCAAAAATGGAATACATCTCGTGTAAAATTCGTTATTTCTAAGTGTGAGCGGTCAAACTGTTCATGATACTTGACTCTGATATTCGGTTCACAAGCCAAATGCATATCTGCGATAATTCAATGCATATTATTTTCCGATGAGAATAACCCAAGGGACAATAAGTTCAATCAAATAACATTGAACGTTATTTAAGAATAAATCAACAAAGTAATACTTTCATAAGTTCTGCCGTGTTATCCAGTACACTACGTATAATGATAATCACAAACTTCGTAGTACAAACACCGCTCCAAAGGCTACGAAACTATCAAATTTATACCGTCCCCACTGTTTGATTTCTAGAATGAATATTTTCCTAAACCCTCCCTCCCATTTTTCCTAGACAATCCCAACTCGCCAAGGTGTCCAAACCGCGCAGTAAAGCCACCAGAAACAGTACGAGTAACATCAACGCCTTTCAAGCGACGAACCTCCTCGAGACTACCGCTCAATGTCACCCCATCGCCGAGAACCAAGATTACAATCTCAAGAGTGACCAGGCAAGTGACAACCGTCGTCGTAGTCGAAAGTGCAAGTGACCACAAGTGTGTGCCAACCAGCTGCCATTAGGAGACTAATTAGCCCATCGAATCATTAAAACTGCCATCACCAGTCGAGAGTGATCTCGATAACGCAACAAACTCGCCGTAACCAGTAGGAGGATCATCGTCATCACGCACGCGGGAGCCAGAGAAAAAAACATACCTGAAGAAGCAACGGCTCAAGAAAGTGCTGGGTGTTGTTATGTGCTCTAGTGTGTAGTGACAGCAGCGGGCGAAAAAAAAAAGAGTCAACTTAGCGCACGATTAAAGATAATGACAAATGATTACCGGTCGGTCCATCCAACCACCGTCGGTATTATAAGCGTATGTGAGTTTTGCGGGCTAATTGTCACCGTCGTCGTCGTCGTCATCGTCGGCGTGTGAGAGAAGAAAGTGAAACTGTAGCAAGCGGGCCAGATCTCTTCAAGGTCCCCCTAGGAAGTGCGGTGGAAAAAAAATCAAGTGTCCCACGGTCGCCACCGCCGTCGGTTGCGTGAATTGAGAGAAGTGAAGTCATTTGCGATTAATTGAACGCAAAACCGGACCCCGGACGAAACGTGAAGTGAGTTTTTTTTTTCCTGCACCAATCCGATCGGGTTCGGATTAAATTATTAAAAAATATTGGACGGACCATCAGGGCCCCCGGTTTATGCTAATTAGTGAGACGCCGTCCCGGTGGAGGAAACGCTCGGTAATAGGACGGGAACGAGTGCAAAAACTGAAGATCCGCGCTCTCGGGTATTTGGCCTTTAGGGAAGGTAAAAACATTGCCATTCTCTGTCGATCCTCCGCGTTCGAAGGAAAACCAGGCCGAAGTGATCGTTGACTCTTTTTTTTTTTGTTTTCCTTTTTGGCCCGTGGAGGTCCTGCCTCAAGAGAGCCTCCGACAGTGATTACGTGGTTGTTCCTGACCTTTGCGATAGCGGGTCGGTGTGATCTTTTCGTGCAAAATTCCTTGCTCCGCATCTGCTTCGGAGAAGACATTCAACAACGAGCGAAGATCCAACAACGAAAAAAACAAGATCATACCCGCGCGCACATTGCTCTCGTTCGACAATCAGCTCACGTCCACAGCGAAATGATGAAAATATGCGCAAAAAGTCAGCCACTTCACTACGGTCTCGACTCGGAGTGACCTTTCCTGTGGATCTTCTAGACGGGGCTTACTCGACTCGATCGAGAGTGGATGTACCGACATATGTTTGTGTTATAAATAATCTCAAGTGCCCCAGCCTCCAAAAAGGAGCGATATCTTCCTGCGTGTAATATTTCTTGCCTCGAACCTCTTCACACCGACCACGACAACGCCGTCCAGTTGTGTGAGAGAGTGACTTTTAACGAGTGAAGTTCAGTGAAACATTTACACTAAAACGAGGTACATTGTACGTTGCAGCAGTTCAAACTTTTCATCCTTCGAGGGCGCGCATAATATCACGACGAGTGCGTGTGTGACATTAAGATTGAGCCATAAACAGGGATAGAGAGCAAGTCCGAAGTGGAATTCAAGAAGATTCGAAAATTTCCCGAAAACTCAACTCGAGGCGCGTGTGTATCAAGAAGAAGAGCCCTCAGCCCGAAATCGAAACAACAGTGTGATTCTTTGTTGCAGTAGTTTTTTTTTTTTAAAGTCACACTTTCAAGTGGCTTCGGAACCTCCCAAGACCCCAAGCAAGAAGCGATAGAGGGAAGAGTCAGTGTTAAACTCGAATCCGAGTGACGAGGAGAGTGAAGTGGATCAACATATCTGGCGAGACTTTTGGGAGGTGAGTGTTGTTGGCATTTTTCTTTTTTTTTTTCATTTCTCGTTTCACAAGCGGGGTAAATAATTTGAATGCTGGATGAACAAACATGACACCCCACATACACGCATACGTGTGTACGTAGATCCACCGAAAGAAGAGGGAAACAACGCACTTCAGTCGGGTAGTTCATCATTTCGACAGTCGCTGGAAAGCTGGGTGCGGGCTTGATGGATAGAAGGGAAACAAAAAGTTCAAAGAGAGACTTCTGTGTTTAGTTTGATAATATTTTGCTTTGTTGTCTGGAGCTACTTTTGCCAGTTTGTACAAGGGAAGTGAATAGATAAAGAAAACAGTAGCAGGAATTATCTATGCTGGTGGCATCAACTCAGATTGGTGGACTGATACTGGCGGCTAGCAATTGCAAACATCTGTCCGGGTTGATGGAATGGATCCACTTTTACTTTCTAATTTATGTGACATATTTGAAATGTCAGAGCCAAATTATTTGCGTTGTGAATGATGTTGAACGATGTAGTATCTTAGAAAAAAATATTAATATGCAGCTATTCCATAGCAAAACGCTATAGTGGTTCTCACAATTTCGTAAAAATTGGTAGTTTTGTTCCTTATCGCAAAATATTAGACCAATATTTTTTTTATTTTGTCATTAGGGTGACCATTTCTTTATTGAGGTGATCTAGAAAATGAACTTTTTTGGATGTTTAATTCTGAGAATTCCTAAGGGCCCATTCATTAATTATGTCACGCTAAATCGAGGAGAATTTAATCCCCCCCTCCTATCGTGACGTTTTTCCTATACCTAATGCATTGCTTGTCACAAAATCTTACCCTAGTAGCACGCTTGTCACAAATCAATTGTAGAAACTTATATACGACTTATTTCAGTCATAAACAAGTTGCTGTAAGTAATTGTGATGAAAGTGTGCTACTCAGATAGACCCCCTCCCCCCCTCCTTAAAGCGTGACATAACATATGCATCAACCCCAAAAATCATTCTAAACGCAGTCAAAACCCGGAAGTTGCATTATCTACGGGTGCGGAGCAATCCAATGCACCCTACTAGAATCATTAAAAGTGGTTCTGAACGGTCAAACAATGTCATTTTACTGATCCTAATACCCCGTACAGACTATGGCTTATATCATGTAATAAAGGCTGTCTTGCAATAAGCAATCATACATCTAGTTTTCACTGGAAATCCAATGTATGCATGAGTGCTCATTGCAAGACAGCCTTTATTACATTTTTTTTCCATCGATCTTGTTTCCCGTGCTGAGCACCAATGCTACCGACGTGCCAAGGAAGGCAGCTCCCACACCTGGACCCTACCTATCGACCCATCAACTCATGAACCGGGGACCAACGGCTTTACTTCCCATCCGAAGGAAGGCGTGATCAGAGATGTTATGCCTCAGAACATCCCGACGGCGCCGACTGGTATTGAACCCAGGCCTGCTGGGGTAAGAGGTAATCACGCTTACCACTACACCACCGGCGCCGTTAGCCTTTATTGCATGATATAAGCCATAATCTGTACGGGGTATAACATCGCATAAAATGAATTTATTCCACTTATACTGTACCGCCAAAAAGCATTCTAAACGCGTAATATGTTGGCCATATTTAACTTTCTCATGGTCTACTGAGTTGAAATCTAGAACAGACTTTTGCCCTAACATGTCTCGATTCTTAGGTACCGCTCTCTTTATGAGTCTATTGCGCCCTACAGACATGCATGAGACTAGCGAGCTTGCATCATGTAGGAGCTCCGCGTTCAGAATTCACCTCCCAGAAATTTCACCGAAATGAGGTGGTAAACATTAAAATGGCGTTTTCAAAAAAAAATCAGGCTGCTCATAACGTTAAATTTTTTGAGCTTATAAGATTTTTCAAGGCTAAAATTTCAAGCAGGTTTTCAAAAAAGAACTGTACATAATAATTTGGATGATGCATATAAACATTAATTCAGGCCAGTGTTGCAAAAGTTCGCGATATTTCACGAAGTTCTCCAAGGGAAAAGTTCGCGAGTCATAGTGATTTTTTGCGAACTTTTCCATCACTGATTCAGGCTATCACACTGAAATTTCAGACCAAATTTCTATTTAAATAATTGTTAAAAAAATCAAAGATGAGATCGAAGCGTGCAAGGACGTGAAAAATTTCCGAGTGTCAAATTTTAGGCTTAATTTTTTTTTGTCATTGATTTTTTCATCGCGTTTTAGCCCGAAACAATGTGCCACTCGATAACATACACACTTAGAAAAATTCATGTAAATTCAGGTGCTCTAAGACTGACATATACGAGCGTCAATTATGACACAAAATTGAGTCATAATAGACGCAAAATTCAGCTCAATTAAACGAACTTTTCAGTCTCGGAGCACTTAATTTTACATGACATGTTTGTTTACGTCTCCTCCTTTATGTCAAAGATGGATTCCGTCACGTGTAAAATTAGGTATTTTAAGTGTGTAGTTCTACAAAAGAACTTTAGTGCAAAGCAAGTGCAAGTGCAAGTGATCGGGTAAAATGCATTTCAAAGTGTTTTTATCAGCATCCTTTTCGTCAGAACAGTTATTAGGCGATTGGCAAGTTGGCCCGATAATTCTGATTGGATTGGAGGCGGATTGTGCAAGGCAGGAATGCCATTCTCCCCAGTGTAAGCAGGGTGATGAGTTGAAAAGACACCTCGCACTATGACAAAAGCAAACTCACCCAAGAGATTTTTATTTTGTTTTCACTTTCTACCGCTTCTCCCATTTCGCAAACAAATACAGTTTCTGACGTTCGCACCTCCACCAGTCCAACACACCGGAGCGTATGAGTGATCACTAGAGAGCACCGTAGAGAGTTCTTTTGCTTCACCGGGGAGAATCACCCCGGTGCGCGGTGAACACTTTGGTTGTTAGTTTGTTGCATACAAAGATTTTTCACAGTATGTAGTCAATTATTTTAAAATTTGGTAAAATTATAATGTACACATTTTGGAAATGCGAATACGGGAAGTGCATCAGTGCATCATTATTGAAATTTGCTTCAGTTTAGTCGACAGACAGACATGGGACAGAGATCGATTAGGATAACAGCGGGAGTTCCACAAGGCTCCATCCTTGGTCCAACGCTCTGGAACGGGATGTACAACGGCGTGCTAACGCTGAAGCTGCCCAATGAGTTGATACCGTTGGATTTGCGGACGACGTAGTCTTGACGATAACAGGCGAGACGCTGGAAGAGGTGGAAGTGCTGGCGACCGAGGTGATCGACAAGATTGGTAACTGTATGCAAGGAGCGAAGCTGCAGATAGCCCACCACAAAACGGCACTGCTATTGGCCAGTAACTGTAAAGCGGTACAGCGAGCAGATATCACCGTCAGGGGCACGCCTCACACCTCAAAGCGTGTGTTGAAGTATCGGGGAGCTCGCCTGGGAGTGATGATCGATTACCGGCTAAACTTCAACAGCCACGTTAAATATGGCTGTGAGAAGGCTGTATACGTTGATGTTTTCACTCACTCATGTAAACTTCTGCCGGAATCTTTGGATAAACAATAGCACTTTTGCGCTTTCTCACGGAAGTGAGTGTATAAACATACAAACAATGAACAGTCAACTCTCTCACTCTCTCGTGCTGTGTCTAACAATCTCTCCAGTGGTGCCAGGATAAATCTCCGAGGAGACAAGCAGAGATTCACCCCAGAGAATTTTCAACCCTGGTGCAAGGGTTTCTTTGAAAATCCGATGCAATGGTTTGAAGTGTTGAGCTAGAACTAGGAGATGCAACCTTCCAAGTGTTTGCTTCACGGGCAAACCGTCGTTCATTTTTTAAGTTAGTTCCTGTATATATACACCTGTTTCGGTTTCTACAACTCTGTCTTAGACATCATTTCTAAGAGCCGTTTTCGAGCTGTATTTTTATGAGAAATCAAATATCAAGTGCGCTATTGTCAAAGGTTGGGAACGAGTGGGTATGGCCAAGTTCCTACATAGATTTGCCAATTGGTTCATTTGGCAAGAGAGTCGCCCTAGTGCTTTTTTCTAGTATTAGACGTTTAATTTTTGTGATCATGATTTGCCTGAAGAATTTTTGATTATTTTGGAAATAACCCGGAAAAGTCTTGGAAGTGCCTTTGGTTCAACAGTAGTGCAGCAGGCCAGTAAGAGTACAAAATTAATGAAACTGGCTGAGATCTTACCGTTTATTTTCATTTATATGCTCTTAAATTTATAATATATTTTCGTAGAGAGTAATATCTACTGAAATCTATCTCTGACCTGTTCGTGTTCAGCGTTGGAAAATTATGCGAGGTTTTATGAAACACACAATAAGGAAAAGTTCACTAGTCATTGTGAGTCTTAGCGAACTTTTCCTGTAGATTGATTAGAGACCCGTTTTTTTCAGTTTTTACACAAGGGAAGATAGAACTAGGGTTCCTTCCTCTTTTTCCTTTCTCCTATGGCCTTCTATTCCATTTTTCTATTTTCAGAAGCGAGTAATGGCGCTATAACCATAAGCTATATAGGGCTAAGACAAGATTTAGTGCTCAAGTCCCAACCACTCGAGGAAAATGGAGCATCATTTATCTTTTTTAGATTAGATGCTCCCAACGACCAATCATTTATATTAACGGAACGTGCGGTACGAAATGTCCACGTTTCATCCATTTATTGGATTCTGAAGCATCGTGTTTAAATCTTTGATTTAAACAGGCCCGATGTTTCTGAATCATCATGCCCCTTAAATGCTGCACAGTAGGCCTGGCCGTTTTGATTTATTTTGCGCATCTCTGATGTACAAAATATACCAAATAGACAAGAAAAAGGATGGAGGTATATCTATCATTTTCCAGGATGCTTCCATGAACTGGCTGTGTTGGTGTTAGATTAGATTAGATCAGATTAGATTAGAAATAATTGTTAAAAATTCAAATTAAAATCAACCTTAACTTTCCTTCAGCCAACACTAGGGGGATGACACATCTAAGTCGCAATGTTAAGATTGCCAAAAATCTCACGCTATTGAATCAATCTACGAATAATCGCGCATCGCATTCTATCTTTTGGCAGGGAATCTACACAATCTTCATCAATCGTCTTTCCACCTAGCAAAACAAAAGCTTCCCTGCAATTTCGATAGAGTCACCTCCAGGCATGGAAAATCATTTGCATTCATTTCGTGCATTAATTTACATTCATTTGCCTCTAACTTTTTTCATCAATAGCATTCCGCAAAATGATGTATAGATCTTTTGTAGGTTTTGTTATTAACTACAAGTTTTGTTCATAATTCAAATATGTATCTCTTATGCACCGCGAACTAGAGCGGGCAGAACTTGTTACTGTTTTTCAGTGAATGTACACACAGTAGTGGCTTCTGTTCGCTCTGCTTCGTCATGAATAAGAGATACGGGTTTGACTTGCTAACAAATGTTGTAGCTTATAACAAAACCTACAAAAGCTCTATACATCATTTTGCGGAATGCTGTTGAAAAAAAAAGTTAGAGGCAAATGAATGTAAATGAATGCACGAAATGAATGCAAATGATTTTCCATGCCTGGTCACCTCCCTTGAGTGCACATCATATTTAGCATCAACCGAAATGTCAGTCTTTCATTATTTCTCAATGAAAAGGGCTGATGCTTTATGAGATTATCAAAAAAGTATTTTAGTTATAGTATAGCGAACGGCATTCATGTACTGAAATACGTTTCATGTGGCTTGGCATATGCATTTAAGATGCATCAAATTTTCATCCTCGAAGTCATCTGATTCATGAAATGCACAAATTTGACAAACAAATGTTTGTTTCAACTAGCGGACTTTCAGCTAAACGACACTTCAGTTAAAGGTCTTACACTTAGTGAACGTTAGGTGTATTCTTCTAACACATTCCTCCGTAAAATGCGTCTCATAAAATTGTCTGCATTCGTCACCCACACGGTACACCGGCAATATCTTAGGATTTTAGATTACACGACTGTTGTAGACAACCTGATCCAAGTTTTCCGGTGGGAAATTAGACCTCGCTAAAGTTGCTCCATGCTCCATAGAGGCACATAAATTATGATGGTGAACTGACAAAACTCCAAGGCTGCAAAATGCGAGTCGATGCATGTGGACATGACTGGTTCTCGGCAATTTGACTATCTACTTTTGAACGGAAAAGACAGGGAACCGATTGGACTTGTCGTTGGCAGAGGTAGATCTGCGGAAATTCGAACTCACCGGTAAAATGGTCAATTCCTGAAAGTAGACCTGGCGATCTACGATTTTTCCGCATATCGATTCAGTTACCGGGTCATGTGGATATCCGGAATCACCGAAGAAATGGGCAACTCTTAAAGAAAGGCTAGAGTAGAGACCCACTTTTTTTTCTAAATTGCATACAATCATGAGTATACGGGACATATGTCATCAGCATATTAATTTTACTACCAGGTGGCAAGAAAACGGTGCTCTGGATATCCAGAATAACCGACAAAATGGTCAATTTCTGAATTCCTGAAAGTATTCCTAGAGATCCGCGATTGTTTTATAAATTGCATACGATTACCATACAATACACCATTTCGATTCTACTACCGGGTGGCCAAAAAATTATCGTCTGGATATCCGGAATGATGAAAATTTAACCTATGAAGAGCACAATAGAAAGATTGAAACTAACATTAAGTCAGACCCAAAATCCTTGTGTTAAAGAAAAGCAAAAACCCAAGAGCTTTCCATCAAAAATGCAATTAGACAGTAGGTTGGGCAATACTCCTAGTCAGATTAGTAACTTATTTGCTGACTTCTTTCAGGACGTTTATACAATTCATGATGAGAATGAGCGAGATTATCAATATTTTTCGTACCTCCCCGAGCCAATGAAGAACATCGCAGTGGATAATTTAACTCTTAAGGAAATTATACGTAGTATTGAAACCTTGGATGCTTCAAAATGTGCTGGACCGGATGGCTTACCACCAATTTTTTTAAAGTCACTTTCGAAGGAGCTAGCAAAACCTTTGTTCTGGCTGTTTAATTTACCCTTGGAGTCGAGTGTACTTCCTCCGATTTGGAAGGAATCATTTTTAATTCCAATTTTTAAAAGTGGTAAAAAGTCTGATACAAAAAATAACCGTGGAATTGCTATATTATCAAGCGTTCCTAAATTATTCGAATCCATCATTAATGACAATGTATTCTTACAGAGTAGGTCGATAATTACTAGCAAACAGCACGGATTTGTTAAAGGACGATCTACAGCTACCAACTTGATACATTTTGTATCATATTGTTTAAACTCATTGGATAAAGGCAATTATGTAAAAACGCTATACACTGATTTTAGTAAAGCATTTGACAGAGCTGATATACCAAATTCTTTCCAAATTAGGCTTCAATCCTAGGCTACTGAAATGGATCGAGTCGTACTTATCAAAGCGGACGCAAAACGTAAGATTTGATGGAAATCTGTCCACCATAGTTAATGTAACATCTGGTGTGCCACAAGGTTCATATCTTGGTCCATTACTGTGTATTTTATTTGTCAACGATATAGAACATATTTTTAAATTTCTTCATGTTTCTATATATGCTGATGACATGAAACTTTTCATGGAGGTATCTAAAGCACCTGATCTTCAAATATTTCAACATGAAATTGACGTTTTTTACACATGGTGTAAGAAAAATTTGTTAGAACTAAATATTTATAAATGCAATTCTATATCGTTTACAAGAAAGCACGCTGTAATACACAACACAATTACTCTTGGCCAGAAAACAATCCAAAGATCCTATCAAGTCAGAAACTTAGGTGTTATCCTCGACACCAAGTTAACTTTTGCTGATCACTACAATAACATTTTCTACAAAGCAAGCAACATGCTTGGGTTCATTAAAAGATTTAGTTTTCACTTCCATGATCCCTACACAATCAAAACACTTTACGTAGCATACGTGAGGCCTCTTCTCGAATATTGTAGCATACTTTGGGTTCCATAACATGATACACATGTAAACCGCATTGAATCAGTTCAAAAGGAGTTCTTGTTGTTTGCTCTAAGAAAGTTAGGTTGGACGAATTTTCCACTTCCATCTTATGAATTGCGTTGTATGCTAATTAATTTAGATGAGCTCAAAAAGCGAAGAGAGTTCGCAATGATTGCTTTTATAAACGATGTGATTTCGCAAAGAGTTAACAGCCCAGATATTTTGGAAAATATCAATTTTAATGCTCCCACTCGCTCACTGTGGAATAGAAATTTGTTTAGCATCAACAATCAAAGAACAGACTATGACAAAAACAGCCCACTGAATAGAATGATGTCTTGCTATAATACATACTGTGAATATATTGACATAACAATGAATAAAAGTACGCTTAAAAAAACTTTCTTCATAAAATTGTAACAATTAGCGTTTAATTAAAGTTGTAAAACGATCTACACTGATTGACGACAAATAAATAAATCACCAGGGAATAAAAAAAATTCTGAAAATAGACTTTGAGATCAGCGATTTTTTTTTTTTCTAAATTGCATACCATCATGATCATAGAGGATATATGGCATCACCATTTCGATTCTTATACCGGGTGGTCAGATAATTATCGTCTGGATATCCGGAATCACCGGCGAAATAATAAATTTCTGAAAATAGACCTAGAGATGCACATTTTTCTCAATCGCATACAATCATGAGCATAGAGGAAATATCCTAGCACTATATCGATTCTGCTTCCCAGCGAGCAGAAAACGCCATTTTGGATATTCAGATTCACTGCAAAATTTATGTGGTCATAAAGGATCCTCAATTTGTTTTACTGCAAGCAATCTTGAGCATAGAGGAAGGATGCCATCATTAAACCAATTAAAAAATTAAAGGGTTGTCTCCTAGACTATTATACTTAATCTTAATTTTTTTCAAATATCAAAAAATCGCTGCATTTTTGGATAGGTCCAACCAAAATTCATAACTCCAAAGGTTGTTACAAATTAATTTGAATTTCCTACCTCGAGTTGCCTTCACCTTCTCCAGCGTCCCAACCAGCAGATGGTGAGGCATTACCTGGGTCATGTCGGAGAACCGTCTGCCTGACGATCCTTCGCATTCATCTGACTGTAAAATATATCTGGTACCTCTACCGAGTGTTTGAAGACGAGTTCGCGGTGGACTGTTAAGGATCATTCTTAGGATCTTGTTTTGGAACCTCTGAAGCTTTAGGTGGTGGCACTTAGCACAACTCTCCCAGATTGGTATACGATACTCAATAGCCGGCGGAATGATCTGCTTGTGGACAGCAAGCTTGTTTTTGAGGGACAGGGTGGACTTCCTGTTTATCAGAGGGTAGAGCGACCTGATCAAGATGTTACACTTGGTGGGTGTTTTGTCCACATGGGATCGAAATAGCAATTTGCTATCGAGGGTGAGACCAAGGTAGACTACTTCACTCGACCATTCGAGTGCTATCAAGATGGACCTTGATGTTAGAAGGTGGAAAAAGCCGAGGTGAATTCGAGTGTGGAAACATAATGGTTTGTGTTTTAGCTGCATTGATACAAATCTTCCAGCTCTTGAAATAGTTGGACAGAACATCCAGTCATACATACATGATTGTAGTTTACTCGCCAGAGCACAGATCACTCGACCCTTATAGATGATGGAGGTGTCATTTGTGAACATAGACAGGATACCACCACCCGGCTGGGGAGGAACGTCTGACGTGAAAATGTTGAATAGGATAGGCCCAAGCAGGCAGAGGGGACATTGTTCAAGTAGACCTGGAATGATCTGCCCGACAAGTAGTTTTTGATGATCTTCACGAGGTAGATCGGAAAGTTGTATCGATGCAGCTTGTACACTAGGCCATCATGCCAGACATTGTCGAACGCCTTCTCGACGTCCAACAATTCCATGGCAGATGTATTAGAAACGGACTTATTCCGCTTGATGATGTTAGTAGCCCGTGCGAGTTGGTGGATGGTAGAGTGGCCTTTCTGAAACCCGAATTGCTCTTTGAGAAAGATGTTATTATCATTTGAAAACACCAGCAGACGGCTGAGTATCAACTTTTTGAATAGCTTCAAGATGGAGGACAAGAGGCTGATGGGGCGATAGCTTTTGGCACTGGTAGGATCTTTGCCAGGCTTGCGTATTGGAATCACTTTGACTGCAGTGAAGTAGCCAAGCTCCAAACATTTGTTGAAGATAAGGGTAAGATGGTTGAAGAAGTCAATACTCAAGTTTTTCAATTAGAGGTTGACTACACCATCCATACCCGCGGCCTTCATGTTTTTAGTGCTTCTAATAGCTGCTATCAGCTCATCAGCCAATACTCAACTATCATCATGCACTACTACGGGGGTGTCAGCGGCTCTAGACATTGCCTCCTGTCAGGCTCATGGGGGTTCACCATGGTTTGGCCAAGATTATGTGAAATTACAAAATGTTGGCCAAGAGCATTGGTCTTTTCAACTGGGGTTTTAAGTAGGGATGGGTCCTAGTTCTGGTCAACAGAGGAAAGCGCAGGGATCGGTCTAGACTTATTTTTCAAAATTTTGGTCATCTTCCAAAATGGTTTTGCACAATCTGGGAGACAGCGAATCTTGTTGGCAAAATCGTTATTTCTGAGTTCCACCATCCTGGCCTAGATAATTTTGGTTAGCCTATTAAGATCTTTGGTTGGGCTGTCACGGCTTAGAGTATGACTCACCTGTCTGGATGCTGGTACGTGTTGATCCCTGGCACGGGATATCGCCTCTTCGATGGTTTGCAGACACCGATCGACTTCTTCGAACGACTCCGGTAGGACGTCGTAGTTGATTGCTGTGTCCACACAGCGCTGATGCTGCTGCCAGTTGACACGATGGTAATTTCGCCGGGAAACTTGAATCCTATTGGCCGAGGAACCTTCTTCGGCCACCACCGGATAGTGGTCCGAGCTCAGTTCCTGATAGGCAATAGGTTAAGAGATGTTATAGCCAATGTTGCAGATGAAGATGTCGATGGGGGCATGAGCTCCGGATCGACTCAACCGGGTGGGAGGGTCCGGACACAGGATGTTGTAGAGGGCTTCCTGCAGATCGATGTACAAGATTGTGCCGTTCCGGTTTCGCCGACTATTGCTTGATGCTTGGTGTTCAGGTCGCCAGTAATGATGAAATTGAAAAGCTGAGTACTGGACTTCCATGAGTACAGGAGGCGAACGATGATTACGGAGGCGACCGGGCTGATTGGTGATTGTAGCCTTACGACGGATATTCATGAACTCCACTCGCTTGGGACATCCGCGATTGGAGGCTTGGTGGTTTCCACCGCAGTTGACACACGTTAGCTCGATGTCAACAACTTGCTCACAGGACGCAGTTGTGTGAGTTCCAGCACACTTGCCGCAGTTTGCCTTCATATGGCAGTTTTTGTGCCATGGCCATAGGAGAGTCAATTCACACACTGCGTTACATAAGTAACATCGTTACATCGTAGAAACACCGCCACCAAAGCGTCCGATAATGGTGGTGATAATTGAGCTGGGGGTGAAATAAGCGGCAGTGAGAGTAGTGAATATTTCTTTGAGGAGGAAGATGACACAATAGATGAACTATCAAACTAAAGTGATGACAACCGGTTAGTTTCCAGTGTGTTTAGGCGTGATCAGAGATGTTATGCCTCAGAACATCCCGGCGGCTCCGACTGGGATTGAACCCAGGCCTGCTGGGGTGAGAGATAAACACGCTTACCACTACACCACCGGCGCCGCTAACCATCCGTACTTGACGATCAGGACAAATGTTTTAAATTTGACTATTTGGCATGCGACTTTGACTTGCTGAATTCTATTTTTATGAATATTGAGTGGGAACAATTATCAAGTTATGCTTCAGTTATGCTTTCTACGAATCTCTCTCTGAAGTTATTAATCATCATGTACCTTGAAAGAAACAAGCACCGATTTCTGCTTTCAACAAACCGTGGTGGACTGCAGAGCTACGTACGCTTCGTAAGCTGCGCAACAGGTTTCACAGCAGTTGGTGTGTACAACTGTGCATGCCAAGCATGCTCTCAGTAGGATGTTGGAGAAACTGCTCTCTGCAGAGTTACTGCCCCGATCATCTCCAACAGCCAGCACGGTTGTATGAATCACCGCTCAACGACATCAAACGTGTCAGCGATATCACGTGATATAGCATCAAAACAGCACGTGGATTCGGTTAACTTCAATTTTGCGAAAGCTTTCGATACAGTTCCGCACAACCTCATCATTAGCAAAATGAATTATATTGGATTCCCTACCTGGATCACAGAACGGCTCAACTCGTACCTGTCTGACCGCAATGCATTCGTGGTGGTAAATTCGGTACGCTCCAGGACCTTCGACACTCCATCTGGCGTACCACAAGGAAGTGTTCTCGGTCCTCGTATTTTTATCATCTATGTGAATGACTTGTGTGAGCTGCTCTCATCGTTCAAACTGTCTTATGCTGATGACCTGCAGTACAAGAAGATATCTAGGCATTAAGATCGATTCCAGGTTAACGTTTTGCGAACACATAAGCATCGTAACTGCCAAAGCATCCACTGTGCTTGGTTTCATTCGTCGTCATGCTTTTGGTTTCACCAACGTCACATCAAGACACTATTCTGCTCGCTGGTTCGTAGTATCTTAGAATATGCTCTCCATTTGTCTCCATTTTACTTTACGCATATTCTTATGATTGAACGGATTCAGAAAAATTTCATGAGGTTTGCTTTCCGTCAGCTCCCATGGAATGATCAAGTCGTTCTTCCAAGTTATCCAGACCGATGCATGCTGATTGATTTGGAATCTCTCTCAGTAGGGCGTATCAAATTGCAACGACTGTTCATCTTCAAACTAATCACCGGCAATTTGGACTGCCCCGATCTCCTGGAACGGATTCCATGAAATATTCCTCCTCGTAGATTTCGTAACTCCCCATTACTGGCAATTCCATTCCACAGAACTAATTTTGGATTCAATATCTGTTTTAATTCATGTTTGCGTTCCTTTAATGATGTTTGTAATGAGTTTGTTTTTACCATGTCCAAAAATGTGTTTAGTAATAGAATAAAAGGTTTCGATTAAACAAGCTTTAGTTTTAAGTAATCGGTCTGAACGACGTAGTCGAAGACGGTGTACAATAAATAATAACAGCTAAGAGATCCTGCATTGCTCGGAGGAATGTGACACCCTTTTTTGCATTTCGATCAAATTATTCATCTTGGAGCGAAAAATATTAAAAGTCTAACCACGCCACCAAATAAGCTGAAGGGAAGGTGACTCCTTCTGCCATCCGAAAAGAATTCAACAATCATTGCAGTTTGACACCCCTTGAGAACGAGACACGGACCGGACCGTCTTTCAAAGTTTGACGATCCAAAAACGAAGCGAATACCTACAACCAACCGATGAACCTGAGGAATGTCTTCCCGCAAGAGCACTGTGTTGTAATTCGATCTTCCCCCCCGAGAAGCAAAGTCTCTTCCATCAAAATGATTCAACTGAATCCCAACTTCAGGGCTTCGAATTCGAAACCCAAATAACCGCGATGATGAACCTGAGAATGGAAAGGCGAAAATTTGCATATTTTGTGGTAGGTTTGAACCCTCTTCCCGTCCCCCGTCCCGCTCGAACAGCGTCTCACCGCCCAGAAAGGGAATGCCAAGTGCCAAAGGGGGTGAAATGATCTGATTTATCATCGTCGGATAGTTTCGCTGCGGCTCACAGTGGTTGACCGACCTGAAGAAGACGCCTCGCTCGCTGGCCCACTCTCTCTCTCTCTCCCTCTCTGTCTCTCTGTCTGTCTCGTCGCTGGTGGCGATGGGAAATTAATGGCTATTTTATTAGACAACATTTTATTGGGCATGATTGGCGAATCATTAATCAAGTTTAACGTTCCCGGGGCAGATTTTGCTCGAGATTGTGGGGTTTGCTCCTAGCAGGGATTCGCCAGTTCTGCGTACACAGACTAGAAGAGAGATTGATTTATTCACTTTATTACTCTCGCGAGGGTCCGTCAATTTATGTGAGTATGCATGAGTGCGAGCTTTCGTGATCCCGTTTTCATCTGGGCCCTGCCTACGGTTGCACGGGTTTGAGCAAGATCGCACTAATCAATCACCGGCTATCACAAATCTAATAAATGGCTTCGACTACTCTATTTCGGGGCTCGTTTCGGAGGGGATGGACATTATTTTCGATTTTCCGATTAGGCTCGGAGTGTCGTTTGTGCACTGTGGCGTTTCTTTACGAGCACTTCGGCATCATCGTTGGCGAAATGGAGCGAACCAAATTGGGAGCAAAGATGGTAGCGCAGATTGTGAGCGTTAAAATGATGGCTTTTTTGCCTGTGAGTGAGCGTTTCGATTTGGGGTAAATTTTGTCATCATCAGCCTTCGGAAACTGGTTGATGGCTTTTTTTGCTGGATTGAAAAGCTGAACCAACAGGTTGCTTGTAACTTGCAAATATAATCATGACATGGTGACATAAAATCACTTTTCTAGATCAGTTAACTTCAAATATATGTTTATAGTCGTCCAGCTTTGGGAACAACGCGAACAATCAAGAGCTGTGCATAAATTGGATACTCAATAAAAATAAACGGTGTTTTGCAAATCAATAAAAAAAAATTGATCATAATTTGCCATGCTGCTGAACCGGTGGGTCATAAAATGTTTAGATGATATCCATTGGATCACATTACCAACAACACCAGATAAAAGAAGACAAACATAAACACCTGGCTCTCCAATAACCTTTTTACAGTTATCTTCTATTGATTATCACCAATAACCACCAACAAACAATGCAGCAGATTGCAATCCGTTTACAACCCAGAAGAATATGTTTAGCAATACTAAAAACAATCTTTATCACCTGCATCAGAAAAGCTAGCAGTTGGACCGCTCCCAGCTTTTATTAGCCTAATTTGGTCATTTGTGACCGATGCATTCCACCACTATCACTCTTCACTGTCATAAATAAATAAATCTACTTCGAAGTTCAACCCCATTAGCATTGTGAAGCGAACACACCCATAAACCTCCTTGCTCAGACGAGATTCTCTTCTAGATTAGAGCTAATTTTTTTTTGCACCAACAAAACTCAACTCCAACTTGTCACCGCTGCAGGAAGTCAACTGCCTTCAAGCATTCATCTTCCCTCCGATCAGCTAGAGACTTTCGCTGACTTTAAACAATTTTAAGGCATTTTATTGAACCAATCGGATCGCAACCGGGACTGGACAATCGGTTACCATCAAATCATAAAAAAAAAACAAAAAACCGACCGTTTGCTAAAAGCTTTTCTCGGATGAACTCTAAAATCCTCATCACTCGGGCAAACGATTGCAAACCGTTGATATCATTATTAGTGGTTTAATCGTTTTCTGCAGCAGTAGAGCTCCGGGGGACACTATCGACGCGGGATCTCCCCTAGCCCGGTGGTTATTTGGAGTGTCCACCGCGAAAGAGCCATCAATCACACGTCGCGTCGTCATGTATTTTGAAATTCCTTGCGGAAACTGTTCACGTCCCCGATGAATTATGGGCCCACTCGAGCGGGTGATCCTATCGTGGTGGCGGGTAGCAAATGTCCATACTCCACCTCATTCATTTGGATCGAGATCAATAGGTGATAGCAGCACGGTTGGCTGGTGATGACGAGTAGCGGAACATTGACCTTCTGGCGAGTGTTTCCGGGGATGGCTTTGCGAATCGTTGTAAAAGACTTATCGAGAATCTGGAGGTAATTGCTCGAGGATGGCTTTCCAGCCGTTGTGCAGAACGATCCTTCAACCAGATGGGCTCATGATACCACAAATTCAGCAGAATATCCTACGGAAGAATTCCAGACGGGAACTGGTCAGCAGGATTGGCAATACCCGAAATTTTCTTCCAATTGGTTTGCTACTTAAGTGGCTTACGTACCTGGAGGAGATCTAATCCAGTACAACGGTCATGTTGAATCCAAAACGCTCCTTTCAACCTTGATAGATTTTGCTAACTTATCTCAACTCAACCCCTAATAGCTTCAATCATGCCGTATTATCATCAATTTTAATCTCGGATATAACATTAATAGAACGCAGCCAAAACAAAACCTGATCTCACCACTCTCACACACACATATGGAAGTGTATCAAATGTCATTTTTCTGATTATGATTGCGGAATTCGATTTGCTGCAGCTGTTCCGCACACAGCTACCAGGAAATTTGCTACGGCTTGGTCCCAATCGCAACGTCCTTCCACGGGTGCATTGTCTTCCTGTGAAAAGATGTTTTCCCTTGATTTGATTTCCGTCGATCTTGTTTTCCGTGCTAAGCACCAATGCTACCGACGATAGGGAGGTAGCTCCCACACCTGGATCCTACCTATCGACTCATCAACTCATGAACCGGGGACCAACGACTTTGCTTCCTTTCCAAAGGAAGGCGTGATCAGAGATGTTATGCCTCTTAACATCCCGGCGGCGCCGACTGGGATTGCACCCAGGCCTGCTGGGGTGAGAGTTAATCACGCATACCACTACACCACTGGCGCCGCTATGTGTTTGCCCTTTGAACATCAGAACTATTGTATTAAGACTTTTGACACACCGATCAGTCTCAATCGATAAAACAATCTTGCAATGAAGCACGACGTGGAGCTGGTGGTATCGTGAACTGAAACTCGAAGAGCAGTCTACGACTTTGGGACCAATGCACAATGGTCCCAAAGCCGTGCTTAGGAAGACAAAAATATTTGCGCCCAAACCATCACTTTAATGTATGTGATGTCTTGGGGAAAGTTTCTTAATATTTTTTAGACGATCTTTCTATGTTAGTGAAATTAGGGTGGTCCATTAAATTGGTAAATTGAAAATAAATTTTATTAACTGAGATATACAAAAAAGTTGCAGAAAAATCCATTTCAAGCATTTGTGTTAAAAACATCAAATTTCCATCTCTTATTATTTATGAGTTATGATTATTTTAAACAAGCAGGTTAGGGTGGTCCCTTTGAAATCGGCTTTCTTTAAATTTCTTTGTTTACATTGATTTCTCGTAAAAAAAATTTTCTACATACTTTTAGAACATTTATGACGCATATTTTTGCTGAAGCAATGTGCCTAGTTTTTGCTGAAAAGTATGACTTTTTTTTAAATTAAATTTAAAACGTTAAACAAAAAATGCTTTCGCAGTTTTTTCACCGAAAATTAAGAAGAAAAAAAAAGATTTTTCAAATGGAATCAAAATTTGAAAATCGGTTTGCTTTATTAAAATATATTGCCTATTAAAAAAAAAACATTTTTTCAAAGAAAATCGCGTTTAACTTTCTAATCAAAGAAAACCGAGTTTAATGAGGCCACCCTAACCTTGTTGTTTAAAATAATCATAACTTATGAACCATAAGAGTTAGCAATTTGATGTCTGCAGTAAAGTTGCTTCAAATTGATTATTCTACAACTTTTTACAGCACTACATTGGTCTACCTCAAATGATAAAAAAGTTTGTATTTTCAATTCAGTCATTTTATGGACTACCCTAATTGCAAAAGCATTTAAAGATCGGCCAAAAAATCTGAAAATACTTTCCCGAAGCCACTGTATACCTGAAACTGACGGTTAGGGCGCAAACATTTTTGTCTTCCTAAATACGGCTTTGGAACAATTGTGCAATGTAATCTCGTGTGCATTCTGGTTTCAATCGATTCTGATTTAAGTGGCTTGGTAATGCCTTCATGAACAGCCAAACTGTTCAAAGCCTATTTTCGCAATTTGAAGCATTCGTTGTTCATTATTGCGTTGATTTGTCGCTTCAATTCGACCGTAGATTCGACGTCGTTCATGTAAAAGTCCTCATCGACCACCGGTGTTTCCACGGAGAACTGCTCTCTATCATCACACTCCAGCTGTTTCAACGCCGTTAAGATGCGGTGCTGATTTGATGCCGTTAGTTTATGCATCGGAAATTTTCCCATGGGCTCCTAATTTTAGAAGGTATTCAGGAAGAGTACCGATCAAGTTTGTCCAAATCTGACAGAACATTTGCCATTGTATGACAAAAATTCGAACGACAAAAGGTCGAAAAGACTTAAGGTCAAAGGTACAAAAGGTCGAATGGACAAAAGGTCAAATGTTGAGAAGGAGTACAAAAGGTCGAATGGACAAAAGCTTGAATGATGAGATGGGGGACAAAAACAACGAATGGACAAAAGATTGAATGGACAAAAGGTCTATTTTTTAGGAGTCACCCTACATTACATATTAAAAACATGTATGAATCGTGAAATATTAGCGATAGAAAAATTGTTCCTTTAAGCAAAGTTGCTTGAAATAAGTTGTTTTACGACTTTGTTTAGCAGGACAAAATTAATAACTCCGAAACGAAGCATTTCCGGGACTTGTTGCCTTCCACAAAGTTGCTCGACCATCATTAGGTAAAAACAAATAGTTCAAAACTGACCCGCATAGATGGCATCTAAATTTAAACTCTAACATTCAAGAGACTTTACATCTTCGACCAAGAAATTTATCTCATACAAATAAATAAAGTTTCGGTGTAAACAAATTATTTTCCCGGTAGCGGAATCTGCTGGATTCCGGTAGCAATTGCTAACAGGTTCAACATTGCAAGGTAAACCTTTCTATACCAAGGATTGGTCAAGCATCTACTGAGGTTCGCTGCAAA
Source organism: Ochlerotatus camptorhynchus (assembly GCF_037179485.1). Lineage (NCBI taxonomy): Eukaryota > Metazoa > Arthropoda > Insecta > Diptera > Culicidae > Ochlerotatus > Ochlerotatus camptorhynchus. The sequence goes on along the minus strand of NW_027040531.1, from coordinate 2,846,049 downwards.
TTCCGATCAACTGTGAAATCTCGGATCTCAAAGTGCAGTAGATCTGCCATCAATCTCCGTCGACGCGTCGGGTTGGTCGCTTCCGATGTTGAACCAGCAGCCAAGGTGTTCTTTGACATTTCAATGTCGCAGTTTGCATTTCTTTCGGTGAATCTTTCCCTTGTTGGGTGAATCCTGTCTTGCCTGGATTATCAACGGTAAAACTCCTAATGGACATTCAAGGTCTTCGGTCGTCTTCAATGTTGCTTTCACTGCCGGCATCCATCGTAATGTGGAGCGATTTTGGGCCATCGAGGATTATCCAACGATCGTCTATTCTCTATCGGAAGCCTACTGTGAGAAACTCTTTAGTATACTGTTCGCTGTGAGGATGGACGGCATTTGCATGGTTCGAGTACTGTTCAAGGGAGATAATTTGGACAAGTTGGGGGACATTGGACGTACTGCAGTTCACCGCTTCCGGTTGATCGAGGGCTGCTTTGGACGCGATCGAAAATCAGCCGCCGAATATCGGAAATTTTGGCAATAATACGAGGAGTTGGCACACATGGAGTGAATCGACGAATCAGATACAGAGTCAGGGCCTACTACTTCCTTCCACATCATCCAGTCCAGTCACGAGGAGAGCAGTACAACCAAAGTGCGTGTCGTCTTCCATGCTTCTTGCAAGAGCTCCACTGGAATTTCCCTGAACGATGCTATGCTGGTGAGTTCAATTGTTCAAGAAGATTTGCGATCCCACCGGCATCCGATCATTCTGATCTCAGACGTCGTTAAAATGCACTGGAAAAAGATTTTGTTTTTCTGGAGACTGCCGTTTCCATCTAATATTCTGGCGTCTTTCACTTTCCGTACCGATTCGCATCTACAAGCTGAAGACCGTAACATACATATCTAGCTACTTGAGTTCTGAAAATGCTAGCCATGTTCAACTCGACATGTTGTGTTTGTGAATTCTGGAAATAGCCAGCAACGATGTCCTGTTAATAACATTTCTGATGAGAGATGGTTTAATTTACACCAAATTGAGGAAAAAAGAACGATATCACACATGTCATATGATAGTTATTTGGTAATTTTCGTATTGCTCGAATGTTGTTTTACCGTTTGTGTTGGGTAAGATAGATGACGGTAGAACATGAGAGTACGAATACAAACAGACTGTCGCGCATGACAACGAAGCGAGTGCAGTGGCAAACGTCAACCGTTTCAACCCTTTTTCGACAAGGATCAGTCCATAAAGAAACTATTCCAGGCCCTGTTCTGACCAGCTGAAGTACGTCGTACCTGAAGGAACAGTCGTCACGAAACGAAGCGCATTTTCCTGCTTCGCCAAACTGTACGATCCCGCTTTGTTTGGTGGACTCGGTCGTCGTCATTGCAAACATGCATTGTGGTTATTGAAATATGTCAGCGAAAAACAGTACGAATAAGACGAGGAACTACCGAAGCAAATGAAGAAATGCTGGGTCGAATATTACACAGAAGTCCCCCGTTTGAATTCCATGCACATTGATCGATTCGTCGATTCGTTGCCTACATCAGATCGTCGAATGAGTCAGCAAATCATTCCTCGCCTGGAACTTTGTGGTGCACTTCTATCTGCTGAGCTCTACCAGAAGGTCTCCACAGCACTATGAATAACACCCAAAGCCTACTTCTGGGTAGATTCAACCATCGTTTTGAGCTTGCCCAAGGCTACACCGTCAACCTGGTAAATTTTCGTTGGAAACCGGGTATCCAAAATCCAGCAGACGATGGAGACATGCGCGTGGAATCATGCTAACATTATCTCGAGCAGTGTTGGAAAAATATCAAAAAATCAAATCTCACCAATGCCCAATGACGCTTGATTTTCGTAGACAAAAATTAACCAGCAAACATCTACGGTTGATTTTGCAAGCTGTGATGTCGCAGCTCGGAATATCAAGCTAAAAAAAAACTCACCAACTGCAAATCTCACCAAACTGTGGTGAGATTGAGTTTAATGATTTTTGCTTTACACCCGAATGGAACCGAAACTTCCATAACGGCTGGCAGCAGTCCCTTCGTGTCTGCCATCATTGAAGATTAAAAAGAGATAGCATACTTTCTCTTTCTAAGAAAACGATGTGGAACGGAATCATGTTTGAGTCGAGTCAGCTCTCAGCTTGATTTTTGTGCGTTGTGAATAGTCTCGCAATATCAAAGGAGCTTGTAAAATCAATATCAAGCATGATATTTTGTTCCAATATCATGCGTGATCTTGAGAGCGTATGAGAGTGGAAAAATATTATTTGATTAATGATTTTGCCAACACTGATCTCGAGAGGACTTTCAGCTGCAGACTTGATCAAGTGTAGACTGTGGTGGGAAGGTCCTGCATGGCTTCAAGCAGAAAGGGAATAATCATGGACAGTTCCAGTCGAAAAAGGTTTTGATATCGAGGCACCTAAAGAAGCAAGGAAATCGTCACTTGTAGACGCTTCTGCTTCGCCAACACTATTGATAATAACGACAGACAATGTAAGACAATCAAACAATAACTATGTAAAACAACTAATTAACAATGTACAATATAAATTTTCCCTTGAAAAAGGCCACAGCCCATACCCGAAACGTCGGGCAGATTACATCGAAGTCCTTATAGTGTTGCTACCCAACGGTAACTTAATTTAGTTTCGCATATGGTATGGCATTGTAGGACGACCAAATTGTAGATAGCCAACGGTCAATTTGAATAATACTGCAGTCGGTCTAAACACAGTATGCGTTTACTGGTGGGGAATATTAGCAGCGGGGTGAAGCTGGTGTCGATCGTGGGCGGGACTGGAGTGAGGGGAAAAACGGAAAATGGATTGGACGAGAGGAGAAGAGGAGAGGATTGGTGGGTGGAAGGATGATTCGATGTGCCAACTTCATTGCGAACAGAAATTGAAACCACGATTCGGGAATTCGGAAATGATTGTCGAGAGTGATCCGCGCGTTTTTTTCGGATGATATAAGCCGTTGGGGAAAGTGCGTGAAAGTGGAAAGCTCGTTTGTGAACCAGAGCAGACTTGTACCTGTGGAACGACCGGTCCCAACCGGGTACTCTTCAGCCCGTAGGGTCTACGAAACTACGTGCTACATCGTAGCCCAGCGAAGATTTTGGCATACGACTGAGGGTCGAGCCAGTACGTCACCTCTAGAGAACCGTGTCCAGTTCCCAGCAGTTAAACAATCCGTCGCTGCTGGCCTGCAATACCACGTGGTGCAGGGTTCACCCAGCGACGTCATTGGCACACGGACTAGGGTCAGGTATTGAAGCAAACCAACGCCTACACGGCCATTGGCAGGAGGACAAACTGTCCCGGCCACCTGGCAACCTCATATTACCGTCAAACCGTCGGTGCCTGATTGGTATTCCCTGTAGACACTGTAGAGCACCCGACTGAGGGTCCTAACAAGCCGAGACGAATCTACCGTATGGGTAGCCGCTGTCGACCACCCAGCCCAGCGCTACGAAATCTACCGAACCGTTCTCGTCCACTCCACCATCAACTCAGCTATCTTGACGCCACCGCTAGAGTCCATAAGTTAACCAATATTTCGTTGTCTAGGGCTTACTACACCGAAAACTCTCTCCAACTGCTCACCAACGCCCTGAGACCCGGGAGGAAAAGTGGTCTTTGGTGCCCATCCCAGACAACTGCCGTGGCTTTAGACCAGCAGCTAGATTTGCTGGATTTTGCCGAACTGAAAGTCCAGCAATCCATCCAGTAAAATTTTTTACTGGACAACCAACAAATTAATCATTTTGTCCAGCTTCTGCATTCATTTTCCATCAGATGTCACTGCTGTTGTTGGCGGTAACATCTATCGGAAACTACACATAATTTGTTTTCCGCTAATTTTTCACAGAGGACAGTGCAGTGCAAAACATGTCTGGTACCCCTTTATGTATTTCGAGGAACGTCCAAAGTCTCTTCATTTTAACACATTATTCACTCAAAATAGTTCACCCCTCATAGGATTTCCCCCAAATTTCTATGAATGGGGCTGGCAGAAAGTATCTTTTGTGCAGAGTATGTAAAAAAAGGATGGTCTTTGGATGTTAATCAAAACGCATGTATAGAGGTTCCAGACATGTTTTGCAGTGCCAGGTACTCTATTGTGTAGTCTGTGAGAGGGAAATCACAAATAGAGTGTCATCAAAATACATGACATGTTGAGAAATTGAACAAGTGGGTGAAACATTTTCTCTTTCAAATTTGAATTGTTTGACTCTCTGGGGACTGTTAGTAAAGTAGGTAAAACTGTATGGGGAAAAATCATTTCTATTTAATTGTAGCTTGTTTAATAATAATTTTCGGAAAACACTGAACGCCAAAGAAATGAATAATTTATTTAGGTTGATGTTCACTTTTTTTGACGTGAATATGCACCGAAAATGAATTATTCCCGCTTCTCCCGATTACTATATGGGAATTTTGATCACTTCCTACCAGCGAAACAGCGCCATCTCTGTGGAAAATGGCCATACGATATGATTAATTGATCCAGTGCCAATATTTGTTGACCCATAGATAGAGAAACGCTGGCAGGGATATTCTCGAGTTCCCTGAGCTTTCCACACAATATAAAAAGTTATGCATTGAGTGGCATAAAAGTTCTCAATTAATAACTGTGCAAGTACATTAAACAGAGCCAGAAAAACGCTTGCATAAAAAGCGTTAAAAGTCAAGAAATAGAAACGGAATTTTCAAACTCAAACTAAACGCTTCTTGTTTCTTAATTAAATTTAAATGTATCCTCTGTACCGCAACACGAGCCCTCTTGATGCTTCTAATTTCAGGATTCCAGAGCATTCACTCCAAAACCGCCATATTTCCAACTACCGGTCGTGTGACCATCATGTCACAGACACCCGCACGCAACACCTTGGGTGAACCGAAAAGTGCTACCGTGAATTCCGATATCCACATGTCCTCCATCTGCCGGGTCGATCTTCATCAACCCGAAAAAAAAAAAAACAGACACGTTAAACTAAAGCGATGGACACCCCAAACTCAAGTGATTGTAGTTTGACAACTCCCCATGCCCCTCCTGGGGCAACGAAAAAGGATATCGAGATCCACCGCTCCACCTCGCCACCACTGTCCAAGGAGAACTCAGCCACTCCGCTCCGGTTTTAGCAACCGGAGTCAAGCGGAGCGAGTGGAAGATTGATTTTTTGCTCTTATTTTACTCAAACAGGGCTACATATTTTATGGTCATTCGCTCCGCGCCTAAGCGCGCCCGCGCGCTCGTAAATCCGATGTCTCCGATAAGAGGGGACACCAGCGCGGCGGCAGCCGGGTTTTTTTTTTCGGGTTGGATCAGCTCGGGGATGATGCGATTGGATCCAAACACTGAAAAACTAGCTCAAATGACGCAGAAAATCAATCATCCGCAGAGCCGCTGAGCTTCAAGGAGGAAGTTTCACCGCGCGCGGGTTTAGAAAGTCTCTGCCCTACCTGCCCCAGAGCAGCATTGTCACCAACCGCACACCATGCTCAAACGGACGAGCGGACGGATGGCCTTCCAGGGCAAGAAAAACTAAGACCATTTTCATGCCCGCAAATTTCTCCGCTTGATTGTTCGCGCACCGACAACGACGACGACGACGCGACGCCAAATCAATTTCACACTTTTAGTTTTCGAAGCAAAATTTCATAACTTTAGCTAGGCCCTCGGATGCACTAAAAGAGACCGATGTGATTCGCGCACGATCGGCGCTTTCTTAGCGGTATTTTTTTTTTTTTGTCATTGCAACGACGTCGGTCGGTGGCAGAAGATGACTATTTTCAATTTTGAAATCAAATTACCGCGACTGCGGCGGCGCAGCCCGTCGCGGTTGTCGGGCTAAGGGTTTTTTTTCTGCTGCCTAGCATCAGTGTCGGTTTTTTTTTGTAGATCACGCGCGCGTGCTCTGAAGCGATCGTAACCGACCAACCGACACGGCAACGGGCGACGGACGACGAGAGTGACAGTGATTCGCTCAGTAAATTGAATAAATTTGACAAAAATGCCGTCTTTCAAATTGACGGTTTCGGGGGGCTTCCTCGATTCACGATTTGTGTTTTTTTTGTTTGTCGAGGCTGTGGGCAGGGGCTTGGGGAAGCAATAAAAAGTGGGCTCGCAATGGAGCCGATAGCCGATAGCTGAACTGGGCATGCGTGGATCGAATGTGTGTGAATGGCGAGCTGGATGCGAGTGGCTCGTGTCAAGCAGTAGCCAAGTTTGCGTTGGACACATTCGATAAATTAAACGATTATGTAAATGTTGGACATGATGGGCTCCCGCTGAGATATAAAATGTGATACTGATTTTTTGGGCGATCGTATCACATTTGGGAGTGTTTTTGCGAATTTGAGTGAGTTATGTATGGTGGGTAATTTGTTTCGAATGGTTGAGGCTGATATATGGCAGGTCTATCTATCGATTGTGTGTAATGTGGCGTGGTTATAAAACACGACATGATGGCGTTTTGGGTTCCTATAGTCCGATGGAGGAACGTTTGCTTTCTGCTTGTCATACCAGATACAAAATCCAGAAATGGTACGCTTAGGTAGCTCTCAATTAATAAGTGTGATTATGCCCAAAATAATACATAATTTTAGATTGTGTTCTGAGTGCTTAATTGACCATAAACTATTCGCGCAAAACAAATTTATCTTACATTCAACGTAAGTTTGGATTTGTTACATCCTCTCCTTTCACACAACAAATCTAATGGCAGTTATTGCAATGGACTGCAGTGTACAAGCAAGTTTTTCCAGAATGCTTTTTTTTTTCAAGCGCAATTTTCTTTCATGGTGGTTCTGAGGAATTTAAGATTTCATGTGAAGGCTGAGGTAGTTTTTAATAGAATTTCAAGAAAACCCGGAATTGCATTCAAAGTAAATTTTAATGAAAACTCATAGGAATTTCTCCTCCTGTGATCTTCAAAGGAAAATTACAAGGGATAATTACATGAAGTTTGTGAAAGACAACTTAATCGCTCCGATTAAGTTGTCTTTCACATACTTCATGCAATTATCCCTCCTTAAGTCCTCGTATTTTTTTGGTGAATACTTAGGTGGTGAAGGGGATGCTAAAAGGAGGATTACAATTAAATCTTAGTTTAACTCCAGGAGATCTTCAAAGAAATTCTGAAATTCCAAGAAAGATTGCCAAACAAATTTAGGGGAGAAATCTAAGGAATTTGTGAGGAGAAATAAAAATGAATTCAAAGGAGACTCTCACTGTGAGTAGAATTCCAAGTGTGAAGAAAACTGGGAACACGGTTTGGGCCAAATATCAGTCTAGCGAACATGCTACGTCTCTGTCAGGTAAACGGTAGAATTGAATTGGAGGAGTGTATAGAAAAACAAAGTCGTTTATTAGTGCGGAAAATTCTGGATTGCGTTTAGCCAAATAAGTTCATATTTCGGTTGAAAAAATGATCAAAACTAGTTTTAAGGCATCTAAAAGTGCATTTAATCGTATCAGAAAGTGTGTTCAATTGGATATACGGTAAATTTGATCATGCAACTAGTAGAAATAATGAACTGAAAACACCATCTTATATCTAGGTTGGCAACACAAGTACACAAAACTAAATCTAAATATTAAAATTTCCTAGATCTAGTGACTAGAATTGTGGATAAAAGTCCAGACTAGTATCGTAAGTATTCTAAACCTAAATTGGTATTATTATATGAAAATCTAATTAACCATGATTGAACTCACATTAGTGAAGAAACGTTTTGAGATCGATAAATCACCGCAAATCGCTCGTAGCAAGAGGTGTAGAGAAGAAACTATCTTTTGTAAGTAGAGTGTTAAATTTGAACATCGTAAAACACTAATTCGAATATTAAATTTGCAGTTTGAGCTGCGTCAATCAGCTGCTACAAAACGGTGGTGTAATTTCTTGAAAGTTTTCCGAATACCAAGGAAATCTGAAATGAATTTTATGAACATTCTGAGAATCTTTCCATAGGATTCCTTACTGAGGAGAATTTCAAGGCAATTACTAGGAAAATTAAAAGAAAATTGAATTAGTTCCAACGACATTTTAAGGAATATTTCTATGGAAATGTGACATGTATTCGAACTATATTTTTGTGGTATTTTTCAAAGAATACAGAGAAGCGTTCAAAGTGAGTTTCAGAAAAAATAAAGTCCATGAGAGTTTCGGGAGAAAAAAAGCTGACTAAAAGCGAAGACAACAAATCAAGAAGACTGGCAACTCTTCCATTTTCTCATACGAACGCTATGAGATAGGTACAATCGCGTCATCTGCCGCTCAAAGGTAAATGCTTCGAACGAATTTGATAGCAAAGATTACATCCTCAGAAGAAGGGTTTGAGTATATGCTCATTTTTCTATGCGTTGCTTCCACCTTCACTCAAGCGCAGCGCCATTGTGTCTGTCGCTTGGATTCTGGCAAAGTTGCCAGTCTTCTTGATTTGTTGTCTTCGCTAAAAGTAAATTGGTACGCACAAAAAGACCTGTAATTCGTAATTCAATAAGTTTAGAAAGTCCATTAATGGTTATTTTACAGTACTTTTATTAAAACTTCAAATTCACAGCATTAGATGGTTACATTTCTCCAGTTCGAACGAAATATCGAACCTTCCTCTTGATAGAGCCCATCAGCGCCCACACAGTGGAAACGGACACGGAATCAGTGCATTTCTTCCATTTTGCTCGCATTTTCTGGATGTCCTTGACTGCCCCGCCGCTTCGTCAAAGTCGCTGCTTTGAAATTGCCCAGTATTTTTCGACTGGTCAAAACTCCGGGCACTTCGGAGGATTCATTAGTTTGGAAATAAAATCTTGTTGGCAGCTTACCACTCCAGAACCACCTTACAGTAGTGGCAGCTGGCCAAATCGGGTCAAAGATGACTTTGCCCCTATGCTTGCGGATGAACGGCAATAAACGCTTTTTCTGGCATTCTTCGATGCAAACTTGGGATGTCATCGTCGAGGATGTGACGAATGGTTCCGTTTTCGGGCCACAACTGCAAATCGCTTGCTAAATCATGGCCTTCTTCGCGAACTTGTCGGCAAACACGAACTGTCGCTATGTAAAACTTTTGACCGGGAAGCTGCTTAAAATCGAGTTTGACGTATGTCATAGATCAAAGTGCAGTCCTTGTGTTTTGTTTTGCACGCTTTTTGGCCCCGGAATACTGCTTCTTGTGCCGGTTCGGATGTTTACTGGCTTTGTACGACATGTATCCTTCCATGTCAAGGATGTTCCGCATCGTTTGAAAGTTGGCGTTGAACCTTCTGGCCACATCTCGGATCGAAAGACCGGGGTTGGCTTTAACGCACCTCAACACCTTGCTGCGCAGCTGATGGTCCCTGGTTCCAGTTTGTTCGTAGGTCCACTGATTCCTTTCCACACTCAGGGTTTCCTTGTAGGTTTTTAGCACTCGACAAACTGTTGTTTTAGGCATCTTCAGCACTTTAGCCAGCTTGTAAACGGACCTTTTGACGTTATTTCTGAACGCAATCGACTACTTTGATCAAACCTGCACCAAATGTTCTCTATAGAAGTGTAAACAAACCACTGGCAGAGATTTTCGATTCCCAACACTAGAGGCGTGGTAGCGGCACGCGAGGGGCGTACCAATTTACTTTTAGTCAGCCTTGACGAGCGAATGATGAAGAGAAATGCAAGCTAATTTTCATGAGAAATCTCCTTTGAATATGGAATGGACTAAAATTCTGAGGTCTTCAAAACTACTGCAGCCAATGGTTGAAATTCTCTATAGTAAACAAATCAATCAACCCAAAATATTCCACAAGTTAATGAAACTGCCTTGAAGTTCTTTTGTAGTTTGAGTAACTAGCCTGTTGCTCGAAATACTTCTCATCATTGTTTTGGCTTCTCTAAACTTTTTCGGACGTCCTAATGTTTTCACAATTTTCCTAACGATCATGAATCTTCTCTAAAGTTCTAACAATTCACCGATTTTCTCGAAACTTTTTTAAAATTTATGTTATATCCCTGCTCAGCAATATCTCTGCTCTAAGGATATCAGTTCTATCTTGAAGTTATGCCTTTTTTTTAGAGCTGTGTTAGCGAGATCAACATCTTTCTTGAAGTTCTCGAAACGTCTCTTAAGTGTTTGCAGTTCTAATGAAGCTTGTTGTACTACCCTGCATTTAATTGAACTCAATAATGCATTAATTTTCTAAACATCTCAAAAGGTCTCTAAAAATCAGGGAACTTCTTGAAATTTCCCGCTAATTTAGTGAAACTAATGGAACTGAACTCCCTGGAAATTCCCCTTGTTTTTAGAGCTTTACTAAACTAATTTGAAATTCTCACGAAATGTCCATAACAGTTCCTGAAGTTCTCAGATCTTCACTTAAGTTCCATAGACTTTTAAGAAGATCTCGAAATGTTTCTGAAGATCTCTCTACTTCTGTAAAGTTTTCGAGTTTTCAGGAACTTCTTAAAGCTCCCGCAACGAAATAATTAACTGACATAACCCCAAGGCTGCAAAATGCGTGTCGATGCATGTTGACATGGCTGGTTCTCAGCAATGCAATAACCAATGGTTTTGATTCAGCCACCAATCGAAATATATAAATATCTAATTTTATTTTGAATAGATAGAAACCCAATTGAACTTGTGATTGGACAGCCGAAACGGAAAAACCCGGAAAAGTCCCGAGCAAAATGCGTGTCGATTTATGTTGACATAACTAGTTCTCGGCAATTTGGTTACCACATCTTAAGATTGAGCCACTGCTTGAAAGGTATGACGATCTACTTTCAAACGGAACAGACAAGGAACCGATTGGAGTTGTGGGTGGCCAATCGGAACGATAAAACCCGTGAAAGGTGGCTCTGTGGAAATTCGGATTCACCGGGAAAATGGTCGATTTCAGAAGGTAGACCTAGAGATCCGCGATTTTTTCCTAAATTGCATACAATCATGAGCATAGAGGAAATATACTATCACCATATCGATTTTGCAACCAACTGGCCAGAAAATGGTCCTCTGGATATCTGGAATCACCGGGAAAATGGTCAATTCTTAAAAGTAGATCTGGAGATCCGTGCTTTTTTAGAAAATGTGAAGAACCCCCTTGTTAAAAAGAGATATCTCAGTGACATATTGATTTGGTCCCCCGGTGGCCATTAAATGCCTTTCTGAATATCCGGATTCCCCGGGAAATTGGTCAATTCTTAAAAGTAGTCCTAGAGCTGCGCGATGTTTTCTAATTTGCATTCAATCATGAATATAGAGGAAATATACCATGGATCTTACCATACGTTTTTAATATGAAAGGACCTGGGACCGCGTTTTTCTGCTCAGTAAGCAAGCCACTGCAACCGACGATCTTTCAAATCCAAAAACTAAAAGCTACGAAAGAGTACTTAGGCCTTCATTAAGTTCCACTTTCCCGCGGCGTTCAATGTTTCGATTTGCTCTTTACGCATGGTTCAGGCAATCATAACAAGCAATGACCGACGTGACGATTGTTTAAGCCCTGGTTAAACAAGCTATTCAAATGAAATTACGTTCCCGAATTTTACTTGGTATATAATGAAGAACAGAGATACGCAATAATTCATATAGTGTCAGGGGCTGATGGTTAATTTGAAATATATTAACGGTTCTGCCTACGGCAACTACGACGGTGATAACGACAGCGACTACGACGACGACAACAGCGAATTTGTAACTTGCCATATGTCTAACACCTTTGCCCAGCACCTTCACTTGAGCTTCATGTCTGCTATCTGCTATCATGGTCAACTGGGAAGAGTTAAGCGTCTATTGCTTTCCCCAGGAACCGTTCAAGGCCACCAGCTACCGCCCGTCGTTGGGCGTATCCAGCGAGGCATCCTTCAGCTTGCTCACAATCTCCGACACTGACGAGAGACCAGCAGACGGGTGCTTTTGCAAGCCTTAAACTCGCTGATTTACGGCATCGTCGGCCACCGAATCACCACCAAAACTCGCGACGGACACATTATCAGCACTTTCCTCGGCTAATTTACCAACCGGACCGTGTTCAAACTCGCACGCGGTGACGAGACTTTCGATAGAACTACACGCCGAAAGCGTGACATCCGAACACGGTGAACCGGCCTCCCGGGAGGCAATGAAAATCACAAGCACACTTACACACCGCTGGTTACAATAAAAACAACCGTGCAAAGAAACGGATCCAATAAACTTCACTCTCGCGAAAGCAGACTCGTCGCCTTCGAACGGCAAAAAAAAGTAACTCGGTGAGCAATTTTGTGATACGGAATTTCCGCAGAAAATCAACCGGGAATGCACGAATTTCACCACACCCAACTGCAAAATGTTCAGAAGCACTTTTGATACACTTTCGGTATCAATTTCGGTCGAAAACACTTAATTTTTGCAAAAATAGTTGCGAGCAAACGAACATCAACACCGACCGTGCTGAGCTCTTTCACGCGTAAATAAGCTCTTTAAGTTCTACATTTTTTCATAAGCTTTATAAAATTGCTCAAAGAACTTCTGGATGGAAAGCTTGGACATCCCTGATGTTTTCTAGGCTAGGCTTACCTTAATTTCTCTTAACTGATCAAATGTTGCGGTAAATTTTCTAATATATATATTTATAATTCCCAGAATCTTCTAAAGTTTTCGGATCAATCATAGAATTATCGGAACATTCCTTAATTCCAAGTAACTATTTGTAAGTCACAGCAAATTTCCTTGAGCAAATGGAATTTTTCCAATGTTATCTGCAGAGGCGTTGCGTGCCTTACTTTTTAACCTGGGCACCAAACATTATTCGTTACAATTTACCACCAAATTTAGTTTTTGTTTTACTCTTCAATTCCTATTTAAATGAATACCTCACGTAACAGGGCCTACCATATTATGTAAACACAACTTGTATGCCCCTTATCGCGCAAACTGAAGGAGGCCCACGCAAACCAAGAATACTATCAGCAAGGGGAGAATTGCAAAACTCAACATAAATTTATTTTCATTTCGTATTGTGATGAAGGCTAACTCTTTCGACTGAAGTGCAATAAAGAATATACGTCAAACACTTCCGAAAACATTTTTTGATACAGGAAAATTCATGAAGTCCCCTGGGTAACCAACTAGAATTCATTAACACTTCATTCATCAGAACAACACTATTCGAATGAACCACAGAAAGCTCTCCAGTTTTGACAGGCGCAACCGGCAACCATCGGTAATTGAGAGATTTGCGATTGGCAAGAGAGTGAGAGCGAGTAATATGTTCTCTTCCTACGTGGGAAGGCGGGAACAATTGATAATTCTCGATTACTTTTTCATAGGGACGTATCAGCTCACGCACGCATACTAACACCACTCTCAGGTAGGGGAAAATTTCCCCTATCTGATGATAGTGTTAGCATGCGTGGATGAGCTACCAGTTACGCCAAATCGATGATCAAATGCCTAGGCGGGTAAGAGAGGTGACACAGTCGGAAGAAGTGTTAGTTAGAACTAAGCCCATTTTGTTGAGGCAAGTTTTGCTATAAGAAATGCTCCTCGTGTTTATTAGCGAAATTCATATCAAATGTTGATTAATTGCGTAGGAAATCAGTTTGGCACGGCATTTGTGACCAGCGTACACCTTCCGGTCATATGAAATAGGTCAAAAACAGTCCAAATTCGCCCAAAAAATTTTTGTTTTGAATTTCTGTATGGCAAAATGGTGAACTTTTCGTGAACATTAACGACAAAGAACTCACCAACACTGGGAGACCGTCAGTTTCTGCCCACCTGTCATTTTCCATCTCGATCAAATGCATTGTTGCATGCTGATACGTCCCTTCGAAAAAGTAATCGAGTTTTTGAGAGAGATTTTGCGCTCTCTTTCTCTGTTACTTTGTTTGACTACAATCAGATATTCAAGTGCACAGCGAGAAGTGCACGCTTTAGGCACCCATACATCATAAATGTTCTTCTCAGTTAAACTCACACATTCAAGCTGGTCTGCAAGTATGATACACGTCAAAAGCGTACCAGACTGCTGTTTCCATATTAGGTTCTGCAGCGTGACGTCACGAATGAACTCAGTGTTAATTGGCTGAACCTTTTTGACAGTTCAGTGGTACTGTTTACAAGCACTTAGTCGTTTTTTCGAAAAAAAAAAATCTAAAATTTCCGAATTTTAACTTGAAAATTGTCGAGGAACAGCGCATTGCAAGGATGTTGCTCGTGAACATTGCAGAAATGTGGTTTACATCTCACTGCAGTCTGAAAAATTATCGAGAAAATCCACCCAAGAAAAAATCGGCTAAGTCCACGTAAACAGTACCACTAAACTGTCATCAGATTGAGGTTAACCCCGACGGTGCAAAACCTAATTGCGCCCGTTTAGCGCGTGCTTGCTTGAAATCAGGCTAGCTGAAACTCCTCACACTCACTGGAGGTTTTAAAACACTCTTGTCCTGTGAATTTAGACAGTCCTCACCTCGAGTGAGTGGCGGCAGGAATATGGAAGAAATAAACAAAAACTCCTTGAGGGAGAGTGAACTTCAGCGAGAGGATGATTTGACGTGAGGTGCCCTTTCCGAGATTCCGGATGACTTTTTTGTTCGACGCAAGAAGCTCAGAGTTCACCCAGAGTGAGAGTAAAGCTGGGTTTAGACAGGGCAAGTCAATTGATCAAGGTAGTTGAATTCAACTGACTTGAACGCGAATTGAACGTGTAAACCATGCCATTCAACTGACTTGATCAATCACTTGATTTGAAAAAAGTTGAACCAGGCTCAACTTTTCAAGCCAATTGAATTCAACTGAGTTGATCATTTGACTTGCCTAGTCTAAACCCAACATAAGAGCGTGTAATAGAATCCATGGATAGAATGGCAGCAAACCTCACTCTCATTTTATTCCCCTTTGCTCACAAGCTCTGAAGCCCAGTGGAATAATTTGGCAGAAGGCATTCTATTCTACACTCTACACTTCTAAAATGGTAAGCTCGGAAAATTTCAAACTCGCGAGTGGAGCTCCATCAAGCCTGCTTGAAAGTTTCAATTAGGACTATTTAGTTGCGGAAACTGCCATGCATTGCGGACAATTTGTGGTATGTTACTAGCATGATTTAATTTTATCTCCAGGAAATAGATAATCTGGTAATCACTTAGCTCACAACAGGCATTTGACCATTCTCAAACTTGCCACCCGACACCAAAAAAAGCTCGCTTTTAGGTGCACTATTTAACGAGTTTTGTCATGATAGTGATATAGATATGTTTAGAAATAACCTTCTTGAACCAAGGCCGAATATTTGATTGAGCTACACCATAAAATAGCCTATTCATGGTCCCTTGTGGTCTGGAGTATTATATTATACTCCGAGTATAGAAATATAGCTATAATGACCATAAAATCTATAAAAATCCAAGCGCATGATTGTATATTATTTGCACCTGTGTCGGGCACAGGTTGCACATGTGGACGCGACGCCACTGGTTATCTGATCATTTTTACACATTGAGGATGATTGCTAGTCCCAAGCATCAGGATTTTCCAGTAATCAAAGGATCATATTTTAGTTCTTGTTACTTTTTATGACTTGATAATAGGGACAAGGCTCGGGTGGTGACCACCGAGCTGCATTTCTATATTGTATATTTCAAATCAAAAATATTGTTATGTTCATAGATTTCGCATAATCCTTTTACCTTTGTCCTTCTCCTTTTCCTTTCCCTTTTCTCATTTTCAGAAAGCGAGTAATGGCGCTATAGCCATAAGCCATAAACGGCTAGGACAAGAGTTAGTGCTCATGTACCAACCGTCAGAAGAAAATGGAGTATCACTTAACCTTTTTAGCTCTGATGCTGCCAAAGACCAACCAATCATATGATTACCAAAATCGGAACGTACGGTACGAGATGTCCACGTTTCATCCATTTATTGGACTCTAAAGCATCGTGTTTAAATTTTCGATTTTTTTTAAGCATTTAAGGGGCAAGATGATTCAGAAAACATCGGGCCTGTTGTTTTCTGAATCATCTTGCCCCTTAAATGCTGCACAGTAAGCCTGGCTGTTTTGATATGTGTGACGCATCTTCGATGTGAAACATATATCAAATAAACAAGAAAAATGATGTAGGTATGTATATCTTTTTGCAGAATGCTTTGAAGAACTGGCTGTGTTGGTGTTAGATTAGATTAGATTAGGTTTTTCTAAAGTTATCTGATCATCCTTGAAGTACGCTGAACTTGACTGAATATAATGAAAAAATCTAAAAAGATCCAAATTTCGTGTAACTTCTCTAGAATTTCATGAAAATATCAGTGGTTGCTAAAAATTCCTGCATTTTTTTAAATTAATGGAACTTCGTTGGTGCTAATCAACTTAGCTAAATTTTCGAAAACAATTACGAACTTGAAATATTCATGATATAAAATTCTTGAAATACTCTCACATTCTCCGAATGTTCATATAATTTTTATTGCGTTTCAAACATTGTCTCTGTGCAAACCGAAGTTTCTGGAATTTCTTTGAAATTTTTAGAAAAGCCTTTAATTATCTGATCTGCTTTGATGTTCTTGGAGCTTTCCTAGAGCTCTCAATTCTAATGAAGATCTAAAATAAATTGAATTATCGTGAACACCATTAAACTTCCCTGGAATTCTCTGGATTTCTGTGAAATTCCTGAAACATGTTTGAAATTTTCATAAATTTTCTGACGATATCTGTACTGTATCTCTCCAAAAATCTAAGGGTTTTCGATTTTATTCCAGTACATCATGGAACTATCCTAAATTTGTCAAAACTCACGCTAATAGATTTTTAAACCAATCCAATAGTTTGGGCTAAAATTTCGGGGACTTCCGCTTAAGATCGCAGGAATTCCGCAGAGATCTAGCTTTTCTGAGATAAATAGAACTCCTTACAAGTTTCCACAATTTTGCTAGTACGAAACTTCAAGACTCATATCATGGATTTGATATTAAAGCTGATTCTTTAAAACAGAATGTCATGTCATAAAAACGTTTGCATTTGTTGTTGTTGTTTAAAAAAAAGTCTGTGTCTAGAGGCACGAACGGAAGCTTGACGTAGGACCGCTAGTGGACGGAACAAATGTGAAAATTTAGTTCTTTTAATTGATCAATCATCAATTATCTTAACTCTTTCTGTTTTTAATTTGTAAGCGTATCAAATTTTCAGTATTTATTTCAAAGAGAAAGTTTATGAAGAGAATCCAAGGGACTGTCAACTTGGGTATTTTCGACTATAAAAGGTGTATTTTGAATTTTTTGTTATTTATGAATTTATAAGTTTTGTGCATTTTGGTATTAAAGTGTATTCAATTCACCCCTCACAGGATTTGCTCCCAAATTATATGAATGGGGCGGGGTGGAAAGTATCGTTTGTGCAGAATATGTAAAAAATGAGGGACTTCGAGAGATTGAACTCGTGAGAGCTAATTTTGTCACAAATTTGATTTTCTTGGCTTTCTGGGGACTGAATATACACCCAAAGCGAATTATTCCCACTTCTCTCAAATTCTATATGGATTTTTAACAATTCCTACCAGTGTGTTCTGGAAAATGGTCGTACGATGATTAATCGCACCAATACATTTGGGCCTACAATTCCATACCTTCTATAGAGAACAGGTTGAGCCTTGATAGCTAGCTGCTTGCGGGAACTGATGACCTTGCCAAATGTCCAAATAATACTCTTAACAAATTTATGGTGGTCTTGAAAAGGACCATTTTGTAATGATGGTTGAGTAATGCTGAGCTGAGCACGACGAGCTACTGATACCGATCCTAGCATAGCGGTGGGACTTCTTCTTCCTTCTCTATGGTTGCCCATATGAGCTCTGCAGCTCGCTGCTTGCAGGCAGCCTTTCGTTGTAGTTGTTGTTGAAAGCACTCCTACTGCTGCTGCTGCTGGACTGGACACCACCACTTACGGTGATTGAATGAGCACCGTTCAGTGGGACCACATGGAATTCGATTTTTAAGTCTGTGTTAGGGAATGCGCTGTTTTCAGACATTCGGTGATAATTTTGATCACCATTGCAACAGTTGGACATTTGGTATTTTTCAATAGTGACCTATTGAAAATTAACTAAGTGTTCATTTTAGCAGATTGGTAGATAAATTTCCAATCATTTGGCTTGTTTAGAATTAAAATCTATCTGCTATTGGTCGGAACCTGACCTCTTTTCGTAATGCTGTGCATTGTGGTTTTTTGAAATTGCGTGGATTCAATAGATCCTGTCGAGATCTATCTAGCCCTGATGTATGTGTTGGTAGAGGGAAAAATGTAAACTTTGCGGGAGACGATGTCTTAACACTCGAAAGCAATTTTGTGAAACATGAAGTAAAACAAATCCTTGCTAGTTCTGCATGATGATTTTGTTTGATTTTATTAATTTGAAAAGTCGCCGGGAAATACCAGCTGGTGATTTGTATTTTTTTTTTATGATAACTCCTTACTTGAAAACACGCAAAAACTCACAAACAGGCTGCTTTTTCATGGTATACAGTGTGATAATTTAATAATCAATAAATTATCTCAACATTTAGTGGCAAACCATTCATAAATTTTGGTAACATACAAAAAATTCTATAATCCACATTAAATTTCATATGTAAGCGCCAATTGAAACAATCTTTTCGACGTCACTACAAGGGTGATTGATTAAACGAAAGAAACGAATCGTGCGGAATGCAAGCCGAGGAAAAACTAATTGCACCAATATATTCAGGCCTACAATTCCACACCTTCTATAGAAAGGTTGAGCCTTGATAGCTAGCTGCTTGCGAGAACTGATGACCTTGACCAATGTCCAAATAAAACTCTTAACAAATTTATCGTGGTCCTGAAAAGGACCATTTTGTAGTGATGGTTGAGTAATTCTGAGCTGGGTGTTCAACACGGATGAGGCTGTCGAGCTGTATGTCGTTTGGAGCGAGGGTGACACGTTTGGCATAGATGACCGACCCGCAGAAGACTCACGAAGAGCTACTGACTCCGATCCATAGCATAGCGGTGCTGCTACTGTTGCTACTAATTTCGACGACCTAACACCACCATACAGTGGTGTGGTCGTTGGGAGCGTGTGGTTCTGAGTATGGTGATGAGTGTGCAAAATATTACGCAATTCCATCCTCCCTATTTGCACGCGCCCGAGGATCGGAGGCGAATGCCACTTCGACTTGTTTCATCTACTTACTACTCTCTGACAACTGTGCTGGGGAAGCAGCATATGCATATAGGTTATTGGTGGATTTGTTAGTTAATTCGACGCTTTTTGACAATGCTGGACATTTACTAGTTTTTCAATAGTTTCTTGTTGAAAATAAACATTCGGAAGCATTGTTATCGATGAGTAGCCAAATTTTTGATCGATTGGTGATAAAATTATTGAAATTGAACCAGGGGCAGCTGAGTTATTAACGTTCAAAATCTTTCTTAATTTGTTACATGTTCCATTTTCGGTTTTCACAAAGCGTACCCACATATAGAAATCCAAGACGTAGTCCTACGTCAAAAGCATATTTTTAACGCATTTCATAAAAAGCTTTCTTATTATAATCCTGGAAATTATCCACCAATGGTATGGACAACCCTGGACAACTCAGGGAACTTTATTTAGCCAAATGAGTGGAAACCCTGTAGATAGAGAAAGGCGATAAATATCAGAAAACTCTATGTAAGGTCGTCAACTTTGAATTGTTCAAAAATTAGAACAAAATGTACGCCTTTATTCAACACACTCCATGAAGAATGATCAATCTTGAAATAAATTCACGTTAAAAAAGTTTAAAATAGTGACTCATTACAAGAAAAAGTAACTTTAGTCACTTGGTCTAAAAAACGGAGACTTTTTAGTGACTGGCTTGAAAAAGGGACCAATTAACTAAAAAGGGACTCGCTACAATTGAATTGGTATTGAATTGGTATCTAAGCGGCCCTTTTGACATAAGAATCAGTTGAAAGAAACGGGAAAATCAATTCAATTCAATCAAACGTGCTCTTCGTCGACTTGCTTATGTTTCGGTTTGAGAACACTTAATTTTACATAAAATGTTTGTTTACGTTTCATGATTAACGTCCAATAAAGATTACGTCTCGTGTAAAAGTAGTTATTTCTAAGTGTGTACGGTATTTCCTGCTCAAACTAGAACAAAAATGTGTAATTTTCCAACAACCCTCCGTCCGGTCATCTTGAGCCTCAAACCACCGCGCATAGCATAATTCGAAAAATCAACGAAAAACACAATCCACCGAAATAATAACAACGATTGCGATCGCATCTCCGAGCCGCACGCAAAACGTGCAACCACTCATCAATTACAACCCATAATCCACTGCGGGCGAGCTCCAAAACCGAAAACCGAAAATTCGAACCTAACGAGCTCGGGTGCCATACATAGAAGGTTTGTATACGGAGTAGGTCTGTGGGTAGGTCGGTATGTACCACAAAGCCGCACCGAATATGTAGGTATGATGAATGCGGCTGTTGAAGAAGATCCACCGCGCCGCAGCTCTTCCCAGGGGCAATTGAAATAGCACAAGTCAAGAGGGCGCCCTCTTCTTCACCATTCATTGCACGCGCCGTGCGGCCTGCTTCGACCGTTTCGTGGCACCTCCAGGCTAGCACAGGCCACTCTGATGAGCACGTGCTGTATTCTTCTAATTTTTCTCCCAAGTGCTTTCGTATCGTATACTTTGTACCGACACCCATCCATTATGCAATTATCCACTAATAAGAGACGCGCGAGGAAATGGGAAATTTTCTCTCCCCAAAGGGCTACGGTCGACCGTCTTCCTCTCGGGTGTTCTGTGAATTCGGAAGTCGGTGAACTCCACTCCCACCAACCGATAAAATAAAAAAATGGGAAGCTCTAATTTGGTGGCATAGAGCGTGAAATTGAAACTCATCACCTTGGGATTTCCAATTTTTCGTATCGGACGAGTTCGATTCGCGAGCGCGATAATGATGACACGCGCTGCCGGTGGGGACACGCCCACGCGCGCACTCGTCTGTCTGCAATCCGATCGTTGCCATGTTACGATCGTCGGGGTTTGCTTTAATTAAAGTTTGTATTTGTATCGAAAACCGGCTGCCCGCGATCTGCTGAGCCCGGTTTACGTCATGCTGGTTGTGTTAGAGCGGTTGGGAAACTGGGTCAGTTGGGTTAGAAAAGGGGCGATTGATTCGACTGGATTCGCGAATTACGGGGTGTGACCAGGGAAAAGGAGCCTCTCTCGTTTTGCAAACTGGCAGCAAGGACGATTTATATCAAATTAAGAGCACTTTTCTTCTTCCCCCTTTCACGCCGACGCGATCGGTTTTGTTGATTACCATTCGCATTCCGTCGTTCGTCGTCGTCGTCGTCGGTGCAGATCGACGACGGCGCACTAATAAGGCATTGAAGCTCGTTGTGTAACTTGATTTTCCTGATTGGATCGCGATGCGGGTTTCGGATATATGTATGAACGACAGCAATCAGGGCCATTTTGGCAGAACGTGAAGCTGCAAAATGTGAAGAAACTGGAACGAAGCCAGCAGCGGCGTGCAAGATCTTGTTACGGATCCAATTAGTTCGGTCTGAAGAAGTCTCTGATTGACGATAATTCCCTTCGAGGCGAAAGAGGCTCGAGCTGCGAGTGTGTCGAGGGCTACTCCTTGATGCAGTCACCCATAAATTGGTTGATTATTGAACAATAATAAAATCAGGAAACAAGAGCTGAGCGCTCCGCGGAATCTGCCAACTCGTCCGCGCCGGTATGAAAGTCCGCAAAAACCTTTCACTATCAGCCGAATTTCTTTTATGACAGCAACTGAGCTGCAGCAAGAAGAAGCCGAAAAGCTGCCCCTCCGATACATATAATGGAAAAAGAGAGCGCCGAATCGCCGGCCACTTGTCCGCTTCTCCCACTCTGTCACGGACGGTTGACAGAGGACGCGCTTGAAGATCCATCCGACAGACGACGACGAAAGGGGAGGCGGCGACGGAAGTCAACTTAAAACAATGATTTCGATTTGTTAGGTTGCGTGAAACCTTTCATCATCGGTTGCGAGGTTGCCTGATGATGATGCTGCTGCTGCTCCAGATATAGTACATGAAACCCAAGTAGTGGCAGAAGCAGTAAAGAAGCGGCCCCGACACGGAGACACTGAAGAGTGTGAACATGAATGAGAAGTGCGCGCGTGGTCGTAGGTATTCATGTAGGTACGCATCTTGCGGTGGTGCATATATGAGAGAGGTTAAGTCTTGTGACGTGCCTACGGATGTCGCGATATGATGACGCGTCGTGGACCCGGATGTTGGATTGCGTTGGAATTTTGGAACGCAGAAGCGGCTGTTCGTACTGCTGCATTTTTTGGTGGAGCTTGTTTGTTTAACTTTGGCAATCGGTACAAATTCCATTCTCCGTTTTCGTCCATTCTAGTGGGCACTGGATTTAAGGGATCTTGTTTTGTTCTTTGGAACATTCAAAGTGTGTTATGTTTATTATGACACGGTTGCTATTGGATTAACACGTGTCTGTGGGGTTTGAGATAATTGGGAAACTCAACTCTTATTTTAAGGTTATTAGAAGAGAACATCCTCCCTTAGGCCTCCCTTAGCTCAGTCGGAAAAGGCGCAGCTACAAAACAAGACCATGCTGGAAGTGGCTGGGTTCGATTCCCGGTTCGACCTAGGAATTTTTCGGGTTGGAAAATTTCTCGACTTCCCTGGGCATAGAAGTATGATTGGACTTGCTTTGCCACACAATCATATCAATGCAAAAATGGTACAGGCATCGAAAGCTCTCAATTAATAACTGTGGAACTGCATCTAGAACACTAAGTTGCGAGCACGCAATAAGCTAATATGCGATATGCAATAATCTTGAAATGCGAAGAAGAAGAAGAGAACATCAGTGATGAATTTGAGAAAGTTGTCCATTAGGGTGGATCAACTTTGT
This sequence comes from Ochlerotatus camptorhynchus, assembly GCF_037179485.1. NCBI lineage: Eukaryota > Metazoa > Arthropoda > Insecta > Diptera > Culicidae > Ochlerotatus > Ochlerotatus camptorhynchus. Next base: position 2,823,117 of record NW_027040531.1, on the reverse strand, counting down.
ATGGCGGATAGCAACCTCCGGCTCCCCAGAGCCTTTTCGATTCATATTGGGATCCCCAGATATTGTGCCACATTTAATTAATTCAGTTACGATCTGAAAGAGAGCTTTAAAATGTGTATGGAAAACAGAACAAGACTATTGATTTGCTAGACACAATTTCAAAAATAACTCAATTTTCACCAGACCTGGCCTTTAGGAGAAAACTATACTTCGTCCAAGACCGCAAATAGATTCGACTTCAATGTAAAAGTTATTACTTGTTTTCTGTTGCCGTGGTGCTTCGCGTAAACCTACAAGCTTATATGCAGAGCGGTACCGATGGTGTAAGGGTAAGCGTGCCTGAGTTCAATCCCAATCGGTGTCGTCAGAATTTTCTGAGGAATAAAATCTCTGATTACGCCTTCCTTCGGAAGGGAAGTAAGGGCCATTGGTCCCCAGTTGATGGGTCGATAGGTAGGACCCAAGTGTGGGAGCTGCCTCCCTGGCGTCGATAGCATTGGTACTCAGTACGGAAAACAAATCAAGGGAAAAAGCCTATGTGCACACTAGCAGGTATGACGGATGGCATGGCCATATATAAGAAATAATTACTTTTAGCACAAAAGCCGAATCGGTTTGCGGTCCTCAATGAAGTTTTTCGGGATAGTTTTATCAATCCCAGGTTTAGTAAAAACTGCGAGATTTTCCTATACAAACTATAAAGCTCTCCCGCAAATCCAGATGGTTACCAAATTCGTTCGCGAGGAAATGGCGTGCAAGGTTTGTTTACAAATTGTAGTTGAGGCCTTTTCAGTTGCTGGTCTTGATTATAATATTCTAGAGCATGGAAACAAAATCAAGATCATAAATATTTAGCGGTGCCGGTGGTGTAGTGGTGAGTGTGATTATCTCTCACCCCAGCAGGCCTGGGTTCAATCCCAGTCGGCGCCTCCGGGATGTTCTGAGGCATTGAGTCTATGAAGTCCTGAGGCTCTGGAAGTATCTCGAACCAAGATTAAAACAGAAACTTTGCAAAGAATTAGAAACGAGCAATTGTTTAATATAGTCACTTTAACGCATGTTTTACCATGGAGGCGAACCAGCCCAAGGCTGAAAGCCTCATTAATAAAGTTAAATAATAATAATAATGTTTTACCATTTGTGACTTGTCCCGAAATAACATTGGAGCTCGTAGCCTTTATCGTTAATCCACATTTAATTGGAAATACTTGAGTTTGCCAAATCCATTAGTTTAGGTCAAAAGTGTCTCGATGAATGTTTTGACATAGGACTACGTCTGTGATCACTATATGGGGGTACACTTTGTGAAAACCGAAAATGGAACATGTAACAAAATTATGAAAGATTTTGAACATTAATAACTCAGCTGCCCCTGGACCAATTTCAATAATTTTAACACCAAACGATCAGAAATTATTCTACGCATCGAGAAATTCTTCCGACTGATGATTTTCAACAAGAAACTATTGAAAAAGTAGTAATGTCATGTACAAATAAAAAGTGATAATTTTTTCACCGTTTTCATGAAATAAACGTTCTTCCCAAACCCAGTCGTCATAATCGACTACCACTTGGCCAGTATTCCAGATTTATCTGGATTTTCCAGATTTTTAGTCGCCTTGCCAGATACACAGACAGATTTTCCCAGATTTTTAAACATCTGAAGTGAAGTGTGAGGCTAATTCCTTGTGAAGTCAAAAGGAAAACTGCAAGCTAATTCTGAGTAGAGTTCAGTCGAATTGTGAGTGCCACGAAGTGAGGGTTCGATTCCCGCTCCAGCCTGTGTAAATTTTGGCAAGCTTAAAATTTCCCTACTGGTCTACTGGGTATGGTGTGTTGTACAACGGACAACATTGTTAAATATTCAGTCTGTGCAACCTCTGATTGAAGACGGTGTCAATTGTCGTGTCAACTCTGATGCCAATGCATGGAGATTTTGTGAATATAGGAAATACAATCCGGAAGAGAAATCATTTTAACGGAATTATGCGCAATTTATGGTAGACTTTCAAGGCCTTTTTGCCAAACTACTTGAGTACTTAGGAAATACTGAAGAGGATTTCAAAACTATTCTGACCTTACCCAAAAAGCAGTTCAAAGAGAATTATCGGATAAGTTTGAGAAGAGTGTGATGGTCATTCTGAAGAGTGCACCAAGGAAATTATTAAGAATATTTTAAGCGTTTCATAGGGAAAAATGCGCACAAAATTATGTCAATTCTTGGGAATTATTTCCAGTGTTAGGGAATTGTGGAATTGGAGAGTAAATTATAACACATTACAAGAGGTAATGCTATGAACTCTTAAAATGTTACTGGAAAAGTTTGGATATTATCAAGATTATTTTAGGGGAATCCAGAAAATAAGAACGATGAAATTCTAGGATCATTCCAATGGAACTCGAAAAAAAGGGCGAAGATATCCTGTGAAGAGTCCCAAGTAAATTCAGACTAACAAAAGTTTTCATGATCTGGGACCCAGGAAAAATAGAAGATCCTGCGACTTCAAAAAATGACGCTATCAGACTTTCATTTTAATAATACAATAAAATTATTCTTTGGCATAAAATTATTCGTAATGGTCATGCGAATAGTGGAGTTAACCGTAGTTTAGGTAAAATTTGTGAGAGTACCACGATGTTAGGCTTTGAATCCCACTTCAGCCCGGTGAATTTTGCTTCAAAATAAAATTACCTACTGGTCTATTGGGTGTTGTGTGTTGTATGAGCTTGATTGAGCTTGAGCTTGATTGACCGCCCACGGTTGCTACTCTGTTACTGCCAGATCAGCTGTAATTACACAGAGAACCAATAGACGATGCTTGGGACTAGCAATCATCCTCAATGTGTAAAAACTGGTGATCTTAAATTAGGCAATACCAGCGCCGGCCGCGCCCGAACACAGGTCAAGAAAGGAATGGGAAGGATTGTGTTGACATGACACTCGCTTTGATGGAAGCTGAGAACACCTCTGCACTTCCACGAGGAATCACTGGGATGTTGGATAAGAGGGTTGCGTTTGCAGCAGGGTTCGTTTTGGTAAACGATATGCTGAATTGATGTCCTAACGATCATATAACGCGAAGGAGCTTGGGACAAAACCCACGGTCTTCTGCTCAGTAAGCAAAAACGTTTGCCACTAGGCAGACGAGCACCTTTTTAATCACTGAGTTGCTGTTATTACCATGTAGTCATATTAGCAAATAAAACGATTGACGAATCTTGAATGTGGATGGGCCTGAGATTAGACTTATTATGTTCTGCTCAGCAAGCAAAAACGGTTGCTCTAAGGCCACCGAGCCCCTCATATCACATAATACCGTTGCTCAAATTTTTGTATCCATTCAAACCCGGAACCAACGACAACAACGAGTTTCGCAAAATACACGATACACAAGCGATTTTACCATAAATCTCTTTGATATGTAAGGACCTGGGACCGCGTTTTTCTGTTCAGTAAGCAGGCCACTGTAACCGACGATCTTTCAAATCCGAAAACTAAAAACTACGAAAAAGTACTTAGGCCTTCATTAAGTTCCACTTTCACGCGACGTTCAATGACAGGGTCCTATCCAGGATTACATCTGAAAAATCCAAATCTGGCCAACGCCCACCCTAAACCTAAACCTGTTCTAATCCACCTGAAATGACTAACGAATGGAAGACTTTGACTACCCAGCCATGCAATAGTCTCATTCCGTGCCTTATGGCAACTTGATGATTCTATTGCGCTCATCTTTTGGCACCACCCAGGGGAGACTTGGTCCTGTACCCAATCCTTAACTTATCTCCATTCCACTCAGCTACTCGCAATTTCTTGTGATATAGTAGGCGGAATATTATTATATGAGACAATTCAATGCAGACGTCTTTCCAAATTTGGCAGATCGACAGATAATCGGTGAGTTACCACGATAGTTGCTATTCAACAACTCGACAACGTCCCATCGTCAACGCCTGCTATGAGAATTTCTCATTGCAGACGCCAACGAAATGACGTCATCGAGCTATCGATCAACTACCCTGGTTATCGCTTGGTACCTTATAGCACGATGCTAGGAGGCGAACCGGAAGAATCGATGAGCTACCTCTCCCCCTATTGGGTGTTGTGTGTTGTATGATGTCAAGAATTAAATTGTAAATCAGGTCAACCTCAGGGTAATATTAGAATTAATTTGAACTAATGAAATCTTTATATTCTGGTACTGCATCAAATGGTAAGGACTACATTGACTATTAGATAAAAAAACCATCCCAAAAAATTTGCTTAATTTTTTGTTTCTCATTCTTTTTAAACAAGTTAAAGTTACAATCCGAAAACAAATTTCTGCAGTATGTTACCCACATTTAATTCAATTTTTGAACTGCTGCGTAATGGATATTTAAACTTTTTGGGCACACTGTGTAAATACTTTTCCACTTTTGGATGATTTAGCAATGCTTATATGTTATTTGCTTTACATAATTCATCTAAACATGTAATTCATAGGTAGTCCACTTCGTCTACCCAACAAGCAACAATGAGTGGTCGTAGCAAAGGAAAAAGTCTTGGTAAAAGAGGCGCCAAGGTTCTTCGTGATAACCGCCATCCGTCGTCTGGCTCGCCGTGGTGGTGTCAAACGTATCTCCGGTCTGATCTACGAGAAAACACGAGGTGTGTTGAAGATGTCTCTGGAAAATGTGATCCGTGATGCTGTCACCTAATCTGAACACGCCAAGCGCAAGCGGACATAGATATCGTCTAAACTTTGAAGCGACAGAAGCACTTTGTACGGTTTCAGGGCCAACAATCTTATTACAGTAAAGAGTTGGAATAGAATTTATCTGTGCCTGTGTGTCCATATTCAGAACCACACGCCCCTAACGACCACACAAAATGCTCTCCAGAGTTGTAATCTTGTAACCAAACTTGGAAGCAGGGGTGCAAGTGATTTTGATCGATTCTCTTCATCTTTCGTTAGTAACTCCTTTGCTTTCAAGGTATTGACATTGGTAAACTACGCAAAAAGAGAGTTTCGCTCCTAATACACTTTCCTGATGCATACCAAAAGTGATTTCCCACTGGATGTGGCTAAATCAATCAGCAATAAATATATCTTCTCAAATTCTTTTTTCAGTTTTGCCAAACGTGTTGTACACACATGATTTTTTCATACGGAGTATTCACACTCTTTTTCATGCTAAAACCGAGAGTGATATAAACGGGTTATGAAAAAACAAACCTTCATAAAACCAAAATACCACGGTATTGCACTTTAAGACACCCAACTTCAATGATGATAGGCCATAGAAATCATGATTTTCGAGGAATCAAGATTTTGAACAATTGCGCACCGGGTCCGTCGCAAGAAACTAGGCAATGATATTTTAAAATAAGTTTTAGACTAAGCAAAATCATAAATTTTGTAGGGGAGAACCAGTGCTGCTTTCACTCGCTTCGCTATAATTTGTTTTTCAAACTTATGGAATCATTGCATACTTTAATAATACGTTGTGCTTGTAAATTAAAAGAAGAGTTTGAAAAGTTTTCGTTTGATACAGCAAACCTGTCAATTTCACTTTCAGATTGTGACAATAAGCAATTTTATGATTCGTGGCCGCTCGCCCTAAATATATGTAATGGAGAAATGAAATATATCAGAACATTACTATTTGAAACAACTTCATGTCTACAAAGCCTATTCATTCCAGTCACTTCCATTTTCGATGAAAAACTTTTCTCCAAAACCCGAAAAAATCGGTTTGTTCACACCTCTTACCACTTGGGTCACACACCAAAGGAACTTCAATTGACCACACTACACAACCGTCGAACGAAGCATCAAATGAATCCTGAATTTCTAAAAACATTGTTTGCCTATAGCGAACTGAGCGAAAGCAACCCTGGGGTCCAGCGGGATCACTTGCACCATTTCATTCTCATTTGCGTTTTTTAGAGTCGGAAAATGCTATTCTGCCCAGGGGATGCGGTATGTACAACTCACCCCTACTATTTAGATGGAAATGAAGAATTCAATGGCATGTACATTCTGTGACTCAGCTAAATTCAAATCAAATTTAGTCACGCTTTTCGAATGACCCATAATTGTATCAGGCATCACTTGTAGAAATACCAAATTGCTGCCCTATTGTTGAACACCAGAGCTTCGAAACTTCTTCTAATGCAGATAAAAGGAGTGCAAAATTGCAAACATCCTTCGCATTTAAACACACTCAACCTTCTTCTACATGTGTAACGAATCACACCCACGCAAATGATTGCGCATTTCAGCAGAGCGAATAGCTCGCACGCTGGACACTTGATCAAGGAAACATCACCTGAGATAGCATGCCGGAGTGATTTCGCCCACGGGTTCAAACTAAAAAAACACCCCATCCACTGGATTCTCCCATGCAAATAAGACAAACCCAAGCCAGGCCAGTGAATGGTCAGCTGTGAGGCGGTGTCTCCGTGCCGATATTACCCAACCCTCGATCACCGTCTCCAAGACAACACAACCGATTCGCGTTCCATATCGCCCCGATGAAATCTCTTGTATAATAATGCTCAACAACAACAACAAAAATTGCTGCAACCCTCGAGCACTCATATCTGTTACAGTTAAGCACATTCAACACACATACTCTCGACACTCATTTCAATGACCTGCGGCGACATTTGATTAAATTAACACCAAATCTGGGTGCTGATCTCTCCCTCTCCCGGCGGCTCCCAAGAATAGAAACACACTCACAAAAAAGGCACACTCCTTTCGGTCACGCGGGATGATCGCGGCTACCCTCTGGCACCACCCAATAGACCCGATCGAGACTTGGCTCAGCAGAACATGGAGGGACTGTCAAACCAGTCACGACTGCACCTGGTATTCACATCTGCCCATACCAAGCTGATTTTTTTCTTTTTTTTTCGGTGAGGAAGAGGGTGGCAGTTGCAGACAGACGGGGAACAGATCAGAAATTACTCCGCAAAACTAAACTGCACTGGCGCGCGCGCGCGCGATGGAACACGAATCCCGACGCCTGCCCGCGATGCTTTATGGGCGCAATATCTAATGGGATTGGTCGTCGCCGTTCGGCCCTGCTCTCTGCACACTCAGCTGGTCCAAAAGTTGGACATTTACATATCTATGCGCGCGAGGTTAGCTGTGTATTCACCGAAAAAAAAAGCTCTAAGGTCCCATACCGTCCTTACCGCGCGAACGTAGTTCGCTTTCGCGTGTTCATCAATCAATCTGCTACCGCCAGCCTAGTAGTTGCTCTCCGTACACTGGTCGGTCACTGCAGTGGAGCAACCTTATTTAGCTATTTCTCTTTCTATGCGAGCGGGGTCTTTATCTAAATTGAATAGAATTCCATACGTAATATGAAGCCATCGAGCCACACAGGCACATTCCATTCCAACACGGACCAGCACTTACCAACTGTGAGTGTAGGATCGTTGTTGGTTGAGGTCGCTTGAGGTCCGTCCGATCGATGTCGGTCGGTCAAATTCGAAATGCGCGCCGCATGCAACATTGGGAGATTGGCGAAAAATTGATAAATTCGCTCGTGAAATGTATTTAAATTTATGTCGGTTGAACCAGGGGACAAGGGGGATTTGAGTGATCTGAGACAAGGACTGCAAGAGGTGCATTCCTCGGCTGTGTGAACTTTGCGAAATTTTAGAAAAAAAACCGGCTGGAATGCATGCTCTCAGGAAGATTGAAGGGGATAAGCGTTTGAATATTGAATTTTTGAAGTTTGACAAACATCATTCAGAGGGCTATAGAAAGGTCCATTGGAAAGTGACTTCCAGTTAGTTTTCAATCATTATGTCTTAAGAGGCAACTTCCATTGAAAAAATAAGTCAGTACTGCTTATTTAAATCACTTTCAGAAATTCTAAAGAATTTTAAATGTTTTCGCTACATCAGCACATAAAACAACTATCACAATCCAATCAGTTATACTCGATTTATCCCGAAAATTGCAGAAAACTGCAATTTTATCCGCGGTTTACCGGTGAGTAACTATCGATTACAATTACAAGCAGTACAATTTTTGTTCCACACACTTCACAGTGGGCCAGGAATGCAATCCTTACTTACCTTACCAATCAGGCTAAGGCCTTGTTGTCCTCTGCCATCCGAAGAAGTCGTCTCCACTCTACTCGATCCATGGCCACACTTCGCCAGCCTCGTAGTCTGCGAAAGGTTCGCAGGTCGCCTTCTACTTGGTCGATCCACCTTGCCCGCTGCGCGCCTCTTCTTCTTGTTCCTGTTGGGTCGCTTTCGAGAACCATTTTCACTTAGTCGTCATGCGGCATTCTTACGACGTGCCCAGCCCACCGTGATCGCCCAATTTTTTCAATGTGGACGATGGATGGTTCTCCCAGCAGCTGGTGCAATTCGTGGTTCATTCGCCTCCTCCACGTTCCGTCATCTATCTGCTCTCCACCGTAGATGGTACGCAACACCTTCCGTTCGAAAACACCAAGGGTGCGTTGGTCCTCCACGAGCATAGTCCAGGTCTCGTGACCGTAGAAGGACCACCGGTCTAATCAGCGTCTTGCAGATAGTCAACTTCGTGTAGCGGCAAATTTTATTCGACCGGAGTGTCCTCCGGAGTCCAAAGTAGGCACGATTCCCTGCCATAATGCGTTTTTGAATGTCTCTGCTGGTATCATTTTTGGCGATCTCCAGTGAGCCTAAATACACGAACTCGTCGACGACCTCGATTTCATCACCGTCAATCTGAACTCGGGGTGAGAGGCTAACATTGTCTTCCCTAGAACCGCTTCTTCACGTGTATTTTGTTTTCGATGCGTTGATGGCAAGTCCAATCCGCCTAGCTTCATCCTTCAGTCTGATGTACGTTTTCACCATCGTCTCAAAGTTCCGTGCCATGATGTCAATTGACCAATCGCGTCAGTTTATCCGGAAATCCGCATTCGTGCATAATCTGCCATAGCTGATCTCGATCAATTATGTCGTATGCGGATTTAAAATCGATGAACAAAGTTCCTGTCATAGATTAACCTATCGCAGCCCGGGAAGCGAGCGATTTTCAGTGCCATGTTCCGAGTTTCAAATCCTAGTTCTTATTTCGTCACGTACCCTGTGCCGATTGTTCCGATCCGTATGTCTTTCTTCAGTAGGGTAGAGAACTACTTCGGCCTAATCGCCCATTTCGGGCCTATCGTGCAGAAAACACAAAATAATTCCATGATTTCTGAGTTAACAAGTCAATTATGAGTTTGGTACGATGCTTTAGTTAATAAGCTACCGCACGAAGTCAATCAGAACGCGTGATATGAAGGTTTGCACCCATTATTCACAAAAACAAAAGAAGCGCTCCGACCGAATCAATTTTTATCTTCATCCGATAGGCCGAAGTGAATTTATTTGCGTTTCAATGGCGTTTCAATGCGTTAGACCGAGTTTAGAATCCATAGGCCGAGTTTGGCGTCAAGAAGCAGTGTTAGACTTTTGACAATATCTCAACGATTGGTTCCTCTTTATCAAATCTTACGGTACACACGGAAAGGTAAATAAATTTGGAAGCCATCAGTTATAATAACATTCCGTTTGGTGCTAAACTGCGCTAGATTAAGAAAGGCTAAGTGCGGGTTGTGCTTAATAGGCCGAAAATGGGGTAGTTAACCCTATTTGAAACTTTATATTTTTTCTAGGGCGGCTTGTTGGGCCTGCTCCAACCCCTTGACTCGCCGGAGGAATCCCACGCTGCCACTGGTGATCAGCCACTCTTAACATGGAGAACAGACGTCGTTTTGACCGCACCACCTCCATGGTGAACAGACGCTCGGGTTTGGTGAAGCATTTACTCTATCACCTTACTATGCTTAACGCGCCAGTGTTCGCGTCGCACCTCTTCACTATTCTATTGCCGAACTGGCAACATTGCTCAGGCTACGCCACCAAGCTGTGTCCATGTTTGAGCTACTAATCGTGAAAAAATCGGTAGTTCAGCAAAGTTGTTCCAATAGACGAGACCCATCCAATAGAGACCATTATAGTTGGGAATTGACACACAAGATGGCTCCAGAGATCAAATAAAGTTCTCCCATTGAAAACTCAGGATCAAGACCAGATAGAGGTTTCATGTTTTCGGCAAAGTTATTAAAATGGATGAGACTCTTTCAGTAGCTGGGAATTGACTTACTACATGGCGCCAGAGTACAAATAAAGAGGACGAATGGACGAGATCCGTTCAGCAGTGTATAGTTTGATTAGGAATTGACTGGTTAGAAAGAGAAAGACAGAGATGTGTAGAATTCTTCTTTTGATGATAAATAGGAAGCGTGACCTGGCGTCACCTAACACGTCAATTTCTAGCTAAATTGTTTACTGTCTTAGTGATCTTATCCAGAAAAACATCTTTGCTAAAATCAAACATAATCAATCTGGTCACACTCCATTTTTTTCTCAATTAAGCTTTAAGTTGAGTTTCTCCGAATCGTCATTTGCCGTGGAACTGCTTTAACTAAGCGTGCCCTTAATCCAACTTAAAAGTCAGTTGTCATTGATGCATTTTCGAAAAATTCAAAAGCAGATTTGTTTGCTTAATTTCAGCTTACGAAAAGCTTTAGTTTGTGTTAAATAGCAAAAGCAATCGAATGACGCGAGCTTTTTGCAATATGATGCATCGAATCAAACTACTTTTGAATTTTTCGAAAATGCATCAAAGTAAAGTAAAGTAAGTAAAGGTTCCTGTCTTGGGCACAGCTGTTTAGCTGGACAGTAGCCATCTAACAGTGGACTGTTTATTTTGGACTAGATTCTATGGTAGCAAATTAATATATATTTTCAAATTTGCTATTATACGCCCTTAGTTTAGGTTTAATCTTGTTATAACATTTACATTTACATTATATGCATTGATATACATTTTTGGATTTAGCAGACTACAGTACTGGACATAAACAAATAATGCATCGTGATCGTGATCTCGAAGCAAATTTTAAGAGCAGTTACTTTTCAGTATGTTCAGTATATTACTGAAATATCGGCTGCTGGTTGATACATAATTCCAAAAACAATCATCCTTATTTGTGACCTTATCACAAAACCCAAATTAGAGCAATTTAAGTAAATCTTTTTCTATTTGACTACCATTTTCAATATGTTATTTTTTCCGAGTTCGACTCTGTCTAAAATGCAGGGAAGATGTTGGTTTGTTGTGACATACGACTGCTATGAGTAGATGGAAAGAAAATCGATGAACATTTTGTAGATTTTATGGAAAAAGATAGAATCCGATGCGAGTAGATAGATATAGATGCGTAAAATGAAAAAAAAAAAAGATTTTTTGTAGACCGATTCGATTGGGTGAGATTTTAGAACATCTCAGTATATAGATGTATACGTGTAGCACCCTCGATTTTTTTCTTTATATCAATTAACTGAGGTTGCACAAAATTAACTCCAATTAATTGTAGTTTGAACATTATTCTTTTAAACTGCTCAATATTTATTGAAATCCGTTTTCCTCGATCAAAGTTACAACGCAAAGCACCACCACCATTTGGTAAAGCATTTTTTCTCTTTATGAATCACAATCGAACATTCATAGAATCCTAAGATGAATACAGAAGAAACCCAAGCTGTGTTCCGTACTATTCAAACAGAAATTCAGCAGAAACCCCAGAGACATTCCAGCGCATTCCATAAGAGTACCTTAAGAGCTTTGCGATGGATTCCGGTGAATTTCAAGAATCATTCTAGAAATGAACCTACATTGTGGCTCTGGAAGATTGCCGAATATCACTTTCGACAACCTGTCAATCAATCCCAGAAGGTGTTCGGTGAGTCACCAGTGTTAGTTCGGAGAAACAATGAGGAATTGTAGAGAATCTCAACAGAGAATCCCAAAAGGGTTATCAAGAGCCTCAAGTGCCATTCTGTATAAAACCAAATGAAATTCTAGAGTATTCCAAGTTCCATTCTCAGTCAGACAGGAACTCAAAATAGCTCAAAAAATGTTTCTTAAGATTTCCAATTGGAATTCCGTAGAATGTTTAATTGGAATTCCATAGAACAATTAATTCCGATGAATTCTTTGAGGAGATAAATCTTATTCGGCATTTTGTAAAAATTTTTTTTTTTTTTTTGGAAAACCACAGTTTTTAAAATTCCGAAGTATTCTGAATACTACAAGGGTGAAAATTTTAATTATCAAAACAACAGTTGCACATTCTTGCAATTTTCAAAAGTGACATCTTGAAAATGATGAAGTCTTAAATTTAAAAGATGCGTCAAAATATATCTTATCGATTGGTGATAAAATTATTGAAATAAGTCCAGGGGTAGCAGAGTTATAAGCGTTCAAAATCTTTCATAATTTTGTTACATGTTCCATTTTCGGTTTTTACAAAGTGTACCCCCATATAGAAATCACAGACGTAGTCTGTCTGTCTGTCTGTCTGTCTGTCTGTCTGTCTGTCTGTCTGTCTGTCTGTCTGTCTGTCTGTCTGTCTGTCTGTCTGTCTGTCTGTCTGTCTGTCTGTCTGTCTGTCTGTCTGTCTGTCTGTCTGTCTGTCTGTCTGTCTGTCTGTCTGTCTGTCTGTCTGTCTGTCTGTCTGTCTGTCTGTCTGTCTGTCTGTCTGTCTGTCTGTCTGTCTGTCTGTCTGTCTGTCTGTCTGTCTGTCTGTCTGTCTGTCTGTCTGTCTGTCTGTCTGTCTGTCTGTCTGTCTGTCTGTCTGTCTGTCTGTCTGTCTGTCTGTCTGTCTGTCTGTCTGTCTGTCTGTCTGTCTGTCTGTCTGTCTGTCTGTCTGTCTGTCTGTCTGTCTGTCTGTCTGTCTGTCTGTCTGTCTGTCTGTCTGTCTGTCTGTCTGTCTGTCTGTCTGTCTGTCTGTCTGTCTGTCTGTCTGTCTGTCTGTCTGTCTGTCTGTCTGTCTGTCTGTCTGTCTGTCTGTCTGTCTGTCTGTCTGTCTGTCTGTCTGTCTGTCTGTCTGTCTGTCTGTCTGTCTGTCTGTCTGTCTGTCTGTCTGTCTGTCTGTCTGTCTGTCTGTCTGTCTGTCTGTCTGTCTGTCTGTCTGTCTGTCTGTCTGTCTGTCTGTCTGTCTGTCTGTCTGTCTGTCTGTCTGTCTGTCTGTCTGTCTGTCTGTCTGTCTGTCTGTCTGTCTGTCTGTCTGTCTGTCTGTCTGTCTGTCTGTCTGTCTGTCTGTCTGTCTGTCTGTCTGTCTGTCTGTCTGTCTGTCTGTCTGTCTGTCTGTCTGTCTGTCTGTCTGTCTGTCTGTCTGTCTGTCTGTCTGTCTGTCTGTCTGTCTGTCTGTCTGTCTGTCTGTCTGTCTGTCTGTCTGTCTGTCTGTCTGTCTGTCTGTCTGTCTGTCTGTCTGTCTGTCTGTCTGTCTGTCTGTCTGTCTGTCTGTCTGTCTGTCTGTCTGTCTGTCTGTCTGTCTGTCTGTCTGTCTGTCTGTCTGTCTGTCTGTCTGTCTGTCTGTCTGTCTGTCTGTCTGTCTGTCTGTCTGTCTGTCTGTCTGTCTGTCTGTCTGTCTGTCTGTCTGTCTGTCTGTCTGTCTGTCTGTCTGTCTGTCTGTCTGTCTGTCTGTCTGTCTGTCTGTCTGTCTGTCTGTCTGTCTGTCTGTCTGTCTGTCTGTCTGTCTGTCTGTCTGTCTGTCTGTCTGTCTGTCTGTCTGTCTGTCTGTCTGTCTGTCTGTCTGTCTGTCTGTCTGTCTGTCTGTCTGTCTGTCTGTCTGTCTGTCTGTCTGTCTGTCTGTCTGTCTGTCTGTCTGTCTGTCTGTCTGTCTGTCTGTCTGTCTGTCTGTCTGTCTGTCTGTCTGTCTGTCTGTCTGTCTGTCTGTCTGTCTGTCTGTCTGTCTGTCTGTCTGTCTGTCTGTCTGTCTGTCTGTCTGTCTGTCTGTCTGTCTGTCTGTCTGTCTGTCTGTCTGTCTGTCTGTCTGTCTGTCTGTCTGTCTGTCTGTCTGTCTGTCTGTCTGTCTGTCTGTCTGTCTGTCTGTCTGTCTGTCTGTCTGTCTGTCTGTCTGTCTGTCTGTCTGTCTGTCTGTCTGTCTGTCTGTCTGTCTGTCTGTCTGTCTGTCTGTCTGTCTGTCTGTCTGTCTGTCTGTCTGTCTGTCTGTCTGTCTGTCTGTCTGTCTGTCTGTCTGTCTGTCTGTCTGTCTGTCTGTCTGTCTGTCTGTCTGTCTGTCTGTCTGTCTGTCTGTCTGTCTGTCTGTCTGTCTGTCTGTCTGTCTGTCTGTCTGTCTGTCTGTCTGTCTGTCTGTCTGTCTGTCTGTCTGTCTGTCTGTCTGTCTGTCTGTCTGTCTGTCTGTCTGTCTGTCTGTCTGTCTGTCTGTCTGTCTGTCTGTCTGTCTGTCTGTCTGTCTGTCTGTCTGTCTGTCTGTCTGTCTGTCTGTCTGTCTGTCTGTCTGTCTGTCTGTCTGTCTGTCTGTCTGTCTGTCTGTCTGTCTGTCTGTCTGTCTGTCTGTCTGTCTGTCTGTCTGTCTGTCTGTCTGTCTGTCTGTCTGTCTGTCTGTCTGTCTGTCTGTCTGTCTGTCTGTCTGTCTGTCTGTCTGTCTGTCTGTCTGTCTGTCTGTCTGTCTGTCTGTCTGTCTGTCTGTCTGTCTGTCTGTCTGTCTGTCTGTCTGTCTGTCTGTCTGTCTGTCTGTCTGTCTTGGTTCTGAATAGCTCTTATGATGGTTCGAGACTCTCCTCCGAGCTACGTTTAATTTAGCATGATTTTTTTTAATTGGCGCACAAACTCAAGCTAATATTGAATCCCGAGCTAGGCCGGGCAGACTCAGCTAGTGTTCTATAAATGTAAGACACCAAGTCCAGTATCACGCCTAAGTCCCTTAAAAATTTTGCATTTGTCTTTTATTTCGTTACCTAAATGCATGTTTATGCAAGAAGTTCCGATTTTTCTTCTAAATGTAATAGCGTTAAATTTTTTACGTTGAGTTGGAGTAGACTTTTGCTACACCAGGTGTAGAATAGAATTATTTATTTCTGCAATATGTCTGCGTTGGAGGCTTTTCTTATTTCTAAGAGCGAGGCTTTTCTTATTTCTAAGAGCTTCATGTCGTCTGCATACACAAGTACTTTAATATTGTTAAATTAAATTAAATTTTCTAATCATAGAACCGTTTCCAGTTTGAATAAAAACTACATCCTCGTCTATTTTGAATCAATTGTACAGTGGAAATCAAATAAGTAAACATTCGTACGACAAACTTCCTGATTTTTTTTTTCTCATAACGCACCTTCACCCCGTGAACTCAAAATGCAGACAACCCCCGTCCCAAGTGAACAATGGATGACTTCAGAACAAACCCGATTGGATCATTCCTGTCCGGAATGATCAAACCGTGACTCACTGACAACTGCAATTGCAGTGCAGTCAGCGAACGACAATCGTCACGCTTTGCATCCGATCGGCAATTATCCCAATCGCCAAATAACACACGCGGAGCCACGTTTAAACTTCTGACAGCTGCTCTGCGCGCTTACCCAATCATTAGCGGTCCACGCAATCCACGCGAGCAGTACAATATTTTTACGAATGTCATCTCGTAAAACCGTGCATCTCACAGCAAATTTTGCACATCGTATACACTAAACGATGCCGATGTCGATGACGACGATGATGTGTTTGTGCTTTTATGCGATTAGGCCCGGTGGTGAACCCGCAACCCGCGAAGGCTATTATCTCGGTCACCGAGCGCTCGCTGCCAAAAAGATTGCGTGTTAACAAATGCTTAAAGCTCGCTGGAATTGCCATCCATTGGCTTCCTTTTACATCATGAACGATGCGGTTTCTTTTTTTTTATTATTTGATTGTTAGTGCCGGTCATCAGAGGGAATTCGACCACTCGGCCGGAGTTTCGAATTTCTCGACTCGAGTTGACAAAACCGATTTCGGGTGGATCAATCACTCCAGGGGCAGTGTGTCTGTCGCTCTCAATAATGGCACACAAATGGTCTCCGTGTGTTTCGAGAGTCGGTTTTTGTTGATACTCAATGCTGTTTGGTGTGTCGCAAATTTGGACCGAAAAACGTCCATCCGCCAGTTCATTCATAAAAAGCGAGCTCCTTGGAGGCAGGCAAAGGGGTCTCCAGGGTTACGCGACATGCTCTTGAAAGCGAAATTACCGCCTCAAATAGCTCTCTTGAATAGGCCCCAATAACACACGTCGTAGTCGTCGCCGTCGTTTCAAGGAGAGGCATCTTGTTTGCATATATAAAGTTTGGGTGGGCGCTCATGTACATGTTCAAAACATACAACAACCCGGTCATTGGTAATGAGAGTCGTCATCTTGAGCCAAATTTTACCTTCCCCCTCCCGTAACCCTATCATCATCATCATCCATGGGTCTTCGTTCAAACTGGGAGCGTCTCAAAAGCCATTTGAATTACACTTCGGTCGGTCGGTCGGTCGGTCTGCCGTATGGTGCTAAGATAACCCTCATCCCGTCGTCCGAAGCACCTACCCACCCGCCGCCAGCCAGCAACGACATTTAATTCCATGTCGGACCACTGGGTAAGAGCCAATTTTCGAAACACACACACTCCCGTTCGGTTCGGTTCGGTTCGACTTGGCGGGCGCTGAAAATAACAGTTTTGTACGCGCTCGAGCTCGTTTTGATGATGAGGTGATGAACTGAGCCGCCCACGCGCGCACCTTTGAAATGTTTGCCGGTTCAAAACCGAAACACAGGGCACCCTTTCGTGGCTGGTAGGCAATACCTCTGCAGTGGTGAGTTGGTCCACCGGCGGTCGACGGTGGTTTTGCCGATGAGCGGGGGAATATTAAGATGATTACGATGAGTTTGACGCCTCGGGCGGATGTGGAATGATATTTGAGATTCTGGCAACAGACTATGCGGTTGCCGTTGCTTTTGATATGGTCTCGGCTTGATGACCAGAAGACTTTCTGGACTGGACATGATGCGGCGCAGTTTGCAAATGAATCATATCGATTCCCAGTGCAACGAAACGAGGGGAGTTTGTTCAATTTCACAAATGGATAATTCTATAAAATGACTTAATAAGCACATTTTTTTCTAAACGTCAGAATGTTTACTACTAACGATAAGGTACAATGTGTGTGTGATCAGTCCTCAAAATCGGTGCACTATTTTGTTCATAACAGTTTCAAACACATTACTCTAGCACCTAAATACTAACTATTGCATTTTCTTATTCCATTGCAGGTACGCATTGTTCCATAGCTTAATAAAGTGTCATCCCTAAGGACGACATCACGCGGTAAGAAATTATTCGTACATGAACCATGAAATATCACAAAACGTCTGCCAATATCCATTAAATCCAGGAGAAAGCTGCATCAATCAGGTCGAGAATAGCTCTATCAAATTTAAACGCTAGATTATGATGGTAAATATTCAAATGTGCCGTGAATTGTGCTGTCCACTTGGCTGTTTTCCATCCGCTTGAGGTGATTTTTTGTATGTTATCAATGCCAATCATAAACTACCATAAAAAAAAAACAGCGCAATCGGTTGAAGAACAGCTGATGAAAGCGGTGGTGGGGCCCCGTAACGTGGGTAGATCACCTTTTCGTGGTACGTTACGGGATGTAAGATCTACCACCGATTCCTAGTCTTGACTACTTCAAACTAGGGGAACAGGATTTTTCAGTAATCAAAGGAACACATCTTAGTCCTTGTTATTTTGTATGCCTTGTTGATAGTGATAAGTCCTCGGGTTGCGTGGACCGAGGATGATCTTGAAACAAGGAAAAAATGAGTTAGTTAGTCTTCACCTATGTGATTCCTAATCTTCTATTCGTTGTTTCCTAGTTTGAAGTGGTTAAGACTAGGGTTCTGATGCATGGTCATTATCGGTGTCATGTCTTGTTTTTTTTTGCTAAGGAATCCAATTTTGACTGACAAAGGGGCGCGCCTTTGGAGGGTGTTTCAACACTCCGAAGGGTATAAATAGCGGGACCTTTCAATTAGAATCGA
The DNA here is from genome assembly GCF_037179485.1 of Ochlerotatus camptorhynchus. Lineage (NCBI taxonomy): Eukaryota > Metazoa > Arthropoda > Insecta > Diptera > Culicidae > Ochlerotatus > Ochlerotatus camptorhynchus. Next base: position 2,805,198 of record NW_027040531.1, on the reverse strand, counting down.
TTCCTTGCGATAAAGGCAAGAATGACAACTGTATCAAAACCGAATACTTCATCATTTCTCAATAGTGATGGAGTAATACGACATGCACTAAACTAAGGACACGGGATATACTACAATAGATCAAATTACTGGTCGCAGTGGTTTTATGTCCCGAACAGAGGAAAAAAAAAGCGGTGGTGGGACGGCACTACCCACCGTGGGGAATTTGCATTTAAATTTCAGAGTATTCCTGTTTCGGAAATATATGACACAGTCCTGAATTATATTTACCTAAAGAATTTAAAGAAAATCCTATGGCAAGTTTCTACAAAATGCAAAATTATGGAGGCTAATTTGAATATTTTGAATTTTTTTTTAAGAATATCATCAAAATTCTTAATTTATTCGAAGAATTTTTTTTGCAGTGAATTCTTTTTAATAATCATGGACAATTTCAAGAGAAAATCAAAGAGAATCCCAAAAGAGAATCTCAAAGAGAGCCACAAAGAGAATCCATTTTTTGACGAAGAACTACTCATGTAACTTTTTTATGGGGGTACACTTTGTGAAAACCGAAAATGGAACATGTAACAAATTTGTGAAAGATTTTGAATGTTAATAACTTTGCTACCCCTGAACCAAATTCAATAATTTTATCACCAATCGATCCGCATCGATAGCATTGCATCGGACAAGCCGTTGAATTTTGAAAATTGTTCTGTCTCTGGAGCTGATTTTCATTGTTTTTTCATAAATCTCAGGTTGTGTAAAAATCCCAAGTTAAATTCACTTTTTAGGAACGTCGAAAAACTTCTTAATCCTCCAAACCTAAGACCGCAAAACAAGTACTAAGTCCCAAAATTTAAAAAAATGTATTAGGTCTTAGAAACTGCAAATATGTCTAATATTTTTGTTTTCACTCGTTACATCGTTGGATCATGAAATCAAATTTTCCAAAATCTTGAAAGTAATTCATCCTCTGAGAATTTTAAATATGTTCTTATTTTTATCTTAATTAAGAATTTTAGTCTCAGTGTGGTATCTCGCAAATATTTCGAAGTGTTATTCATTGATATAAATTTGGTTTATCTTGTTTTACGTTCCAGAATCTTGAACTGTATTTTCGGACCAGACCTGTCATGGTTACTCCATGAGTAACCAGCACAGATGAATGATTTTTGAGCCCAGACATTCCAATCTACAGGAAATGTTTGGACGAACATCTTGATTACTATGCACTTATATGAGAAAAATATCTCTGCAAACATCGAAATTGTTCTTGTGCTTGTCTTGCATATTAGCTTATTGCGTGCTCTCAACTTAGTGTTCTAGATGCACTTAAAATTGTAACTTTGATAAATTTCCAATAACGGTTACCAAACGTATCATATGGATTATCCTTTCTACAAAAAAATGTCCAGCCTTCCCGTGGTTGGAAAAAAAAGCAGGAACTTATTATAAGGGAAACCCAGAAATAATCAGGGAAGTTCAGAATTCAGAAATTTGGAGCAGTTTTGCGAACTTCAAAGCAGATATTCTCATGAATATCAGGAAAATTTAGAAAATTTTAGAAAAATTTTGGAAACCTACAGAAAGTTTCCATAGATTTGGCAAAGCCTAAAGAAGTCCAGAAAAGTTGGAGAACTTCAGAGTAATTTTAGAAACATCGCAGAAGATCCAAGAAGTTCACGAAAGTCCAGAGAACTTCAGCAATCTTAATTGTAATTCTGTTAATTTCAGAGCAGATTCAAGAACATCATCAGGACGGATATGGAAACTAATGTGAGGAACAAAAATTTCAGGGAAGCTTGAAAAAAATTTAAGACCAGTTCCATTAATTTTACGAAAATTGTAGGAACCGAACAGAAGCAACGAGGTTTGAAAATAAATTCCGAGGATTTCAGGGATTTTTTTAACAACAAACAGATTTTCTTTATGGAGCACATCTAGTTGGTAGCTTTTCAATATGTGGAGGAAATTTCAGTTCAAACTTCTGAAAAACAAACAAACCCACGCGGAATGAAAAGGGAAGACCACCCAATAATCTGTATCTATACTGTATTTAGAATGACTAACATCAATTTTTGATAAATCTATCAACTTCAACATTTAAAATCTTTCAAAATGGTGGCTAGGGAGCACAAAAAACTTGTTTGGTTGCGGACTTACCTTTATTCACATAAATAATTTCTAAAAATAAAAAAATAAATTCAAAGTTGTAGCTTAGCGCAAACCAAGCACTGTTGAGCAAAATCACAAAAAGCATTTTCTAAGAAAACCAAAATAAGCATTTCCGCAAAGCTTGGTTGAAATCGATGATATTGACCACAACTTTTTAGACACTTGAGCTGGAATGGCCCAGGTGGGACCATTAGCTTTCAATAAGTTCTGAGAATTTACGGTATAATTAGAGAATCTAATCGAAGCCCAGACAAATTCACAGAAGTACAGAGAACTTGAGGAAAATTTTAAGCACATAAAAAAAAGTTCCAATAGCTTCAGGAAGCTTAAAGCTCTTAAGAGCAACTCCGACAAAGTTTTTACAGAAGCTACGTGAAGTTCAGTAAGTTTTTTTTTATTTATTTACGGAAAATTACGGAATCTTTAAGTCCGATCAATGAACTTCTGGAAGATTTTGAGAACTGTAGAGAAGTTCTGACAACTTTAAGAATAATTCTCACCATGGCATGTGGTTTGATGTGACGCATAAGGGTTTTGGGTTTGGGTGGTGCAGGAGCAAGCGTGATTGCATCTCACCCCAAAGGGCCTGGGTTCAATCCCAGTCGGCACCGCCGGGATTTTCTGAGGCATCTCTGATCACGCGCAAGTAAAACCATTGGTCCCCTGTCCATGAGTTGATGGGTCAATAGGTAGAGTTCCAGGTGTGGGAGCTCTGCCCCCAGGGTCGGTAGCATTGGTATTCAGTACGGAAAACAACATCGACGGAAAATAAATCAAGGAAAAAAAGACTGTTTCGTCCAGCGGTAGATCATCAGGACCCTACGTTGTGTTGTGATTCCTTGATGGATTGATGGATCTCCTCCAAATAGGGTAACGGCGACGGATACTCGACAATCGGAACAAAAGTTTACGTAGTAAAAGTCCGGATTTACTGCTCTCTGAAAGGCAGCGTACTTCCTCGGAGATTGAAATTAAACTGTGTATATTTTCAGTATGTCTTGGGGTTTTTACACTAGGGAAATGGCTCAATGTTGGCCTATGGATCTAAGATTGGGCCTATTGCTAAAAATCTTCTTCTTCTTTTTTTCTTCTTTCCTTTATTTAACGTCGGTCTCTGTTCCGAAATCTAGTGCTAGTAGTGCTAGTAAACCATCCATTGACGGCAATCGAATGTGCAGAAAGGCAGCTTCCACACCTGCGTAGGATATCGCACCCATTTAACACACATACACATGGGCCGGGACCAACGGCTTTACTTCCCTTCCGAAGGAAGACGTGACCAGAGATTTTTATGCCTCAGAAAAATCCCACCGACCTCGGCTGGGATTGAACCCAGACCTATTGGGGTGTTAGAAAGCAGTCACGCTTACCATTAAACCACCGGCGCCGGCGATTGCTAAAAATCTGCTATTTATCAATTTTATCTAGATGAACGTGTCATTGGGACGGTACTCAAGGATATTTTTGGACGCTATTGAAAATTTAGTCCATTGCTGTATTTATGTACGGGCCCAAATTAGGGGCATTTAGGGATAAAATAAAAATAAATTTACTTGTAATTTTTCCCAGGAATCTAAAGAAAGCCAGATTTTCTAAATATATTGAAAACATATATCTAAACCGAGCAGTTTCACATCGAATGCCGAATGGATTTGAAATGACCTTCTCTTCTCTAAAAAAAAACTTTTAAATGGCGTTAATTTTCAATAGCGACCAAAAATATCTATTAGTACCGTCCCAATGACACGTTCATCGTCGATTGTTGCCGCTCATCGCGGTTTGGGAAGTTCTGTACCTTGTATGTATGTAGTCCAGCTCTCTTCTTTGCATTCTGGACGTAGCTCTGCGACATGCCGATCTTTTTAGCCAAATCACGGCTTGAGACGTTGGGATTTGCTTTAATCATCCGCTTCACCTTTCCCTCCGTCTTTTTGTTCTCCGGTCCCGGTTTTCTTCCAGCTCCTTTGCCGTGGTCCAACGTCAACCGCTCCTGGAACCGCTTCAACACTCTGGAGACGGTTGAATGGTGAATGTTCAACATTTTTCCCAACTGCCGGTGCGACAGGTCAGGAAATTCCAGGTGTTTGGAAAGAATTTGTTCTCTCAACTCGCGTTGGTTCACCTCCATTTTCGTTGAATCGAAAAACACGACTTCGAGTTTGACAGCATGTACACAATACACATCAATGAGAAAGTGTGCAAAATTTGGTTGATTTTTACCCAATGGTAAAAAAGTTATGCCCTGTTGAATGTGTCGCAATAATTTCGTGTTCGCCCTTTAGTGATTTATATTTTTTTCAATTCATTTATTTTAAAGGCTCAATCAAGTTAGCTTCACGGAGCCGATATATAATTGTTTTCAGTTTATCACGAATAACTTTATACTACGTGATAGCTAATAAATTGTACTTCGAAACATTACATTGACATATGTCGGTAGAAAAGCGCTTTTGCGGCAGTGCGGTCGCCGGAATCGTTGCTAATTTCACCCACAGATTGTGCGAATCGCCCTTGGCAATGTTACATACCTGATAGGTGTACTTACCTGATGCCAGAATGCCATAGTCCTCGCCGGTTCTGCATCTGTAATAGAAGGAATATAAAAAAAATGACCCGTCCTGTGAAACCCTTCCCGTATAGCCAGCGCCGGTGAGTCACCCGTACCCCAACACTACGTATAGTAGGGGTGGATCGATTACTCGCGGTGTGTTTTACCTTCGAAACATTTTGAGCAGCTCCTCGGCAAATTTTACATAAGCGGGTGTTATGAGCAATCATACTCATTTTTACAAAAATTCGGTTATTTTGGTTGTTGTTTTTTGTTTTTTAATGATACCCTTGTCATCATTTAATATATAATAACTCTTATCGAAATTACATCTGTAGAGAAAAATAAACATGGTATTTTTGTTTAGTAATTTTGAGTAAACATTCCAAAAAAGTGTGAAAAACTCAAATATTTCAAAGCGAACATCTTCATTTTTTAAAGCTCATAAAAATGCAAACTTTCGGAATATTTAAAACCATGAACACTTTGAAATCGACAAAATCGACGAACAAGAATTTTTGTTCAGATTTTTTAACTTTTTGCTAGTAGGTATTTATTTGTAATTTCTGTACAGCAAACAATATTTGAAACATTCTTAACTATCGGTTATCGGTTATCAACAATTGCATGAAAAAGCTTGTTTGCAAATTTTAAAATTTGACCCAAATTTGAATTTCTACGATTTTTGTCAATGAGTCCATATTTTTAAATGCTCCAAGAGAATAAATTTCTTATTAACTTTATTAAGTTAATAAAGTAGTAGTAGCTTTGCATTAGTATTGGTACATGATATGGGTTTATATTTCAAACACTATTTGTTAAACCGATGAATCATCGAACAAGTCACAATAGAGTTAAATTGGTATGCCAATTAACACTCCCTCAAAATATTTTGAAAAAAAAATAAAGGCAAATATAATTTTATCCGATTGATGATGGATAAGGGATATAATGATCCAACCGAGTTCGAATGAAATATACGATTGAAAAGTGAATTTGATAGTTTGCTTATCACAACTATAGAAAAATACACACAATTTAGATTCAATATCCTTTTTGTAAAACGACACGGTTGGGAATTCCTTGCTTTTATGTTGATGCCATAAGGTACTGTAACAAGTTTGTTAGCTAAAAAAATAGTTAATTTTTCATTCATAAATTTTGCTACATTACCTTGCGGTATCAAAACAAACAAGGAGTCTCAAGATCGCTGCGGCACAGTACAATACCAAAGGCATCATACTCTCTAATGCTACTCTTTCAAGCAGAAGGCGTCACCAAAATCGTTCGAAATTTCTATATGTGCCTAGCACAAACTAGCTAGACCAGTTGGCCGAAACCCTGGCGACGACTTTCGGTTGGTGGACCCAGATTAAATATTTGCATATTTACTTGACTCTCGTGCGTCCACCGACCAACCAGACACCATCGGGGACAAATCCCATACGAAAAAAAAAACTAATGTGCGGCATTAGATTTCCACTCGCCACTAGCGTGTATGCTTTATTTTTATCACATCGCGTAGGTCGCTAGAGCATCGTCGTCGCTGGTTCATTATTGGCTGGACATCGTCCACCTTCAGCGAACCTGATCAACCAATCACATCGGCCCGGGCGCATCACGGTCGTCGTCGTATTCTCTCCCTCTCAGGTGTTACATACAACTGATATGCTAATCAGGCTTTGGCCGGTCGGTTGGGATTCCGCGCCATCGCCCCAGCAGCTTAGCGTGGTGATCGGTCAAAGTCCCCCCGTTAGCCGGTAGCAATAGGTAGTTTATTGGAGAGCTGGGAGCCACGTCGTGGGTGGTCGCCGCCACCATCGACCAGTAGTTACTCGGGCGCATGTGTAAAAAACCCCCAGCGAAACAGTTCATTTATTCGTGCATATGTTAAATGGAATTCCTGTGGACTTTTTTTTTCTTCTCCCTCGCGATCCCAGCCACTCGCTTTATCTTACGTGCGGCCTATTAAATGCAAAGTCGACGCTAGGACGGGACTGTTGCTACCATTATTTCACGAAAGTACAACGCTTTTGAAATCGCTAAATGGCTCAAGCGCTTAGGCAATCGCGTTCAAATCAGCGGGATGCCTCCACGAAACACCGAACCGCTGCTGTTGCTGCTGCTGCCGCTGCTGAGGGACATCGAGAAAGGAGAAATAGTTTCTTTGCTAGCATAGAAGCGCAACATGGTTCAAACAACGAATGGCATGATTTTCGACCTCGCCGGCCTGGTGGGGCAGCGGGGCAAGAAAAATGAAATATTCAATCTAATGACCACCGAATGTGCTCCCGCTGAATGCACCTCGGCACGTCAGAGTGTCATCGCGCGACGAGGACCCACGAGCGGACTCCAAAGAGGCCTCCTAATGACATTATTCCAATTATGCAGAATGCTAATGAGACTCGTCTCTGTTTAGTATGTTTTTATTTTTTTTTTGCGCTTGGTGCTCATTCCGACTCAGCGCAAGGAGGCATAATTACAGCCCTCAACCGCGTTCATTTATGGAATTTCGAGAAAACCAATACGAGCCTATGTCGAGGTACGTGTGATGTGAGGTTGCGATGTTTTCTGCGTTTTTCGTCTCGCTCGAGAGTATTTGCATAATTTGTATTGAATTAAGTATGCTCGCTAATAAATTAATACGTTAAATGAGCATCATTATGCCTTATTTGAGCGGCTGAGGCAGTGTGGCGTCGCTGTCGTCGTCTCCGTCGGTGCGGTTCGAGGACGGAAGGAGGGTCCGGTGATGAACGCATTGCTTTGAATACAATGCAAAAACAAAACTGTGAGGTTGAGTCAATTAGGTAGATTCTCCGAATGGGACTTGTGAAGAGCTCAATCGATAGAGACATCTGTTTCCAGAGGCGGCAGATCGTGCGGAGTCGTGTGGTACAAATAGCGAATTTGTGAAATTCTCAATTTGGTAGCGCGTTTATAGACGCACATGAATCATCCTGGCGTTCGGAGATTCGCTTTTTGGTCTGGACGGTTGGAGGTCCGATTGGCTTCGTCGATTGAGATGTTACGATCGGAGATGGTCGGTTGTGGGTGTTGCCGTCGGAAGATCGCTCACTTTTTGGGGGGTTTGTCTTCATTTACGGGGGAATCGTGTGTGCAGAGGTGCCCTTGAATACTGAGTGAAATCCGGAGCTGGATATATATGGATGTGGATTATTTCGCTTACATAATTACGTAGATCTATGCACAGGGGAATCTACGGTTGTGATATTTCGGCGTATTCAAAATGGAAATTGAAGAACTTTAATCATCTCCCTCAGCATGCCAATGACGAACGATCACTTTCATCACCTAGTGCGCAACCTCTAGCTGTCACCAGGATCGTTCGTCACTTCGCCAAGTTCTCATCCCAAGCAATTGGCAGTAGCAGTAGGTGACATGCATGGTGCTTAGCTAGCATGATCCCCACATACCTTACCACACATGTGCAAATCATGAGCGAAGAAACCACGCCAATTCCGTCATAGTAATAAAGTTTTATGAAAGTGACAACTAACAAATGATGACATTTATTGCAGTACATTTACATTAAACCCATAGTGTTCAACTCGGCGAACGTGAGCCATTCACGGGCCCGCACCCGCGCTCCGAGGATCATTCCGCAGAAAGATTTCTGCTTCCTCGAACCTCGTCGGAATCACCACTTGCACTGCACCACGACTGGCGTTGTGTTTTTCCTAATTTAATTAAATTTAAATTTGTGTCTGTTTTCGGTACACAACGACTGCGAACGACACCTCCTCTGCCGCACTCGGTTCAGCTGAACATAGACGAACGCGCATTGTATAACAATAATTGAATTATTATAAACCAAAACACACTCATAGAACACGTTAAAAAAGATCATTGGCATGGTGTCAGGAAAGCGATCCGCACGGCCTGGATGCGACGACGACGACGACTCGGCGTCGAGTATGGGTACCAAGAAGATTAAAAGTCACGTATTGTGTGGGGGTTTCGAGCCATTAGAGAAATATTTAGTCGCGAAACGTGTGGCACATGCGCCCTGCCAGCCGAAGGAGCCTCGGTGAGTGAGCCAAGCTGTGTGTAGGGACCAGGCCCCGGCTGTGATTTGTGGGGTGGTTCCGCTCGGCACTGTGGTGCTTCAATTAATTCCTAGCAGACGATTAGCACGGTGTGGCTTACATAACATGCTGGGGGAGGTTGACGAACATAATTATATGCAAATAGTGAACTAATAATAATATCAGTGTCGTTTGGAGTGGCAGGGGGGGGGGGGTGGTGCCAGGATCAGTTTCAGACGGCGCGATGTCGAATTGGTCGTGTCGCAAGAAAGAAATTTAAATAAATAAACGTAAGACCTCGATCGTAGTAAAGTTGAGCCCATAGGAATGTGGTCTGAAGCATAACGTATGTACCTACGACCGACGACTTGGTGATTGTCTGCCTGGGCGCGCACGTATGTCATTCCGATGAGGGCTTGAAACAATCAATCCCAGAAAGGGTGATGATATCTTCCGAAGCCGTTGTTGGTTGGGGCGCAATATGATGTGAGTGTGTGAATCTTCCGAGAGTGACAAACATGGGATGGGTAAGACGTTTGATCTTTATGATCAAGGAGGAGGGGGGGAGGGCTGATAAATGAAGGGTTTCATCATGATTCTTTGCTTGGCGCAGGCAGTTTTCTCTATGTTGGGGGCGATGATGAGTGACAAATTTATTCGCATTGTTTTGTGCGATCGTGGTTCAGCCTCCTCATCCTACTTTTTTTTTTATTTTTACTCGGATGAGGTGTGCCAGAAAAGGTGATGATCCATGGTGAATTTTAATTGAGAATCTATGACGATGACAGTGTGCTAGATATGCGTTTCTGAAATTTTCTTTTTCGCTAGGATTGTTTTGAGGAGTGCACTCTCCTCCTCGAGTGGTGAGAAAGCATATTTTAGAATTAGCTATTGAGGGTCTTTTTAATAATAAATCTGTCCGGAATTCGTAGCAGGTAAAGTCGGCGATCAACTCTGTTTAGCTACAAATAATGTTGGTAGATGTCCAGACTATCCAAATATCTTTAAAATCGTTTGAGAGCCGATTACAAATCAAAGGTAAATTAAATCTACTTAGTTAGACATGATTCATTCTATATGGTGCGTCAAGTGTCAAGGCTCCTTATTGCTCGTTTTTGTAAGTATTTGTATTGAAAGCCCAAACAGCTGGATCTGGATCTGCGACTGAATGTTTTTTTCCTCAGTTCGGGACATTACAGGAATTTGCAACCAGTAATTTGATTTATTTTGGTATATCTCGTGTACTTAGTTTAGTGCATACCATATTACTCCATTACTATTGAGAAATGATGAAGTATTCGGTTCCCGCTATGTATACCCTTTACGGAATTAAAAAACCCACCCCACGAGTCATCCAACAACTGACTGACTGGGGTCTGTGTGGCCATCTACTGCATTTTGTTAAAACAAAATTCTCCGCTAAAGAACCTTTCAAGGTAGCGGTAATCTCCGCTCATCAACCGGGACGGAAGGGATCACCCAAGTAACCATAGGCACGTTACTTCGCCTTTTTGGCTACATACGGTCCTCACCAGAACTTGCAAACACTGGTATAGCCGTTGTTCAGTTGTGTATAGCCAAAAAGGCGAAATAACGTGCCTATGGTTACTTGAAGGAACCAACCTAGCAGTCACTATTTTTCTGATTGCCGTGAATGGTACCTTTGAGGCCCTAGTCAAGGATGTTAACGTATTTTAATATGCGGACGACACTGTGCTGCTGGCATTCGGCCGCACCCTGAAATAATTGCATCGGAACATCCAAGTTGCAGTTTCAGCTGCCACTAGATGGGCCATCAGGGTCGGTTTCGCATTATCGGCTGAAGAGAGTGTTATGTCCCACTTTACCAAAGACCGTTACGTCAAAAAGGGTCCTGATCCCATTCAAAAATACCATCTAGATCCTCGGAATACGTTTGGATCGGTGCTTAAGATTTAGTGATCATTTTAACGATATCAAGACCAAATGCAGAACACGCTTGAACATCCTCAGAACAGTCTCCAAGCCACACCGGTGCAGTAACAGCCCTAGTAGCACGTTTGTCACATATCGGTTGTAGAAACTTCTTTACGATTTATTTTAGTCATAAACAAGTTGCTGCAACTTTTATTAACGGAAGTGTGCTACTCGGGAGAGAAGCTAAAGCCACTGTGAACTGCCTATTTTACGGTATCGAGCTATTCTGCATGGCCTGCGACTCGATCAACACAAGACTAGCCTTCACATACAACATTTCAACTCGGATCGTTGCTGGACCTCTACTATCCACCCCCACCGAATCAGCCTGTATCGAGCTCGGCTCCCTACTCTTACAATATCAAGTTGCGAAAACGCTGTGCTTTAGGGCTATCAGCTACCTGTTAGAGTTAATACATTAGAAATTTGAATTTATACATAGTAACAGTTTCAAATGACATGGATTGTAGTTTTAATTGAATTTGTGAGCACAGAGAGGGAGAGTGTATTATAACGACGATTGCCGATGGTCAACATTTGGATAGGTAGATAAGGGGTCTGCACAATTTGTAAATAATCCAGTAATAATATACACGTTGAAGAGCACAGTACGGCCGGTTTGGTGTCTCATTTTTTCTTTGGTCCTTCGATGACTGAATCGGTGTGTTTGAACGACAAAGTCCTCCCGTAAAAAGGGACTTAGAAGAATTTTGTGTGGTTAGTGAAGCATTTCTAGAGAGTGCATTTTTCGGTGCTAGTTCACGTGGCTAGTGAAGAAAGACCTTCGAGTACGGCAAGGCGAGTATCGTCATCATTTGGTCCTTCGAGCCGGATCGAAGGCAATTCGGACCGAGAAGTGCACCTCGCGGTGGTGTGTGAAAGTGACCAATCTGACCGAAAACGCGGGTCAAAGGGGCTGCCATTACATTGGCGAAGAACAAGTGCGATAGTGCGACAAGGTTTCTACCACGTCGGGTAGACCTCAGATCTAAGTACTAATCGCGCCCAATGTTGCTTAACTTCGGTGATCGGACGAGAACCGGTGTTTTCAACATGGTATGCGATTAGTACTTAGATCTGAGGTCTACCCGACGTGGTAGAAACCTTGTCGCACTATCGCACTTGTTCTTCGCCAATGTAATGACCTTCATTGGTGCAGGATCGTGCAGGAGAGAATGATGTTTGTGGTTCCAAATTCACTTGTCGAACTTGTCACGACAAACATCATTCTCTCCTGCACGATCCTGCACCAATGAAGGTATCAGCGACGCCTGCCATTCTATCCAGTTCAGTTGAGTCTCGAAGTTCTACCGTGTCACCGAATCTTGCTGTACCATCAGCTTCCCCGGTTCAACAATCGCTTCCTCCCACGTCACCAATCGTGGAACCTTCTGGCTCCCGCCAAGTCAGCATGGCAGTCCAAACTGCATGCACCATGACATTGCTGGAAACGGTTGTTCTTAACATTATCGACGACTACGGTAAAACGCACAAGGCCCGAGCTCTCCTCGATTCAGCATCGATGTCGAATTTCATTTCGAAACCACTAGCTAAGAACCTCTACAGTCGCCGATCAACAGTCAACGTGTCCGTCGCAGGCATTGGATCATCCACACAGAAGGTCAGTACTGCCATTACCGCAACCATCGAGTCGGGAGATCGAACGATCTCGATGAAATTGCAGTTTTTGGTATTGAAGCAGCCATCATCGGAGCTGCCAACAACGCCGATTGACATTTCGGCATGGAAAATTCCGGATGTAAGGCTAGCAGATCCTCAGTTCAGTATTCCCGGAAGTGTCGACCTCGTCATCGGCAGTGAAACTTATTGGGAACTCCACACGGGTAGGAAGATTTGTCTAGGTGAAGGTCTTCCGTGCGTAGTCGAAACCCCATTTGGTTGGGCGGTTACTGGTCCCGCAGCTCGCACGGCTACCTGCATTCCAAGATTCTGCTATCTCTCCACCGTAGATGAACGGCTGGAATCCACTCTACAAAGGTTTTGGGAAATGGAAACAATTCCATCGGATCCGGTCCAGTCTACCGAAGAAAGTCGTTGTGAGGAGCTGTACGCTGCAACGACTACGCGCGATTCATCAGGAAGGTACGTTGTGCGTCTCCCACGGATTGAAGATCCCGAAATCATGCTCGGAGAATCGAGATCAATAGCAGATCGACGCTTTCTGAGCTTGGAACGTCGACTCGAGCGAGATCCTGCGACCAAGGACTCGTATCATAGGTTCATGGAGGAGTATCTGCAACTTGGACACATGAAGAAGGTGGAAGAGCCTGTAGATGACCACATTCAACACTGCTATATTCCACATCACGTCGTCTTCAAGGAATCCAGTACGACCACGAAGGTCAGGGTTGTCTTCGACGCGTCATGCAAGACTTCGTCGGGCTATTCCTTGAACGACACTCTGCTTGCTGGACCTGTTGTTCAGCAAGATCTCTACTCGATCTATTTGAGATTCCGGACAAGAGTTGTCGCCATCGTAGCAGATGTCGAGAAGATGTATCGACAAGTGCTGCATCATCGAATCGACCTAGTATTCCTCCGCATACGATATCGTAGAAGTCCTACCGATCCAATCGCCACATACGAACTACAAACTGTCACCTACGGAACAGCAAGCGCTCCTTATTTGGCAACGAAGACACTTCAGCAGATCGCGAAGGATCATGAGCATTTGTATCCCGCTGCAGTCAACTCGGTTGTTGAAGATTTCTACGTCGACGATCTTTTGTCTGGAGCATCGGATGTGGAAGCTGCGATTATTCTCCGCCGAGAAATCACTGCCATGCTTAGTTCTGCTGGGTTCATGCTGAAGAAGTGGGCGTCGAATGCCCATGAAGTGCTAGAGGGTGTCCCACCAGAGGATCTTGCAATTCAGCCTATCCATGATCTACAGGATGAGCAGACAATCTCCACACTTGGTCTACTTTGGGAGCCAACCGCCGATATGCTACGGTTCAAGGTTGAATTACCTCTTCCTGCTGCCATCCTTACAAAGCGGAAAGTGATGTCGTATATAGCTCAAATATTCGACCCACTGGGATTATTGGGTCCAACGACAACCAAGGCAAAGCTCTTCATGCAACATTTGTGGACGTTGAAGCGCAATGGTGTTTCCTGTGAATGGGATTCTCCACTACCAGAGAAACTTCAAGCCGATTGGAAGCAGTTTCACTCCACCCTCCACATTCTTGCTGATATCCGTATTCCTCGATTGGTGTTGGCTTCCGGAGTCAACAATATCCAGCTGCATTTCTTCGCCGATGCATCCTCCATTGCATACGGTACGTGCTGCTACGTTCGCACGGAATCAATGGTAGGAGTATTTGTACACCTTTTGACATCTAAGTCTAAGGTCGCCCCGTTGTCTACACATCATTCCATCGCTAGACTTGAGCTCTGTGCCGCTCATCTAGCTACTCAACTTTACAAGAAAGTAGAAGCGACCTTGAAGGTTTCAGCAACGGCATTCTTTTGGTCGGATTCCAGTACCGTGCTTCAGTGGTTGCGTGCATCTCCAAATCGCTGGAAGACATTCGTCGCCAATCGCGTGTCTAAGATCCAGACCACCACGGATATCAATCACTGGAGACACATCGCAGGCTTAGATAATCCTGCGGACGATATTTCTCGTGGCCTAAATCCAACGGATATTCTGCACCGTTATCGGTGGTGGCATGGCCCACCATGGTTGTCGCAAACTCGCGATCACTGGCCCAGGACCATCATCGATCAGGAGTACTCCCCCGCAGCGTCCGAAGAAGGGCGCAAAATTCCGATTGTTGCAATGACTGCTGCACAAGCAACTCTCTGTGAGGATTTGTTCGCACGGTACTCCAGCTACAGCAAACTACGCCGAGTCTTGGCATTCTGCGAACGCTACTTACAGTGCCTGAAAGATCGTTCTCTCCTGCGCAAATCCGATCCCAGTTTCGCTGAACTAGTAGTACTTCAAGGAGATAAAGCCGCATCCGTTTCACGAGTTACCACCACCGAGCTTCAACACGCCGAACAGCTACTGTGCCGTTTATCACAACGCAAGGCTTTCGCTGAGGAGCTCTCCGATCTTGCAAATGGCGAACGCGTCATTAAGTCATCTTCACTCAAATGGCTGAACCCGTTCGTAGACCAAAACGGTATCATCCGCGTCGGTGGTCGTATCCGTAACGCCGCGTTATCCGACGCAATCAAACACCCGATCGTTCTGTCCGCTAAACATCCGCTGTCTGCTCTGTTGGCTAGCAGTTACCACCAAAAGCTACTGCATGCAGGTCCACAACTCCTGCTAGCCACTCTCCGCCAGAAGTTTTGGATTCTGGGCGGCAGAAACCTCATAAAATCCGTCTTCCACCAATGCCACACTTGTTTTAGAAGCAAGCCAACTCTAGTCCAGCAGAGCACAGCCGATCTGCCGGTATCGCGAGTTTCGCCGACGCGTCCGTTTTCCGTGTGCGCTATCGACTACTGTGGACCGTTCTACATCAAGTCAGCAGTTCGAAAGCGTGGTCCTACAAAAATCTACGTGGCCATATTCGTTTGCTTCTCAACCAAAGCTGTTCACATCGAGTTAGTGAGCGATTTGTCAACTCCTGCGTTCCTAGCTGCACTACGTCGTCTAGTCGCCCGCCGAGGAAAAGTCGTCGAGCTCCATTCTGACAATGCTACTGCCTTCAAAGGTGCTTCGCATGCCTTGAATAGGATTTACCGAATGCTAAAGATTGAAGCTGCTGACCGTGCGCAAATCTTCGATTGGTGCTCCGAAAATGAAATCGTCTGGAAGTTTATTCCACCCCGAGCTCCACACTTTGGAGGCCTCTGGGAAGCCGCTGTCAAATCTGCGAAAACGCATCTGCTGAAGACCGTTGGTAACGTCAACTTAGCCTACGAGGACCTGTTGACATTGTTAGCACAAGTCGAGATGTGCCTCAACTCTCGTCCGCTTACGCCGATACCCGAGGACCCATCTGACCTAGAAGTCCTAACGCCAGGACACTTCCTTGTTGGAAGCAGCCTACAAGCGGTTCCTGAACCGAACTGGAAGGATACTGCTGATAATCGCTTGGACCATTGGGAATTGACCCAGAAACGGCTGCAGGTGATCTGGTCGCGCTGGTACCCGGAGTATCTACAACAGCTACAATCTCGTGCAACTAAGGGTTGCAATCCGCCAGTCATCATCGAAGTTGGTGCCATTGTCATAATAAAGGAAGACAATGTTCCACCAACAAATTGGCCTTTGGGGAAAATTATCAGGCTTCATCCTGGAAAGGATGGTGTTGTACGAGTGGTGACTCTTCGAACAGCATCAGCTAAAGAAGTCGTGCGCCCCGTAGCACGAATCGCGTTACTTCCGTCGATGAAATCATCATCAACCTTGTGAACAGGTAGAGCAACCCATTCCGGGAAAATTTGCTCGATGCGCACCTGCACATTGCACAGGTAATTGTAGGTCCAATAAATTACACTTGCCTCGTAAGATCTACCTGTTCCTTCTCTTGTTCCCGGTCTCCGTCGAGGATTAATCATCCCACATCTACCACTGGATCAACCCGTGAACCCGTGGTTAAGCGTGCAAATGGAGAATCATGCGCAGCCGAAATTCTTGCAGTGAAAGGGAAAAGGGATGTTTTTTTTTTGTAAATAAGTAGATTAAAGATCAGTTGAAATATTCCATATTTTCCATATTTCAAGGTGGCCGGAATGTTAGAGTTAATACATTAGAAATTTGAATTTATACATAGTAACAGTTTCAAATGACATGGATTGTAGTTTTAATAGATAGAAGAAAAGACTTCCAGAAATTTTTAGGTCTTTCTCCTTAACGAGGGAAATAGAGTCGACTGCTCGATTAGTATAAGATTCTAGGCAAGTAACAACTCTTGTGATATGCACGCTTACGTCGCGGAAATGATGGGAAACAAATATCACAATTTTCACCACCGCTGCACTGACGGCTCCAAGGCTGCGTGTAGGGTCAGCTTTGGGATAGCTGATCGCACTTTTTCTTCTTTTCCCGGTTTCCTGACCAATGCTCGGTTTTTTCGGTGCAATATTTTCAATATTTTACGCTGCCATCACACCCGCCGATAAACCACTGTGCTACTATCCGATTCTGCAAGCGCCCTTGCCGCTTTGAAATCTCCTATACCCAAACATCCGTGGATACAAGGTATTCAAAGGTGGGCTCCCCAGATTACTGTCTTTGTCAAGATCCCGGGTCATTGCGGCATCCAAGGCAATACCGAAACTGACCACCATGCAGCCACTGGCCGATTTGGTCAGTTGGCCACAAAGAATGTTCCCGGTCCAGATGCCGAAAATTTAACCAAATCTGCGGTCCCAGAAGTGGATCAAAAGAAGCGAACCATTCAACCGAATAGTTATAGGGTGATTAATAAATGGGTCGACGTCCAAACTAGCGAGACCAACGCCTCCGCCTCTTGTTCCGCCTCCGATCCGGACATACACGCTTCACTCACAATATGGGTGGAGCATCGTCTTTCAGGAAGACATGTGAACCCTGCAGTACGACGATGACAGTCGAGCATATCATTGTCAACTGCCCCTGTTTTCAAGGCATCCGGGACTTATACGGAATCCCGACCAATATCTGAGACACTCTGGTCAATGCTCTTTCAACGTTAGCGACATTAGTTTACTTCGTAAAGGATGCCGGACTGTACATGGCGATCTGACTATATCTACCATCAAAACTAACCTTTACCAACTACGACGCTACGGACAATTCTTATTCTGACACCTGAAATTCGCAATAAATCCTGCTCTTACAATACAACCATCTACAAAATACCCATTTACTGAACCACTGCAACGAACCAAGACTACGTCCTAGATACAACTCCGTACTTAACTCTGTAATTAGATGGATTTTGTAGACGGGTTACCCTTCTGGAACCCCCAACTCTGAAACTAGGAGGGCTCCCTACTGCAACCTCCACCCTGCAAAACTCTGTAACTAGGGGGCTTCCATCAGGAGCTCCCATCCTCTTTTCCCAAAGAGACGAACCAGCCAGGTGCTGAAAGTCTCTATAATAAAGCTAAACTAAAACTAAAATTAAAGCACCCTCCAATGGCATGTCCCTTTGTCCCTTAAAATTGGACCTTTGACGACTTTTTCTATGATTTAGCACGTCAATATAACCGACAGCAAAAGATTCAATAAATGTCAGATGAAAAGGACTTTGGAAACAAGGTTTAAGGAACACATCGCAGAGATAAAAAAAGGCTATCAAAGAGATGGATAAAGGACTTCATTATCGCAAGCAAATAGAGACATTTTGTCTTCTACAAAGTTTTTATTTATGAAGCAATATACAACTTAGCTGAAGACTTTATATCTCTATCTGGTCAAAATAAAAAGATAGATTTAGCAGTGCCACCTGTGGTGAAGTGCCGAACTAAAACTTTTCTTCATTAAATGGGTCTTGTCATTTATAAAAACTCTTCTGAAGACACCCTATTGAAAAAACCACTGTGAAAAGCGCCAATGAAAAAAGTTCATGGATTTGGCCTTTTGTGCCACTGTGCACTGTGGGCGTTTACTAATTTGTTTGGAGTGGGCTTTTTTCGGCAACGTTTTTTTTTACTATCCAGGGTATGATTGTACCTGTCACACAATAAAACTAATGCGATAATGGTATAGGCTTAGAAAACTCTCAATTAACAACAGTGGAAGTGACCAAATAACACACCAAGTTGAGAGCTGGCGTGAAGTCCAAATGGGGACGCAATGAAAACTACAAATGCTATGTGAAACCTGAATACCAAGGAAGTTTTGAATAGAATTCCAAGTAAACCCTGCATGGGATTCGAAAGAAACTGTGTAACGAATTTCTGAAGCTTATTCCTAAATAACTCTCAAGAGGACTCCATGGAAATTCAAAAAAGAATTCACAAAGAATTCTGAAGAAAATTTCAAGAAATTTCAGGGAGAAAATGAATCTAGAGCATAATACCATGGGAATTTTTAGAGAAAACTTCGGTATAAGGATTGCAATTAAATCTGAGAATAATTTAAGGAATACTTCAAAGGAACTCCGAAAAGAATTCCAGGAGAGTTCTGACTTGAATGCCAAATTATTGTTAATGAGAAATCTATGGAATTTGTTATTTCACTGCAAGCGAATTCTTAGGAAACTTTTAAAGCAAGTAGAATTCCAAGTGAAGGAGTAAACTTCTAGGGGCACTCTGAAATGAATTCACTGACAATTCTAAGAATAATTCCAATGCATTTCTTACTGAGGAGCATAACGAGGAAAATTACAATGGAATTGAATTCCGAAGTTGATTCCAAATAAATTTCAAGAGAATTGTAATCATGTTCCGGTGATAATTTTTAGAGAATTCAAATGAGAGCTCTAAGGGAATAGGGAGCAATATTTCAAATGATTTATTCCTAGGAAAGTTTCTCACGAATTTCCGAAACTCCAAGGCAATTTTCCGGAGAAATCGCCAAGGAATTCTTAGGTAATATTGCATAAATTATTAACAATTTGAAGAGCATTGCAGTTTCAAATCTGTGTTCCGCAGATGATTTAAAGAGTATTGTGGAGCTCATTGTAATACAATACCAGAAAAAGGTCTGAGAGCAATTCCCTACGAATTCACAAATCGGTTTATTTTTGTATTTTTTGATATGGTTGAAAATTTGCAGAAACAATCCTTATAAAAAATATCAAGCTTATCTTCAGAAAAATTTTACTCGAAAACTGTTTGCCCGATAGGTTTGGTGTCTTTGGCAATATTGCAGGTAATAGATGAGACTGTTTGAAAAAAAAATACGCACTTTAAAAAAAGTTACCCAACTTTTTTTTATTTAAAATAAAATCTTAAAAACAATATTCCCAAAAAATTATTTTTTTGTATTTTTTATTTGTTGATATGTTTTAGGGGAAAAATTGGAGAAATAATGGACAAAAAAGTTCGGATTTCTTTTAAAACTCAAGTTTTTGGAAAAAAAATATCCAAAACTTGGTCAAATTACTGTTTCAACTTTATATAATGAATGTACATCAAATATACAAGAAAAAAGCACCTGGGTAAAATTTTGCTAGTCACACCGTTTTCGAGATGTAGTGGTTTGAAAGTAGAAAGTATGATATTTTTCCAAAAACTTGAGTTTTTTTTTAAATCAGAACCTTTTTGTCCATCATTTCTCCATCTTGGCCTGATGGCATGTTTGTCCCCTAAAACATATCAACAAATAAAAAAAATACAAAAAATCCTTTTTTGAGAAAACTTGTTTTTAAGACTTTATTTGAAAAAAAAAAAAGTGGGGTAAATTTGTTAAGAGTGTTTATTTTTTTTTTCAAACAGTCTCATCTATTAACTGCAATATTGTCCAAGACACCAAACCGATTGTAGGGAATTGCTCTTAATATAAACTCTGAGGGTAATCTGAGATGATTCAAGCAAATTCTTCAGAAAACAAGGAGTAGCAATTTCAATTTTGTATGTTTTGTGGAAGCTGACATTTAAAGTTTCACGCTAAGGCTTCCATAGAGTATCACCTTGAAATCTAGTAAAGATTTCCGTGGGTATCAGGATGATTCCAACATACAATTTATTTTAGAGATACTGGACAAAAAGAAAGAATCAGGATCCAGGATATGGAAAACAATTAATAAATTTATAAATTTTGAGATTCCAGGTTAAGAAAATTTAATGATCCTTAACTAAGAAAAATCTTAAATAGTCAGGTAGTTTTGGTTTTAAATGATCCGGATATGAAGAAATTTTCTAGATTCTGGAACGTCCAAATAGTCTTAGTGTTATTTTTTTTAAATAACGGTGTAAGGAGGCTCGTCAAAATTAATTTAGGTCCTGGTTAAAAACCATTCGGCCTATTGACCGGACACCCTCAAGGCAATAATGCCACATCCATAAATGACCAGAACGTTTATCGAACTACCTTGATATTCTCTGTTCTTTCCTGAAACTATCAAACCTTCTTGAAAGTTTTTGCAGCTCTCTTGAAGCTTGAGAACTCAAAAATGTGCTCTCTCTTCATCTCTGAAAATTTTGGCGCTTCTAAATTTTTCCGATAATTTTCTGATATTCATGGAACTTTCCTGGAGTTCCAGAATTTGTGGAGCTTTCGAAACTTCATTGAAATGTTTCCACATTTTCCTAATGTTCTTGAAACATTCGTTGAGTTCTTGGATCTTCCCTACAGTTCCATAAATTTATATGATGTTTTGAAGTTTTTGTAAAATGTCTTTACTTCCCTGAAATTTCTGAAACTTTTTTAAATTCCGTCAATTTTTCTGTAATAAATTAAAGAATTATTAAAGAGGAAATGGCTCTAATGTTGGCCTATGGATATAAGATTGGGTCCATCTCTAAAAATCTGCTATTTACTACCTTGATGTTCTCTGTTCTTTTCTGAAATTATCAAACCTTCTCCAACGATTTTGCAGCTCTCTTGAAGCTTGTTCTACTGCCATGAATTCCATTAAACTGGCCTAAAAATGTCTAAGCTTCCGTGACGAACACTGAACGTATGCCAAGAACTCAATAATGTTCTATCTCTTCACCTCTGAGGTTCTAGGAAAATCTGGGAATTTCCCTGAAAATTTTGGAACTTCTCAAAAATTTTCGATAATTTTCTGATATTCATGGAACTCCATGGAGTTCCAAAATTTCTGGAGCTTTCGAAACTTCATTGTAGAACAACATTTGTAGAGTTCTTGGATCTTACCTTAAACCCTTCCATAAACTTCTATGATGTTTTCAAAGCATTTTTGACGATATCTTGACTTCTGTGAAGCTGTTGAAGTTTTTGTGAAATGTCTTCACTCCCCAGAAATATCTGAAACTTTTTAAATTCCGTCAATTACTCTGAGATAAATTAAATAATTAATGTAGATCTACGATTTTCACTGTACTCCTCAAATCGATCCCCATGTTCCACTCGCCTTCTTGAGTGTGGCCTGAGCACTTGGCTTTGATAAGATTTTCACTGAAGTTCTTGAGATTTTCATGGAACTGCCCTTAAATTATCGACAATAATTCATAACTTTTCCAATAGACTAGACTACCTCTCACCCCAGCAGGCCTCGGTTCAATCCCAGTCGGCGCCGCCGGGATGGTTTGAAGCATCTCTGATCATGCCTTCCTTCGGAAAGGAAGTAATGCCGTTGGTCCCCGGTTCATGAGTTGATAGGTCGATAGGTAGGTTCCAGGTTTGGGAGCTGCCTCCCTGGCGTCGGTAGTATTGGTGCTCAGCACGGAAAACAAGATCGACGGAAAACAAATCAAGGAAAATAAATAGACAAAACTGAAGAGCTCAAAAATGTTCTCTCTGTCTTCATCTCTGAAATTCTTTGCAAATCTGGGAATTTCCATAAAAATGTTTGAACTTCTCAGAATTTCTCGATACTTTTCTGAAATTCTTTGGACTTTCCTGGAGTTCCTGAACCTTTGGAGCTTTCAAAATTTCTTTGAAATGTTACCACATTTTCCAAACGTTCATGAAACATTAGTGGAGTTCTCGGGCCTTCCTTAAAGTTTCATGAGCTTCTATGAAGTTTTCGATGCATTTCTGATGATCTCTGGGCTTCTGTGAAGTTTTTGTGAAATGCTTTTACTTCCCCGAAATTTCTCAGAATCTTTTAAATTACCTCAATTTTTCTCGAATCAAAATGAAATAATTAACATGGATCTAACATTTTCAACGAAGTTCTCACATCGATCACCATGTTTCACTCGCTTTCTGGAGTGTTGCCTGTGCACTTGAGACTTGGCCTGGTTTGCAAAATAAAAGATATTCGCTGAAGTTCCCTTAAATTATCCACACTAATTCATAACCTTTTTCTATTCTAGACTATCCTGATGTCATTAAATCTATCTAAAAGACTTCTGAATTTCCCTAAAGTTTTCTAGAATGCCCTAAATTTTTTAGTTTTTTTTTTTATTAGTATCAGCAATTTAACTGACGTTAATTGTATTTCCATATTAAAATTTCCATAAATTCTATAAATTTTGTGTAATCTTCATAAAGCCTTAAATCACTATTTTTCCTGAACTTCTTTTGACCTCCCTGAAGGTTTCTACAGATTTTAAAAATATTACCGATTTCGGTAGTTTTTATACCGAACTTTCAACCATCGAGCGTAGCTGCTTGACTGTTTTCGCCATGGCTGCTGTCAGTGTTGGCAAAACCATCAATCAAAGTATATTTTTCCGCTCTCATACGCTCTCAATATCACGCGTGATATTCGAGCAAAATATCATGCTTGATATTGATTTTACAAGCTCCTTTGATATTGCGAGACTATTCGCAACGTGCAAAATCAAGCGGAGAGTTGACTAGCGACAAAAATGATTCCGTTGCACATCGTTTTCTTAGAAAGAGAAAGTATAGTTTGCTATCCCTTTTTACTGTTCACCGATGGCAGGCACGAAGTGACTGCTGCCAGTCGTTATGGAAGTGTCGGTTGTGTTCGGGTGTAAAGCAAAAATCATTAAACTCAATCTCACCACAGTTTGTTGAGATTTGCAGCTGGTGAGTTTTGTTGGCTTGATATTCCGAGCTGCGATATCACAGCTTGCAAAATCAACCGCAGCTGTATGCTTGTTTATTTTTGTGTATGAAAATCAGGCGTGATCTTGGGCATTGGTGAGATTTGATTTTTTGATATATTCCCAACACTGGCTGCTGCAAATCAACTGATAACGCATACATTTGTTTTCTGTACACAACAGGGTTGCTATGATTGGCGATGCACAAGGTGTACGTCACTCCGCACACCAGTCTTGGCTCACCTTTTTTGTCAGTATGCCACAAATGTGCCGCAGGCGTGCCGATTGTACCGGTCATAGAGCAAGCTGCGATTGTTTGCAAAATATCCATCGCGGCAACCCGGTATTTCTGACACCTTGAATGTTTTTGTTTGAAATCGCAAGGATAAATCGGATTAAGGATGCCGCGGGAAGTGACGGGTGTGTGAAATTGGGGTGTTTTGTGTTCATAGGATTAAAAAAGTCCTGTGTTTTAGGGTTTTATAATGCCTTCAAAGGCAGACCAGAAACCTAGCCTTTCGTGATGTGAAAAGCAAAGGTCTATCAGCGGCTGAAAAGAGTTGGAACTGGTGAGGAACATTTGCATATTAAACATATTAATTCAGCGGTCTGATTAACTGCCTTTTTTCTCTTCAGCATACTCTAGAACCTACATTTTGTATTTAGATCTATAAGTGAACTGCTGGTCTGAGTTTCTCAGTCAGTCAAACAACACGTCAGCCATATGGCTAAAAATCTTTATAATAAAGAAAAAAAAGTCAAACAGCACGTTATGTTGTGAATAACTTCAATGATAGTTGTCCAGCAGTTCTCCCATTTTATTTACAACAATTCAATGCCTACGAGATTCTGTCGAAGTTGTACCGAAGTTGTACCGAAGTTGTACCGAAGTTGTACCAAAGGTATGCCGAAGATGTGCCGATGGATGTTGTCAAGCTGGGCCGAATCTAACCAGGTGGCAGGGTAATCGCATGAAAACTCAACAATTTTTTTAAAGCATACGTTAAGGGGCTGTTCATTAACTACGTAGCCAGATTTTTTATTATTCCCCCTCCCCCCCTGCGTACATAACTAAACTCTCAACGTAGGTAATGAACACCCAGGTAACAATTTGAGACTTAACAAGTGTTGTTCAATCGATTTTAATTCAGCCATAGTTTGAATAATTGTTGTACATAGACCACGTTAACCTCTGTTCAGCTTTTCAACATCTAAATCTGGTGATTTTAATCAGCCAAAAGCTTAACAGTTATATAAATTGTAAGTTTTTTAAGGCATTAAATAACAGTCTTTTCCAACCCTTGTGCAGGTTTCTAGTTTTATTTAGAAAAAAATAATTGACGACCGCTTCCTACCTTATATATTTTTATGGGACTGCTACAAGGTGCTGACTAACTAATTGGAATAACATATTTATATTGTTATTATAAGTCTAAAAATTACCTTTGCATTCCGAGATTCAAACCAGCAGTCGCTGATTCACAGGCATCAATCATACCTACTGGACCACTTAAGCATATGTGTGGCAAAAGGTATGATCATTGACCTGAAACACGTCAAATTTAAATTGAATAACAGCAATACAGCAATGCAGAATTGTAAACAACAACTGGTAACAGTAAAACATTCCTCTCATTTGCCAGTGCAGTTAACACAATGTGCGCGATTTATTTCGATCGTCATGTGGAGGCTGTTTTAGAGTCATAATTGAGTTATATTTTTGGATATCTGTCTGAAAATTCAGTGCAATATAGCAGTCTGAATACAGAAATACAAATATTAATGCTTCCGACGTCGTCGCAGCCCACTTCTACCTGGTGTTATTCCTAAAAAGTTCCTCTACCTTGTCTCTACTGCTGCCGCTGCTTGGGATTAGAAAGGTAGGCAGTGAATATAGAAGAACTAAAATGCCAGAAATGCAACGAGTTGCACTGACTACGTTTGACAAATCAGGCTACCACAATATTTGTAGTGCATTGGTGATTTGTGGAGTAGTGTTAAGCTAAAATAAGACTAGTTCAATCTTTAGATCAGCTAACGTATTGAGCTTGAATAATAGGGATACAATTAGCTTCACGTACGAGTAATAAACTATATATTCAGCCTGCTGTTATTCAGCTTTTTACACCTTAAATCAACCAATAATCAGCTTCTGTTCTTACTGTTCAGCTTGAATTGTTACTTGGGCAGCCCTTAACCTAGTGATCTTTTCGGATCAACCACGTTCCGTTTTATTTTTAATTTAATTGTTAAATTTAAAACAAGTTCGGGATGATTGATTGGGATCTGCAAATTTGATACCCCCAAGTTCCTACCATGATCCTATCCTTCGATAATGCACCTCTCTAACCTCGAGTAAGCCGCGAGTATTCGGCCCAACTCCTACTAGACATAGAGCTAAGTGAATTTTGTTACAAACAACGAATAATAAACTATTGGCTCCGTAAAGTTAACGCGATTGAGCCTTCCAAATAAACGAACTTGTTAAAAAAAATAAAATTCACAAGTGTTTCTTATGGAATTCTTACGTTCCATCTGGTCTAATCCTCCAAAATCAAAAAAGAACCTTACCGAAAGTTCTCTCCATCGGTCTGGAAGTTCAACAAACCACTTTTAGTATGAGTTGTCTGCGTGAGCTAAAGGAGTTAAAGGACCAGCTGTAATTACACAGAGAACCAACAGATGATGCTTGGGGCTAACATACATCCTCAATGTGTAACAACCGGTGATCTCAAACTTTACAATAGGCGATACCAGCGACAACCACGTCCGAATGCAGGTTTAAAAGGAATGGGTACGAATGTGTTAACGTCATACTAGCAATGTTGGAAGCTAAACAATCCTTTGCACTTCCACGAGGAATCACTTGGATTAAAGCGTCAGGTTAACAGCAAGGTTTGTTTTGGCAAACGGTACATTGAATTGTAGTTGGGTTCAAGTTATGAAAGAAACGACCAATGAATCTAAAATGTGCAGAGGTCTGAGATTTTCTGCTCAGTGAGTAAAAACCGTCGCTCTAGGTCACCGAGCCCCTCATATCACATCTCACAACTAATGATCGAGTTGTTGTTGTAGCCATTCAAACTCAGCACCGATGATCACGATGACCAGTTTCAAAGCACACATATGATGGGCCTGGGTTTTATCCAACTATGTTCTTCTCAGTAAAAAAAAACGGCTGAAACACACTTAGATTTTTTGACGAGATTAGCACCACCGAGTAGCTCGACATTTATTTTTTTTACTGAGATCTCAGTAAAATTTATGTCAGTTTTTCTCTTTGGATTTGTTTTCTACTATTCGGGCTTAGATCCGGTTAAAATGTTTCTATTCGGCCCAGCATACGATAGTTTCAGATAGTGTGGAATTCGTGCAATAGTGGAATATGATGATGATGAATAGTGACTCAACTAGTTCCCAAGGATATACTAAGTCTACGTCGCTGGAGTTTGCCAATTACATGCAGTTTTGGAACCGGTATCAGAATACTCATCGACCCACGACATATCGATGACATTAGGAAGAAGAGAGTCGAAGCGCAAATCCTGCCTAGGGAGGACTATTCGATACTTCCAGGCAAGCTTATGGTCATATCCAGCCGGTGGACCGTGAGTGGTCAAACTAGTTTTTACATTGAAGTTTAATTGGGAAAAATAGGGTATCCCTAGCTTTACGTGTAAATTTTGTAAGGTATGAGGGGATGATTGAAAGAGTCTGAAAGTTGCTAGCAGAAGATTGGAAAAACATTAAGTAAGAGCAGAGGAAATTTATAAGGAAAGTGATAGCGAAATTTCGGATGAGGTAAGTCTACATCAAATGGTAAGTTCGTTGGTTCATTTAAAGAATTCGTGTTTAAGTACATATGATAATACATAAATACCCTTTTTTTTTTGTCAACCCCTTCTTGATAATATTTTCAAAAATAAAACAGAAAACAAGACCTTAAAGCACCCTAGCAAATCAATAAAAAAAATTATCTCATCAAAAAAATAGAGTTAAAATGACAATTCCTATTCCCTAAAGTAATTAAAATTCGAATGCAGAGGGGTTGATGAAATTGGAACATTACTGTAAATCAAACATTTTAAAACATTATATTATATATTGGGTTGAAGAGAGACAGCCTCAGGGAGGATTTGTTGATTGGACGAGGGTTCGTGGATTTGCCAGTTCCTTGTCACGTGATTACAGATGGCTATCTGGTCATTTTGTCTTCAAAAGGTCTTCAATGAAGCTGATTCACCCTGCTGCAACAAACCATCAGGCAGAATTTTACAACCGGTAAAGTATCTACAGACATTGTTAATCCTTGTACTGATGGTGGGTTCCATGCACATCACATCAGATCTTAGTAAAATTTATGTTTAATTTATGTACCCATTCGTTTTTCACTGAGATCTAGCAAAGTAAAAGTATGTAAGGCAGTCAACACACAGCTTATGATCGAGTTGATACTATAAGCATTCAAACCTGACGACGGTCACTGCCTCATAAAACACGAGAGGCCACACAAGCTTTTTCAAGCCAAATTTCCAATGAAATTTTGTTTTCCTAAGCGAATAAAATGGGAAATTTTTAAAAGATTGAACTAGTTCTGAAAAAAACCTAAATGTAGTTTAACACTTCAAAAAACAGCTCTATTACTAGCTTTAAGAAAGTGTAATAAATTACATCGGCAAACTTCAGTACCTTTTAGAAAACAACATTATCTTTCCGTCGTTTCCAATTTTGATTATCGACAAATGTCTCGACAAAAAGCACGCACTATTAGCATAAATAACCAAACAGCATTGCCATTTACCAGACAGTATATTCCCTCGGAAAACAAAAAGTCGCAACATCTCCAAACCCATCGCCACACGCACCCGCAGCGTCATCCGTCAAAAGGCCACGGTCAGTCTACTACCAGCGCCACCGCCGCCGCCCTGGGTCGTCAAGATAGCTTTTAAGTGGGCGACAAGAAGGTCAACTCATCTTCCTCGCCAGCTGTAGCAGAGTTCCAAAAATAAGTACGCACACGCCCTGCCTCTCCCGACGCCGTGTGACCATAACTCATTTGAATGTCAAGTATTATGGGTAGCAAAGCGGTCGTGTTTTACGAATGAGAGATGCTCTACAAGATGCATAACGTTTTTGAGCCATCGTCCTGATGCAATAGCTATGCGAAACATGAGCCGCGGCTTAGGCAGTGTGAGGTGAAAAGCGTGGGAGCTGTGTTTCGTGGTGGATTGGCACACGCGAGACACAATCAGCTATTGTTTCAGGCTACATTTTGCGCACATTTGAATAGCTATTTGTGCGCGCAAGTTTTACAAAATATTGTTTGATTTGCTCATTAGCATGGAGCCGCCTCTGTTTTCGAAATGCTTGTTTCCCCGATCTGCCCTGCTTTGAGGCTTTGCTAAGCTCACTCCGTGAAGAAATATGCTACACACGTCGTCGTCGACGACGTCGTTGAAGAGGAAGAACATGAGCGCCGCGCTAGTATTTTGGATCTAAACGAGCAGCATATGCTGATGAAGATTGTAGATGATAATTGATACATGCTCCGTTCGCGAGTATAATGGAGTAACATGTATATACTTATTCTGTCAGATGTTGCTCGTCGTCGTCGTTGTCTATTGATCTGCTCTGCTGAGGGTAGATGAGTTTCCTAATCAAATACCGAGCGCGACTGCGACAACAGCAACGAACGGGCGCGCGCGAAAAGAGAAATCGAACACCCTCCCTGAAGGTCTAATGAATACCTCGCGGATTTCGATTTCGTCAAACCCAGGCGGGCTCCGTCGGTAGACAATGATCTTCCTACTTCTGACCCAATTTCCAAGATTACATTCTTTTGTCTGTTGACTCTGCTCTCGTCATCGGCGGTTCGTCGTCGTTGTGTTAAAGTCCTACAATATCGAGTGAGCTTTTCAAGCAGCTGCGGGTTTATAGGTAGTAATTGGTGTTTGACTGTGAGCTTTTGGCGTGCAACACTCTCGCGGATCGAGTGGAGCAGTCTAATGAGCATACTTCACGCCGAGCAAATAATCAATCAATGGATTATTGGATTTCGGAGCCGGCAGGATGAAAGACGGCCGCTGTGCGCTCTCGAGAGGTGCTAGACGGAGTGTCAGGCCACATTTGCATAATTGGGTGGCACACACCTACCTGAGGAAAACGACGATATGGAGTGTTATTGAAATCGATTTGGTACACCACTAGAGAGTGAATGAATTCCAAGAAACACCCATGAGCTGGTTTAATAAGTGGTAAATCATGGGGAAAATTGGATCCGAAATGAACCGCATAATTCACTATCACTGATTCGATTCGTGGGAACCCAACGACCCAATCAAATCAAATATTTCACACCCAACTGTCAACAAGCTCGGAGATATTAGTCTAAATGAGCTGTTGAAACATCAGCCGATAAAATTAATCCCCACGCACGGGCAGCAGAAAATCGACCCATCGACAGCGGGGGTCGTTCAATTCCCAGCCGGCGTCATCCTCTTCCAATAACTCATAATCCACTTTGAAAGTAAGAGAAACGAAAAGCAGAGGCGACCGGGCCGTTTTGGAACTGAATTCAGCAATAACATTATAAACCCGAGGTGAGAATGTGGAACGAAGAAGATCCAGCCAGCCGACAACGAGGGGAGGTGATAATTACTCGGACGTTTAAGCTTCACTTTTGCTTCCTCCGCGTTTATATCTGTTTTGTGATAGTGCTCTCGCATCAGAGTGCAATCAAAACACCGCCGACTAGCGGGAGGGGGGTTCCAAGCCGGAGGAGGGGGGAACTCTTTTATGAACGTGTCATTTCCGCTCCCGGGAGCAAGAGGGCAGTATAAATAATAAACTCTCTTATTATTAACCTTTCGCATATGGCCTGGCCGCTAGCCCGGGCACTTCATTAACGCACTTCTGCTGACTGGGTCGGGGAGAAGCGTTTTTCGCTCGCGCGGGAGCGGAAAACGGTTTTATTAGCAGCAACTTCTGAGCTACCGAATTAATGTATTAATTTATGATTAATTGTTAACTCTATGCAAATAAACAAGCGACTTCTTCAGGGACCTGAGCGAGCGGGGTTCGTCGCTTTGGGAATGTTCGGTTCAGCTTTGGGCGATGTTTTGAGCTACCAGCAGGCTGGCTATAAGGTGTCAAATTACACAACTACCGGCCGTCCGATGACGGTGCTTGGCTTGACCGAGCGTGGGAATGGTTTTGAAGCGAGGAAAGTGAATCATCTTCTTGTGGTGTTTGGGCTCGAGGGTGGGGGAGGGGGGGGTCTTCTTCGTGGTCAAGGTTGAATTGTGGGTAGGTTGGCTGTTACAATGTTACAATGTTCGACATTGTAAGTTGATATAATGATGTAATAGACCGAAGAAAAATTTGCAATCTTCGCCTCACGATGCTCAAGCGGTTTCAAATCGGGTCCGGATTAGCCTTCCAAAATTTAAACTCTTTTTTTTTCCTTAATTTGTCTTCCGTCGATCTTGTTTTCCGTACTGAGTACCAATGCTACCGATGCCAGGGAAGCAGCTTCCACACCTGGACCCTACCCATCGACCCATCAACTCATGAACCGGGGATCAACGGCTTTACTTCCCTTTCGAAGGAAGGCGTCATCAGAGATGTTATGCCTCAGAGAATCCCGCCGACTAGAATTAAACCCAGGCCTTTTGTGGTGAGATGCAATCACCAAAATTAAAACTCATTTGACTTGGCACAAACCATGTAAAGTTTATTTGGAAATCACCATGGGAAAACCAAACTTCTTGTTATTGGCTTCTAGCCTTTTGCCTTATTTCTCTGTTAAAAAGTTCTATTATTATTCTGATGGGGAATTTTCTCACCTACATTTTTACAGAAGATCGATTTTCAGTCCAACGTCATTTTAAATAGTTATTTATTGTTTAAGAGATTTATAATCTTATGGCATGATCAAGCAGCTATTTTGTGGGCAATACTGTATTCTGCAGTGTGACATAGTAGCCATGATTGTTGTGCTCTATTCTACGCTCCAGAAACACCAATGTTGCCTGCTGAACAGTTGATTGAGCATATTCGTAAGCAGCGAATCCAAACACATAAAGCATCCAACGATACATACAAAACGGTTGCTACGACTGCCATGACAAACTCGCTCTGTAACATAGCTCGATCGGAGTGGTAGAAGGATAATGATATATTGCTTGCCTGCTTATGGCTTGATCTGAGTCGAGAAAAGACAGAGATAACAAAAAATTCCCATCAACACACATGTATCATCTTCGGCTTTACTTTGTGAAACAGCTTGCCAACAATTGGCTCGTTTCCTTCCACCGCCCCGAGTGGGCTGTGTCGCACGGGCTGCTCGTCATGAAAAAAGGAAGAAGATTATATCATTATTGCTTTCCACTTCTAACATAGCGTTATCACGCGGTTCGTTGATCGCTTGTCATTTTGTCATTTGGAGATATTCTTGATTCCTTGGTCATAAGACATCAGTGACTTGAATCATGAATATCTTTTGCTCCTTACACTTGATCGAAATGTGGTCTTGAACAAAGTTGTAGCTGAAAAAATTTCCTACAGGCATAAATATGATTTTTAAAAGTATAGTAAAATGATGCATTGTTAGCTGGACGTGAACAAATAATTTCCTTTTCCCATAGTGATTTCCATATAGACTTCAAATGGCTTGTGCCTAGTCAGTTTCTTACTAAATGAGTTCAAATTTTTGAAGGCTAGTCAGAATCCAGTTTGGAACCGGTTGAGAACTGTGGAGCAAAAATTTTAACTTTTACATCAGTCTATTATATATACATCGATGAATAAATAAAAAACAAGGTCTCTTAGAGTGACTAAAGGATAAAACATTTCATATAAAGGCATTCAACATATTTTTAATATTGAGAACGTTCAGTATATAAAGTTTATTAGATAATATTTCATTATCCGGTAGAGACTACCGCAAGCAACATCCCAAGTTACCAAAAGTTCCGCATTCAACACTTTCAAGTTCCATAAAGTTTAAATAAAGTTCCGACAGAACTTTCAAGCCACATGAAGCAATCCGCGCAAATCTTTTTTTGTAACAAAATTTAATGTACGTAAATATGAAATATTCAGTGGCCCGAATAAATCATAATTCTTATATGCATGCAACATTCTATCCAAAAATAAAAAATAAATCAAAAGTAATTTCCTGGATTCGAATCCACGTATTCGGCATGTGATCTACGATTGCTAACCACTGCGCCACGCAAACATCAATTTAAATTCATCAAGGTGTTGTGTTTCGTATTCAAGTCAGTCAGCTGGCTCAGAAAACTCCAACAATAGGCGGGACAACAGCTCACTTTAATATATTTAGATGGCGTAGTGGTTCGTTCTGAGATTCTCACGCAGAAGGACTGGATTTGATTCTTCCCACAGCTCCATTACTACTACTACTAATGCTGATAAATCAACACACATTAATACCTGCCTTTCGAAATAACTTTCATAAAAGTGCGAACTTAAATATAGAATTGATGTAGAGGACAAAAACCTTTTTTAATTTACTTTCTAAAAGTTCCGTTCATGTTCCGCCAGAGGCTGCTTAGAATGCTCTTCAATTATGGTACCGGAACTTTCAAGTTCTTATAACGACTTAAAAATGAGGCTGCTTAGAATTCTATAGACCACCTTCAACCAAGGTGCTTAAGCCATAAATAGCCTTTTATCAGAGCTTTTGATTACTTGGGATGTTCAGTTTCATAACGGTCTTTAAGTCCATTCTAAACCATATAAATCTCTTCAAGACCATGATAAAACTAATATTCTGGATCGTATTATGTATCGATATATCGATATTCGTATAGCCGAATGCCATTTGGCCGAATACTGTTAAGTTTCGAGATAACTTCTCATGTCAAGTTGTGCTAGTCGTGCCAAAAGTAATTGTTGTTTCCTTATTATAGGCGCCAAGGCCCCTCATAATTTTTAATAGAGACAGTGTATAATTTTGCCTACCTCCCGGATAATTGTCATTAGTTTTTTTCAAAATTTTGCCATGAAGGCTGAGAACACGTTCTTCACAACAACAACAAAACATTACTCAGCCTGCCTGTGGAAGCTGCTGGCCCAGTGTTAAATTTCAATCAAACTGTCAATCCAAATTCACGGTTTGAACATTTTGCATTCTTATCATATTTTGTAAACCTATTTTAAGTCTAATTTAATTTATCATAGGTTTAAAATTTGGATGATTTCTCGAAGTGGCAGAAATTTTAAATATTTTGATCTAGATCTATAATTCATGATCTTAAAAATTTATCCAAGACAAAGATTTTGAAAATTTAACGGAGTTCCTGATCTAAAACTGGATGTTTTGAGAAGCTTGACAAATAAAATCTATGTCGAGAATCTTTCAATTTTTTTTTTTTGAGCAGGGAATTTTTAAACAGCTTAATTAGTTTTTTTTTTTATATTCTAAATGCTTCAAGTTTAGTTGAGTCTGAAATCATTACTTTTTTTTCATCTGGGTCAATTGTTTCAAAAATTTACCTCTTAAATTTGTAAGTATAAAATCCATCTACAAACCATGAATACCATAAAATACAATCAATTCTTTCAATACTTATCAAAATAATTTTTAATATCCTTTCATTTGATATTTTGATCTTTGAAATCGGTTCAGTGGTTCAAAAGTTATAAATTTTTGATAATATTTATTTAAAAAAAACGATTTCTTTTGGATCACCCTAACATGGAAATGGTCACCCTAAAGACACAATAAAACAGTACTGGTCTAATATTAAGGAACAAAACTAATTTTTCTGCGAAATTCTGAGAACCACTAATTCTTTTTTCAAATTTGTGCTAGCGCTTTTTGGGGAATTTTCCATGGAATTCTAAGTAGATAGGATCCTAAAATAGGGGTCTAGTGATTTCAGAAATAGAATTAAGCGTTGGATTGATTTTCTAGAAAGTGAAGAAGACAAAATATATGTGTTGCCAAAAACGGGAAGGCACTGTATTTCGTTTTGGTATGGAATGTCTGCATACATATCGCCCACGTAAGAAGATTTTAAAAGTTTTTCTGAGCCATGGCCAAAATTGGAAACTGTGACCAAAACTGGTGCACTTACCCTATTTGTTTGTGCTCCTCCAATAATGCCATCAAGTTGGCGTATCTGATGCTTATTCTCATAAAATTCCCGTAGCCATTCACAGTATCCAACATTAATAGAGTCATGAGAGTGAGTTAATGTCAGAGTTCGTGTTATCTACGAATAGATTTGTTTTATATTAGAAAATAATATCAAAAATCTGTTTAAAAAAAAAACTAGGTTTTTACTTTATTTTACTTAAATGTACGTTTAAGCATATATCGCTCTTGGGTCATTCGTGACTTGTCCGGCGGTGAGATTTAGACTCGTGATTTTGGCGTGAGAGGTATGGATTCTAACCACTACGCCGGGGTCGCCCCCATTTGTTAAAGTTGTTGTTAGAGTTTGCGTTAGAGTTTGCGTTAGAGTTCATGTTGGAGTTCATGTTAGAGCTCGACTTAAAGCTCGTGCTCGAGTTTGAGTTAGAGTTCGTGTTAGAATTTGTGATAGAGCTCGTGATAGAGCTACAGTTTGTGTTAGAGTTCGTGGAAAAGCTAGAGTTGGTGTTGGAGTTTGTTTAGAGTTTGCATTAGAGTTCGTGTAAGAGCTCGTGTTAGAGTTAGGGTTCTAGTCCAAACTGGAGATCGTGTTAAAGTTCATGTTACAGTTCGTGTTAGAAAACGTATAAACTCTAGAGTTGGTGCTAGAGTTCGTGTTATAGTTTGCGTTAGAGGTCGTGTTAGAGTTAGAGCTCGAGTTCGAGTTCAAATTCGTATTAGAATTCGAGTTAGAGTATTCGAGCTCAAATTCGAGTTCGTGTGATTTAGTTCGATATTGTGATATTGTGTTAGATTTTGTGGAAGAGCTCGTGTTGGAGCTAGAGTTTATGTTAGATAGAGTTAGAGTTGTTAGAGTTAGAGTTTTTAGAGTTAGAGTTGTTGGAGTTAGAGTTGTGAAAATTCAAGTTAGAGATCGAATTTGACTTCAAGTTTGATTTCAAGCTCGTGTTAAAGTTCATGTTAGAGTTCGTGCTATAGTTCTTGTTCAAGTTTGTGTTAGAGTTCATGTTAGAATTCGAGGTAGAATTCGTGCTAGATTTTTTTTTTTCTTTATTTTTGTGATTTTCAGCCGTAGGCTAGCTCATCACATTTGATAGTGGAAGGTCAGGCTTAGGGCCTGCCTCCAAGGAAACGTTTCAGTCTAATATTAACGTAACGTAAAACTGGCTCTGAGACAACATTAAAAAAAAAAACTTAATGTAAAATGGGAGTTACATCGAGACTGTGGTGAGGATTGGATGCGCCAACAAGGTAGAGCTCCGTAAGATACAGTGCCCCAGTCCAGCAGAGATACCCCGATGGCAGGGAAATAGGAAGGTGGAAGAACACGGACAGCGCAGCCAACGACGAGAGTGCTAGATTTGGTTGTACAGGTGGGCGTCCTTCAAGAAAGCAATAAGCGCAGCCAGCGTCGAGGGGTCGTTGCCAAGTAGCTCCCTGATGTTCTCTGGGAGTCGGTGTTGTTCGCGTAGCCTCTGAAACTCTGGGCAGACACACAGCACGTGTTCCACCGAGGCAGGGATGCTGCAGATTGGACAAACCTTGTGGAAGGGTGTCCCACCAAAATTGTGGGAAATCCTCGCATGGCCGGTCCGGAGTCTTGAAATGATCCGTTGGTCCTTGTACTTGTGGCTGTTTAGCCAGGGTCGTACGGTTTCTTTGATCTTTCTCTTTCCGCGAGTGAAACCATTCCTCCTGCCAGGCTTCCATGATAATATTCGGGATCCAACGCTTGACGTCTAGTAGTGGTACGTTCCTGGTGAAGCGGGGACCAGATGGACTGGATCCCGCCAGCCTGTCCGCAGCCTCATTTCCAGGAACACTGCAGTGCCCGGGAATCCACGTAAAAACGGTTGAGGGTGGGGCATATCGTGTAATGGCTTGTATCCAGGGGTGGCTCGGGGCTTCGGCTTCCAGCGCCTGGATGACGCTGTGTGAGTCCGTTAGCACAAGGATCGGTTGATCTGCAGGAGTGATGGCTGCATCAAGAATAGCAGCGGCTTCTGCGGAAAAAACGGAACACTCCTCCGGTAGACTTTGACTTGTTGCGGAGTTTGGTCCTGCCACTCCAGCCCGTGATCGCGATCCGTCCGTAAAGCGATGAACGTGCCCTGGATAGACCGACCCAAGAAGTTCTGCAACTGAACGCCTCAACGCTACAGAGTTATCTCCGGCTTGGAATCCTCTCTTAATCCGCTTATCTATTTTGATAACGTTAGATCGCCAACTTTTCTCTCCATGCCAGTGGACCCTGGCCACCGGGGGGAGGTCAAGGTTGGCTGTAGTGCGGAGGGCTCTGTTCCCCTTGTTGAGGAGAAAGACCCTATCCTTCCCGGATGTCTTAGCAGCGAGGGCAGCGGCTTTCGTAGCAGTAGCTGCAGCAGATCGATAGCGGAAAGGGAGGACTCCGATTTCCGCACAAGCAGCGTTTGCAGGCGTGGAAGGTAGAAGGCCGGATACGATGCATACGTAGGTATTGTATATAGGAGCGAGGATGCGGTTCAGCTTCTCGGTGGCTAAGCAGGTAATTTCAATGCCGTAGAAAAGTCGACTGTCGATAACAGCCCGGGCGACACGAAGGCGGATCTCGCGGTTACTGGAGCGGTGCGGGCGCGAGATTGTCCTGACGATATTGATGCGGCTACGACAGTTTTCTTTCACCAATCTGAAGTGCTGGTCGAAACTTAGAGACCGATCCAGAACTACCCCCAGAACACGTACTGTTTTCTTAAGCGGAATTGGATGGTCCTGGATGGTGATCGGTAGTCCCCGAATCAGATTGCCCGAGTGGCAGATATGGCACTGTACACTCTTTGGAGCGGAGAGTTGGAAACCAACAGAAAGCGCCCACCTGCAGACGGCGGAGACAGCTGCTTGGGCAATATTCCTGGTCCGTTTAGTCGTTCGTCCCGCATTCGTCGCATAGACGATTCGTGCTAGAGCTCGTGTTAGAGCTACAGATTGTGTTAGAGTTCGTGTAAAAGCTAGAGTTGGTGTTAGAGTTTGCATTGGAGTTCGTGTAAGAGCTCGTGTTAGAGTTAGAGTTCTAGTTCAAATTGGAGATCGTGTTAAAGTTCACTGTTAGAAAACGTATAAACGCTAGAGATGGCGTTAGAGGTCGTGTTAGAGCTAGAGATCGTGTAAGAGTTTGTGTTAAAGTTCGTTTTAGAGCTATAGTTGGTGTTAGAGTTCGTGTTAAAGTTAAAGCTCGAGTTCGAGTTCAAATTCGTGTTAGAATTCGAGTTAGAGTATTCGAGCTCAAATTCGAGTTCGTGTTAAAGTTCATGATTTAGTTCGATATTGTGATATTGTGTTAGATTTTGTGGAAGAGCTCGTGTTAGAGCTAGAGTTTATGTTAGATAGAGTTAGAGTTGTTAGAAATAGAGTTTTTAGAGCAAGAGTTGTCAAGTTAGACATCTAATTTGAATTCAAGTTCGATTTCGAGCTCAAATTCAAGTTTGACTTCAAGTTCGTGATAAAGTTCATGTTAGAGTTCGTTCTATACTTTTTGTTCGAGTTTGTGTTAGAGTTCGTGTTAGAATTTTAGGTAGAATTCGGGTTTTCAATGTGTTAGTGTTTGTGTTTGGACTAGAGTTGGTGTTGGAGTTAGTGTATGAGCACGGTTAGAGCTAGAGTTTATGTTATAGTTAGAGTTCGAGCTCAAATCCGTGTTAGAGTTTGAGTTCGAATTCGAGTTCAAATTCGAGTTCAGATTCGAGATCGTGTTAAAGTTCGTGTTAGAAACCGTGTAAAAGATAGAGTTGGTGTTAAAGTAAGAGTTCATGTTAGAATTCGTGTTCAAAATCGTGTTAGAATTTGAGTTAGAGCTCGAGTTCGAGTTCAAATTCGTGTTAGAATTTGAGTTCAAATTCGAGTTCGTGTTAAAGTTCATGATTTAGTTCGTGTTAGCCATTATGTAAGAGTTTGCGGATGAGCTCGTGTTTGAGCTAGAGTTAAATATGTTATAGTTAGAGTTGTTAGAGTTGGAATTGTTAGAGTTAGAATTAGAGATCTAATTTGAATTCAGGTCCGATTTTGAGTTCGAGTTCGAATTCGAGTTTGAATTCAAGTTCGTGTTAAAGTTCATGTTAGAGTTCATGCTATAGTTCTTGTTCGAGTTTGTGGTAGAGTTCGTGTTTGAATTCGAGGTAGAATTCGTGTCAGAATTCGGGTTTGCAATGCATTAGTGTTTGTTTTTAGGCTAGAGTCGGCGGTGGGGCTCGTGTATGAGCACGTGTTAGAGCTAGAGTTTATGCGTTATAGTTAGAGGTCGAGTTTAAATTCGTGTAAAAGTTTGAGCGAATTCAAGTTCAAATTCGAGATCGTGTTGAAGTCCATGTTAGAGTTAGAGTACAAATTCGTGTTAGAGTTTGAGTTCGAATTCGAGTTCAAATTCGAGATTGTGATAAAGTTCACGTTAGAGTTCGTGATAGAAACCGTGTAAAAGATAGAGTTGGTGTTAGAGTAAGAGCTCATGTTAGAGTTCGTGTTCAAATTCGTGTTAGAATTTGAGTTATAGTAAGTGTTCAAATTTGACTTCAAATTCGAGATCGTGGTAAAGATCATGTTAAAGTTCGTGTTTGAGTTCGTATTCAAGTTTGAATTAGAGTTCGTGTTAGTGTTCGTGATTGGGCTAGAGTTAGTGTTAGACCATT
The DNA here is from genome assembly GCF_037179485.1 of Ochlerotatus camptorhynchus. Classification (NCBI taxonomy): domain Eukaryota; kingdom Metazoa; phylum Arthropoda; class Insecta; order Diptera; family Culicidae; genus Ochlerotatus; species Ochlerotatus camptorhynchus. The sequence continues at coordinate 2,766,147 of NW_027040531.1, read as the reverse complement.
TCTGAATCAAGTTTTTTGGTTGTCTTTATTATAGAGATTTTTAGCCATATGGCTAGTACATCTATTAATCAAGTGCAATTTAAATTCATAATGTATAAATCCGCACTATTGGACAACGATCATGTTTGGATTTGGTGAGTTTGTCTATATCTCGAAAACTATCCTACTGAGATTTTGTTGGACTACATTTTTGGATTCAGCGCATGATTTTATATGGAAAATGACTATCAGCGTACCAAGTTCAATTATGCTGTAAACTAGTGTTATTTAAGTTTATCTTAAGCTTCTTGATGATGAGATATTTTTAGATTATCTTTTTTCCAGCCTTCGATCAGTCTGGGTTTTAAGATTTTTTTTTTCAGCCTTCGTGCAGGCTAGATCTATTGAATTAAATCATTTAAGTTTATTTTCAGCTCTTCCATGATGGAACAACTTCAGAGTCCCTTTTTTCCCAACCTTCGTTCAGGTTGGATTTATTGCATAAAATGTTCACCCTTTCGATGCTGGAAAATATTTAGATTATATTATACACCCATGTTTTCGTTTTCGTTTGAGCCGTGTTTTCCATACGTCAAAAGTATAATTGCGTTTATCTCCTTAATTAAGGCCTAAATCGCGATTTGAGGGGTGTTTGGGTGTACATAATCTTTAATCACGCTTATCTCCTTAATCAAGGCCTAAATCATGATTTTTTACATCGAATCGATGCAGGGTGGAAGTTTTGCGCGTGATTTTTCGAAATCTTATTGCAGTATTTTTTATATTTAAATAATGGCACTATAAAGTTTTAAGCATTTTTTTTTATATGTATATCTAAATTTTACGCAGTGAACTTGAATCAGTGACTAATTTTAAGCTTATGAAACCTGGAAGGTGACTGATTCGGATGAATCGGATGAGATCCCTTCCAGTTATTTGTTTAAATTTAATTCAAACTTTACCAAATAACGTCTCAAAAAATTAATTGAGAAGCTCGGCTAGACTGATGGCTACCAGTTTTACTTTCTGAATAGAAAATCGTCTGTTTAAGACGTGATGATCGGAAATACATATCAAATCCTTCTCAAGAGCAGTTGTTGTCGTCATCTGTGAGGTCGCCGCCGTGACCGAAATCTGGTAGCAGCAAGTTGAACGGGAGCTCGGTGGCCTAGTGGCAACCAATGTTTCCTATTGAGTAGAAAATAATAGCTTCAATCTCAAGCTCCTTCAAATTGTAGAGTGTTAGTGTGAATCGGATTTATTCTTAATATAACAAATTCGGTTGGAGGAACAAGGAAATCCTTCTCCAGAGTAGTTTTTATCGTAGTAACAGCAAGTTGAACAGGAACTTTATCGAAATTTTGTTGTGAAATAAGGAGCTCGGTGGCCTTTTGATGACCGATTTTGCTTACTGAGCAGAAACTCATGAATGCAATCCCAAGCTCTGCTCTGCTTTCTTTCATAATATAATGGGTACGTAAAAAAAGTAATATTTTAGTTTTAGGAAAGACGTGTTGATCGAAAATCCATATCAAAACCTTCTCAAGACCAGTTGGTGTCGTCGTTGGTGAGGTCACCGCCGGGATTGAAACCTAGTAACAACAGTTGAACGGAAACTTGATCGAAATTGTCGTAAGGTGCTGGGTGGCCTAATGGCGACCAATTTTGCTTACTGAGCAGGAGTTCGTGGGCTCAATCCTTCGCTCCCTCGTGCTATTGAATCGTTAGGATATCAATTCAGCATATCGTTTCCGGAAACGAATCCTGCTGCAATTCCAACCCTTTTATCCGACATCCCAGTGATTTTTCGGGGAAGTGCAAAGGTGTCCAGGCTTTCAATATACCGAGTATGACGTCATCATTTTCCTACCCATTTCTTACTTGACTAGCATTCGGACGGGGCCGGCGATGGTATTGCCTAATTTTAGATCACCAGTATTTACACATTGAGTATGTTTGCTAGTCCCAAGCATCGTCTATTGGCTTTTGTATAATTACAGCTGATCTGGTAATGACGGAGTTGCATCCACGGGCTGTCGATCATGCTCATGTTAGAGTTGATGTTAGAGTTCAAATTCATGTTAGAGTTCGAGCTAAAATAAGAATTCAAGCAAAAACAGACCTTAAACGTATCAATAAAAATTAGAAATACCCGCAATTGTTGTTGCGCAATGGTCATATGGAGTACCCAGAATCGCATCCGGGCATGTTAGGAGTATGGCAGTGTGAAAATTGTATATAGAGAGTAGAAAGCGAGCAAAGGTCAATTTTGAGGAAAGCAAGAATCGAGTTAATCATCTCCTTTCCTGTTGGGGAGGGATGATGAACGGTATCTCCCCACGCCATCACATTTAGAAAAAAAACTACTCCAAAATGAGAACAGTAAGAGGCAGAAAAACATTTAAGCCATAAAGTGTCTTCAGAAGATTTGTCAGCATGAACATTATTCACAATCTGAACGTAACCAAAATTAGTCATGTTTACTTTGATAAAAATAGAGGAATCATGTCTTCAAGCAAAGTTATAGAATGTGTCAAAAGAAGCAACTTTTAAGATAGAAAAAATGTTTTTAGCAAAGTAGCTCATGTCAGTTACAACTTTGCGGAAAACCATGCCTTTTTTTCATAATAAAAAAAGTTTTTATTGAATAATTCGAGGACCACTCTTACTTAAAAATGTCCAAAAGAAAGAATTTTAAAGCTGAAAAAATACACCTCTAAAATCTAATATAAATACATTTAGATTTTCGTCTTGCTAAATTCCCATCCTGGACCACTGTGCAGTGCTAAAGCAGATACTGCTTCGTTTAGCCTTTTTGCTTATATAATTTTTAGAAACTAGGTGAAATGTAACAAAACGATCTGCACTAGATTTACGACAAATAAATAAATTTAAATAGATTGGAATCATAAACTCTTCCCAAAAACACCCTGAAACAATAAGTCACGTCATCTCCGACCGAATCCAAATGCCACCCAAATAAATGTCAACACTTTCACCCAAATTTGGACCATCCACATATGACACAACTTCCCGTCCCATCATATTTGAAGCCAACATGAACCTTTTGCCTTCCATGTGGAACGGAAGACGAATCGACACACAATCACCTGTTCTCTCTGCCTAAACGGTTCAACATAAAAGCTTAATGTTCAAACAATTCCCCAGCTTGATGCTGGCTTTTCTTGCAATCCCCCTATAGCTTGTTAAACGCTTCCATCAAACAAACACGCAGCAGCAGCAGCAGCAGCAGCAGTAGAAGAGTAGGAAGCGGGTAAGATGGGCAGCTCTCTTCGAAGGAAAAGAAAACAACACCTCTGTGTAAGCAAGGCGTAAAAATGTGCTAAACTTGTAGTAATCTTCATAATTACGGTGGGAAATTTTTCGCCTGCCACTGCTGACTGCAAACACCAGGGAACGGTCGGACTGTCGGCCGATCGGTGGCGCTATGTGAAAAATGGCTTTTGAGAAACAGGTGGGAGAAAGAAAAACTGTCGGTTGGAAGCCAGAAGCTGTGAGAAGTGGAAGAGCGGAAATTGACAGAGTGTGCACAAAGTTGATATTGGCTCGCTCTCTAGTTTGTTGTTGTCTTGACTCGACACTGATGGCGGCTGAGATGAAAAACGTGTCATGAATGGGTCGTTCCATCAAACAGCGGGTGTCATGGGGATTGGAAAATACTTAGCGTCAAATCGGTAATCGGTAGCACTACTGCCGTGATTGGTTTGAGTGAGAAAGTTGTTGGCAGCGATCAATAGGTTCGCTACTTTTGAAGTCATTTCCCAGCTCGGGAAGAACTTTACACCATTACAAAGTCGTCGGTTGAACGAAACTCTGGGAACTGACTCCGATGCCTCTCGCTTATCTTTCGTCAGACGAATATCAATCAGATTGATTCCCCTGAAATGAAGCCAACAATCTTCCTGGTATCCAACCAACCAGACAAAAAACAAGAACACCATCTGATTTTCAAATCTCGTCCATTCTCATCACCAAACCAGATCTTACCTGCCGATGATGTTTCATGTTTCCATTCTCTTCCCCTGTTGTTGATTGATGCTGCTGCTGCTGCTGCTGCAACCACTTCACCTCGTCCATCTGAGACAAACAAAAAAGCCTTGATATTAATTAATCACTCTTTCAAATCATATTATAATCCATTCACACCAACACAAACAAAAAACCTGAAACCGCAAAGCACTAACCCCCTGCTCTACCCTTGGACTTGTCATTCCAGATATCATCATCGTTGCCAAAAAGAATCCGGTGCTCTGGCTGAAGCCTTGAAAAAATCAATCAACTCCTTCAACCAGCCAACAGAAGAGCAAAACAAAAAAAAATGGATCTCCTCTAATCACTTGACGAAGCCCCCACGAAGACGACAAAAGACGGTGCTGCCGTAACGAGAGACCCGCAACACTGATCTTAATTTTCTGCGGCATTGTTTCTCGGGGCAGATCTCCAATCTTACTGTTTCTTCTTCATCGCTTCACAGAGCCTCGGTCCTGTTCCAGCATCGATCCGGCCAAACCGGGAAAGGTAAGTGACAAATTCGATACTTTTAGGAAAATGTCTTGTTGGGCTATTTTTTTACGCCGCTCTAGCTGAGGATTATAGTTCGTCGTTGGCTCCACTGTCCTTAGAGGCGAGGTGTGGTGCGTGGGTTTAGCGCAGATTGTCAGATGGTCAGTCCAGTCGATCCGAGTGGGGTTCGACAATCATTATGGTCTGTTGCTTCTCTGATTTAAGGCAAAAAGTTTCGAATATGAAAATGATCTCAGCTAACGATTTCTGGAATGATCGCTTGAAAACCCTTTCAACTAATCGGTGTGTGATTTGAAAATTGGAGGGGGGGGGGCTCAAATGAAGTTTTGCGACGCTTCGGTGAACTGGATAAATGGCAGAACTCGCTTCTGGAGACATTCGGTTTTGTAAACCTTCGAGTTCATTATTTTCTCAGTGACGAAAACCTGAGAATTCCCTGCAAGATGATATATATATAACAAATTTGAACCAGGGATACCTCCTCCACCCTTCACCTTGTAAAATTTAGGTCCTGAAAGCTGTCCGAAGTCAGCCTTTACATAGGTTTTATCATCTTTAAGTATGCACCCACCGGAATTGTCGCAGCTTTCGAGTACGGGTTCTAGCTGCGGTATTCTGCTTAAATGATCGATTTGTTTGCCCACTGACGTGGTATGCTTGTAAGCCTTTGCTGCATTCTACTAAGGGCGGCATCACACTTTTTACTCAAATTGCAATCGGACATAACTATGTTGCTTCTAATGGACCTCATGACCTTTGCATGAAAATGACGGTTGACGTTTATTTTGAGCCTTCCGATTCATCATCAAGGTTTCCCTGTACGTTTTTAAGCACGCGCCATACGGTGTTTCTGGGAAAATTCAACACTTTAGCCAGCTTGGACGCGGACCACGACGGATTTTCCAGGTGACTGTGCACGTGACTGGTGACTGTCTCCAAAACAAAAGCGTTTTATGAACTGGAAAAAACGCTGTTATTTTTATTGTTACTGTCAACGAATAGACGTCAAAAGCTTCCGAAAACGTCCAGTAGGAGCGCTGTACTAAGCAAAAGAGTTTGTTTCATTACTAAGTGGACCTCCCAAGTAACCAACAAGCCCACTAATTCGCCTTTTTGCAATATAAGGCTAATATGCGGCTAATACAAAGCCTAGCATGCCCTATGTTAGCCGTGCATCAGCCTTATATTGCAAAAAGGCGAATTAGCGGGCTTGTTGGTTACTTGGGCATAGTTTACATCATCCACAGCACAAGAACCATTTCGACGGAAACCTTCGGCGATCAAAACACGAATAGATTTACACTGACTGTAATCGAAAAATTCCACACGTTGCATCAAATTTTGAAAATGTTCGAAACTGACTGCTTCTCCCAGGACATCAGAAGCAATCTGAACAAGATTTCTGGTGGCCAAAATTGTCAAATACTCTGTAGTTCAGACTGATTTCTCTGCTTAATAATATGCAATATAATGTGCAAAGTTGTCTCACAATAGGATCAAGAATGCTGCGCTCCGTCGTCAACTATTACTCAGGAAATGCTGCTAATGAGATAAGAACTCTTTTTGTAATAATTAATCTTATCAATCTTGTTTGAACCGATGAAGAGAGCTAACAAATTGAGTACGAAAACTATCCCGATTTAGCGAAAAAAAAACGAACTATAAGATGCAATTAACCCTCTACTACCATTTTTTCCGGAATATGATACATTATGGAAATTTTTAAGATCTAGATCAATTTTGCTTCTTTAGAGCAGTTAAGCTGTCTTTTTTTTTTTTGATGTTCATCTCCGCTCAAGGAACATTTTTACAACAAGAAAATTGGACCCACCTATTCAACCCATCAACTCATGGTTCGAGAACCTATCTGTAAATATTTTTGTAAAGAAATTATACACAATTATATTTAACAAAAAATTAATAACGTCAAATTGATTTAATGAAGTAAAAAATTTAATATATATCTAATGATTTAACATCATAAACTTCAAGTTGTGCCCTGGATTGATGCTGGATTGAAAAAATGGGTGTATTTTAAAATCGTAAAAATCGTGCGTCCTTTAAGAGATATCGATTTCTTAAAAGATCTTAAAGTTACTCAAAGACGACTCTCACGAGAAACATGACCAAAAGCTGTAGAGCTTAAAAGCATAATTTTTCAGATACATCCTAATGTAATGCTTAAACTTATTCTAATATAAAAATGTTATTGAATAGAGGAATTAACTAAGCTACAACTTGCTAAAGATCATGTGTATTTAATTTAAAAAATAAGAAAAATAGGTTTTGAATATCAATTAATTTAAGGACCACTCTAATGTTTACAACTACAATAAGAAAAGACTTTTGATGAAGATGATGATGATGATGATGATGAACTTGATTGTCATCAGCAAAGCGCTATATGAAAGGCCAAAAACGAATGGATGGATTGATAGGCAATTCACCTATTAATTTCCTTGGGACAGTTAAAGAATCTCCATCCAACAACTTGATCAGCCAATTGGTCAGAAAACGAGCCATCCAACAGGAAGATGTCCCAATTAATGGGGAGAAGAGCCTGCCCTTTATCCACGAAATTTTAGCAAGTTAGAGAGTTGACATCTTCACTCTCCCCATCAAAATCGCTTCAATTGGGTGCCCTGATGGTCCTTCGTCATCCCAATTGTTTTATATATAGTAATATGCAATATGATAATCAAATAATCAGAAGCATACCGTCTACAAAAAATATGCAAGTGGATTGAAATCTGCCGAAAATAAAGGAAAGCTAAGTTGATTCTTAGTGTAAAGCATTGATGCATAGGTGAAGGATAAGAGAAAAGAGAGTCAAAGGTATTGACATTAGAAATCTTCGGGATTGAAGGCGCATGTTTAAATATCATTGATCCACCTGTATAACCTGTCGTATCAAAAGAAGTGATTTTTTTACCACAAAAACTTCACCCAAGACACCAATCGTTTTAACATTAAACCTTCTAGCAAGATTCCCATCCTGGACCACTGTACATTGTGCCATGGACATTCCTTGGTAGAGTTTAAGTGCAGTGCCATGGTGATTAATCGTTGAAAGAACACTTGTTAAGCATTAAATTGTAAACTGGGACGTGTTACCTGGGTATCCTTTACTGTGGAGTGGAATTTTCAGAAAATATTCCAATGCAATTGTCGATTTTGTAAATTTCCAACGAAAAACAAATGTAGACTTATTCCAAAGAGGTTATTCGTGCCTTTATTGCGTTAAAGGTACCAACAAACAATCGCCTATTGAAGAAACGACTTGTTGGCCATTTTATTCAACTGCATGCTTAAAAGTACTTGTACTATTTTTAATAATAACTTCTGTTCACACAAATCTGGAGAATTTATTCAACCACAACATTAAACTACTGGTGTTGTATAAGGTATGTCGAGAAGCTTTTATTTGACTAATATAAGTTGTAACAGAGTTTATGCGATAAAATTTTTAATTATTCAGCGTTTATTAGACATCACTGCTTCCTTAAAACAGTGATTCTGTATACGCTTGATTCTCATGTTAAGTAACGTTTAATAAGACATTATTATACATTTATTCAACGATTATTCAACTGTGGGAAAATTAACCCAAAAATAAGAGGGACGGGGGGGGGGCAGGGAAGGGTGTGTTTCTTAAGTGTGTATTGTATTTCATTATTTTTGACGTGGCTCACACCACACAGATATTAGAAAATTAATTAAATACTTATACATGTCGTTGTATGGAATTCGAACCATGTACCTACCGATCACCAGCCGCTTGCCTTCCCTAATAAACGGGTACCATATACTGACGATATCTTAGATGGTGTGACCATATCACATAAAATTGGGATGATATCTCGAATTAGTGGTTAGGCGCATCTTATAGTTATTGTTTATGCGTGTTGTCATCTGAGCTATCCTAGAATTCATCATATGGGCAACTCAATAATCAATAAAAGCTTGCATGAAACTAAATACCTATCAGCACTCCCGATCGCAACTCTAGCTTCTTCAAGGCTCTGGGAATGATTAATTCATTCATCGTTATTTTAAATGAGACCACAGCACATAATTCGACATCCTGTCTTATTCAGCATTGTACACTGTTATACAGCATTTATTCGATGTGTATGTTTATTTGTGACTTTGAATTGTTTGTTGGGGTGATTCCCTGTAGCGTCCTTTTTCGTGTTACACTTCGCAATTTCACATGTAAAAATAATAATAATGATTTTTTTTGTTATTTTCTCGAGCCTCTGATATGGTATATACTAAATTTGTATACTAAAAGTGCTAAATGTACGTATGTTTAAAATTAACAAGAAAACGCATTTTTCAGATATTGGAAACAATTGATCAATTGTTCGAAAGCAACTTAATCAATTAAAAAAAAAATATCAATACAAATAATTTCACTTCGTTTCTAATGAAAATTCGCACTTTCTTCTTTATTCCTCCCATCAAACACTGCACCCCTCCGGAGTCAACTTCCTTGGCACATTTGTTCCACATTTTGGTCATCTGAATCGCGTCCCGAGCCGTTTTTCCACTTTTCTTAAGCTTCTGCTTCATTATTGCCCAAAATCTCTCGATGGGCCGGAACTGCGGGCAGTTGGATGGATTTATGTTTTTATCGTGGTACCACTGGATGACTTCCCGGCTGTAGTGGCAACTCGCCAAATCTGGCCAAAACTTCACGGGACCTTTATGGGCTTTAATGAAAGGTAGTACGCGGTTTTTGAGGCATTCTTTCTTGTACAGCTTCGAGTCCATCGTCTTATTCGTCACGAACACTTTGGTCTTTGCTCCGCAGCTGCATATCCTTTGCCAAATCATCAGTTTTTTGGCAAATTTGTCCATAAAAGCAAACTTAAACTTCACAGGAACATCTCTTCGTGCCGTCGCCATGTAGAATGTTTGACCAGGAAGCTGTCCAAAATCCATTTTAAAGTAGGTTTCATCGTTGATGAGCAGGCATCCTTGGTACTTCGTCAAAACCTGCTGGTAAAATTTCCGAGCTCGAGTTTTGGTGACAAAACTTTGCTTCAACGTTCTGTTTGGTTGCTTACTGGCTCGATAAGAACGATATCCTGCTCGCAAACGAATTCTTCGAACGGTATTGCGAGCAGCAGCGTATTTTTGTGCGATTTCATTATCTGATAGTCCAGGGTTTGTTCTCAACACCATCTGGTTCAGCTTGCGGTCATATGTTCCATTACGACGCTTACCTTGAGGCACTCGATCCACGCTTTTGCGCTCCCTGAAACGATTGATTTGGCAATTTTCAACGTCTTTGTGATTTTTATTGCGAACCTTGTTGGATTATCAACTTGGGGTGTGCAGAATTTTTTCTCTCCTCTCGGCTTCCATCTGGAATAATTTTTGAATCACTGCACGAAACACCGCTTCTTGTCTAGGTAAACAAACCGCTGTAAAATAATTCTTGCAGCTTGTCACTTTCCGTGCCGCTGCAACACAATAAGTGATTCCGGATTCTAACTGGACAGAACTTTACCTTGCTGCGTTTAAAGTTACATAATTTGAGCGTAAATTAAGCTTGCTCTCTAGTGTTTGTTCGAGGTACACAACCTATTTTGACCATTCCAGTAGATCTTATCATTCACAGACGGAACAAGTCTAGATGATAGGGAATGTGGAACCATTATGAACTGGGCCTTCGCCGCATTGATAAGGATCTTCCAGTTGCTGATCTACTCAGACAGGACATCTACACCTCTGTAAAAAAAAAAACTTTTTAACATGGGAGAACCTACCTTGAGCTGAAAGTCTCCTTAATAAATTAACAACAACATCATCAAAACCTCTCTGGACGATGGATGTATCATCTGTAGACGATGGATGTATCATCTGCAAACAAAGGCGACGATCCAAAGCTGAACTGTCGAAGGTGAACAAATTGAACAGGATTTGATCAAGGATACTGCCTTGTGGGACGTCCGCGCCAATGTTGAAGGCATCAAAGTCATACATTTTGTTGACCTTCACGAAGAATATTTGAAGACCATATCGTTGTAAATCGTACTCTAGATCATCATACCGGACATTAACGAACGCTTTTTCAACATAGGAGATATTTTAGAGACAGACTTGTTCCGTCTGAAAATATGTGTTACTCGAGTAAGCTGATGAACAGTTGACCGACCTTTTTAAAAACCAAACTGCTCGTCGAGTAATATTTTTACAAACCTTCAAATTACAGACCATCCTTAACGCTTCTGCTCTTACTGTTGATATTCATTACATTTAATATGTAGCGATATGTACTATCGGAAAGTTATAAAAGTAACAAAGATGTCCTTATTACAGATCCTAGCAACAGGGAGATTGGTCGATTGACAGTATTAGTGCCTAATCATTCTCTCCTTTTTAGGGCCACTATTAAAAAAAATTAGTTTAAATTTCAGATTTTTAAACATTCAGAAGCTCTGGACAGCAATTTCAACATCTATATAAAAAAAATCTGCCAGCAACACTGACTGGGTGCATCCTATGGCTTACCTTCCCTACTAACATAATTCCTAAATTCCCGAGACATTTATGAGGGGTCGTAGAGTTCTCTGCATCTCTCTTAAGTAAATGTTGGACTTACATACCTTTCCTATCCCTACCAGTTATAAGGACGTGGCCAGGACAATCCGTAACTGTTGGAGCGGGATATGTCTTTATCTGGGAGATTGAAATTATTTCCTACCTACTATCTGTCCAGCTATAGATATCCGTCTTGCTCTTAATAGTTTTTAAATCGTACCACCTACGATATTGTGCAACTTGTTTGATGCTAATGCTAATGCTAACTTAGAAGAAATCGTTCATGTCCTTAGGCACAGACTCTTCTACTTTTTATAATACTGAACAAAAAAACAAAAGAAGCAGTACCATTTCAATGATTTTAATTGATTCTACTTATTCACAGCTTTGAGCTTTGGTTGCAAATCCAAAAGGATATTAAGAATTTTCGTGCTTGCTAACAAATAGTCTAAGGGAGCAAAAACATACGAACTGGTCTCAAAAACAAATTGGTTCTACGAACTGACGCAAATGTCACCATTAAATTACCTTCTGTCCAGACGAATCCTTACGGAAACTTACCGGAACAAAATCTGCTCAGAAATCCGAGAAACTAAAGGGTATCAAGTGTCCCCAGTGATTAAGTGTGTCCAGTAGTCCAGTCTCTCCTATATACTAATAAATTGAAGTGTTAAAATGTTCGAAATTAACCTTGTGGGTAATGAAAATTGCAAGGGGTGGGAATGGGGGAGAAATTGAAACACCATTGAACACATTCTTCGAAAAAAAAAATCAATTTATGAAATCACAGCAAAGAAAAATTAAACCATCCTGTCGATAGTTTTTATGTTCACCACAAGAGTGTAAATTCCAATAGGAAACTTGTTTTAGTGAATGTATGTAGGTATGTACGTTTCACAATGGTTTTCCTAAAGATGTTTGTGCATGGTAGCAAATACTACTGAGAGCTTTGCAAAAATGAAGTTTGTTTGCAAATATTCAGTGAAATGGTTCTCGATACTCAGCAACCAAACGTCACTTTTGCCAAAAACTTCAGGTGTGTAGTCACAAAGTAACAAAACTTAAACTCACCGCATTCACAACCAACACCAAGTCCTCCCGCATTGCTGAGAATGTTACGTAATGTCACCTTGCACCCTGTGCACGTACATTCGGAGCTCGGTCGTGCACACGTTTCCTCTTCCAAAGATGGTCAAAAGCTCGTTGGTTCGTTCGTTCGTTCGTTCGTGCAATCACACCCGGCCACAGGAGAGTGCGAAGCTCCCATAAACAAGTCCGAAAAGGAGAGCAACGATGATGACCACCGCCGCCCCGCCACGAACCGCGAGAAGAGCTCGTAAGTGCCCATATGTATGACAGGCTCCAATCAAGCCCCTCGCTAGCACAATGCCCGACCTCGCTGAATAAAAATAAATTAAAACAAGCTCTGGCGTCTTTCTCCAGCGCATGGTCGGTAATGGACGAAATGTAACACAATTTGAAAGCTTCAATGAAGCTCGGCTCCGGTTATCGCCGCTCGAACGTCGGACTTGTGTGTGTCGCAGAGTGACAGTTTCGCGCTGAAGGCAGATAAAAATTTTGTCAACTTTCACGAAAATTAACGATTTGTGTTTAATTATACACGGGCTCTCTGATTTCTGGGGCTTCCCTTTTTCACGCGATTCTTCTCCCCGCAGCTTGTGGTTGTCATAAAGGTATCTTTCTCCACTCGGTGCTCGGCTGCTGCTCTTTAACAGTTGAACAGTTTTGTTGCATATACATATACCTATATCGCTTAAAGGCAAACAAAATAACATTGCTTTTTTAAACGAGAGCAATCATCAAGTGTTGTACTGAACCCCCGGATAAAGAAGGAGGGGGGGGGGGGAGTGGGTAGGATCTTAAAGTGATACATAAATTTAATTTTACTTTCAATTCAAAGCATATATAGGTACGGAGGTATGGAGGAGAGTCGATCGCGTCGTCCAAGTCAGCGCACGGGACGACGACTGGTTCGGGTTCGTATCTTCAACTTGTCATCTTCAGTTGAAATTGGTCGTAAAGGGAAAAGTTTCTCAGTTTTAGCTGCAAGGCAGCCGAGTTTTTCGTGTTACACTTCAACGAACGGGCTGTGTTTTGTGTAGAGTTGGTACAGCTCTGCACTCTATTGTAAAGGCAGCCGGGGTGGAATGTACCATTGCTTCCTTCGGTGGGAAGGGGTGGAAGAGCGGAGGGAGGTGGTACAAAATAACGATTAAAATGGAAGCTACAAATTAGAGTAAATATAAGCCTGTCATCGAAAGGGAATTTTCATTCATTAAAGAGTGCGAGCGCGCGCGAACGAGCCGTTTTCCTGAATGCGGATTCGGACCCTGGTGGATCGTAAATCTCGCTATAGATTTGTACCGGAGCCGAGCAGAGCAGGAACATGAAGTGCTCGGAGGCAAATCGAGTTTAACGTGAGATCATGTGATACCGAGAGCCGCGCGCGCTTTGCAGAGCACTTAAAAAATAGTACCCTTTTCGCCAGACACGGAGTGTGTAACGGTAAAATATGTGTTGTTCTTCGGTTGATACAGTTGTTGCTGTTGTTCGGAACGATCCCCCGGAAGGCAACAGTTCGGTATTGGTTTGAAATCGTAAAGAAAGCGCACTACGCGGTTGACTCGAAAAAGTACGATTCTTTCAGGGGTAATCATGGATATTCAGGACACTGGACGGAATTGCAACATACCGGGCCGGTTTTACCGTGTCTAACATTAGCTTTTTCATGCATCATCTTCGGTGCATGCACGTGCTGCTTGCTTCGCTAATTTTGACCCCGATCAGATCGATTGGATGCATGAGATGCGCCCGCGCATTTCGCTCGTCACTTCTGCTCTTGAAGGCTAGTGTTCGGCACCGGCAGAAAACTGCTGTTTTGATTCAAATGCCTTGTTCACAATTCCTGCACTAACTAATGTCACTAAATTGGCATGGATATCACATCTGTCACTCAAATCTCTTTCCAACCCGAAAACCGGCACACAACTCTACCCCGAGCCCACTTATGCACCAAAGCAACACCCATAATCCGATAGAAATCCACATAACCGCGCATGAAGGAACCGTGATTCCTTCCAATTTTTTCCCCCCTTCTCTAGCGATGCAATGATTGCACATTAGTGCTGCACATCTGCAGCAATCAGCAGCAGTTGCTGCTGTCCATAGCTGCTGCTGCGGTTGCTTTATCCTCCCACTCGCCGTGCGGGGCAGATACAATTGAGGCACCCATTAAATTGATCGGAGGACCGCCGCCGATCGCCTCTGGGTCATCGTCGTCGTCGCCGCCGTCGTCGGCAGCTTGATTGCATTGTTCTACTTGCGGGCAGGCTGGTCGCATTTGAAGCGCTTCTGCTTCTTCAACACTTTGAATCGGATGGGCGACGTGGCGCGAGGCGAGGATGCATAAGTGCAATTTCCACTCAGTTTTCAATTTCCACATCTTTCGTCCGGGGGCCCGGAGGGCGTGTAGATAGCACGAGCATCGCACAAGACTTCTGCAGATTTCTAAGGCAGATTGTGCCGTAGCTGGGCATTCAGTTTTTCTAGGGCATCTTCTAGGGTTGCGAAAAGGCGTGCAAGGTTCGTACAAACGAGAACATACGGTCGATGTAGAACGCCGGTGGGCAAGTTTTCCCAGAAGTGTTGCACATTTATGTGTATGGAATTGTTGGAAGAACAATCCTGAGAACTTTGTGTCGTGTGCCGGGCGATGTGATGGATGGGGCCAGTGGCAGCGTGGCTTAGATTAACGTTTTAATACCTTCGGTGGCAATCACGATCTAGATTAGGTGCATCAATGTTGCAATCGATAACTGCGAGCAGTTATTATCTTCTCATTTTAGCTCTCAAGAATTCCAAAACGACATCGTCGCTTTTGGTAAGCGACGAACCCTTCAAACAATCCAGCACATCGTCATCATTAGAGCTCAATTTCATCGTCCAGCAAAGTACACGGATTGAAATTATGGCTCACCCCATCGACCCTCGCCGGTGCAATCATCATAATCTTTTATTAGCGAAAGCACTTCTGCGTCCCGCGCCCGGGCAGTCCCTGTTGCTCCTGTGGGGGTGGGCACGAGTTCCCGGGAGGCAGTAAAATTGTGATAGATGGGAAGGCAAAGGTTCAAGATAACCAACCGAACTGCTGGCAGACTTTCGTGGCTTCTCTTGGCATCAGCCGGCAACATACGATCCACACAATTGAACTTTGACTTCCACCAACCAAGGCTACAGACTCAAGTTTGGCACACTCGAGCTAATATTTTCTCAATTCGTTAATAAATATTCATAGCACTTTTCGAACCATGTTCAATCATTTCTTCAAGTGCCCATTCCGACACCTCGTTTGGCTGTGAGTGCTACTTGTTTACAAGCAAATCGACAGCCACTTCCGGACGACTCGCATGGATTCATTCATTGCTTGCCAGCTCATTACAATTTTTGCACCGCCACCGTGTGTGTGTGTGTCTCGCCCTCTCACGTCGTTTGGGGGGTATTGTTTTCTCTGGAGGGCGAGTTGCTTCCAACAACTCTTCTGGGACTTTCGCTGGATGTGCTCCCGGGAGTTGCCATTTTTTTTATTCATGTGAGTTTGCTGATAATTTTAAGCTGTTTGTTGTTTGCAAACAGCACTTCAATTTGTTTCACCTGGTTGGGTGTTCATTTCTGGTTTTCGCAAATTGAAGGCACTTTTTTTTCGGTCGATTTTTTTGCTTTGATTTGTTTCCCGTCGATCTTGTTTTCCGTGCTGAGCACCAATGCTATCGATGCCAGACCCATCAACTCATGAACCGAGAACCAACGGCTTTACTTCTCCCGGAAGGAAGGCGTGATCAGAGATGTTATGCCTCAGAACATCCCGGTGGCGCCAACTGCGATTGAACCCAGGTCTGCTGGGGTGAGAGGTAATCACGCTTACCACTACACCACCGGCGCTGCTTGTTTTCGGTAGATAATCCGTAATCCATTGAAAACGGTTCATTAGTTGATTCCTATATCTGCGTGCGTAGGCACCACCGGTACCATAACAGGTTTTATCGAGGTTTTAACGCATTCTACAAGTCTAAATCATGGTCTACAGGAGTCTCGTAAAACCCTAAATGTAACTAGGGATAACCACTCAAGTTTTTAACCCAGTTTTTGCCTGTTCAACAAAAGGATCGTAGAGATGGGTAAGCGAAGAACGTTTAACACTTGTAAGCATGTTTTGATAATGGACACTGGACTAAGGAAAATTTGAAATTTTCACTTCACAATGCTCAATTGGTTCCAAATCGAGTCCTAAAATTTGAACTCATTTGATAAGAAACTGACTTGACACAAACCATTTGAAGTTTATATGGAAATTACAATGGGAAAATCAAACTTTTTGTTCATTGACTTCTAGCCTGATTATTCTTATGGAAAAAATCTCAGCTTTGCAGGAGGTCGTTTTTCAGTCAAACGTCAATTTAAATAATTATTCAGCTGTTTTGTTGGAAACACTGTTTTCTGCAGTGTGACACAGTAGCCATGATTTTGTGCTCTATTCTACGCGCCAGAAATACCAATGTTTCCTGCTGAACACTTGATTGAGCATAACCATCAGACATTAGGGACTTGAATCTTTGATAACTTTTGATCCTTACATTTTATTGAAAAGTGGTCTTGCATGAAGTTGTAGCTGAAAAAATTTCCTAAGAGCATACCCAAGCAACACGGCTTGTCATAAAGATGTTGAAAATACTTTGTAATGACTAACGCAAAGAATCACTACTACTTTAATATACATCATTTAATACATTTATACAACCTAAAAAGCACAAGACGCGGAGCTTATACAACTAAATACTGGTCTTATAACATGTTTTGGAAACATCATAAAAACCAGCGACAAAAAAAAATAAAAAAAAACTTTAGCATGGGATTCGATCACTGGTCCTTGGCGTGGTAGACTTGTTTCTACCTAACTAGACCAACACCGCTTGATGAAAGGTTTGTTATAAGAATCTATCATGTTCTTGCCAATGGCATGAAAATTATTTTCTCGTTCATCACGCCTTCGATCCGTCATGAAGACTTTTTATTAGTAGCAAAGCGTACATCTAATTGTCAGAATGTTATTTAAACGTATTTTCAACTCCTTATAAGACAACCTGCACATTTTCAGTTGTATTCATTTATGAGATGTCATAAAAAAGTATTTTCAACTTTCTTTATAACAAACCTCCGAATACCTCATAAGAAACTGTCAATAACTGCATGAAGAGACAGTCCGGCTCAAAGGCACCGTCAATGTTTACGTCAATCTGGATTGATTTTGTATACGACAAGTTTTATAGTGGTATTGAAACAGTAAGATGCACGTTCAAATAACATTTAAAGATAAAAGCAAAAGAAAACTATTTTGGAAAATGTTGAATCAAAGAAGTATGAAGAAAACATCTTTAAACCTCATATATTACGTGGGATGTTTTCTGCATCTTTTATAATACATTTATACAACAAGCCGTTCTAATTCTTTTTCAAAAAGATGTTTTATGTGTTACTTGGGATAGCTATCATTTTTTTAAAGCAAATATGTTGAATTTTGAGATGGCAAAACAATTAGTTTTCCCAAATTAATTTCCATATAAACGTCAAATGGTTTGTGCCAAGTCAGTTTCTTATTAAATAAGTTCAAATTTTGGGAGGCTAATTAGGTTCAAATTTGAAACCATTTGAGCACTGTGGAATGAAAATTTCAAATTTTGCATCAGTCTAATGGACACCCATTGTCACTGGAATAGATTCCGGAGGTCCCGGAGGAAGATATCAAACACAAAGTTAAGCAATAACTAGATCCATCCTTCTCAATAATATGAAATTAATCGTTGGTTAGTTTCGTATTTGTATCGAACACTAAAGCTTTGAAAATTTGAAACTATACATCATACAAGTTGATAACATGGAATTTAAGATAACAGAAAACCATTAGGGCAGTTAAGCTGGTAGCGGTCTTCTAAGGCAGTTGCTCGATTTACAAAGCACCAACCTTTTAAAGTTTCAGTTTAGTTCTAGTTCCCACCCAATGCACTTGATTTTGTATTTTTTAGGGAGAGGTTTGCTTGGGTAAAGTTGTGAATTTCATAATATTGAGAAATGCTGCTCATGGCCAGACACGATTTTCAAGAAGTCTGTTATGTTAATCATCGGTGAATTTTTGAACTAAGTGTGTGTTTTATTGGAAATGTTTTTATTGAAATACTTACATTGCCTATACCCTGGGATCAATTTGACCCCAAATTCAAATTGCAGTATCTTAAAAAAAATTCAATGGAATTCTGAAATTTTAAATTTTTTCCAAAGTAAATATAGTGGACTTAATTATCAGACATTTTTTGGAGGGCCGGATCTCTTGGGGGCTCATTGTAAAAGTATACCGATGAACTGGCATACTTTGATGTCAGAGATGTTTATACCATGAGATCCCAACCATGTAAGATGTTGCTGCCTTCTGCAAAGATATTCAAGAATACAAGGTCTTCAAAACTATGGATAGTGTATGACAGAATTTACTTACTAGATTACGCTAAAATGAAAAAGATCAAGTTGCGCCATCTTAAAAACACATTATATAACGCTATCTACAGATCCTGCTCATATGGATGGGTCCCGTCTTCAGCAAAGCAGTTCAGATGGACAACATATCTTGAAAATGTAGTTTAGTTAAGAATTAAATCACCAGGCAGCACTAGTGTGACATTCAATTTGAATTGTCTTTTCTAATTTAGCATCTTGACAAGATAGAAAGTTCCCTTCTTCAGCAACATTGTTGAAATGGACAAGGCCTCTTTTATGGTAAAGAGTCCATCTGAACAACTTTACAGGAGCCGGAAACTTTCTACCTAGTCCATATGTTAAGTAAGGACAAACAATGAAAAATTTCTGTCACACTAGCACAGCCTGGTGAGTGAATTTTGAACTAAACTCTTTACCTTACACAGCAAAAAAATAATTTTGATATCACATCAAAGTGGATGCACTACAATCATGTCGAAAATTTCATGTAATTTTTATGAGCACATAAATAAACAAATGCAGTAAAAGTAGCGTAATGTCAGTTCATGCATTGTATTAATGATAATTTTGTCCTTTTTAGCAAGTAATATTACACCATATTTGCGACATGATTGTAGTGCATCCACTTTGACGTGATATCAAAATTATTTTTTTGCTGTGTATGGTAGGTCTTGTCCATTTGAACAACATTACCGAAGATGAAAACTTTCTGTCTAGTCCATATGCTAAGTTAGGGCAAATAATTCAAAACTAATGTCACACTAGCGCTGCCCTGTAAGTGAAATCTGAACTAAACTCCTTGCCTTAGAATCAATTTTGTCCATCTGAACAACTTTACGCCAGACGGAAACCTTCTATCTAGACCCCTCCCTCTTCACCTATTCACCTCTTAAAATAAATTTTGAAAATTCAAACTGAATGTAAATTAAATTTTCTTTACAATACATTTTAAATTTAAAAAATCCGTTGAATCTTCGCTGAAGGCCCACACACATTAGATCCGGATCGGACGCGTTGCGGCAAAGTGACAGCTAAATCTATTGTCTAACTGTCGAATTTACGTCAACGCAACGCAAACGGATCTAATTTGGGTGGCCCTTGAGAATGAGTGTTTGATTTTAGGGTCAAATTGATCTCAAGGTACAGACAACAATTTAGAGAGTAGGCTGTGCGTGCGTACGTACGAGACGTTTGTTTTCTTTGCCGCGTTTCAAAATTTGGAAAAGTTTAAAATTTATAATTGTCCCGTAAATGGAGCATATTTTCCACGATTCGAATTGCCAGTGATTACCTGTTAAAATGAAATAGTGCTGTTCCGTGTTGTATTTATACATCGGTGCTGATCCGGTCATCAACTACCATATATATGGACCTGGATTCGATTGCCCGGTTATGGGTTGCCACCAACGCCGAGATTCAAGATGTAATTTGCACGAGCAGCTCAATTCCTGGCACAAATGGCCAATCATCAGTTACGGAAGATCATCCATTCGGAACTCAGCAAGTGCACGTACATCGACGGTGTGCAGGACCTACAAGCTCTACGTCTCTGCGATATCCCCCAGATCATTCCTGGAGCCGCTGTCAAGCCACCAAACCCTCAACGTCCCATCGTTGTTGCCGAGGAAGGACTTCATTCAAGTGTTTCAAGTGCCAGAAGCTTTGATTAACATTGGAGGCATTTGGAGAGATCCTTCCATAACACTATATTTTATATACCATTCATTACATTACATATTACTGTTACATTCACATTCATTCTTGCGGCAAATGCAACGCAGTAGGCCTGGCCGTTTTGATGTTTGTTTCATATCTCAAGTATGCTGCAAACATGAATGTTGACAAGAAAAATGATTAGGTCTTATCTAACCTAATCGTTTTCCAGGATGCTTTCTCGTACTGGCTGCGTTTGTATTAGATAAGATAAGATAAGATAAATTGATCTCAAGGTACAGACCACGTAAGTTTTTTTATTATTTTTTTTTTTTTTTTTGGCGCAGACGAAGGGTTAACAAATTTGTAAGTGTGAGGAGCCCTAAATAGATTTAGCTATTCAATTTAAATGTGTGTTTAAATAAAAACAGGTTAGAAAAATAAATTTAAACAAAAGTACAAAACCAGTCAGAAGCATGGAATTGATTAGAAAAGTATTGCAACACTCATTTGAATATTGCACCACATTGAAAGATTAAGCAACACCTAAAAAAACTTACATTTGTAATGATATAACTTGAAATTTACCACCAGATTATTAACAGAGCCGATATCTTGATCAAAGTTGTGCAGAAGACCAAGGGCGTTTGAAATGGAGACAGCTAGTTTCAGAATTCAGTCGCTGCATGGCACTAGTGTACATGCTAAATTGAGCATTTTTGGATTTACATTGTCTCGTGATCTCGACCACATACACAGAAAAAAATTCTACAAAAGATAAAAAAACATCCCCTCGTTTAATTTTGAGCTGCAGTTGACATAAACAACTAAATCGTTTACAATCTTGCATACAATATTGCTAATTTAAGCAATATTTTGCTTAAATGTGCACGAAATATCGTGTAAATTAATGCCAAATTAAGCGTTAATTTTACGTGCGCTATATCTCGCAGAAATTTACATGAATTTTTCAAACGGTCGTATGCCTCGCCATGGCAAGACGGCCAAATAATCGGTCGTGCATTTTATTTTCACAACACAACGTCGTAAGAGTCCAGCTCGGGCGTGATCAAGTGCTTTCCGGAGCAGTATCGAACTTTACTGAAGTGATTCAGTACTTTCCGAAGTGATACCGAACTTTTCTTAAATGATTCAGTTCTTTCCGAAATGATTCAGTACTTGCTGAAGTAATTTCAAACTCTTATGAAATACATAAGTACTTTCCGGAGTAATTACAATTTGTTATGAAGTGATACAGTACCTTCGAAATTGATTCCGAAGTTTTCTGAAGTTAATAAGTTCTTTCCGAAATAATTCCAAACTCTTCTTAAATAATTCAGTGCTTTCCAAAGTGATGCAGTACTTGCGGAAGTAATAACAAACTTTTTAGGAATAATTCAGCACTTTCCTAAGTTATTCCAAAATTTCTAAAGTGATTCAACACTTTCCGAAGTGATTCCAAACATTTCTCAAGAGACTCAGTACTTTCAGAAGTGATTACGAAAGTTTCTTAAGTAATTCAGTATTTTTTTTTTTGAGTTATTCAGTATTTTTTAAATGAAACACTTCTGAAGAGGTGCAGTACTTTCCAAAGTGATGCAAAACTTGCCTGAATCGATTCAGTACTTTCCAAAGTGATTTTGAACTTTATTGAATTGGGTCATGCTAGTGCGTGTTGCAGTACTTTTCTAAGCGATTCCATACTTATAACTGGTGATGATTTCAAGTGATTCCTAACTTTTCACTAATTATTTAAGCGATTTCAAACTTTTCAGTTCGAATCCACTTCATATTCAAGTGATTTCAAGATTTTCAGGTCTGATTCGCATTATTTTCAAGTGATTCCAAAATTTTCAGTATTGATTCGCTTCATATTCAAGTGATTTCAAACTTTTCAGATCCGGTACATTTCACATTTTTGCACGCACACTAATATTGACATAATTTCAAACCGAACTAAGCACCGTCCGCTCAACTATGGCCTTCTGATCAACTTTGTTGAAGACTCCAACTTTCTAGGAGGTCGGGATCACTATATAAAATAATTACAAAACTGGTCAATTATGCATACACACTAGCGACTTGTAGTGACAGAATTTCGAACAATACTAACCATCTTTTGGACGCCCTTGGTCTTCTAAACAACTTTGCTGAAGACTCGAACTTTCCATCAGGTTGGAATCACGAGATAAAATAATATAAAAATACTTGATTTTTTATGCACACTAGCGCTACGCAGTGATACCTAGAATTCCAAACCAAGCTGTCCCCTTCTGAACGCCTGTGGCCTTTTGAACAACTTTACTGAAGACTCTATCTTTCTACGGGGTCGAAATCCCGAGATAAAACAATTTAGAGAATGCTCATAGTGAGAGAATTCAGAACTATAACGTCCATTTTCCGGATGCCCTTGGTCTTGTGAACAACTTTACTGAAGACTCAAACTTTCTAAATCAGTCAGAATTCCAAACCAAACTGTCCACCTTCCGGACGCCCGTGGCCTTCTGAACAACTTTGCTCAAGACAGCACCTTTACAGATAATCACAATTTTGAGATATAGGTGATGCTAAATTTTTTGGAAGGTATTGCAATATTGAAATGAGTGCGATTCCATACTTTTGGCTGGTAGTGTACTTATTGTTATTTCATGTGTGCTAGAATTTGAAAGTTGATATCAAATAGACGAGGGGCCCCAAGGGTGGTTAACACGGCCCTGGTATGATCATGTCTTTAGCGGCCACTCCAATTGAGTAGAGTGACAATGGCCACCCAATGTCCCTGAAAAAGGTTCCGGAAGTTCCAGACGATGTGGCGAATTTTTGATTTCTACAAAAGATGGTTATCCCAAGCAACACCATTTGTTTCACAGCGAGTAACAACAACCTTAGTGTGACTAATAGACGGTCTAAATTATGGACGACGCACCGCATATAAAACTTCATTGTACCTTAAAAAGCGCAGAAGGTGGAGTCTCTTTGCAACTTGTGTTTGTGGCATAATGTGTTGCAAATAAGGTGCATGTAACATGATATTTGAATGACACAAGTTGTAAATGAGATTTCAACTGACTTAACTGCAATGTTTCACTGGAATATTTAAAACTGTACTGTGATGTTTTCGAATACATGTAAATGACATTCAAGTTAACCACATAAATGTATTGGATATTTTTGTGAGGTGAGGTGGAAAAAGCATACTGGTGTTTTTATTTAGACTGCAATATCAGAGATGACAATCGTAGAAAGAGTCATTGAATAAAAGTATGATATTAATTACTTTAAAATATTGATAACTAGTCCGTTTTTTCAAACGCATCTAGTTTTATGGTGAAATTGCACATTTTGCTTCGATTAAATATATACGCCTTCAAAAACTTATAAATTGATGCAACAAATTTGCAGCTTAAAAATATGGCGTGATAAAAAAATTGATCTGTAAAATAAAATATTTACATACAAACTATTGGAAAACATTACAGCTGTAATAAGAATTTAATGTTTTTATGTTAATAGGGTGGGAAACATGAATAAATTGAAAAATAAGTTTATTATGATTATTTCTGGTGGATTACATATGGCTGCCAGCATTTTAATTGTGTACATTGCGGGTCAACATGTTCAGAACGACCATATTTATTTGTATGTGCGGTTGTGTTTGCGATTTTTATTGATTTTTGGTCTCATTCCAATCGAATTAAATTAGCATGATGATGAGTTCTTAAAACTCAAAATCATGTTTAATAAAAGCAATTATCAATGGGATGGTCAGTGGTCATCCTCTAAGGCAAGGCAGCGCTCTGTTGTGAGCCGATCACCGACAAGATATTTTGACAAGCTGGTAGATGCCACACCCCGTCACATCAGTGGGCAACTAAAACACACTTACCAGACCCCTATTTCATGAAGTTTCCGACCCGTAGCTGCAAACCTAAATTCTAATCAGCATAGTTTATTTAAAATAAATCCTTTACAAGTAACAATCAATCAAGGCCGAATAAGTGATCAGTTTTTTTAAACCAAATAAGCGTTTTTTATGCAGTACCGATAGATCCTTTTAATTTTATTTTTTTAGCTGACAGAAAGTTTATTGAACGCAAAAATGCTTAAAAACTAATTTGAAGAAGTATTTTATGCATATATTTAAACTTAAACATATTTTTAAATAAAATAAATGGTATTAATTTTTATCAATTTCAAAAATCGCTCAATCAATAAGTAATCATCATCAGTTGTGGGACTCGTATGAATCCCGGAAACAAGAAACAAAAATCTAACTCCAAATAAATATACCAGCTGCAGCAATTTCTGGTCAATACATAAATCCTTGCTTTTTTACACCTTGGTCGATCATAATATTACTATCCAATAATTAGTTAATGGGATCGATATTTCATCTCCTTGAGAAAATAGAGTCTACGAAAACGGAGAACATAATATAGTTCTTTAATGTCCTGCACCGATAACAAATCAAAACACCCTCACATAACCATTAACAAGTGTAACATTCTGAATTGATTTAATTTTTTAATGTTTGGAATATTTGTGAACATTCTCCATTATAGCTACATAGTTTCGGCCGGTAGTGTACGGTTCATCCAGATATAATCCAGCTCACTGAACTGTTGCAAACATGTTAAATAGTACGTTACAATAATGTAGCTATTTTTCAAGACTTCATGAAAAGTTTACAACAAGTATTTTTTACGTTGCAGATGAGTGGATATTAAAATTAATGATTCATATTGAACTGCAACAACACCGCAACGATTTGTCAACATAACTGCACCATTACGTATTATCGATGGTATCCATGTTCCAGTTATGTTGAAAATAAGTAGCAAATGCGCAGTTTGAACAATCATAGAATTTGTTGAGTATGTGCGTGCTTTAAACGTCACTTGTCAGTAGCAATGTGACATCGAGTGGTAGCGACATCGGTGCAGCTCCTCCGCCAGCAGTCATCAGGTTTCGGCATTATAAGCTACTAGTTCTGGCAATCCACCCGCTATTTGGTGCCGTTTCCAGTTCGCCAGCATCTCCGTTCGGCGGTATCAATATATTTGTTGCCCCCAGCTCATGTAACAACCAATTCATCGTCACCTCAGGATTCTCACCGTTCTATTTAGCCCTTTGGAACACCCGGTTGGTTGAGAGACTACGGCCACGCCAGTCGCTGTTGGCATCGTCTTTAGTCACTATCGTCCCCCGCCATCCGTAATCCTATCGTCCTCGTCGTGGTCTTCCATTTCTTATGCAGATATTAGCACATACATTACGATTTCTCCGCTTCTGCCAATGTTGTCCAAAAATATTTTACAACATCAAAGTGACAAGACATATTTGAGCCATGGTAGATACTAGATCGTTACAACAAACCTTTACAGTGACAACTTGATTCAGTTGGTTGCAAAACGAAGTTTGAAAACTTAGAGATTCATACGCTTAATTGGAACAAGATTGCAAATAGGTTCTTCAACACATCTTGGTTCGTCAACTTTTTAGAAACATTTCAATACAGTTGCTCAATAGGTACAAAAAACATATAGTTCACACTCTGTTGCACCAAATGTTTTAAGAAACATAATGTTTTATGGAACTCTCATTCAACAAACACAACGCAAGTTAGATTTGTTGCTCAAGTGTTTCATACAATATCACGTAGCATATAACTTCATACCAATTTGAGCGTAACATATTTGCTCCTCCCATTTGAGGCATTATTTGACAGGTCATCCAAGCAGTACATTGAAACAGTTGAGTTTCATTATTGTGACCTAAAGTAAATGAAGCAACAAAGTTGAAACTTTGTCGTATCAAGATGTATTTCCTGTACCATTTAAGGGATTTCTAGGCAACTTAAAAAGAAAAATAAAAGAATTGAGTTGTTTTCTGTGTTGCTTGGGATGTGGCACCCATTCTATAGGGTTGCAGTCCATTCTATATATATGCACGAGTATTGATGGTCCGATAGTGAGGATAACAATAACAAATCTACGTTTTTGAATGGAGCGAAAGTGAGATAACAAACTTCACACTTGAAAATGGGATTACGCAATTGTGCGAGTTATAAACTTCAGAACGGCCAATTGAATAGAGTGACAATTTCCATCCAATGTCCCTGGAATAGGTTTCAGAAACCTAAATGATCTACACATTTCTGAAAATTTTAAGAAGTTTTTGGAGTCAGAGATTGGTTACCTCCTCTGGAACTTCCACAAACATAGGGTAGCCATTGTAACTCTGGCATGACATCTCTTGGCATTCCCAAAAAATGTTGAATATTTTGATACTCCGGAACCTGTTTCAGAGCCATTTGAAGCCGTTGTCATTCTATTCAATTGGCATGGTCACTAAATACTAATTTTGTTGAAGTTTCGGAGACTGGCCACCACTTCCGAGACCTCCGAAAAACTATACCAGAAACATAGGATGGCTCATTTGGCATGGCCTCTCATGACCGGAACCTATTCCAGGGACATTGAGTGTCTATTGTTACTTTGCTTAAAAATTGGTAGGGTGTCCAATAAATTGTCTGCCAATTTCTTAAAATTTGGATATGCCACACGTCCAGCTTTTGCATAAAACCGGAGATTGGTCACTTCCTCCGGGACTTCCGTGACCTGCTCGAAAGTCATTATGTTGCCATTGTCACTCTATTTAAATGGCATGGAAAAATTTTCATATGCCGCATTACCAGCTTTTGTACGAATCGAACATTGGCGTAGCTAATGGAGGTGCCTGGGATGCCTGGTCACCTCCAGAATGATCCAGGTTTTGTCCAGAACTTTTTTTTTAGAGATTAAAATACCGACAGCTGAAATTATATAAATCTTCAGACATTTCAACTTTTACAAACTGTGTTGGTATAACAGCCGTACATCTCTACTTCTATGTCTCTTCCTATATTGATGGGCACATCCTAAGTAACATTGCATGCTTTATAGAGGTTTCATAGCATTCTTACTTACTTACTTATCCTGGTCTGACATCCCTCAGGATTGCACCTGCATCACAATGTTACGCCAATCCACTCGGTCCGTGGCTGCTTGTCTCCAATTTCTTAACCGTCCCACACTTCCAAGATCCTGCTCCACTTGGTCTAACCACCATGCTCGCTGTGCTCCTCTGCGTCTTGTACCGGCCGGATTTGAAGCAAACACCATTTTTGCGGGATTGTTGTCCGGCATTCTTAAAACGTGTCCCGCCCATCGTACCCGTTCAGCTTTCACAACTTTCTGGATACAGGGTACGCCATAGAGTTGCGCCAGCTCGTGGTTCATCCTTCGTCTCCATACACTGTTCTCACATACCTCGCCAAAGATGGTCCTAAGCACTCGTCGTTCGAAAACACCCAGTGCTTGCAGGTCCTCCTCGAGCATCGTCCACATCTCGTGTCCGTAGAGAGCTATCGGTCTTATCAGCGTCTTGTACATGGTACATTTAGTACGGGGGTGAAGTTTACCCGACCTCAGGGCCTTGTGGAGTCCGTAGTAAGCAGGACTTGCAGCAATTATGCGTCTACAAATTTCTCTGCTGCAGTTGTTATCCGACGTCACCAACGATCCGAGGTACACAAATTCATCCACCACCTCGAACTCATCTCCGTTGATTGTCATTCTGCCTATGCGAGCTTTATCCTCCAGCTAACAGATACGTTATTTTCGACGTATTCACCTTTAATCCAACCTTCTTTGCTTCATGTTTCAGTCTGGTGTACTGCTCCACCACGGCCTGAAACGTTTTTCCGACAATTTCCACGTCGTCGGCGAAGCAGGTGAACTAGCTGGACTTAGTGAAGATCGTGCCCACATGTTAAAGCCCGCACGTTTCATAACACCTTCTCACGCGCAATGTTCAACAGGAGGCAGGAAAGACCATCGCCTTGTCGAAGTCCTTTGCGAGTTTCAAACGAGCCCGATAACACACCCGATATCTTCACGCAGCACTGTACACCATCCATCGTAGCCCTGATCAGTCTGGCCAGCTTTCCGGGAAAACCGTGTTCGTCTATAATCTTCCATAGCTCTTCACGGTCAATAGTATCATATGTGGCCTTGAAATCGATGAATAGGTGGTGCGTACCCGAGCAAAGTCAGTTAACAAAATGAAAGCAAATCAATATTAAAGTTTGCAGTTCCTATCATAATGAAAACTCATTTTGATTTCAATTGTCGCGACAGAAGTCTGATATCATATGGTGCTTTCATTATGCAGTCAAGATTTTTTAAATCAAAGCAACTTAACTTGAAGTTCTGCTGTTAATTTCTTGTTAAAAAATTTGATTTAATTTCATCTGTCGTTTAACACATTTTAGGTCATTTGTGACTAGCCCGAGGTGACATTTGAGCTCAAATTTTTCAGCGTGAGAAACATGGATGCTAACCATTTACGATAAGCCCGTATTCAGTCAAATATTATGAATGCAAAATCAGTAATCAAATTGATTTCATTGAAAGCAGAATTAGTTTTCCGTTTGATTCAACAGTGTAAAATTTTGCTCTCATTTTTGCTGTGTTAACCGTTAAGTCAACCAAAATGAGATCAAATGGAGTATTCAAAATGAGTTACATCATAACATCAAATTCTGATTTCAATTTGATCTCTAACTTTGCTCGGGTAGGGACTCGATATTCACGAGACTTTTGGAGGATATGTCGCAACGTAAAGATTTGGTCCGTTGTCGATCGCCCGTCCCCAAAACCGGCTTGATCTGCTTGCTAGCGGCGATAGACGGCGAAAGATGATCTGAGAAAGCACTTAGTAGGTCGCGTTAAGAATAGTGATCGCTCGATAGTTCTCACATTCTGGTTTGTAGCCTTTTTTTATATGCTTGGCATATTACTCCCTCTTTCCACTCCTCCGGTGGCTGTTCTGTATCCCAGATCCTGACTATCAGTCGGTGCAGACAAGTGGCCAACTTATCCGGGCCCATTTTGATAAGTTCCACTCCGATACCATCTTCCCAGCTGCTTTGTTGTTCTTAAGGGAAAGTTTACAGGCCCGAAAATAAAAAAAAAATATTTTCTGTACGTTTTTATTTTTCTAAACATATTGGAAAAAAATATAATTTTTTTACCATCTTCCTTAGATTTTTGTCAAAAATTACATGTAAAAATATTTTTTCTATCTCATTGAAGCGCCCAACTCCGTTGTGCATCCACCGCTGTCACCAGATGAAGCGCCCAACTCCGTTGCGCATCCATGTTTCACTCCCGTGTTGAAGCGACCAACGTAGAGCAACAACTCGCGTGGTCTATCTTTTTTCATAAAATGAAAGACAGTGCAATGGTGAATTGGGAAGATGGTTACATTCTATTCTCCCACAGGTGTCGAACAAACCATGGTTCAAAGGGTTGGACATGAGCCGCGACTTTATACGCGTTATATCAAGGCTTATGTCCAATAGGGTGCTTCATTCTGAAAAAAGTGATGAATTTCTGATGGGCCACCCTCCAGTTCGATTCATAGCCCCAAAATATGAACCTGTGCAAAAATTGGTAAAGATTGATGAAGGTTTAGAGGTCGCACCAATGATTTGAAATTTGTATGGGAATTACTATGGAAGAATTTAAAAAATCGCTTATATCGCTATAACTTTGCTTCTACTTGTCCAAATGTCGAAAAAATTTAGTATGTTATTGCTATGGCAATAAACAAAAAGCCTACAGTTGCTACGCTCAGTTTTGCAGCGTATCAAGAATTATAAAAATGTGAAAAAATGGCAAAATAGGGTAAATTGACAGATGAATATGTACAAGGCAACAACGCCAATTTCATCGCAACAACAACAGGCTTGTTGATCATTGTCATGACAACCACATATTTTTTTTTTTCAACGTTTGGACAACTACAACCAAAGTTAGAGCAATGTAAACGAAAATCAATAATTTCCCATACTAATTCACCAAAATCTCCATACAAAATCCAAATCATTGGCGCGACCTCTAAACCTTCATCAATCTTTACCATTTTTTGCACAGGTTCATATTTTGGGGCTATGAATCGAACTGGAGGGTGGCCTATCAAAACTTCATCACTTTTTTCAAAATGAAACACCCTAATGTCCAATCACTGCTCGTTAGACTCGCACTTCTATCGAATTGGGCTCTCAGGCAGCAATTTATGTGCGTGTGGCAGTGTGAGCATGTTGTTTGGTCGTGTACCTTGCACCGTGTTGCCAGATCTGAGTTATCCACATCCCTCAGGCCCCGAGGAAAACAACCTGCGATACCCGTTAGAGATATCTTGGCGAGCCGAGACCTCGACTATTTGAATTTAATTTATGTGTTTTTAAAACGGATAGATTTGAGGATTTAGTAGTTAGTGTCATCTTGTGTTCTCCCAAGTTGTTAGCTGCCCATCGGTGTACCCCCATGTTTATCTTTTTCATCAGAGTGTCGCCTAGTTCGAGATCAAGAGCACATTGCTCTCCAAACCTTGTGTTCACAATCCCTACCCTGCCATCCATTTGTTACAATTTGTTACCCCTAACCTCGAGATAGCCGCGAGTAATCGGCCCCCGCTTTACTAACGTTAGTTTTAAGTAATTTTGTTATCTAAACAATGAATATCGGCTCCGCAAAGCTACAGCAAATGAGCCTGGGAAAATAAACGAATTATTAAAAAAAAAAAGAAGGCAGTGCAATTCTACTTCTACTGTATCGAAAAAGCTCTTTGATGAATCATTTATCCTGAGGTTGGAACTGTGCTCGTCCGCACCTAGCAAACCTCCAATAATACCTCATCAGAACAACTGCCCGATGTCCCCCTTATCCGCTGTACCGATGAAGCCATTCCTCCTGCCTCCTTGGTCCTCCGCCTCTGCACCATTCAGATGTTCATCGTAGTGCTGCTTCCACCTTTCAATCACCTCATGTTCGTCCATTAAGATGCCCCCTTCCTTAACCCGACAAATTTCGGCTCGCGGCACAAAGCCTTGGCGGGATGCGTTGAGTTTCTTGTAGAACTTGCGTGTTTCTTGAGAACGATACAGCTGCTCCATTTCTTCGCACTCCAGCTCTTCCAGGTGGCGCTTCTTATCCCGGAAAAGATGGGTTTGCTGTCTTCGCTTCTGTTTATATCGCTCCACATTATGACGGGTTCCCTGCTGCAGCATCGCCGCCCACACTGCGTTCTTCTCGTCCAAAACCGTCTGACACTCCTCGTCGGACCAATCGTTCCGTTGAATCCGCTCCACAAACCCAATGGCACCTTCAGCAGCGCCGTTAATGGCTGCTTCCACGTTGTTCCAGCAGTCCTCAAGAGGGGCTTCGGTGAGCTCTCCTTCATCTGGCAACGCTGCGTCAAAGCATTGCGCGTACTCAGTTGCGACTTCGGGCAGCTTCAGTCGCTCCAGATTGTACCGTGGCGGGCGTCGGTACCGGATGTTGTTGGCAACGGAAAGTTTTTGGCACACCTTGCAGGTAGTGGTCCGAATCCATATTTGCGCCGCGGCGATAGGTCCTGACGTCGATAATGTCCGAGAAGTGCCTTCCGTCGATCAAAACGTGGTCGATTTGCGATTCTGCAGGTGTACCGATATGGGAGGCTATGCTGGAAGTAAGTACTACGTATGGCCATGTTCTTAGAGGCGGTGAAATCGATGAGTCTAAGCCCGTTGGCGTTCGTTATCTGGTGAGCGCTGAACTTTCCTATAACCGGTCTGAATTCCTCCTCCTGGCTGACCTGAGCGTTAAGATCTCCGATGACGATTTTTACTCATTTTTCATAGCATTCTACAAGCCTAAATAATGGTCTACAAAACCATCATAAAACCAAAATTGTTACTTGGGATGGACAACCTGTTAGAAGCCAAATTGTTAAAGTATTCGTCAAACTAACAAGCAGGAAATCATGTTTCAGCCCTCCAGCTTAAGGCATTCGAATTTAGCATCACGTGTACCTATTGCTCAATAACCTTCCGAAACCTCCATTTTCAACCATATCAATCCCGTCAGATCTCCAATACCCACGAGCAGCGACACGATCGAATGCTCTAAAGTTCATTCAAATCGACGTCAAAATTGGATTACCTCGACTCCTGGCTGGAGCGATCAATCTCGATCGCGGGCGGCGGCGACGTCGAAAAAGACTTCAATGCCTCCACACTGGCAGCAAGTGACGAACCTCCGACAAGTCACCGTTGGAAAATTTGATTGACAAGCTCTGGTTCTGCATTTTTGATTGACTCCAAAAAAGTCTGAAATCAACCAAATTTGCCAACGCGGTGCTCCGAAAAACTCACGAGGGATTGCGTCAATGCACAAGAGCATTAGTCATTAGCTACGACGGATCGATTTTGGCGAATAGGAAATTAATTACGGGGATTTGAAGGAAGCACTGGAAACAGTAAACTCCGAACACGCTGCACTCACGGTTATGAATGGGAGGTTTAATGTTTTATTTATGACGTCGTTGGGGGCTATGAAATCGATCAGTCGCGTAATCGAAATCGGTCTGATTTCTCCTCCAAGCCACCGTCAATCGATCGTCGACAGGGGATTGAGAAAAGTGAAGAAAAATCACCTTTTAAGGATTGAGTTTATGTCACACAACCGATCGAGGCACACCGGCGGCACGCTGAAGCTTGCTTCTTCACTTTTGAGACCTCGCCACCGCTGGTGGAGTTCCCTTCCCAGAGAGAGAGAGAGAGCACCAGTTGGTGGTTTGATTTATTTTCTCTAATGAGCGTGATTTGATTTATATCAAGATAGGGTCGCATGACGTCGGACTTGGCAATCGAAGACCAAAGTCTCGACTCCGGGGGGATTATGCGCAACCCGAAGAAGTCTGCCGTTTCGAGTATGGCCAAATCTGGTCGAGGCACCGACCGACGTCGTCGACGATGACGACGACGAGATTGGTATCGAAAAAGGAAATGTCGTTTTAATTTTTGCCAAATGGTCGCGCCGAATGATCGATAGTGTCTTCGATTGTGGCTAGATTTGACGACGAGCTTTGGCTGCCTGAAGTACGGAGGGTAGTGGTGATCTCAATTCTTCATAACGTGATGGGAAATCTGACATCCAGCCCATTAGCATGCGGGCGTGAATCTCACCATGATCCAGATGAATTCGCTTCGCGTACGATTTCCGCATTTTTCATGCTCCGTGCGCGAACTGCCAGAACGGTAGTGCCGACTCCCGTCGCGATACAACACACCAGCTGGGCATGCACGAGCGTTAATCATGACCAGAGGCGGTGTCCATACAGCGACCGACCGACGGACGGACGAGTTGAGTTATTCAGATTATATTTATGTCAACAACCAAGTGCACACCGAGAGACGATGACGATGAGGGCCAGGGAAAACACCTTGACACTTTAAACTTTCCGCGCTGACTGCTGCAAACTGTACGGCACTGGGATAGATTCCCGTAAATCCGCAATCTAGAAGCGACTAAACGACCGATCGTGAAACTGATTTAGATAAGGAAACTACCGCAGCGGCACTACTGGTGGTAGCCTTGATAGGAGGAGGTGCTCAAAAGGAGTCTAATCATGCTGCCTCCGACCGGGGAAGTGCATTCCAACAGCTGACTGACTGACAGATCGGATAATTTGATTGAACATAATGAGCTTTTGCGCTGGGATGCGGGTTGATGTCTCTGGCGGTCGAACAATTCCGAAATGTATTGGACTATAATTGAATTAGCTGACCGTGAAATCAGGCACTTATGACGAAATGGCAAATTAGTCCGATGGGCTCCAGGATGGATTCAGAAGCACAAGCGGGTCTACGGATGCAGGGGCGTCCAAATGAGACGACATCATAAATCATGACCGGTGAATGGAGTCGAGTGAGCAGTAGCTCGCGTTGAAGTGGGTTTATCAATGAACACAAAACAATATTTTTTTTTAAATTGGTGGTCCGCGAGTTAGAGTTGTTAGCATGCAAGTGATCCACCCTGATATATTTAATACCAATTCTACTGCCTCCGGTGTGTCAATTCGATAGGAGAAGACGTATGTGGTTCAATTTTGGATCTTCTAATTGTCATTCGGCCGGCAGTTTTCTAACTGGACACTGGACCGCAACCGACCGATGTGGGAAGCAAAGTTCACCTTTATTTGTTAATCTGGTTTCCTCGAATTCGTCTTCCTCTCCTTGCTATAACCACTGGCCGCACACACACACACACACTCGGTCCAGCGACGACGATGATGGATGATGGGTGATAGATTTGGACATTGGCTGACATTGCCGAGGATCCAGTTTCTCTCTCTCCCCCGCACGTTCCGTCCCAACCACGCAACCACGGGCTAATTTTAAGTCTGCAAACCGGAACGGAATCGGTGATGGACGAGGGAAGATTTATACGTAAGATGACAGCGCGACGTGTCTGTGACCACCACACCACCGCCACACGGAGCACGGACGGAGAGGTGGTTGTGTGATTTGATATATATTTTGAAGGCTGTTTGAAAGATTTAATTAATATGAGTTCATTTTCTTCGCATCTTGTTGATGCTTGCTGGGGCTTCCTACTAGTTGGTAGGTAGTTGGTGGTGACCGGAGGCGTTGCGAGAGGGTGGTACAGCAGGGCGAGTGGTTACATCTCTCGTTCGACGGGCGTTTGACAGGCTCATTTTGTGATGTTTGCCGATATGAGAACGAAAGTGGGAAACGATGATGTGATTAGTCCGAGTGAGAAGCCCTAGTTGGGTAACCGAAAACCGGACAGCGTCTTCCATTTACATGGGAACCCAAATCGTGGTCGAAATAAATTAAGACGCAGAAAGCCATTTGTGCTGCCATCTAGCAGCAGCAGCAGCAGTGCATTGCAACAACGGAGAGATTCCACGTTCCACGGCTGCTGCTAAATTAATCTTGTTTTGATGTGTTCCATAGCTCCGTGGATTAAACCCTAGGTCCATGAGTTGTGACGATCGAAACGAAATTGGTCGCAAGCTTCAAATGCCCACTTTCCTGCTCAAGTCACTTCCCCACCGCCAACCCGCCCGCTCCGAAATTAATTTCGACGAAAAACCAAAAAGTGAATGTACAGCACCCAAAAGCGATCACTTAACGCACTTGGAATGCAACAGCGAACCAAAAACGAAGATCACAAAAAGATCAGCCTGATGGATGGATGCGCGGCGAACGCATCGCGATTCCTTTTCTTGGCCCCCAAAGAGTGCCCGATTTCGTCACGTTTATCATCCCGCGTTCATCTTCCTTCGCACTCCGAACAAAGCAGGGCAGCAGCAGCAGGTTCAGGCTTTTAAGGCTTTTTTTCTGTTGAGTTGGGTTCCCATCAGCCACCTGAATGACGCATCCGTGACGTACGCTAAAGTACGACGACGACAACGAGCTTCG
The DNA here is from genome assembly GCF_037179485.1 of Ochlerotatus camptorhynchus. Lineage (NCBI taxonomy): Eukaryota > Metazoa > Arthropoda > Insecta > Diptera > Culicidae > Ochlerotatus > Ochlerotatus camptorhynchus. Next base: position 2,730,536 of record NW_027040531.1, on the reverse strand, counting down.
AGGTAGAGGATTATTCAACCTGTTTTCCCTGATGGATGACGGGATTCTCATGTGAAACAATTCGAGATATTAAAGGCATCTGAAAATCGAAGTGGAAAAAAATAGTTGATGCCTCTCTTTTGTGCGGCTTTAGCCTCTCGGTGGCCCTGAAACAGAGATTGGGAACATCTCATCTCTTTTTCCCTTTTGGCAGGAGGGTCGGATCTTAATTGACAGCTTTATAGATATTGGCGCTCGCAACTGACATGGCTGGAGGTCGTGAAAATTTCGCTTCTTGGCGGCTTCTTACAAGCGGCCGATTGGTGGTTGATGGCAGTGGCGAATGAAGTTCGGTTTCATCTCATCGAAAAGGATCAAGCCGAATGATTGTGACAGATGGTCCGTTGATTCAGGTGGCAAAAGGTATTACGCAGCAGTCGGTGCTAAGTTTAAAACTTTCTCAAGATACACTTTAGTCGCTGAAGCGACCGAGTTTTGCTACGTAGACTACAAACGGTTTGGATCTTTACAGGTGGACTCAGACCTGTCTTCAGAGCCGTACTCAGGTGGTGAACTCTCAGTATTGCGTCCCACCCCTTGGCTCTTTCTCTTTTACGATGCCCTCATCACATTCCATTACGGGAAGCCAGAAAAATATTGACAAAACATTGATTTATAGAAGTCTTTGTTCAAATATCTTACATATCTCAAAAACTGTAAAGGATAGAGATTTGATGTTTTCTACAAATGCATGACATTTTTTTAAATTGTTTATGAAGGAGATTTTTAGCCTATCACTAGTTCATCTCCGGAGAAAGGGGAAGCCTCAGAGTGAGTAACCTCTAAATATATGGTATATTAACATTTTGTAAATAACTTTGGTTGCTTGCTCGTCTATATTATATATTATTATATATATATTATATATCTATATATTAAATAGTGGAACAGAGGAACGACAGAAAACAAAATGATTTAAAACAGAGCTCAGAGGGGACATCCATCCAGCTGAGATGTCTCGACGGCCGAAATAAATTCTTGCTATACCAAGTGGTAGATTTTGGCTTCTTTTAAGAAGGTTACTAGTGCTGCCGAGGCCGGAGTATCATTCCCGAGCAGATCCCTGATGCTGGAAGTTAGGCAGAGCGACTCCCGAAGATTTTTGAACTGCAGTCAGTTGCACAGGATGTGTTCGACGGTGTAGGGTACCCCGCAGATGATGCAGCTTCTGCGGAACGACAGGCCACCATAGTTATACAGGTATACCTCGATCTAACGTAACTGTCACTTTTGACTTTCATCGCTGATTTTTCGTAAACGATCATTCAAACAAGCATAGGGGAATTAGGCATAATGAACACCTTAAGGGAAAATACATTTTATGAGTGTAAAATACCCGTAATTGTCGGAGATAAATAGTCAAACCTCAAATAATATCCATATACTATACACTCCAATCGTTTTCAGCAATAAAATAGTGAATTTAAGTCTGTAAAAAAAAAATTGAAAACTTCTTTGTAAACCGGGTTGGTGGATGGGGTGCGGGGCGAAATGAACACCTTGCTAAAAACTGGATTAGATTATAATGAGAGAGAGAAGGATTAGTATTTTTCATTTAATTCCACTACTTAATTTGCTTATCCTTGACAGATACGCGTATTTCGTCTACAATGTGCAGACTTCTTCAGTGTCTTGTACTAATACTCGACTCGGATTAGACTCAGAAATTGACTCTATAACATATGTACATACCTACGCGAACATGTCCCCATCCCTCCCACATACATACAACCCTCACACACACATACACACACATACATACATACAAAAACGAGAACATAGAAATGAAAAATGCTCATGATTAACTACCTTAACGAGAGGTGCTTACATACCGAAAAGTGCCCTGGAAGGTAAGTAGTTATTGAATCACGGCAATTGATTGACATGATGAGAGCCCGATTCTAAAACTATTATTCAAACTATGATTGACAGTGGAGTCAGTTTAGTAACTTTTTAAGTAAAACTAATCAGATTTCAACCAAAAAAGTAACAGATTTTTATTTAATTCAATGCAATTTCATTGGCGAACACACCTCTGGTGATGTTACCGAAATAAAGAAAATAAAACCAATTCATGAACAATCACATAATGAAGATTAGCTACAAATTGATGCCTTATTGAAAGGCACACGAAGGGCGGCGAGAGTCCTGGCATTCATGGAACCACAAGCAGCACTTGGAACATTTGATCCAACCCTGTCCTTTGTCAGAAGAACTGAAACAACAGCCACATACTTCGCAGAGCTTATCTTGAGCAAGCACCGTTTTAGTTTGATTGCTCTTTCCTTTCGGACGTTCTCGTTTGCGTTTGGGTGTTTCGGCATCACTGTTAGACATGTGTCTTGTTTCAGATTTGATCACCTTCTTTAGCTGATCAATATCCTTCAATGCCTGCGATGACTTCAACTCATTTCGGCTGGGGCTTGACGTTATGTTTCGAGCTTTCTCCCTCTTTCGTCCACTGCCAACTTTTCTGGTAACTGTTTTCGGTAGCGGCAGACAAACCGGCTGGAACATTCGAATCCAACGGCGCCAAAGTAGCTTTCGGAGTCAGCATGTTGTTAGCATCCACTTTTACAATCCCTTTTGGAGCGATATTTTCTTTTTCGTTTGACAGTGAATCGTTGATATCTCCTACCTCATTGTACATTCGCGAAGGTCCTGCTTCAGTATCGGCTGCATTGGATTCAAGAACTTCGTCACCAAGTTCATTGTTTGGACGATCGGTTTCTGGGTCTGCTGGAAGAACGTCCGTTACGTCAGCCGGCGCAAAATCATTATCGTTGAAGATAAGCCGGTTCAGCGGAAAAATTCCTGCCTTACGGAATCCGTTGACACCAAGAGCCGCGTTAGAAGTCTTCATGAAAGCCGAACCGAAAAGCCAGCTGATTTCGTTCAGGATGACAACCCTACCAGGATTGCATTTGAGGAAACTCTCCACTTCCTTCGAGAAAGCCGTCTTGAGCGGCCCCATGTAGCTTATGTCGAGAGGCTGTAGTTTGTGGCTGCAATGGGGGGGGGGGCAAGCACACGACTGTCACATGGCACTCACGCGCTCTTTCAATAAAGCCAAGGTTCTTCGTATGCGAAGAATGACCGGCCAAAATCAAAATGTGTAAATGTGTACAACTTACTGTGAGCACAGAGGTTTCATCAACGTTGAAAATCCTGCAGGCACTGAATTTGCCTCCGTCCATTTCACGATGCAGCACATCGAAGAAGTTGTCGACCGCTATCTTGTTGAATGCTTGCAACCTTGCAGCTGAGGTAGCCTCAGGAGTACGGAGTGAGAGTTTGGGATGACGCTTCCGAAAACCGTGAAGCCAATCCCAACCAGCCAGCTGTGTCTTCGTATTGAAAACATGTGCTTTCCCGTTGCGTTCGGCCAGCTGGAAGGCAAGGCTCCGGATGTCACGGGTGGTAATTCCGTAGCATCGAACCTCAAAGTCCAAAATGTGGGCCATTAAAACAGCTTCCTCGGCAGGTATGAAAACTGTTTTGAATGAGCCGATTTGCTTCACCTCCTGGCCCAGTACTTCTGCAGTTTTCAGATAGCGGATCAGCGTAGGTCTTGGAATTCCATGGTCCTGGGCTGCTCGTTTGATGGACGTTCCACTCCGGCGGACAGAACCTATGGCCGCTTCCATGGCCGTTTTGGACCACTGCTGCCTTCCCGATTGTCTTTTGTACGTTCGCACCATCACTGCCACCAAAACAATGCGTAGGTAAACGATGTAAACAAGTCAACAAAGTGGGCGTTGAGGTTAGATTCCAGAAACAAGTGATGTTCATTTTGCCTCTAATCGACTATATTAATTTGAATGCATTTTTTTTTTTTAATTAAATTATTGTAAAAAACAATATTGTGATTAATGTCAACTTTCAGCAGCGATACAAAGAACGTGTTTGGGACAAATAGGTAATTGATAATAAATATTCTGAAACGTTCGTAAAACCTTATTTTGCTCTGGTTAGAAATTATAATATTTCAAACCCTTGGGTTATGAATTCTAATTTTTCATATATTTCGGTGGTTAAAAGAGGATATCAACTATTCTATTGAAAAATTATATGTTTGATAGCGGTAAAAATGATTAACAACTTACATTTTCGTTTAAATTTAAAAGATTTTGTTATTTTGAGGGTGTCCATTTCGCCCCCTGTGTTCATTATGCCCCTAATCCCCCTACTAATAACACCATAGGACAGATGAGATAATCCCTCATCTATGGGTATTATTAATTTGTATGGTTCAATTGTTATTAGCGAGATATTGACGTTGGAAGTCAAAAGTGACAGTTACGTTATATCGAGGTATATCTGTAGTAGAGTTTGGTGTGCCGGTCCGAAGCCGCGAAATCACGCGTTGATCCCTCAGGTTGTCCAGTTTGCTCCATGCTTCAGTTGTTTCTTTGACTTTGCAGATCGAATGGTCCGCATGATCCACCGTCTGACGTCCTGTAGGGGTACCTTGTCGGTGAGTCTGGGACCCGATGTCCCAGCTGCGGCAAGGTGATCAGCAAACTCGTTACCTGGCACTCCGCAGTGTCCGGGAATCCATGTGTACACGGTGTTTGGTGGGGCGTACTTGATAATCGCCTGGATCCATGGGTGTTTTGGTGCTTCCGAGGTGATCGCTTGAACGACGATGTTTGAGTCGGCTAAGATAAGTATCGATTTGTTGGCTGGCGTCGCTGCAGCCTCGGCCGAGAAAACCGAGCACTGTAGAGGAAGACTGCTGCTTTCAGCAATACCGTCTGCGAAAATCCCGATACCTTCTCCGTTTATCGATCGGCAGCCGTCGGTGTACCGGTGTACGCGGTTGGCATAGTTGGACCCAAGTAACTCAGCGACCGATCTGCGCAGAATCACCCTACTTTGAAGCGGTTCTTGATCCGATAGTCCAATTGAATTCGTGAAGAGTGCCCACTTTTCTCTCCATGCCATTGGACTCTGGCCACTTGGGGGAGATCGATGTCAGCGGCCGTGCGGAGGGCTCTGTTCCACTCGTCGGGGAGAAAGGTCCTATTGTTTCCGGAGGTCTTGGCGGAAAAGGCGACGGCTTTTGTATTTGCGTTTAAGCTGAACCGGAAAGGAAGAAGACCCGCTTCAATGCATGTGGCGTCTGCTGGAGTGGATGGCAGGATACCAGATATGATGCGGATGTAGCTGTTGTAGACCGGTACTAGGATTCTAACCAGTTTCTCGGAGGCGATACAAGTAATTTCCATCCCGTAAAGCAACCTACTGTCGATGATGGCTCGCGCCACCCAGAACCGAACATCGCGGTTGTTGGATCGGTGAGACCGAGAGATCGTTTTAACGAAGTTGGGTCTACTGCGGCAGTCCTTTTGGCGTAGGGCTACGTCTGTTGAATCTATATGGGGGTACACTTTATGAAAATGCAACATGTAACAAAATTATGAAAGATTTTGAACGTTAATAACTCAGCTTCCACTGGACCAATTTCAATAATTTTATCACCAATTGATCAGAAATATTTTTACGCATTTGTTAAATTTTAGACTTTATCAATTTTCAAAATGTCACTATTGAAAATTGCACGAATGTGCAACTGTTGCTATGACAGTTAAAATTATCACCGATTGGATGCGAAAAGCGATTTCCCTAACACAGATTTCAAAGCTGAATGCCATCCAGTCTCACCAAATAGTGTTTATTCAATCACCACGTGATGAGTGGTGGTGTTCTCCAGTATACAACGAAAGGCTCCCCGCAAGCAGCTAGCTATCAAGGCTGCCCTAAACCGCTGATGGGGTGATGTCTGGTAGTCGGCATCAGCAGTGCTTTCGGCGCGTGGCGTTCCATATTGTTCTCCAGTACACAACGAAAGGCTGCCTGCAAGCAGTGAGCTGCAGCCCACATGAGCATCCATATAAGGAGGAAGAAGCCACACCGCTATTGATCGGAATCAGTAGCTCTTCGCGAGTCACTGTTGGCCATCTGTGTCAAGCGCGTCATACTAAAGAGTATTCCTATTCCTACACAAAACACAAGCTCCTGCTGCAGTTAAAAAATTAGATTTATTATATAAGACCACGTAGTCCTACGTCACCATCGCGTACAACCCCATAGGGCTGTCCCTTGTCGTTTTTGACATGTTGGAAATGTTGGTCGAAGGAGAGCGTTCGGTCGATCTGTACGCCGAGGACTCGAACTGTTTTCTTGGTTGGAATGGCTTGGTGATGAGACGGACATACGTGGCATCGGATACTCTTCCTGGCGGACAGCTGGAAACCCATCGAGTAGGTCCATTTGACGACGGCAGAAACTGCCGCTTGCACTTACCATAGGGTTCGAATCTGTGTGGGACCGATGGCCACAATCAGCACATCGTCAGCGTAAACAAATATGCAGTTGCTTCCACTCCTCAGCAGATCTGTCGCTTGTTTTCTGAGAAGTTCGCCAGTGTTTTCACGAATCAGAGATTAACTGACGAACACGCTACCCTAGCAGCTAGTAATGTTCCACTGTACGGTCAAACACTGGGTGCGATGGATGTCAACGTCGAGATGATTTCCACTGCCGCATCACAACTCAAGTCGTCCTACAATCCAGGACCCGATGGCGCTCCATCCGTATTCCTGAAAAAGCATATCTCCAGCTTGCTGATGCCCATGCTTCACCTATTTCGATTGTCCATCTCGAGTGGTACATTTCCATCTTGTTGGAAATTCGCACATATGTTTCCTATCCACAAAAAGGGCAGCAAACGGGATGTGGACAATTATCGTGGAATTACGTCGTTGAGTGCAGTTTCGCAGTTATTCGAGTTAGTCATCATGGAGCCTCTACTCTCTCATTGTAAGCAGTATCTAAGTGGTGATCAGCACGGCTTCACTTCTGGTCGTTCTACTTCCACAAATCTGCTGTGTTTGACATCGTATCTTACGGAAAGCATGGCAGAGAGGACTCAAACAGACGTCATATACACCGACTTGTCAGCTGCCTTCGATAAGCTAAACCATGCCATCGCGATTGCCAAGTTGCATAGACTTGGGGTCAGCGGCAATCTCTTGCGATGGTTTCGTTCATATCTCACTGATCGGCAACTGATGGTTGCCATTGGTGACAACCGGTCCAATATCTATCTAGCTACGTCAGGAATACCTCAAGGACGTCGCCTGGGACCTTTGATTTTCTTACTCTACTTCAATGACGTGAACTTGGTCATCGAAGGCCCACGACTATCGTATGCAGACGATCTTAAAATCTACCTACGAATCCGCTCGATTGATGACTGTCACTTCCTTCAACGTCAGTTCGAAGCCTTTGCCAGCTGGTGTAATTTGAACCGAATGGTGGTTAACCCCACTAAGTGTTCAGTGATCACTTTTACTCGGAAGAAAGAACCAATCACATTTGAATACAAACTTATCGGCACTGTAATCGACCGTGTGAATCATGTGAAAGATCTGGGTGTTATTCTGGATTCTCAACTTACGTACAAGCAGCACATCTCGTACGTTGTCGACAAGGCGTCTAGGACACTGGGATTTATCTTCAGGATAGCAATGAATTTCTCCGATATCTACTGTTTGAAGTCACTGTACTGTTCCTTGGTGCGATCCATTCTGGAATATTGTTCTGTGGTCTGGAGTCCAAACTACAACAATGGTGCTGAGAGAGTTGAGTCCGTTCAACGCCGTTTTTTTCGATTCGCTCTGCGGAAGCTGCCTTGGAGAGACCCATTTCAACTGCCCAGCTATGAAAGTCGTTGCCAGCTGATTGATCTGGAGCCTCTCCGAACTAGAAGAGACACCTCTAGGGCCCTGTTCATTGCGGACACTTTACAAGGTAGAATTGATTGCAGTGCAATCTTGGGGCAAGTCAACATTAACGTCCAACCCCGTGCGCTACGTAACAACGTTATGCTGAGATTGCCACTTCAGCGCACAAACTATGGCATGAACGGTGCAATAGGTGGGCTTCAACGAGTGTTCAATCGAGTCTCGGGCATCTTCGATTTCCATATGCCTCGACAGCTGCTACGAAGATACTTCTCATCGTTCTTTTCTGGCACAGTTAACCGTGAATGAATGTGTGTTTTATTTATGTATTTTATTCTTAGTTTTTATTTTTTGATTTACCTATATAAGTTACTTAAATCATCATTGGGGCTATACACAGCCTGTTGATGCAGACAAATAAATAAATAAATGTAAATGCGCCCAGGTAGCCGGTCAAATACCCCGTTCACTGCCACCAGAAACAACGTGACTGCGATAACGGAACCTTGAGGGACTCCGGTCTCCTCGCTGAAACTTTTCGACCGCGTGTTCCCCACCACTACACGGAATGACCGGTCAGTCAAGAAGTTTCGTATGAAATACGTAATATGCCCCTTAAAGCCCCAGTTTGTAAGTTTTTCCAGGACGGCAGGCATCCACGTCCGGTTGAAGGCCTTGGAGATCTCCAATGAGATGATTTCAACGTGTACGCAAAGTACGTGGAGTAGTAGCTGCTTGCGGGGACCCTTTCGTTGTATACTACAGAACACCACTACTCACCACCGGCGGTGATTGAATAAACACCGTTTGGTGAGACCGGATAGAATTCAGCTTTGCCTTTGAAGTCTTGAATTTAACAGATGCGTAGACATATTTCTGATCGAATGGTGATAAAATTATTGAAATTGGTCCAGGGGAGGCTGAGTTATTAACGTTCAAAATCTTTCATATTTGTGTTACAGATTCCATTTTCGGTTTCTAAAAAATGTACCCCCATAAAGAAATCACAGACGTAGTCCTACGTTAAAAAGCAATAAGCATGGTGGGGTAGAGCAGTGTTTGGGAGTTGGACTTATCAAGGCGAGAGTCTGGGTCAACTCTAATTTACGAAAGTATTTGACGACTCAGACATCGATTGCTAACTAAACGAATTGATAAAATAATGGTGCTCGTCTATGCTAGCATTTTTATGATGTATTGTGAGTTAACTGCAGACAATTTTTTACCATATTCCAGTGCCATTTAGAGGGAACTGTACATTAGAGTGGGTCAACTTTATATGATGGATCACAACTCCCAAATTTAAATGAATTCGGTTACGATTTGGATTTGCGGGAGGGGCTTACAATTTGCATGGGAAAATGTATGAGAAACAGAACAAAACAGAACCTTGGACATAGATTGAACAACTTTTTCAAAGACCACAAATCGATTCAACTCCTGTGCTAATTGTTTCCCATACAAAATTAAATATCTCCCGCAAATCCAGATCGTAACAAAATACATTTTGGCACAGTTGTTGGGGACCTCAAGACAAATCGAAAGAGCTATGGTGAGTAGGGGATTGTTAAATTGTCACACCATATGCAGTAGATTGATGCAAAATTTGAAATTTTCGCTCCACAGTGTTCAAACGGTTTAAAATCGGGTCCTGATTAGCCTCCGAAAGTTTAAACTCATATGATAAAAACTGACTTGGCACAAACCATTTGAAGTTTATATGGAAATTACTATGGTAAAACAAAACTTTTTGTTCATTGTCTTCTAGCCTTTAACCTATTGTACTGTTAACAAATTCTATTGTTATTCTTATTGGAATTTGTATCAGCTACAACTTTGCAGAAAACCGTTTTTTAGCCAAACGTCACATTAAATAGTTATTAATTGTTTAAGACATTGATAATCTTATGGCAAGATTAAGCAACTGTATTGTGGGCAACACTGTATTCTGCAGTCAGTGTGACATAGTAGCCACGATTTTTGTCCTCTATTCTACGTGCCATAAACACCAATGTTGCCTGCTGAACAGTTGATTTAGCATAATCATAAGACATTAGTGACTTGAATCATTAATAATTTTTGTTCCTTACATTTAATCGAAAAATGGTCTTGAACAAAGTTGTAGCTGACAAAGTTTTCAACAAGCTCAGTTATCATTTTCTAATGTAGAGTGAACTGGTAAATTTTGAGATAGATATGAACCGAAATTATGGTTTCTTCATAGTAATTCCCATATAAACTTGAAATGGTTTGTGCCAAGTTAAATTCTCACTAAATGAGGTCAAATTTTGGAAGGATGATCAGGGCCCAATTTGGAACCGTTTGGTAATTTCAAATTTTGCATCAGTCTAATATGCAGTCATACTCTCTATTTCATTATTATGGGCGCTCTTGAAAGGGGGCGTATGGATTTGAGATGGGTGAAGCGCGCACATCTAAAAAATCATTCAGTTCTTAATTTACCAAGACAGCACTTATGTAGACCAAAACTATTGAAGATGTGACAATTGACGTATTCGTATTCGGGCTCAATCTAACGTTAGGATCCAATGAGTACCTTCTTTGAAGATTACCAACATGATTTCACTGAAAATTAGTCAGAAATGTTTTCCTTAGCCATAACCTAAATTTCCCGATTTCTCAACTGACCAAAATACCACCGACTTTCATCTATTGTCCGAATAATTACCCAATCTCATTCAACAGACTTATCCCATTTGAGCGACCACCACGCGACACACCGGTAGCACTTGTGAAATCTGTAACTTCCACGCACAAAGTACATCTCAATCTTGTCGAAATATCCACACACCACACCACGGCTATTGTTCCATGTCACAATATTCGGCTGCTCCGTGGAATTCATCATTCACATATGAAAATTACCCCCGCATTCATTCGATCATTTCTGGGTGGGAAACTCCCACCGAATTTCAGCAATCGATGTCTGTACACGGCCGCACTCATATCGTGACCCAACGTCAACAACAGGCCCTCTAATGGCCGTCTAATGTTCTTGAAACAATGCAATTGTAGGCCACACGCACGTAACTTCTTGCTTCCAGTCTAGTTCAGCCGGCATATGCCGGGGTTGGGAAACGTCCTGAGAACCTTCAAATCATTTGACTACCACATGTTTTCCCATCAGTCGGCCGTACTTAGGTACTTGGGCTAATGTTGGATTTCAATTATACTCCTCCACGGCACGCTCGAGATGGCAATGGCAGAGCATGCACTTGAAGAGTCTCTTACAATTGGTGACTGCCAAGTGCTCTAGTTGCAAAAATAGCTCTTCCCACCGTGGGATATTTGGCAAGATTGCAACTGTTTTTTTTTTTTTGTGATTCACTCTCTTTGAAACGATGGTTAAATTTTAGTCTTATTGTTTCGTTTTGGCTGGCTGCTGGCTCTCGCCGCGCGCTGTTTATTACTATAATTAAAAACGTTTTGTAATGGTTTATGCTTCGTTTCATTCGGAAGATGCCAGCCGAACTGGAGGGGCACGGTGCGGTTGGAGGGAAGCAAAAGATTAGATTTGCGCGCACGAGCACATCATACCTCACTGCAGCCGCCGCCGCCGCCGCCGCCATCGTTTTGTCTGATTACGAAAGGTGTTGAATGGATTGTTTTGTTTGGAATGATGAATTTTGCTCTGCCTCTGCTGATGAAAGAGAGCGATAACTAGGCACGTACCGAGCTGAGCGCTGAGGAAGACGAAGCAACGGGAGGCTCTCTGATTGAGACTCGTTGTTGTATGTGAGCTCACTCGGCAAAACGGGCGCTAATTGAAATCACTGCCTATTAATGCCTAACTTGAGATGGTTTGTATGTTTTTTTTTTCATTATTTTTTTTTTGCTGTTGTTTCGGAATTTTATTAGATCGCTGCCATGTGATACGGATACGGAGAATGAAGATAATGGAAAGTGGCTGCCGCACAGTCAATGGAAGGTGTGTAATTTCTTGATTATAGTGCCGAAATGCGATTCAAAACAATGGGATGGTTCAGATGACAGATTTCAGATAAGAGCCAGACGACATCTGCCAATTAGAAATGCCTTGGAAAATGGGGATTTAACGATCAATAGGAGCGCTGTTCATTGAGGTTGGGTAGGCTATAATGAATCGGATGAAACTTGTCTTATTGCAAAACAACTCTGCTTAAAATATTGCCATTTTGTATTGTTAAAGCAATTCCCAATTTATGGATCCTTCTTATCCACGGCTTTTACAACTGCCTTATTATCATACTTTGATTTCTTGTCTTGGAAGAAAAAACCCTCTAAAACTTCTTGGTATTGCACAGGAATCTCTTGTTCTTAAGTTTCCTCCCCTACCGGTCAAAGAACTAAAATTTCCTACTGAATAGTATAAGTTTGATTTCACTTCTGTTAACATGCATAGCATAAACCAGGTTGCACTATGTCGTATGTGGTACGAGCTCCAAATTATTGTTAAGGTGGAGACCCACCTTCATCCGTTGCTGTTAGACACTAGCGTGCACAGGAATCTTGTTAAGGAGGGGCAATTTTGTTTCTTTGGTGCATTTAACCTGGGAATGGGGAGTACTCCAAAGTACGTCGTAGATGGTACTGTTCTCCTCCCACTTTTTCCCTACTGTTCAATTTAGCTAATTTTATTTAATTTTTTGCTCCGGTGGTGGTTCATCTTCTTAAATGCAAACTGCTTTCAGACAGCCAATGGAAATTCGCAAATTTAATCCCATCGACGATGTCGATGATGATCGGTTCGTCAAATGGTTGCGATAGAAGCGCTTTATCCGAAATTATACATTGGCTGCGATGTTGTTGCCTTGGTGGTTGAATTCAGCTGAAGTCACGTCAGATGGTGGTGATAGCATCGACAAACCGAGATGAATAATCAATAAGAATCGCATTCTCCTTTCGCATGCACACTGCGTCGACAAGTACAAGGTTCAAACAGTGCGCATAGCAGTGAACAAACAGTATATTGCTCTTGATCAATACAATCTTGATCAGCGATATTGAGTGCTTGGCACTGATGAAGTCTGCAAGTAGTAGACGAACACACTCAAAGCTGTTAATTGAATGGTTTAAAGAAGATTCTTAGACGATTTTTTAGTAAGTCAACAATCGACCAAGGTTCAATGTCAAACTAATACCCACTTTTCAATTAGGGAATTCAAAAGCTTTTTTTAGAACTCTTTGAGCTCTTTTGAAATTCTTCTCAGAAGTCCTCTGGAATTATTTTTAGAACTCTTCTTGACTTTTACTCAGAACACCTTGGAACTGAAATTCCCTTAGAGTTTCAGAAGAATTTCCCCAGTTTTATCCAGAAATTATTCCCAAAATGAGCTGGAAATTATCGATACTCCCTTGAAATTTTTCTCAAAATCCCTTTGCAATTTCACTCAAAATTTAATTTTTTCGGTATTCTTTCTGGAATTATCTTGGAACTATCTGCAGGATTCACTAGAAATTTTTCGCAGAATTTTCTTGGAATACTACCCAGAAATTATTTGGGACTGTCCTAAAAATTCAATATCCTTGAGGATCTTCTCGGATTTTTTTAGAATTCACCTAAGAGCTCTTTTGAAATTCTTTTCAGAAGTACACTGGATTTATATTTAGAATTCTTATATTTTTTTTCTCAGAAAACCTTGGAACTGAATGCGCTAGAAATTTTCATCGGAATTCGCTTGAAATTTTGCTTAAAATCCCTTTGGAATTTCACTCAAAATTTGATTTTTTCGGTATTCTTTTCGAAATTATCTTGGAACTATCAGCAGGATGTACTACAAATTATCCGCAGAATTTTCTTTAAATTCTCTGCAGACATATTTTGAAACTGACCTAGGAATTCAATATCATTGAGGTTCTTCTCGGCATATTTTAGAACTTTTTTACTCAGAACACCTTGGAACTGAAGTTGCAGAAGAATTTCCTCTGTATTCTCCAGAAATTCGTCCCAAAACGAGCTTGAAATTATCCTCGGAATTTCCTTGAAATTTTTCCCAACATTCCAATGGAATTTCATTAAAAATTTGATTCTCTCGGTATTTTCTTCGAAATTATCTTGGAACTATCTGAAGGATTCACTAGAAACTATTCGCAGAATTTTCATGGAATCATCCCCAGAAATCATTTCTTTTGGAACTTGTCTTCAGAATTCAATACCCTTGAGGTTCCTCTCGGAAGTTTAGTTTAAGTTGTCGTTCCATTCACCAAAACGTTGTAGTTTTTCTACCAGAAATGTTCAATAAAGCTTGCCCCTCAATTCACCAAAACTGTGCAATTTTTACATCAGGAATTTTTAATTCAGCTAGCGCCTCCATGCAACAGATTGTTGCAAATCTAGCACCAGAAATTTTCAATTCAACTTGTCCCAGAAAATTTCAGTGTTCACTCGGCTGTCGACAAAAGCAGGCCACTCTCGATGTGTGCTACGCGATCGTCTGTTTTATCGGCAGCAACCATTGTGTGGTCCTCCTCATTGTTCTTCATCAGCAGTTCTTTCGGTCGATGCGTCGTCGACTTTGGAAAGCAACCGTTTCGTGATGAGTGTGTGAGTGCTGACCACGTTTTGCGTCCATTGCTGCAATGGACGCGCTCTGACCCTCGTTGGCGTACAACAATTTGCCATACAATGAAACTACTGGAAGCGGCTCCAGTTCTGATGGAGGAGGCTTTTTGGATAGCGGAAGATAAAGTGTTTATTGTGTTGTACCTTTTGACTATAGTGTTAAGATGTATTGTATAGTGACCAAGAATCCTCGGCTCTGTAAAGTTAATTCGGTTGAGCCTTATCAAATAAATTAATAAAAAAAAAAAAAAAAAAAAACTTGTCCCAGAAAATTTAACACCAGAAAATTTCAATTGACCAGAACGATGCAAATTTTCCACCGTTAATGTTCAATAAAAATTGTTCTCCAATCTTCTGATTGGTGCAGATATCCATTTTCCATTTTCCACCAAACATTTTCAATATAGCTTGCTTCTCCTATCATCAGAATGTTGCAGGTTTTCCACCAAATAAAGCTTGCCCCTATTTTTAGATTTTTCAGCATAAATTTTCAGTAAAGCAGAATGGTGCAAATTTGACACCAGAAATTATTATTTAAAGTTTGTTCCTCTATTGAGCAAAAGGATGCAAATTTGAGACCAAACATTTTCCGAAAAGCGTGCCCATCCGTGCACCAGAACGGTGCAGATTTTCCTCCAGAAGTTTTCAATATAGCTTAATTCAAATAAAGCTTGTGCCTTCATTTACCAGACCAGTGCAAGTTTTCCACGAGAAATTTTCTGTTCATTTCATTTATCAGAGCGATACAAATGTTGCACCAGAAATTCAATAAAGCATGCTCCTCCATTCACCAAAACGGTGCACCAAAAATTGTCAGTGAAGTTTGTTTCACCATGCACCTTTGTGGTGCGATTTACATGCTTTGCCTCTTCATGCAAATTTTCCACCATAAATTTTCAATGAAGCTTGCATTTGTCAGAACGATGCAAATTATGCACTAGAAACATGAATTTTGCTTCTACATTCACCATAGTGTTGTGAACGTTCCTCCAGAAATTTTCAGCTAAATGTGCTCCTCCAAATTTTTTGCGTGATTCAATTTTTCCACCAGAATTATTCATTGATGATATTTTTACACCAGAATTATTCAATAAAAAGCTTTTTCTACGATTTACCACCACGTAGGTGAATTTTATCAAACAAAAATTTACCTTCTTCTTTGGGTTACATTGAAAAAAAAAATTGACGCTAGAAATTTTTTGTATGTGTCACTGGGGTGCAATTTTTTGACCAAAAAATTTCATTGAAGTTTGTCCCTTCATGCACTTTTGTGGTGCAATTTTCAGGCACCATCTCAAAGGAATTGACGCAATTAAAAGGTTTCCAGTGCCCTTATAGTATGAAATCAAGATCAACAATTGTAAAGACCTCAACCCATTTTGTAAACAAACCATTTTGTCGGTTTGGGGGGCGTCTTTAGGACCTTGGCAACTTTCCAGAATGGTCTGGAGCAATCGTCCAGATTCTGGATGAGCCACTCGAAACTTTCGTTCCGGAGACCATTCTGGAAGCAATCTCCTTGCTCAGATCGGCCATTTCACGATTCCTCGCTAGATCTCTGGTTCTTTGGAACTGGCGTCTACGAACATTTCTCAGGCGAATCAAGAGTTGGGTGTGGGAATCAATGGCAACAAACTTACCCCTCACAGGAACTCGTCGGACGCACGCCTCGTCAGCCACGGTTATGGCTTGGTGGAGTCCCTCCAACGCTCGGTCGATAACCTCCACGGAGTCAATCGGTGGGTTGTCGATGATGTGCCTGTCTACCACGCGTCCTGGGCCCAGTTTACGCGATGGTAGTCCTTGCGTAGGCTTAGAGCAGGGACCACGTTGGTTGTAGCCCAGTTCAACCAACACCGGTTGGTGGTCGGAGCTGAGTTCGTTGAAGGCTACCGGCTTGAACAAGCCGGTATTTGTCAGGAACAGGTCTAGCGTCGATGGGTTGCCCACCAGTGCGATAAATGTTGGCTCATCCGAAAACCAAACGGAGTACAGTCCATGCAGTGGTCGAACAGCAGACGACCGTTCTGGTTCTGCTGGTAGTTCCGCCAGGCCTCATGGCGAGCGTTTAGATCTCCTCCAACTACGAAGCGGCAACCGGTACGAATTTAGCCGGTAGTCCACTGCTGGCGGCACACTGTCGAGGGCAGTAGACGGCGATTAACTGAACGTATCCAGTCGACGACTCCACCTCCACACCAAGGGCCTCGATGATAGAGGTGTGGATACGGGACAGACTATTGTATTTTATCCCTTTCTTGACGACGACCGACATAACCCCCCCCCCCCCCCCTGGAGCTGGAGCGATCAAGCCGAATAATGTTGTGGTCAGGCAACCAGAAGCTGTCGCCGGACTTTAGATGGGTCTCGGTTAGAAGGCCCACGTCGATTCTGTGCTTGCGGTGGAAGTCGGTAAGCTCAATCTGTTTAGCTCTTACACAAGCATTCCATTCCGGTTTAGACGCCATACTGGATGATGAACTTACGAAGAGCACCGGTCACGATGACGTAGATTTCCATCAGTTCATCTGGTGAGAACAGATCGGGGTTGTTGTCTCCAGAATCCGGGGGTTGGGAAACTCTGTCTAGCAGAATCATCGGGAGCTTCTTGCACCCACGAATTTGCTTGCCTTTGCTGGGGAGTGCGAAGAGGCGGGAAAGCCGCCGTTCAGAATGGGGGAGGGGGGTTTTGTCCTTCTTGCGTCCTGGTTGATTGTTGCTTGCCGCTTGCTTTCAGAAGCGTTTGAAGTTCTCGCGTTTGGAGCACTGTTTGTCGGAACCTTGAGGTGTACCACCACATTTGGCGCATTTTAACACCACGGCTCCATCCGCCAGGGCAGTCAGAAGTGTCGTGTTTGTGAGCGGAGTTGCTGCAGCGTGGCTTGATGTTGCAGTTGCGGGTACCGCGTCCAAAATTCAGGCACCGCTGGCACTGCTTTACGTCACGATGGCCACCACGGTATGACACCCACCGTACGATGATGAAGTAGATCGAGCGGATGGCTGCAGCGCATTGAGCATCACTGTCCCTTTCTGTAAGTGCACCAGGAAAAGACAATCCGGGTACGTCTTCACGTGTTCGTCTCTCCTTGTCATTCGGCAGACAGCGATTGGGGCCAGCTTGTACCGGTCCTTGATTTCGACTTCGACCATCTTGGGGTCGAAGTTTGGTAGACCCCTGATGACTACCTTGAAGGGCTTCTCACCGGGGATGTCATGCGTGAATAATTCAGCCTTGGAATCCTTCAGGTATTTCACGGCCACCTCGTACTCCGCTTTCGTACGGAGCATCACCTTGGTGCCGATCCTGCCGAACTTAAACTCAGCTGCGACGCCCAGCGATGTGAGATCGCCAATCAGCGTGTTTAGTGGCACTTTCTTCACCACCAGTGGCGGAAGCTTCATTTTTGCACTCGGGCTGCCAGAAGTTTCGTTGTCGACGGTGTCGCCGAAATCACCAATGACGCTGACGTTCGTCGCGACGTGATTTTTCTGAGATGCAGAGAGCTCTTCGACCCCTTATAAGTGTCACGGGAAGGGTGGAATTTTGTTAGTAGGGAGGGTAAGCCATAGGATACGTCCAGCCGGCGTTGCTGGCAATCGTTATATCAAGTATTTAAGAAATAAAACCTGTAAATCATTTATCAGTTTACCGTTGTTGCTGCCCAAAAACCGATGCTCCTTGAGATTCCGGAATTGCGAAACGTTAACACCTCGATCCTGTTGCTCTATTGGCCCGAAAAAATCGGTTGCTCCTAACCATATGCACAATCCATTCTGATCGATAAGATGCTCTCATGTGTAAAATGTTATTATTTCCTCAAATCCTCAGGCTCATACCATAGGAAATACCTCAAAATCCCCTCACCCATCAAGTGAGCTAGGCAAAGACAAATTTTCAAGATGAGCGGTCTCACGATAGCAAAAATTAGCGCATCTGAAAATACCCCTCAAAGTTACATCTATGTTCAGACTTCATTACCATAAAAATAGTTTAGAGCACCTACGAGGACCGTTATAAATATTTAGGCATCATTTTGTGAAAACATGAACAACTCTTATGATTGGTGTGTAACTTCATCCACACTACTGAAAAGCAAAGGATTCAAGCTAAAAACAGCTAACTTTACTCTCTACATCAATCATTTTTCAGTTTTTTTCTACTTTAATAACTTGTACCTTCTGCTAGCCATGAAATTAGGCAGAAATATTGTGTGGTTGAGGTCCCGAAACGTCATTGAAACATTTGGGCAATCTGTTGCAACCCGACATATGATGAACAGCATTCTTTGGTGGGTTGATTACTGAAGTATGGAACTATTTGAAAAAACTTTGATGTTTGGATTCAGAGAATGCGTGCAAACACTCATCAAATAAGTATTGCCGAGGGACGGATCCATTTGGAAAGCATATTGAGTTTTTTTTTTTTTTTTAATTCAATGAGTAAAATTTATAAATTTTTTAGCAGGCACTTATTTAGCCAGTTTTATCCGCTAAAACTGCTCATTTAAAATGGCCCTGAATCAGGTTCTATGTTTTAAAATTGTATCTGGTTGTATACCAAGATATGCTGAGATCGTTTCCTAGCGATAATCTGTGGAGAGCCTCAAAAAGTTTCCCCGATAATCTTGAAAATGTGACTTCAACTGATATTCATAAAGTGTGTTTTACCACAACTGCCTGCTGAATTGATCTTGCACATAAAAATGCTAAACCAGCGCACGCAGGCAGTCGATTGAATCTTCCGATCGTCAGCAGTAGTTCCTCGAATCATACTAATCGTTCCGCACGATTAATCATCCCTTGCTGGAAACCCGTCCGTGATCATCGCAGCCATACCTTGTCAACATTGTTGATCGGTAATTTTGTCGTTTTGTGTGTGAATTCCACCACACAGCTCGGCAGCTTCACTCAACCGCACCGAGCTAATGAAAACATCACTTGAGCACAATTGCACACCCCTCTCACTCGACGATGGCTCATCACTCATTATTCCAAACACATTACTCACATCCACTACTGGGAGGAGCATACAAGTGGCGGCGGCGGTCTGTTTGGAGATGATCTCGTACAAACAATTTGCAGGCCGATCATCACACAATCATCTTCGCGCTCATCAACATCGATCAAGCTTGATCCGAACGTGTCTAGCAAGTGCACATTGACCGGCAATCGACACGGTCGGTGCTCATCGCATCGGATATGAGATCGTCTCAATCAAGTCGCTAATTGAAACACACAAGTGCCCGAAAACGACACACCACTCAGCCGTTTCGGAATGACGGTCATTAGCAGTGGCTGGGTTGGATCGTGGGTCTATTAATCATCAGCGTGTCATCCATAAATCGTTTTTTCCCCCGGTCATACGTGGAAAATTACGAATTTATTAGATCCACCTCGGTGCGGGATTAGAATCATCCTCGCGTTGCAGCGACGTGGCGATCGCATTAAGTAGGCAATGAAATCTCAATGACATGATCACCGTTGCGATCTAATGGGAATACGCGAGGTTCGCACATTAATAACCACCGCGACTGCGGTCAGTTCTGTCAGGTTTCATCATCAGGATCAAAACAGTCGGTGTTGACCCGGGCAAGCTGAGCAACCGTCGACGAAGGGAATTACAATTATGGAAATATTTCATCTGTGCGATCGCACTGATCCGAGTGCGGTAGCATATATGCCAACTGCTTCTACACAACGCTCGTGGTCAGTTTGTTAGGAGTGGATGCTTCCGAACGAAGCACTCGAGAGCCGTGCGTTGATGAAGGGGTTTTTGAAATGTATGTACTTGAGCGAGTTTACAGTCCGGACTGATTTTGATTGAGTTCGAAAAATTCAATTCAGTCGAAATGAGATCACCACGCGTACCTACCGACTTTTATTTTTCGTAAAAACCAGTTCTCACCAGCCGGTAGTGACCACTCCCATTAGTCTCACACGACGTCGGATCCTCACTCCGATCGATGTCACCTTCAGCAACCGATCGCTATCAAATTGGCATACGACTCGCGACTCAATTAATCGATCTCGCAACCACGCATTTACTTGCCCGTGGATTCATTCCAAACCGCCGTCTCGGAACGATATCCGTCACTAATTAAGCCTTAAAAAAATTACTACCCAGCTCCGAGTACGGTTTGCCTCCATTACGAAACCATCGAATGGGTGCGGTAAAGAGAAATTCTGACCTACCGAAATAAAAATCGCAAACCGGAGGTCTCGAATAAATCGATCGATTTTAGTGCAACTGAAATCACTGCGTCACGTTGACCCTTCAGCAGCAGCGCCAAATTCCTCGGAAAAGCGGTATTCTCTTGGGGCTACCACGCGCGAGCCCGCGTGACCCGATCATCGTCTGAAAGTACCGCCGGGTTAAGGAAACAATTTCACCCGAGCTCAGAAGCAAATATTTACAAACTTTCTAACTTGCTGCGGCAAACCGACCAAGCGACTGATACTCGCATGGGTCTAGGGCGTGAAAGATCTTCGTGCGTAATTTGGAACGACGTCTTCGTCGTCGTCTGTATGTCCGTCTGTCTGGATGATGAGTCTCAAAAAAAAAATGCCAAACTCGGAATGCTTTTCCGATGATAAATGAGCACTTTTCGGTATTCCTGGTTCGAAAAACGAAAACCGAAAAATCATAGCCAGGAAAGAGATCCATCACATTTCGAGACGAGATGCTATTTATTGCTGCTGCTAGAAGCATCATGGCATTTTTATTTTTTTTTTTTCCTCCTTGTCGAGCTTGATTCGGTCTGATCTATTTACCGCTTGTTTGGCTTGTTATAACCATTAATATTCTACGCAAACTCGCGCACATGCCACGAAAAACCCTTGCAGAAGAGGATGATGGTTTTGGCTGCGCGGGATAATGCGCGTTTGATGACTTCTCCTGAAGCGAACAAGATTTGTTATGGTTGTGCTACCTTTTTCATACGTTGTTGAGGGGGAAAAGGGGTGCAGAGAGGCGGGCACAAAAATATGAACAAAATACGTGTGCGACGATCAACGGACGCACAGACAGGCACTTGAAGCATTGATGGAACGGATTGCCCAGCGCGGGTCACTGGTATAGAGCGACGGTGGAGTGAGTATGTGGAGTCATTATTGTGATGCCGGCCGTTTTGGGGCCGGAATTGGATTATGATGAGATTTAGATGCGGTTGGCCAGATAAGGCGTTTGAAATGATCGGCAGATCTTGTTAGGAACTTTGCTCCAAGCACACGTTCGTTTCGTTGAGCAGAGACGAAGATCATTCAATGTGGCCTTCTTCATCGTTGATCGTTACGACTTAGCTGGAATTGTAAGCCTGCGCTCAACTCCAAATTTATATCTTTCAAACCTTGTACCACTTCTCATACGATAAGGGAAGTCGAGAAATTTTCCAGCCTGAAAAAGATCATGAACGGACGAGGCATCGCACACTCAGCTTCCAGAATGACGGTTTTTTGTAGCTATGCCTTTACCAACTGGGCTAAACAAAACCCAATTTAATTTACTTTAATCTATAAAATCAACACAATGATCCATACAGGATAAAAACAAAAACTTTTTTGAAGAAATGATCAACTGGTGCTAATGTTTTCGGTGATGGAGTCTTGGAAGCTGTAGAAAAAACGTGGCTAGGTCAATCCTGACTTGAAGTTATATTAAGTTGGATGTGAGTCCAAAAGTGAAGATATCATATCAAAAAGACTGTCCATTTTATCAGAATCCAATGGACAAATTGAGTAGCGCTTTGTTATTCGCAACAGTTTTATACGCTACGCTGCAGTAGTATTACCACATTGAACTGTGGCTAAAATAATAAATGCAATCATTGGGCCAATTTATAATTTTCGACAGAATGCATTTTTTTTGACGTAGAACTACGTCTTTAATTTCTATACTGGGGGTCACATTAAAAAA
Source organism: Ochlerotatus camptorhynchus (assembly GCF_037179485.1). Classification (NCBI taxonomy): domain Eukaryota; kingdom Metazoa; phylum Arthropoda; class Insecta; order Diptera; family Culicidae; genus Ochlerotatus; species Ochlerotatus camptorhynchus. Next base: position 2,708,269 of record NW_027040531.1, on the reverse strand, counting down.
ATCAAAATTCAGACATGTAACAAATAATCCCAAACACGGACGCAACGATAGAGCGTAAATCGAACAAACGACAGATTGCGCATGCTCATATGAGCGAGCTCAATGCTCGGTTGATCGCTCACCATTCCACCAATGAAAGAAAGGGAGGAGAAAAACAGCGACAGTTAAAACGTTTGCCAAATCGCTTTCTTCGTCATTTGCATTTGAGCAACGGACAGATACGCGTCGCACCAATGCGAAGACGACGGATGACGACGAAAGCACCCAAATCGATCGGAGGAAAGGCTTCCCGCAATAGGAAGCATGACTAGGCCGTCGTCATCCGATCGGCATCGATTTGCACTGGTGTGGCCACCATTTGAAAAACAACCGGACCTTTTCAGGGCCACCAATTCAAAACGGAAAGAGTTAAGAACTATATTAAATGATCAACATATTTGTTCCGTCCAGTAGCGGTCCTACGTCAAGTTTCCGTTCATGCCCTTAGGCACAGACCCATCTACTTTTTTATAGTTTTTTTTTTTTTCAATAGCATCCAAATTGACCCGTTTGTCCAGATGACTCATTGTTCTAAGAAAAAATTAAAGAATATGATATTTGTATCGATAGGCCTAATCTTTAGATCCTGGGTCTGGCGAAGACGTAATGATTTTCCAACCAATTTGAGCTATTGAAATCGAACTTATTTTTTTTTTATTATTTGTTGCTGCGCGAACGAAACGGATACGAAATACAGTAACGACCCGATTTTGCCATCCCCATTTTTGAAAATCTTTTCTAACGTTCTGCCAAACTTGTTTACGTTTTTATCCTTACTTCACAACAAAATTTGTATAAAACTTTGTTACTCTGTCGTAGCATTGCTACCAAACTACTATAATCTGTATGAGATAGTGAGGACATTGCAGAATCCATAAGATTGAGATACAAGTATAGATGTTGTCGTACGTGGAGTCGCTGAACAGGTTGATTTTGAAGTACTTTTTTTGTGTTTCGTCAGTTCAGATCCAGCCATCAAACTAAGAAGATCAATTACTTCTCATCCTATTAATCCGTGGTGTTGTTGAATAAATGTATAGTCTGTAGAGTTAAAAAAAGTTTTCATGTAGAGTGTAATAAATGTAGTATCCGTGAATTAAAGTGTTTTGAAGTAAAGATCTGTGAATGCATCTGGAGCAGTGCTGATAAAAATTATTCCTTCTACACTCAACATAGCTGAAAATGAAGACAACCTTAACAGATAGACCAACTACCTGCATGAATCTGGATTTTTGACATAAGAACATTTTCTGGATCAAGGCAACCTCTGAGTATCGTAGCCAACATTTGTTTTTCTTCATTCGTGGCTGGATGTTCATTTTCGCCTGCGTTGTTGTCAATATTAATATTCGTCTTCATCTTGGTGGGGATGATTTTGAGGATCAAATGCAAAATGATTATTTTCATTTTACTCAAATATAGCGCTGAAGGACGTGTCGTGTTAGTTTTTACACACAAACCGATGGTAAATTATTTCCTCAAGCTGAACTGATGATAAAATCCCGGTTTAAAGCTCTGGAGTCGACAATATTCAAAATAATCATTTTGCCCAAAATGAATTTGATTATTTTGCTTTTGAGACTCATTTCTAATTTTGACGATTTTGTTTTGGATAATCAAGCACTGGAGAATATCAACAAACGTGTACTCGTTGATGTATAATGAACTCATTTGTTCATTTCGCTCGTACGTTACAGCGAAGATTTTCAAAACAAACGCAATCCATCTACACTGGGTTGAAGCGATGCTCCTTGCGTGTGTTGGTAAATGATAAAAACAGACACTGATTTGGAGTGCCTGAAAAATAGACATTTATATTTCGGAACACGTATACACTTACTGGGGAGCCTACAGAGTACTGGAAATTCTCAACCTACCGGAAACAGCGATACGATCACAGGAATCTCTGGTGGAACACTTAGTAAAGGTGACAACATTGGTGCCGTGACCAGGATTGTGTTCCAAAGAACCGACGCGGCGTCGGTAGGACCATATTTGAGTCTACGGACAAAGTACTTACGCCATCATTGCAACTTGGTGCATTGATTCGTCCGACAAAGGACATACGCCATGGATTGACTCGGAATATAAAAGACGTACGCCATTACATTGCTTGTTTGGCGTCAGCTTGGTGGTACTGTTGGAGTAGCCGGTAGATATACAGCATTCAAGGCCTGTTGGACAGGCTCACACGTCCAACAAATTCCAATAAGTCTTCACCTCTACCTGGTTATCTTTTTTTTTTTGCTCCTCTCGGTACTTCTCTCGGCGTGGACTTGGTGGTGGAGAACGGCTGGATGGTAATTAATTCGACCTGGATCGAAATTGGATTGTAAAGCAAATCCATCAGGTCAGAATCTAACCGTTGATGACTCGACGGTATTCGGGGGCTTTTCGGCTATTTGGATGGTGCGACTTGGACTTCACCGGTGCATTTGGATCAATTGAAGTAGCCACGACCTATACTTAATTCAAGGTCTATAGACAAGCTCACAAACATCAGCTCTGGACGATGAATCTATAATTAGTTGCTGGTACTCCAACGACTTAAACCTTGGGTCATACTGGTGATCGGAATGTTGGACTAGTCAGAGTATTGTTAGCAGGTAAATCTCTAAATCCGTAAACCTCTCTTGGAAAGACTCTTCGCTTTGTACCGTATATTACCAGGATATTTCCTGGTTGTTCGACGCTCTGCCATCATCTTCTGTGGTACTCATTATGGGGAAGAAACTGAAGCCTAAAATCCACGTGAGGGACAGTATTGTAGACTTCCTGTCACGTACGGCAAAGTTCTTGGACAGCAGCCAAGCAGCGAATGAGCACCAAATACGGTTTGAAGGCCAAATGGGACAAATTTGAGGAGATTCAAGCAGCCATCGAAGAAATAGATGACCACGAGGAAAATATCGAGGTGCATCGTCAGGTCAGGGTAAATTTCGAGGAAAACTATTTCGAGGTAAAGGCAGGGCTAGTTAGTAAGCAACCACAACCTACGAAAACTCAATCGACTGGATTGCATTCTTCATCTGTTCCCTCTTCAGAGTTGGGTAATGTTCATACTTATGTACGGTTTCCTCAAATCATCCTTCCCGAGTTCGACGGAAATTTTGAAAAATGGTTGCCTTTTCACGACACGTTCAAGGCCCTGATCGGTTTTTCTCCGGAATTGAGTGGCATCCAAAAATTCCACTACTTACAGGCATCTTTGAGGGGTGATGCGTTGAAATTGGTTGATTCTTATCCCATGAGCGAGGCTAATTAGGGGCTGTCCATAAAGTACGTATACAGTTTAGGGGGGGGAGTGATAATCATCCACGGCCCATACAAATTTTAAAAATTGTGTATGGACAATTGTCTACGCAGGGGGAGGGGGGTTAAGAATCCCAAAAAAAATGTCTACGTAGTTTATGAACAACCCCTTACAAGGTTGCTTGGAATGGCTTGGTTGCACAACTATCCAACGGATACTTGCTGAAGAAACGTCATTTGAACGCGATGTTCGAGTTTCCAAAAAATCGTAAGGAGTCATCTACAGGTATCCATGACGTCATCGATTGCTTCGAGCACAACACAGCTGGGATGCAACGATAACGTCAGTCAAAAGCGTTGGGAAGAACATGTGTCAGACGAAGATGAACCATCTTTCGGTGTTCTAGTGGAGTTTTTAAAAAAACAAACGAGGATACTTGATGCAGTTTTGTTCGATCAAAAGGTGTCTGCTACACAAGGCCAATCTTCACCGTTTGGAGTCAAACCATGTCCTAAAATTTCGGTCAACGCAGCTACCGAACGAAAGGTTCAAAATTGTTTTTCTTGTGGGGAGCAGCATTCAATCGTACAATGTTCTTCTTTCAATCAACTTCCGGTGGACAAACGGCTGCAACTAATCAATTCAAAGCGGCTTTAATTGTTTAGGTCGAAATAACATGGCACGTGATTGTCCCTATAAGCTTCGTTGTAAAACTTGTTCCAAGAAACATCGCACATTACTTCATCCTGGATCCTTCAACATCCATCTTTAAGATGAATGAGAGAGATTTGAAATTACGGTTACGTAAAATTACTGAATGATAGAAGTCTGATGCGCGAAGGGGCTGAAAAAGTCGGGTCATTCTGTATTGAAATTTTGAGTTAAAAGAGCATTTCCGGGCCAAATACAAAAAAAAAATGATTTCAGTCTTTACCTTCCCTGATTTTCATGAAACTTTGCGTAAATGTTTCTTATGGTTAATCATTCACATTTTTGCCAGAAATTCAGCCATTTTGAATCTCACAAAAAAATATCAAAATGCCACATTCGAGATTTTTCAACAAATCATATCTCTAATATGGCTTCCAATCGATATGACGTCTGAAACAATGTTGTGAGTAACAATAACTTGTTTTCAGAAAAAAAATATAATCGAATGAAAATTTTATGTAATGTTTAGTAAAAAATCAAAACAAGTGTTTAAAACTTTAATGAAAGCAACCATCTTCAATACTTTTTAAATATTTTTCATGAAAAAACTGATTAATAATGACGTTACTTGGTCGTGTACTTGAGAACACCACCACTCACCGCGCGGTGATTGAATAAACACCGTTTGATGAGACCGGAAAAAAATCAACTTCGAAATCTGTGTTAGGGAAATCGCTTTTCGCAGGCAATCTGTGATAATTTAAATTATCAAAGCAACAGTTTCACATTCGTGCAATTTTCAATAGTTAAATTTTTAAAGATGATTAAAATTTAAATTTAACAGAGGCGTAGAAATATATCTGATCGATTGGCGATAAAATTATTGAAATTTGTCCAGGGGCAGCTGAGTTATTAACAGTCAAAATCTTTCATAATTTTGTTACATGTTCCATTTTTGGTTTTCACAAAGTGTACCCTCATATATAAATCACAGACGTAGTCCTACGTCAAAACATAAAAAAAAAATTAATATCTCTGCCATTTAACAACCGATTATCGACCTTTTAGGTCATTTGAAAGGTATTGACTGGACGTTTCTTCTCCTTCTTCGCTTTTTAAGTTTATTGCATATCGCATATTAGCTTATTGCGTGCTCTCAACTTAGTGTTCTAGATGCACTTCCACTGTTATTAATTGAGAGCTTTCGATGCCTGTACCATTTTTGCATTGGTATAATTGTGTGGCAAATCCAATCATACTTCTATGCCCAGAGAAGTCGAAAAAATTTCCAACCCGAAAAATTCCTAGACCGGACCGGGAATTGAAGCCAGCCACCTCCAGCATGGTCTTGCTTTGTAGCTGCGCCTTTACCGACTAAGCTAAGGGAGGTCCCATGACTGGACGCACTGTTTGTTTTACTGCAGTGCTTCTAGCGGTTGGATCTGGAATGTTTTGACAGCAGTTTGTTTTGAATTGTTTCTTCAAGTTTGTCACGATTCATTCTGTTTAAAAGAAGTTATACTTGATGGAAGCCGCGAACCGAAAATTATTTTTAGACACCCACTTTGAAAATCCTACGTGGTCAGGTTCAAAAATCAAGAAGTCGTTGAAATTGGCTAAATCGACCGGGTGCAGTGTTCTCAAACGTTTCCGTGAGTGGCATACTATCGATGGGCAGGATAATAGCAAGCGTTGTAGTGGAACCAAGGAAACCCAGGTCTGTTGGATTATGATATTGCCAAGAAATTCAATACCAGCCAAATCACGTCAGAAGAATTTGTCTGCAAGAAGGAAATCCGATCTTTTCGGGCCAAACAGGACACTCAAGCAGAATCTAGTCGAAACAATACGTGCTCGGAAGCTGTAAAATGAGGTTCTTACAAAGTACGAAGGATGCATCCTAATGGACGACAAAACGACGCAAGTTCAAATTCGTTTTTGTCGATAAATTTTCATGACAAACAAGACTATGGATTCCAAAATGTACAAGCAAAAAACGTATTCTTCCGTACGTTAAGGCTCACAATGGACCTGTAAATTTTTTACCTGATTTGACAAGCTGCGACTACAGCGGAGAAATTCTTCAGTGGTATCGAGACAACCGGGTAGATTTCTTCGAAAAGGATACCAATCCACCCAACTGCCCTCAATTCCACCCAATTGAGAATTATTGTACAGTTGTCAAACAGAAGTTGAACAAGAGTGGAAAGGTGACTCGGAATGCGACAGAGATGAGGAGATGGTGGAACAAAACGACCGCTCAGGTTAGCCAACAGAGCGTCAAAAAATATGATGAGTGGTATTCGAAGAACAGCTCAAAATCAAATCGGAATATTTTTTCGCTATTTTGCACTTAAAATTCATATTTCATTAAGATGGTTCCAAAATTCATACTGAATATTAATGAATGATTTTCTCAAAATTGGATCGACCAAATTTTGAAATGTAAGTGGAAGTGGAACCCTTATTCTATACCGATCCAGAGTCGTTTGTGAAAGTTTGGATGAAAAATTAAGAATATGCTTCAAATCAATAGAATAGTTTTTCAAGTCATCGATCAATAGTTTGACCCAGAGTATGATTTGGCGCTGTTGTAAGTTTACTTGAAATTGTAGTAAGAATACATCATTTTTTAGACAGCATATTGTTCTCATGACTATTATTCGAGATAAAGCACTTCTCAGACCATCATGAAAACTACATATATACGATGTGGACTATCCAAGCTTCAAGTGATTTGATATAATATAAAAAAAATTACAGTTGTGTGTGTCATTTTTTTCCAAATACTCCCGTTAGGCAATTTGCTTTTTTTTTTCCAGGGGAAGTCGGAAAAAAACCGAGTAATTTTTTTTTCAGATCCCTGAGAAAATTTTTATAGAATATCTTATCTTATAATATCTTATAATGAATAAAAAAAATATGGTATTGAACTTTTTAAGCCTAAGTTTTTGACATGGTGAAATCGTTTTAGATGTTTTTTAAAAGAAAAAGCAATCCAATATTTTTTGGAAAATTTTTGATTGGGAGCTTTCTAAGTGATATTCAGGTCGAAATTTAGGTCATTAACCCTATATCCCGTTTGGCTTGTGTGCATCAACCACATATTTTGCAACAACCTGTTATGAAATCAGTTTCTTAAAACCCATCAATCTCCCTTTTTCAATAACCCAAAAACACCTTACCCATCTGATGTCAACAGTTTTTTGTTTTGCCCTATTCCAAAAGATAAATCAATAATAACAGACATATTCAAAACCCAAACCGATGCAAACTGCTCTAGCTGCTCTAATGAGGGGGGACCCATCTCGAAATGATACCACTTCTATTCAATCACATCGGATCGGTTCGCAACCTGGGAGCCAAAACAAAAACCCAAAACAGAAAAGATCACCCATAAAAAGCAACGAAATACGATTATTCATTTCCAAACACATAATTTTTGCCATACATCCGAAGAACCGAAAGAAGCAGCCGTGCTGAGACGAAGCGAACCGAAGCGCCCAAAAAGGAAAACCCTCGCTCCGCAGTCAGTGAGAAGCGAGCCCACCAAAGAGATATGAATTGAATTAAATTAGTGTAATTCCAATTAGTCGGAATTATGAAAAGACATGTAATTTAATCGAAAACTGGAGAAAAATATATGATAATACGGGTATTGTGACTCAAGACGACGACGACGACAACGCATGGCTCTTCTTTTTTCTGCCGAGTACGGATGGGCAAAATGTGAGAAAAAACGACTCAAAGAAAACCAGAGGATGCGACCACACACACGCATTTGCCCGGCTCGATGATTGGTGGCCCATTCAGAGAGACAGCCGAGGGGGTTTGCCTGAGGAGTGAAATTCCCATCGCTGCTTTTTTTTTCGCGGTAGCGCATCTTCATCGTTTGTAGTTAGAGTACAGGTGAATCTAACCATTTTTCCGCTCGAGAGGAGCTCGGAAAAAAAAAACAGAAAACCGTTTGAGGAGGGGAGGGAAACGTACCGGAGAGTTCATAAATGGTGAACGAGTAAATGATGAACACATATACCCCCACCGCGCAGCCCCATCGAACCCAAGCATGGTCAATTCATTCATCGTTTTACGATTTGTATGATGTTTTTCTGCTATAAAAATGTTCAATTAATTTACCTTAATGGTAATTGACGGGTTGGATCACCCTGAATGCGTCTTCGTTCTGTGGACGTTTTTTTATGGTGGCAAAGGCAACGGCTGGGGGGAAGGAGGAACATTATTTTCGATCGCAAATTGACCGAAAACCGCCAACGACGTCGATGGCGACGAATTGTGGTCCTGCCCTGGCGTACGAAAATGGTGGAAAATTCGAACCGATTACAATAATTGGATAATTCTGTACGCGGATTCGTCTCGGTTCGACCTCAACGAGCGACGAAGCCCCATCCATCTATACCAGCGAGTGTGCTGCTCAATAACAATGAACCGGAGGTCGCCCACGAAAAGGAACCATCCTCCGAGCGAAAATGCGTCCAAGCTGAACCTCATTTCAATTAAATTTAGATAGCACCATTTCGAGCAGAAGCAGCGGCAGAAGTACGACAATAACCATAACAGTAAGCTTTTGGACGCGCGAGACTCACAGCATTTCGAATGCGCTCCGTGGGGTCATCCTTAATGCGACCGAGGACAAGAAATGGTCCTGGCAGCGCAGACCACCCAGGGAGATTCGAAGTGAAAGAGAATGACACGTTCGATGATCCGGATTCGAGAGCTGCTGCATCAGCATCAGATGGGTTCACGGTGGTGATGGAGGATGCAAATGTGCGATTCGTGGTCATTTGGGGGAAAACAGCAGAAACGTGATGGCGTATTTAAGTGAGATACTTAAATTTGTTTTAAAATTGTCAGTAGTGGAGGTTAAAGGGGCTTAAATCAACAACAATAAATTACTCTTCGATATGGGTCACGTGACTAAAAATGCGGCCTGTTATCATGCACTCAATTATGCAATAGGTTATGAGTTTATAAGCTTTTAAGCAGCATCTTCAGTTGTTTCCCGTAAAAAACGTTGAACAGGAGCAGGACATACATATCCAAGCAACACATAAGTTCTATAACAGTTTACACACTTAGATTATTTTACAGGAGTCAGTTTATTCATTGCTTAAAAAGCCGGTAAAATTCAAATGACCGTTATCCGTAAGGAATCAATGAAATTGATTTTTTTTTAATATTTTCTACCATTAAATGTGGTTAACAGAACTAAGTTTGCACAAGTTTGGAATAAATTTAATCATTATTGAATTTTCCACAGATTTTTAAACATTTACCGAACTGTTCAACTATTCAAAAAGCCAGTAAAACCTTACTGATTGGATTAGTGCGTATATAACTTTTGATTAGCTGGTTTTGGTTGTAAAGTAGTTTACTCAACATAATTCCATGAATATGTGTTACTTGAGTAGGGCAGAGTCGGTTTTCAGCGCGTGCATCGAAATTAATATTCTTCTGAGTAAATCCTCATTAGACTGGCCCACATTTATATGGGAGATTTTTTTTAAATTTTTGACGTAGAACTACGTCTTTGTATACCGCGGTACAAATCAAAAAATATGTGTAGTGAAATAGTGTTAGGTTTTGTACAAGCGTTCATTCATTCGTCATTTATAGATGAAATTAAAATCCAAATACGCCAATCGATAGGATATAAGACTGTCTGAATGTTTCAGCTGTGTTTGCCGTAAGACGGACTGGTGCTTTTGGTTTAATGTTTGTATACGGGATTTGGCTGAAATTTTCTTATACAAAGTTCAAATATGCATTAAAAAGTGAATAACTCAATAAAACAAACCGGAATCATAATGCAGTCTTCAGCAAAGTTGTTACTCGTTGTTAGAACTACAAGTTTTGAAAATCTGATTCCAATCGAGATTAAGGAAAATTTTGCATGATCTATAGAGAGTAGGAGTGTAATTTCTTCTTGTATTTTATCCAAAATCCCCAAACAAAATTCAAACTAAAAGCGCTAGCTCATCCTACAACCAAATGAGCTTAAACTTCCAGGGGATGGTTTTCTCACCTAAAGGCACAAATCTAGAGCTTGGCCCGTGGAAAATTTGAACTTTTATTTTTGTGGGCCAGTCTAATCCACATTGATTTCCGTAAGTTTGTATCGTCTACATTGCAAAAATATATGAAAACTAATGACAACATACTTTGTAATGTATCTCAAAAATTACTAACGTGATCCGTTATCTTATACAAATTTCCAGTTTAAATGAACTTAAAAAGAAAAATCCCAAAACTTATAACTCAATACTCAAGTCTTCAACTTTGAATTTTACTGAAGCGATTCAAATTTTTTTTTTTTTTTTATATATATATACAGGGAGGAATCTGCTCTCAGACTCCTGAGAAGATAACTCAGGGTGTGGGGATGGGAGAAATAGCTCTCCCGACCCACTAAACCTTACCCTGTGCTCTAGGCCCTTGCCCTCCCCGGAACCGCCCGAAAGCATTACGTCATGGGAGGGGGCCGGTTGCGCTATGGCGCATCACTTGGTGTTGTGTCCGACGTGACACTCGCTACTGCACAGTGAGCAGCTGTGCAGGGCCTTCCTCTTGTTGTTGGCTGTTCGTTGTTCGCCCGAGTTCTAGAGCAGACGTGATAGCCAGCCAACTGTCCAACAGGACAGCTTACGACAGATGTGATCGCTTACCAGCTGCGTGTGTTAAGCACTCTAAGAACCCGGCGTCACTCCTGCCTTTGCACAACGAGGGTTTGTGCAGGGCATCTCAACCTCCTGGGACCTGGATTCCAGCGTCCCTACTCTGCGGTAGTTCGTTTAGCCGCAATATCTCTCCCTTGGGTTCGATAATTAGCGTTTCCAGGGCACACCACGAGGAAGCGAACAACTTCATGCCCCCAAGCGTTAGCAAAGCTACTTTGTGCATGCATCTCTCAACACTGACAAAGAGTGTGTGGTTCTCCCATTAACTTCACATACTCTCTCCGAACTAAACTGTGAGAAAGCGATCCACACAATGAGCTGTACACCACAGCGTCGCAGGGAGCGAATATAATACAACAAACGCCTGTGCCTCTTTTGAATGATTTGCAAGCTTTGCTTACCACGACTGCATGCATAAGAGATGAAGAAGGGCATAACGAAAAAGAATTTTGTCTTTTTGCTGGGTTTCCCATGTGCAACCCTACACTGAGTGGCGCTCTTTGCGTCGGAGTCGTCGGAGCCGTCGGAGCAATGGCTACACATTGAGATTTCGTTATTTCTTTGTGTGGGTTGGTCTTATCTTTTCCGCAGGGTGAAAGACAAGCAAACTTTGTGTTTGCTTGATTCTCAATTTGTTTTTTTTTTTTTTCAGAAAATCAGTACATTGCACGCACTGAGTGATTAGATGATAGCCCTGCATACGAAAAATCAAGAACAACATGTGAAAAGGGCATACAAGCATTTGGAAACAAACATTATTATGCCCTTTTCCTCACCACTTGCACTTCCACAGTTATTAATTGAGAGCTTTCGATGCCTGTACCATTTTTGTATTAGTAAAATTGTGTGGCAAGTCCAATCATACTTCTATGCCCAGGGAAGTCGAGAAATTTTCCAACCCGAAAAATTCCTAGACCGGACCGAGAATTGAACCCAGCCACCTCCAGCATGGTCTTGCTTTGTAGCTGCGCCATTACCGACTGAACTAAGGGAGGCCCCATTGCATATTTACATATGCTTTAAATTTACATGCACAAAACGTAACCACGTAACATACTGCTTAACCGTGCAGCGCTTGCTGCAAGTAACATTACAAGTTTTATCGAGTTTTTAAAGCATTCAGCAAGTCTAAATCAAGGTCTACAGAACCCTCATAAAACCTTAATTGTTACTTGCACACTACGAAAAAGTCATGCAATTTCAGTGCCCTGAGACCAACACATGCAAGTGGCCCTAATGACATAAGAATCAGTTGAAAGAGACGAGAAAATTAATTCAATCAAACGCACTTCTCGTCGAGTTGCGTATGCTTCGGTGTTGGAACACTTAATTTTAAATGGTTATTTTATGTTCCATGATTTACATCAAATATGAATTACGTCATGTTTGAAAAAGGTTATTTCTAAGTGGGTATAGCTATTGCGTGTTGAACGTAAGCGTCAAGTTTTTTTAAACAGTGAAAATGCTGTATATTTACATTACAAACTTTTGAAATTTGTTATGCGAAAGTATATCAAGCTTTTGTGGACGGATTTGCGTCCACCGTATTTTCGAATAGTTCAAGTGCCCGATCAAGAAATGCGAAATAGTGTGCTAGTAGATCTTTCCACAATAATTTCAATAAGACTTTTGTAACCAACCAACGGCCTTTAGCGAAAGTGCACGCTTGTAACCAGGACTCTACATTTTCTAAACTCTAAAATGAACTCGAGTTTCGATTCTCTCATACAAACGTGTTCAACGCTTCATTTCTATAAAGGCCCAAACGCAATGTGAGCGGAAGCGGAACGGAAACGGAAAGCTTGACAGTTGTCACAGATGACATCAAGCTGCCTAACCGAAGTCGATTTGGTTCTAACTTGTATTCAATCCGACAAGTAGGCTTACTCAGATCGGGCTTTTCCGCTGCCGATGCCGTTCTGCTGTCATTGTGCTTGGGCCTTAACGCCTAGCTAGACTAAAGGGTGTCCACGATGAAATTGCCACACACAAAATTGATTCGCAAAATTCGAGTTTTCATCCGATTGCCATCAAATTTTCAGGGATTGAGAAATAACTATTAAACTTCATTTTACCATTTTACTCGTATTTTATTTACAGTCCATACGCAAATGCCCGCACCTTGGCCTTAACCCCGGCCATAAGATTCTGCACAACCTGTGAATCAACCGTTTTTTGCATGTAAACCCATACTTTCTTCAGTTCCTCGACTGTCTTCACTACCTTAGGTCGTTTAAGAAGGTGCTGCTTCATAATCGCCCAGTACTTCTCGATGGGGCGGAGCTCCGGAGTGTTGGGAGGGTTGAACATTTTCGGCACGAAATTGACCTTATTGTCCGCATACCACTTCAGCACGTCCTTGGAGTAGTGGCATGAGGCCAAATCCGGCCAGAAGATTGTTGGGACGTTGTGGGCCTTCAGGAGAGGAAGCAGCCGCTTCTGGAGGCACTCTTTTATGTACACCTGTCCGTTCATCGTGTCCTGGGTCACGAAAGGTGCACTCCGCTTCCCGCACGTGCAGATGGCTTGCCAAACCAGGAATTTCTTCGCAAATTTGGACATCTTCTGAGTGCGGACATGCTCCGGAACGCTGAACTTATCCTTGGCCGTGAAAAACAGGTTGCCGGGGATCTGTTTGAAGTCGGCCTTCACATATGTTTCGTCGTCCATGATGCAGCATTCAACTTTCGTCAGCATGTTGAGGGTCAACTTCCTGGCACGGGTTTTGGCGGACTTGTTCTGCTTCTCGTCGCGATTAGGGGCCTTTTGTACCTTGAACGTTTGAAGCCCAGCCTTAGTTTTGGCCTTCTGGACAAAACTTCGGCTTAGGTGCAGCTTCTTAGCCACATCCCTAACGGAGGCGTTCGGATTTCGGTTGAAGGCCCCAACTACGCGGTTGTGATTTTTGGTGTTGTACGGAATACTTTTTCCTTCACTTCTGGGCTTCCGATCGGTGGTCAACCGTTCCTCGAACCGCTTAATCACTCGCGACACCGTGGAATTCGCGATTCCCAACGTTTTAGCGATGGAACGATGCGAGAGATCCTTGTTCTCGTGATGAATGCGCAAGATTTTATCACGCACGAGCTGTTCTTTCGACTCCATTTCCGCGAGTTTTGATCACAGGACTTTAAAACTTGCAGGATGTAAATAATGCACTATGAACTAAATCCATCCAAATTTTCATTAAATTCTACCCAACGGTTAAAAAGTTAGAGCAATTTCATAGTGTGGCAATTTCATCGTGGACACCCTTTATCAGCTAGAAACGAAAATGAAATAGAAGCCCGCTTAGACCCGAGCAGGAACCGATAACTATCCGATAACATATGAATATCTTAATGTGGTATGCTACCATATTTTGGTATGCTTGTGGTGTAAAACCTTGTTTTGATATTATTCAGTTATCGAAATATTTTGTAAAATATCAAATAAATATCAAAATAACAAAATATGATCTTTCACTTTTTGGCTAATAACACCTCAAAGAGTTATTGTATTGGTATTAGAAGACATTTCAAATAGCAAGTTATGGTATTCTGGCATAAAAAAGCGTCTGTTGTCCGTCAGTTATTATACTATCTTTATTAATTATTAGTTCGTTATTCGTAGAACATTTCTGAGGTATTATTTTTGGTCTTTTACCTCTTATGGCAGCCTCGTCAAAACCATATTTAGGTTGCCAGTTATGCTATTTTCATACCTGAATGTGGTATCCATAAGGTATTTTCTCCTGCTCGGAGAAGGAAAGGCTGCCTGTGGATCTTCTCGTTGCTTTGCTCATCGCTTTCAATGTAAGTAACGTCGATTTTCTAGTTAAACGAAACCTCATTATGGCTTTCAATCCCTTTCACGAACACTGTATCACCGCTCTTTCAATTTTTTTAAAATGGGTTATGTCCCGTTTGATAAATATGTGGATGGAAGATAAATTAAACACCCGAGCAGGAGAAAATATCTTATGGATACTAAATTCAGGTATGGAAATAGCATAGCTGGCAACCTAAATATCGTATTGACGAGTCTGACATAAGAGATAAAATACCAAAAATAATACCACAAAATGTTCTACGAATTACGAACTAATAATTAATTAAGTTATTATAATAACTGGCGGATAACAGACGCTTTTTTATGCCAGAATACCCAAGGGGGACGACTCTATCTACGATCCAGAAAAGATTGTGTTTTGCTGTGGCTAGCTGCACGCACGATGAGTAAATAGAAAGAAGATTGATGACGATTCTGAAGATTTCCTGCAAAAAGATGATGCGCGATGCAAGTACATGCGCCAAATGAAAGAAGGTTTTTCGAAGATTGGTTCGCTAGTATGAGATTTGTTGAGCATCTAAACTTGAGATTTAGATGTGTCGCCCCCCTCGAGAATACCATAAATTGCTATTTCAAAGGTCTTCTAATACCAATACAATACTTCTTAGAGGTATTTGATATTTTACAAAATATTTCGATAACTGAATAATGTCAAAACAAGGCTTTATACCACAAGCATACCACATTAAGATATTCATATGTTAGCGGTTAGTTATCGGGCATATTACGTGTAATCTTCAAGTGTTTTCACGTGAGAAATGCTTTAAATATATATTTTCATTTTCCGTCATATACGTCATGAAACCTCTGTTAATGTGTTTCATGAAAGAGAAAACTATCAAAGTCGAGCGCTCTTTCGCTCATCCGTTTCACCCGTTTCACCGAAGCTTAAAAAAAAGACCAAATGGAGCGACGGGAGAAAGAGAGACAAGTGGTTGAACATTTGTTAGTGCACGCCGACTGAGGTTCTAGAATGCTGCGAAGCTGTTCGACTTTAATAGAAAAAGAAAGCCAGCAGTCTCTTCGTCGCATCGATATGGTCGATTGAAGCTGATATTGTAACGCCCTGCTTGTAACATGTACATATGAGGAGGCAAACTTCGGAAGGTCAACCTGTACCCATGCCAGTTCAACTGTTCAGGAGCACCATCCCTGTGAAGAAATGCCAACCAACACATCGACTGAAAACATGCAAGACACCACTTTAAGATGGAGGAAATAATTTTAATACTTTATCATTAGCAGTTGAGACATTGGTCATGGAAAATCATTTACATTCATTTCATGCATTCATTTACATTCATTTGCCTCTAACTTTTTTAATAAACAGCATTCCGCAAAATGATGTTATGATCTTTTGCAGGTTTTCTTATAAGCTACAACTTCTGCCCATAACTCAAAGCTGTATCTCTTATGCAACACGAATTAGAGCGGATAGAACTTGTTACTGTTTTTCAGTGAATGTGCAATACATTCACTGAAAAACAGTAGTGGATTCTGTTCGCTCTGGTTCGTCATTCGTAGGAGATACGGATTTAAATTTATAACAAAAGTTGTAGTTAATAACAAAACCTACAACAGCTTCATACATCATTTTGCGGAATTCGGTTGATGAAAAAAGTTAGGGGCAAATGAATGTAAATGAATGCACGAAATGAATGGAAATGATTTTCCATGCCTGGTCTCGAGTCTCATAAAAAAAACTTCTCCCGATGCATCATATAACGCAATCGGCCATCCAGAAAATAGTGGATGCTTTAAATAAACTTACTGCAGCACAAAATAAGTAAATCAAATTCAAGTGTGAAATGGTGGCTAATCAACTAAAGTTGCCAGAAGTGTCAGAAATGAAAATGGGACTGCAGTACATACACACTAAGAAAAATTCATGTAAATTTAGGTGCTCCGAGAGTGAAATATTCGAGCGTCAATTATGATATAAATTTGAGTCATAACAGACGCGAAATATAGCTCAACCAAACGTACTTTTCAGTCTCAGTGCATTTAATATTACATGACATGTTTGTTTACGTCTTATTTTTAATGTAAAAGATGGATTCCATCACGTGCAAAATTAGTTATTTCTAAGTGTATTTAGTACCAAGTATACTATTAATTAAAATAAATAAATAAATCTAAATAAAAAAATACGATAATGTAGTATTGTCTTGTGGAAGAAAAAAAAAACAATATGTCGACTCTAATCTCAATTTTGGCTGTAAAATTAAATGAAAATTTAATGTGATTTAAATTTCACAGTACGTGTAAAATTTTACAGGAAATTTAAAGTAGGTGCAAATTATGTTTTAATAAAAGGAAAATCGTGTAAATTTCTAGCCAAAATTACGTTATATGTTGTTTAGTCCATTTGTTACATTTAAAGTAACGTAAAAGTACATACTTTGTTTTAACTGTGTACTAACATTTTGACGTAGAACTACGTCTTTATCGACTATACTGGGGTACAAATCAAAAAATATGTGTGGTGAAATAGTGTTAGGCTTTGAACGCTTGTAGCTTTGTCATTTATAGATGAAATCATTATCCAAATACGCCAATCGATAGGATATTACTTAGCAAATCTGCTGAAATAAAAACTTTTCCAATTTATATTCAAAAAACTTTTGAAAAATGCGCAAATGATAATTTTATCACTGCTTTCATGAACTAAACTTTTTTTCCCAAACCCAGTCATCAAAAAGAAATACCACTTGGCTGCACATCATTCTGCTTGAACCTGAAAAGATATAAAACATCGCTGCTTTCTGCTTCTGCTCATTACCGCTTCGGATGGCGTGGACGGCTCAAGGTGGATCATGGCGTGACCATGACCACCACAATAAGGAATGAGACTTGGAAAATGATGTGTGTAAAACCCCCTCCCCCCCTTATTAAAAACCTCAACCCCCCCTAAAAACAACCCGAAAAAGACATGGACTTTGAGGATCACTTTTTTCCGGGCAATAAATTTTAATCAAACCACAGTTAGGGGCTGTTCATTAAATACGTAGACAGTTTTTTTTTTTGGATTCTTGATCCACCTCCCTCCCCTGCGTAGACAATTGCCATGCATTTTTTTAGTTTGTATGGGCTGTGGATGATTGCCAAACCCCTCCCTCCCCTTAAACTCTGTCTATGTAATTTATGAACTGCCCGTAATTTATGAACAGTTTATGAAGTAAAAACTAATTTTTACACGGAGAGGAAAAATTTTCGAAAAAAAAATTGCTTAAGAGGAGACATACATTCGATGAATTACCAACAACTGACTGTAAAACATATCTGGTACCTCTATATATATGCAATTAGATTAACATCCCAAGTCCATCCTTTTTTCCATATTCTGCACAAAAGATACGTTCTGCCCCACCCCATAATAATAAGTATAATAGTCAAAAATGCATGACAAACATCAATTTTGCGTGGTTCTACGTCATACTGCGGTCGTGTCTAGGACACAACCCTTTAATTTTTTTTTTTTTTCAATATTCTACTAAAGATTTACATTATGTACACGGAGGCGAACCAGCCCCAGGCTGAAAGCCTTCCTAATAAAGAAAAATTAACTTAACTTACATTATGTACAGAACTGAAAATGCCACACAGGATGAAGCTGGAATCAAGTTAAATTTTCAGATATACACAGAAAAAAAAATCTGATCATTAACTTTTCTGAAGAAATAAAAAATCTACCTCATCAAGATATGTATATATGTATAATTTAGTCGATTTTTTGAATTTATGTACGGGCCCAAATTAGGGGCAGTTAGGCCGACAGTACATCCTTTTCCCCTATGTACATTTTTCGAAATTGAGTAAGAATTTAGTTGAAGCACACTATTTTTTTTTCTCATCAACCTATCATTCTATAAACAAACTCTTCAAAGATGTCAATCCTCTAGAGTGCATGATTTTCGAGTTATCGAATTTTGCCGTAAATTGTGCGTGATTGACTATAGTGCACTGTGCATCCCTATAATCAGTTCCACAACAGAAAATCGACTTCTTCAAATTCATTAGATCGCTATGATAGTTCAAAAATATTGTTCTTGAAGACGATATTTTCACAAAACATTTACAAAACAGGGTTATTTTTTAGTAGGATATCAAATGAAATTTAAAATAGGCATTTTTTTTTTTTTGAACTGTTATTCTGCAAACTTGCCTGTGTGTCGAAAAGGTCAGGAGTTTTTCAAACACCGAAAATAGATTTTATGACTCGGAAACTTCTACGCCAAAGGCATTTCCAAATCTTACAAATTGTCTAAACTTCACCCAGATAGCAATCTCAATTGTATCCACTGCGTGTACTCATTCCGATCACCCGAAGCACTAAAGCAACACTCCCCAATTTAACCCTCACGCACACACACACACGCACTCACAGATCAATCACACCAGGACTTCACCATCTGCCCCGATAGCGCACACAACCTAGCTCACTGCACAAGAGCCGATCTACGCGCGCAGTGCACATCGCTAATAAGCCGGTCACCTCTCAAGTACCCCCGAAGGAGTGCTTGTTATCTAATCCGTGTAACCTTCATAACGCCTCAACCTAACCCGCCCAGCCAACATCCAACGCTGATGCTATGCCTGCATGCACCCGCTGTTGCTGCTGCTGCTGCTGCCAAGAGCCAAGAAATGAACGACGACCAAAGCCAAGATCACACCCGTCAAAAGCGTTCACCCGAGAGCAAGAGTCAAGCAGTAAGGCGCAGCCTGAAATTAAGCTGTACTTGAAATTATAATTTGAGATTAACCCAGAGCCAGCAATATCGGATCATCATTTCGGAGCTCGTTAAGAGTTCTTCTTCTTCTCGACGGCGATAACCTTGCTCCTCTTGCAGAGCGATAGATCGTAACACGCCGCCGCCGCCACCCGAGCCGGAGAGGTTAGAGCTTATCGAGCCACTCGTATCTATCCAATTGTTGGCTGTCGCTGTTGTTGTTGAGGCCTGCCTATGGCCAGAAGAATGATTGTTGCTGTTGTTGTTAATGGTTTGAACTTTATGTCAATTTTCATTAGCCGGCAGCGGCGCTCGGGTTCAGAATTGGTTTGGTCGCGCGTGGAGTGCTCACAGCTAGGATCTTGACAGAGATGATGATGATGATGATGATGATGGGATCGACAGGGCCGATGCAAGGGCTGATGCAACATGGTCAAGACTTGAGCCCTAGTTTAGATTTTCCCATTCAGAGCAGATAAGCACGATCCGAACTTGGAGGACTTGTCCTAATGAACAGCTTTCTGTGTTGCAATGGTCTGCCCTGAGTACGCCTGCATTGTTCGGAAGAAGATGAGTACGTCTCTGCTGCCGATCCAAGGAATCCTTGAAGAAGCGAACCGACTGGCTGCAGCTATTTACATGGATGGTTGCCGACGATGATGATGATGATGATGATGATGATGATGATTGGTAAGAGCTGATAAGGAGGTGCTCTTTCGATGTGCAAAAGCCGGCAATCAGACACGCTCAGCTCGCTGAGCCGGGTGCGCACTCTATGATTCATGATTTGGCGTCTCTGCTCCGAAGCCGTCGTTGTGGATGCTGAAAGCCAGAAGGCATCGATTCTACGCTCTTTATGGTGCTGCTGCAGCCACCACGG
The DNA here is from genome assembly GCF_037179485.1 of Ochlerotatus camptorhynchus. NCBI lineage: Eukaryota > Metazoa > Arthropoda > Insecta > Diptera > Culicidae > Ochlerotatus > Ochlerotatus camptorhynchus. The sequence continues at coordinate 2,688,190 of NW_027040531.1, read as the reverse complement.
AAGACGAGGACGACAACGACGACGACGGCGACGTTGATGATGATGGTAATTTTCGTTATGCTCGGGATTGCTCCAGGGCCACAACCGGACAAAACCTGACCTTTGCGCGAAGAGCATTCGTTTAATCTTAATTAGTATTATTTCAAAGCAATCGAGGAACTGGTAGAAACAGAAAGGAGGAGACGATCGTATGTGCATGAAACATTGAAGTAGGTACATTCGCGCAGGGCGTTATGTTGTTAAGGTGCAGATCATCAGCAACGACGACGGATCGGCCGGGATGTGGCCACAAATGGGGAAGGGATAAGGTCAAATGATGTTCGATCCTGGCTCAAAGGCTGGCTGCTAATGGCGAAGCTATTAGCGGGGGCGGGACTCTTAATTTGTGATTCCGTCGGAGTACATGACGATCTATAAATGCCATGTCGGCAAGTGCGCACATTGGCCACTTTTGAAACCAAAAACGACGAACATATCTCATCCGCTCGGTCCGGCACCGCGCCACTTGATTATTTCGAAAGAATTTCATTATCGAAGTTTGCCAACAAAACCTAATGGAAAATTACCCTTCTGTCTCTTTGCAGGTAAGCGAGCGAGATGGGCTTTCACCTTCATCAAGAAAACACTAATGGTAGGTCCGTCGTCGTGCGGCGTGCGCGCATGTGTCTATAGTTGCAAACCATCAAGTCATCTTCAATTTCCGCTACACGAAGAGACTCCATCGAGTTGGGGTTGAGGTCCAGCAGCGGATTAGTTTCATCTTCCCCCATCCCTCCCTCCCTTTTTTTAACTACGAAAACGATCATCTGCTGCCCTCTCGTGTCGGCAGCGTCGGTGGTGATGGTGGTGGTGGTGGCGCGTAAGTACATTGCGAGTGGACCTCGTTACCCGTAGGAATTCCACCTCAATAAGCCGCAATAAGTTCACAGCTCTTTTATTACCTGGCATCCGATAAGCCACCACCACCGCCGCCGCCACCCTTTGAGGAGGGGTACTGCCTAATAACACAGCCAATTTAAAGATGATTAAAAGTGCCAGCGAGAGAGAGAGAGAAAGTATCCCAGGGGCGTTGGTGGGCATGAAAACTGAAATTCTAAAGTACTGAATGTGTTTCGAGATAAAGACAAAAGGAATTAGAATACTGCTGCAAACGGAATTTTTGGAGGAATGTCTGAATATAAGTTTTCAGACGAATTTTAAAGGCAAAACAATCAGAAAGTTCAATGTAGTCTATGAATGGTCAAAGATAACGAATCTTAACAGTTTATCATAGCAATTGAAAGGTTGATTAAATGATGGATGATTAAAATTCGGACAGACATTCAGGTGGACTTACCAGGCATGAAAAATCATTTACATTAATATCGAGCATTCATTTACATTCTTTTGCCACTAACTTTTTTCATCAACAGAATTCCGTAAAATTAATCATAAAACTTTTGTAGGTTTTGATATTAGCTACAACTTTTGTCAATATTTAAAATCTATTTTTCTTATGCATGATGACTCAGAGCAAACATTGCTTTTCAGTTAATGTAAATTAGATTCACTGAAAATCAAAAACATGTTCTGCCGGCTCTAGTTCGTCATATATAGAATTGAGATATTAACAAAAGTTGTGATTAATCAAAATCTACAAAAGCTTCTTACATCATTTTACGGAATCTAGTTGATGAAAAAAGTAAGAGGCTTTTGAATGTTAATTAATGCACGAACTGAATGTAAATGCATTTTCATGCCTGGGGCTTACTAGCAAAATCATAATAAGTTCCAGAGACAGTTATGGGAAAGTTCTAAGCAGAGTCTTGAGAAACTTCAGCATAATCCTAGATGGACATCAGGAAAACTTTTGAACGACTCCTTTGAAAAATACTGGAGAAAATTTAGGAAATTTCAAGGTAAATGCAAAGATAATTTCAGGATAACATGCAAATTTCATGAGGATCATTCCATTCCTCATTCTTGAGAAATTTCGGAAAGAATTCCTACCAAATTTTTATATTCATTCCGGGAGAATCCGAATGCAAACTTCCAACCTATTCTGGAAAAAAATAGTAGCAAATCCACGAAACAAAAAACACAAACACAAAACGAAATCCTATATTTGAACCATTAATGGTCAGATGAAAACTGCAGAAAAAGAGTTAGGAAAATAGGACTAATAAGAGTCGCTTGAAAATGTGTTCATTGATTTCAAAAGTTTCTAGCAATATCATCCAGAAATATCTAGAACCAAATTGACCGCTATTGAAAATTTAGTCGATTGCTGAATTTATGTATGGGCCCAAATTAAATTCATTTAGGCTGACATTATATCCATTTCCCCTATCCAAAATTTTGATCAAAAGTGCCGTGTTCGTTCTTTAATTTTTAGAATGGTTTTTAAGAATATATTTTGGAAAATTTCATGATCCACAATGACTGAATTTAACCTACAATGTGAATGATTACCACACATAATTTCAAAAGTTTCATGCAAACCAACGTTTAGTTTTCCAGATTAGTAACTCAGTTCCAAATAGTTTGGAAAAAGAACACACCATTTAAGCATTGAAGAAGAATTTAAAGGTATATTTATGTGCTCACAACTAATTAATTGTAGGCAATAGAAATAGAAATAAAATTGCCCTCTAGAATTAAGTTACAAGCCGTAGCTAGCTGCAGTTATTTGTAAACTTCTACAGCTGCAATGTCAAATAAATCGAAAATGAAACATGAACAATTTGCTTATGAACCAGGAGTAAAACTTCAAAAATTTCAAGCAGATTTAAATTCTGGAAAATAAATCCCAAAACTCGCCTGGCCTATTTGCTTGTCATTCATCTGTACACTGAAACCTTCGTTCACGAACTATGGCATCAGGCATGGATTTCCGGTCCCTACACGTCACCCTGATTCCAAAAATACCCATATTGTGGGGTATTTGGCAGAATTTCCCAGTTTTTCTCTAACCGGAAGTCGTCATCTTGGATTTAAAGATGGCATCAACCATGAATTGTCGGCCCCTACACGATCAATCCGATTTAAAAAAAAAAACTACAAGAGACAGCCCTATGGGGTTGTACGCAATGGTGACGTAGAACTACGTATTTTTATTTAATAAATCTTATTTGTTAACTGCAGCAGGAGCTTGTGTTTTGTGTTGGAATAGGAATTTGAGCGGGGATCTCTCTGTTTATACTCTTTATTATGACGCACTTGACAAAGGCCCACAGCAACTCACGAAGAGCTACTGATTCCGATCAATAGCAGTGCGGCTTCTTCCTCCTTCTATGGATGCTCATGTCGGCTGCAACTCGCTGCTTGCAGGCAGCCTTTCGTTGTGTACTGGAGAACAATATTGAACGCCACGCGCCGAAAGCACTGCTGCTGCTTCAACTGATGCCAACGACCGGACACCACCACCTGACACGGTGATTGGAACTGAATCCGATCAGCGGTTGAGGCCAGCCTAGGTAGCTAGCTGCTTGCGGGGAGCCTTTCATTGTGTACTGGAGAACACCACCACGCAACACCGTTTGGTGAGACAAGAAGGAATTCAACTTCGAAATCTGTGTTAGGGAAATCGCTTTTCGCAGGCAATGGGTGATAATTTTAATTATTAAACCAGTTGCACATTCGTGCAATTTTCAATAGTGACATTTTGAAAAATGATGAAGTCTTAAATGTAACAGATGCGTAGGAATATATCTAATCGATTGATGATAAAATTATTGAAGTTTGTCCAGAGGCAGCTGAGCTATTAACGGTCAAAATCTTTCATAATGTTGTTATATGTTCCATTTTCGGTTTTCACTAAGTGTACCGCCATATAAAAATCACAGACGTAGTCCTACGTCAAAATACCCATATTGTGGGCAGCGTTTTTCAATCTATAGGCCGTGACCCACCGGTGGGTCGCAAGCTGCCCTCAGGTGGGACACAGAAATTCAGGCAGCTTGAACAAAAAATCAGTAAAAAAAAAGTTTGGTGTTTTAAATAAAAAAAAAAACTGTCCTAAGCTTATTTAAACCCCTTAACGGAACTTGCTTTCCTAAACAATTTTGCGTTTCTCAATCATTTGGGATATTTGAATGCCATTTAGGATTTGTTGGCATGTTCAGAGCTGTTCTATTTTTTTTATTTCGAGATTAGATTAGATAAAATTACTTTACTAAAGATATTTCAGGACTATCCTAGCGTTTTCAGGCCATTTCAGAAATTACTATTTAAGTTGTCTACTTTTTTGTAATATTTAGCGTTTTAAAGACTATTTTTACATTTCAAGATTCTTATAGGAGTTGTCGTTTTATAAGACTTTTTCAATCCTATTCTACACACCTAAAAATAACTAATTTTACACGAGACGTAATCCATCTTTGACGTAAATTATGGAACGTAAACAAACATGTCATGTAAAATTATGTGTTCCCAAACCGAAACATTCGCAACTCGACGAAAAGTACGATTGATTGAATTTATTTTCTCGTTTCTTTCAACTGATTCTTATGTCATTTGGGCCGCTTGCATGTGTCGGTCTCAGGGCACGGAAATTTACATGACTTTTTGGTAGTGTGTAGGCCATTTGAGTGTTTAAAATTAAAGTTGGTAATTTTAGACTGTGAGGTAATTTTTAGTGTTTTGGCAGATTTCGGCGTTTACTAATGTTAAATTAGGGGAAATGGATGTAATGTCGGCCTAAATTCCCCTTATTTGGGCCCATATATAAATTCAACAATCGACTAAATTTTCAAAAGTGACCAAAAATATCCATTAGTACCGTCGCAATGACGCGTTCATCTAGATAAAAGTGATAAATAGCAGATTTTTAGCGATGGGCCTAATCTTAGATCCATAAGCCAACATTAGAGCCATTTCCCTTATGTAGAGAGTTTTCGAAACGCTAGAAAAAGCCATTTCAGCATTTCAGGAAATTTTTGCCAATGGCTAAGTTGAACCGGAGTAGGTTTTTTTACCATTTCATGGTTTTAATGTGCCTGTCTATTTTGTTTTCGTACTGCTTTGGCGTTTCTTAGTAGCGTTTGTTTGGCGTTTTTAGGTGTTTTCTCAATTTTTAAGCCTGTTCAATGCCATTCTGATTATGGATTTCAGGTAATCATGCGTTCTTTGACGTATTGAGGCCATAGGGTAATTTTGGATTTACAATATGGAATGTCTCAAAGTGGGTAGCTATTGACAAAAGTTTGAGAACCGCTGTTGTGGGGTAGGGGAAATGGCTCTAATATTGGCCTATGGATCGATTGGGCCCATCGCTAAAAAGCTGCTATTTATCAATTTTATCTACATGATCTAATGACGCTACTAATGGATATTTTTGGTCGCTATTGAAAATTTAGTCGATTGCTAAATTTATGTATGGGTCCCAATTAGGGGCGTTTAGGCCGACATAACATCCATTTCCCCTGTGACAAAAACTTTTTTCACAACGTAAATTACGCACTGATTCGATTTACGAATCTAGGGTTTGGATCGCAAATGGAGGTTCCAGTGTACTAAGATATCAGCAAAAATGTATAGAGCGTCTTCCCGTTTTTGGCAACAGACGGTGTTTGCTTTCTTTGTCTTCCATAAAATTCTTCGAACGTTTTATTCTATATGAGATTATTCCGAACCATTCTTAAGGGATTAGCAATGCTTGGAATTTCATGAAAAAACATCCAGAAAGCTTTAGCACAATTTTGGGGCAGGAATCAGCTAATGAGATCTTGTTTCCCAAAAACGGGAAGGCACTGTATTTGTTACTAATACTCTCGCTTACATGCTCAATCTTGGCAATTTTTCACAGGATCTCCAGCAAAAATAAACGAAATGTGTTCGGCAAAACATCCCAAGAAACAATTATGGTTTTATTATGGTTTTAATGAGGGTTTTAAGGCTTAAATGGACTTATATACTTCTAGCTAATAACTTTTCAGGATCAACTCGGATCGTCTTTCGGTCTTGGACAAAGATGCTGAGCATATTATTTCTTATTATACAGTTGGGTTTGGTGATGTTTGGAACTTTTGAAACACCATCTAGCGACAAAACTTTGAAAATGGTGATTCTTTATACATGTTAAACTTTAAGTCGGAAAAATGTTGATCGATTTGGTCAAAATTTTGCACAAATCCTCAGGATTGCATAGATAACAAGTGGTAGTATGGCGAGGGGGAGGATCTTGTTTTGGACACATTTTTTTCCTCTGTTCGGGATATAACACCAATTTGATCTATTGTAGTATATCCCGTGTCTATTCTATTGAGAAATGATTCGGTTTTTTACAGTTGTCATTCCTGCTTTTTTTTTAAATCTTTATTTTAGAGATTTTTAGCCTCTTATTGTCATTCTTGCCTTTATCGCATGGATCCGATTCTTATTGTAAGGTTCCGCTATTTATATCCTTCGGAGTGTTGGAACACCCTTCAAACGCGCACCCCTTTAGCTTAGCTTAGACTGACTACACATATCAAAGTTTGCTACTCCGTAATTGATCAGAATCAGTGAAATTGTACATACAATGAATCAACTGAATGAGGCTGAGAGTGACCGTCCATTCTCATTGTACACGTTTCAGTGACTGACAGTGTAGATCAACAACGGCGCCGGCCACGTCCTTGCAATCAGGTGGGAGTAGGGAAGGAATATTAGAGTGACCTTTGTTGTTTGTGGGCCGTGTTTACCTCTGCACCCCAATAAAAGACACAGGAAAGGAGATTTTGTTTGTAAGTTGGGTTCGTTGGATCAGGATTCACCTTGATAAGTGATGCGACCAGGGTTTTATTATGCATTATACTTGAATTTGCCTGAAGCCTAATCAAAATGGTGGATCATGATAATATAAATCTGAAGACGTTCCATCATCGAAAAGCTGAAAATAAACTTAGAGCATGAGCAAAATTGACCGCCCGCGACTGCCAACAGCAAAGAGCTGAAAACCAATTCAAGCAAATTAAAATCAACAGACTAAACCAGGGGGAAAGCTGTAAAAGTGAATCATCACAGTATAAATCTAATGATGTTCCGTTATCGATGAGCTGGAAGAAAACTTAAATAATTTAAATCAATAGATCCAGTCTGAATGAAGGCTGAAAAAAGAGAATGATTATACAGCAATGACCCCATTTTGTCAGCTAGCAAAGTATGTGTATCTCAAACATCCATTTTGAAGGAGGAAGATATGAAATCACAAATAGGTATGTGGAGTTCCTGAAAAATAACAGTCTGATGCGCGGAGAGGCTGGCAGGGTCGGCTCATAACTGTAATGTGAATATTAGGAAGATTTATCATCATCAAACTATTCTTGAATTAACAGTATCAATGAATAATTCTTGAAATGGAAAAACTCTGCAAAGGTAAAACAATTAAAAAACATATGATGATATTCAATTTATTCTCTGGGTAATCCAAATTCTCCGCCAAAGGCGCACCTCTTTGTCAGTCAAAAACGGATTCCTTCGCAACAAAATCAAGCAATAACACCGATAATGACCATGTATCAGAACCCTAGTCTAAAGCACTTCAATCTAGGGAGCAACGAATAGAATATTAGGAATCACATGGATGAAGACTAACTAACTCATGATTTCCTTGTCTCGGTGGACAAAGCCGAGTAAAAAAATAACAAGGACTTAGATGTGTTCCTTTGATTACTGAAAAATCCGGTTCCCCTAGTTTGAAGTAACCAGGACTAGGAATCGGTGGTAGATCCTACGAAAAGGTGATCCACCCACGTTACGGGGCTTTGGTCACATTAATGGCACCTGAAAATAGAAAAATTCGGTTTCATAAATGTATTTGCTTTCCAAAACCATTTAAAATCAAAAAGAGCTACTTTTGATAGTATGCGATCACAAACGCAGAATTGATATTTTAACAATTGCTTTAAATGTTTGGGGTATTTGAGCAATTTACAATGTGATTTCATTGTGTACTCGACTTGCTGCTCGACCCTCAATAAATCATTTGAAAAGTTTATTCTATTTTTTTTTTGTAACACAGTGTTATCAATTAAGGGATATGAACTGTCCTAAAAAAATCTGAGAGACATAAGATACACCGGGGCAAGATGAAATCGTTTTAAGCATTCTCAATATTATTTAAAATAGAAATCTATAGAAATTTCAAAGCAAAATCTCATTGAGAAATGAGTAAGAAAAGACAACGCCCTGAAGCGTTTTGAGAAAATCCCTTGAAGAATTCGTTGGAATTTAGGTGTTCTTGGACTGACTTATACGAGCCTATTTTGCCATTAAATGAGTCACAACACCGTAAAATTAATTTCAATCCAACATTTTTTTTCGTCAAAAAACATACTTTTTAGTCTCGGATTACTTAATTATACATTACGGTGCAAATAAGGAAAACATTACCCCCTCCCCCCTTTCGTCACGTTTTTTTTTCTATTCCTAATACATTGCTTCTCACTAAATTTTACACTCCCTTCCCCTTTGCATCACCCTTACATGTTTGTTAATGTCTCATCTTTTTAGTCACAGGTGGATTCCATCACGTGTAAAATTAGTTATTTCTAAGTGTGTGGAATCCCATGGGAATTTAAAGGAGGAATTATGCAGCAATTAATGGCGCGTTTGAGAAAATTTCTGTGGAATTTTAATAAGAACTACCCGACGAGACTGGAAGCAGTTCAAGCAGAACTGTTGGACGTGATATTGAATATTGTTATAACAAACCCGAAGGCACAATTTGGGGTGGTTTGCATGCTTCAATTTTCCACTGATTTGACTAAAATTTGAAAGTCATACAATGCTAACGACAAGACATCCTTACAACTTACAGCGGTCAACCCACGGCTAATAACGCCTCTGGCGACCGACACTCTCTTCCGTCATCTATCGCACCTTTATCAGAAATGAACCAGCGGAGAAAACAACCAAGAAGACCCCCATTGAACTATGAACAATATCGACTTCAATCGATCGATTCTTCACCTCTTTCTCCATTACTTACCGCTAAGTAGGTAGCAGCACAGCACCCTCATCTGCCGCCCAAAGTGAAAAGAGCGCCAAAGAGCTTCTTCATCACCCGCCACCCCCGCCTTTTCTTTAACCTCATCTACCAGCTATTGCAACAAAAGATCCGTCATAATTTTCCGCTTATTTAAAAGCGAGCTAATAAAGCTACAAAATAACGAGAAAACTAGCAAAATCAACCGTCACGAGCCACCACATTCAAGCGCACCGAGTGGACCATGTACTAGCAGCAGCATCAGCAGCATCTTCCCCTTCTCTTTGGGACGAATCTTCAACAATGAAGTACCCGGGGTCGAAAAAAAAACGACGCCAAGATGTACAACCCAAGATGATAATCATGAGCCACAACAACCACAACAGCACACTTCTTCCTTCCCCTCTCTCTTTCTCTCTTTCCATCTCCCACAATAAGACTATTTGTAGCCTGATTGTTGCAGGATCTGCAATCTTCATTTTTTCGAACCGGGATAGCCGGAGCAAAGTGAAGATACCTCTTTATTTTCCCATTTTCAAACACAATAAATTACCCGCCGAACGCGATGGGTTTTCCTTTTGTCTTCCTCTCAGAACGAACGAACGGTGCTGTGGGACTTGCGACGTCGATGGGCTGGAAGCGACGAACCCCCGTTTGAATAGAAAGAGTGCGCGTTTCTGTGCAATCTGCGGTTATCTGGTGATGGAAATCGAACTGGCCCTACGCCGCCGATGGCAAAAATCGGCGAGCGGAAGCGTTCGATTTCACCACCTACTTGGCGGTTGTCGACGGCGGTGCATAGGCGATGGTGGATGGCGGTGACGGAGGGGACAAATGATGAGCTGAATTCATCTTCTTAGTTAGCGCAGTCAAGAAGGATCATCGATGAGGTCAAGAATTGAATTAAGATTGGAATCATTAAATGGGGAATGAGTCCGGGTCGAATGCACGGCTCTAGTCTCATCTGGATATGTTCAAAAGTATCTACGTCAAACGTTGTGAAATCCGCTCGGTTTGAGATTCGATGTTTGCCCTTTAAGGCATCATTTCAACCCAGCCATACGAATTCCATCCCACGCACTTGAGTGAACGCGTATATCTTGCTACAGATCAACAACAAACCACTTCCGACCAGCAATGAAGACATTTGCATCCATCGTCCATAAGGCACCTCTCTCTCTCTCTCTATCTCTCTCACACACACAGAGCCTCCGCAACCACCACACTGTTTGACACTCCATCAACACCTCCTGTCCGCGAAGACGACGAGCTCGAAAAAAGCTTTTATTTACACTTCCCGCCAATGGCCAACAGGCAGACAACGGACGAACGAACGGGACGATCAGAACGAACATGTGTCTATCAGTTTGATATTTTTCCTTATAAACAACATTAACGGGCAGGGAGCGAGCACTTTACACTCGCGTGAGGAAGGCGAAAAAACAGTGCGTTGGCGATTCTACCTGCTCGCCCCGCCGTTCCGCCCTGGCAGAGATCAATCCCCAAGGGAAGCCGACTGACACGTCGGCTGGTAATTGAGTTTGAAAATAATTTCTCAATCAACATCACTGCGTAGCCAGAGTACAACTGCGCTGACCGACCACGACGACGACGACGACGACGACGGGACGGCCTTCACGGTCACTACACGGTGTCTCAAGTTCTGAACGACTACCACTTTGCACGACTGAGGAGGTGTGTATTGGTGACTCACGGTGATCGAATCGGATTGAAACAGCCAAGCCAAGTAGACCAAAGTAGTTCAATCAACGTGTCAAGTCGCGCTTCTGCTTCGCCGCCGAAATCTGAGCACAGAACAATTGAGCGGAATCGATCGGGTTTGGGATTGATGGACAGACAGCTCAGATCAGCCGCCACCACTACCACCACCGCCGACAGTTCGCCTGCTATCCTCCCGGTGGCCATGAAATTCGATCGTGATGCGAGGATGGGATGGGTTACCGAAAGGTCAGATCGGAGTCCAAAAACTGACGGCGATGTTCGCAGCAGGATTAAGAGGTGATCTAGCCGGTCGGTGCGACGACGAAGGGTTAAACGATTCAGTACAAATTGCTCTACATTTTACCCTGGGGAATTAAATCCGTAACGTGTACCGCATGTATAGCTGCAAGTGCCATTGCAAACGCGTTGGTGAGGATCATTCGTTTCACGCTGCCACCTCTGGCAACCACCATGAACGATAAAACCCACATTGATAGGTAATTTGCTACTCAACTGTTTACAGTCCCCTCCGCTTCGGCAACCCTCTCCCCTCCAGCAGCTCACGGAATGAAGCTTATAATTTTTCCTCCCATCCCCACCCGTCGGCCAATCGCTGTCTTAGCAGTTGTTCTGGTTCGCTGCTGCAGGCAAAGGCAGCAACAGCAACGCGATTCAATCTCGATCAGATTGAACCACTCGATGCATCCAATCACGAGATGAAACGAGAAAACAAGCACGCGTAATCGCTTATGCATACTAGATGCAGCACTCTCAACGCCGTCATACTGCACCACTCTACTGGGTCTTTGTCTCTCGCGCTCTCTCTCTCTCTCTATCTCTGTCTCACTCACCACACCTACCTGAATCATGCCAATCAAGGACTTTGTAGGGCAACCCTTGCGGGACTGGTTGATCGAATTCCTCTGCGCACGCCGGTGAAAATTCCACCACTCGGCGCGATATCTATCACGAACCGTGACAATCAATGGGCCTAATAGATGTTCCACCGTTAATCTTTGACCTGCAAACGATCAATCACCGCAACGGCAGCAGCATCTGTTCGAAATGGCCTTTGCATAATCTGCCGGCTGCTGCTCTGCTGGTTAACTGAATTCCTCCGTACACCGCGCAGAACAACAATCAGTCAACATTCCCTCCGTCGCAGCCATCAGTTGTCCAGATTCCACACAATTTATAAGAAGTGCTGCTGCTGCTGTTGCCCGAACTACAATGTCATAAAGCCTGAAAGAGACTCATCATCATCAACATCATCATTATTGTAATTCCCCCCCTCGCAAAGCCGGGCAGCTCTCTGCGGAGGCCACTTTACCCGACCTGACGCAATCGAAAAGACGTTTTGCACTGAATGAATTATCTGTCGTCGTCATTTCTCCATCACCACCACCACCGCCACTCGTCTTTTCCCACGAAACAAAACAAAACGAAATCGATTGGGGCGACGTCTGCCCAGACTCTGGAACCAACTGCTGAACCAACATTAATTTGCGTAATTAAATCATATCGGAGCGAGCAGAGGATGAGTCTGTTATTACCTCCGACAAAGACCAAAGCACAGAGAAGACGGTTGCTCTAATGAACTTATTAATTTCGCATGCAACGACGGTGGGGGTGGTGTGGCTGCGGATGAGCTCGTCTTGATTTTCATTGTTTGGAAACAGTGGATTAAAGCTAGTTGAAGTGGTCAAAGTTCAGAGGGAATGTGAAAATTTGGCTCAAATTTAGATATTTTTTGCTCAATCTCATAAACAGTTATGGTCAATTTCTTTGTTAAAAAAAATATGACCAGGTGCTGAAAATGGAACATGTAACAAAATTATGATAGATTTTGAATGTTAATAACTCAGCTTACCCTGAACCAATTTCAATAATGTTAACACCCATCGATCAGAAATATTTCTACGCATCAATTTAAGACTTTATCACTTTTCAAAATTTCATGTGCAACTGTTGCTATCATAATTAAAATTAACACCGATTGTCTGCGAAAAGCGATTTCCCTTACACAGATTTCAAGTTGAATTCCATCCGGTCTCAACAAACGGTGTTTATTCGTGCTCTTCGTGAGTCGCTGTGGGCCATCTATGTCAAGCGCGTCATACTAAAGAGTATAAACAGAGAGAACCCCGCTCGAATTCATATTCCAACACAAAACACAAGCTCCTACTGCAGTTAACAAATAAGATTTATTATATAAGACCACGTAGTCCTGCGTCACCACTGTTTACAACCCCATACGGCTGTCCCTTGTAGTTTTTCCTTGATTTGTTTACCGTCGATCTTGTTTTCCGTGCTGAGCATCAATGCTACCGACGCCAGGAACTCCCACACCTCGACCCTACATATCCACTCATCAACTCATGAACCGGGAACCAACGGCTTTACTTCCCTTCCGAAGGAAGGCGTGATCAGAGATGTTATGCCTCAGAACATCCCGGCGGCGCCGACTGGGATTGAACCGAGGCCTGCTGGGGTGAGAGGTAATCACGCTTACCACAACATCACCGGCGCCGCTCAAAACTGTGTCGATGTTTGATGAAAGTCTAATCGAATCTAACATCAACACAGCCAGTTCTTGAATGCATTCTTGCAAATTTATGATAGCAGGGCCCAACAAAGTCAATTTCAACCGAAAATCGCCAAGCGACCACGAAGCTGTCAACCACCACTTTCAATTGAAAGTCATTCTATTCAACATCAACGATCAGTTTTCATGATGTTGGATCCAAATTCGCGCAGTTTTTCTGAATCGGTTCATTTGAGCGCATGTGCATTGGACCAATGCACGGAATGAACTGCACGAACAAATTTGACGTTTGAGCGGTGCCGTGTTTACAAAAATGAACACATGAATAATGCTCGCGTAACCATGGTCTATCAACTTGTGTTCACAAAACTTGTTAAGCCCTTTTCACGTGAACCGAAGTACACCCACGCAAACCAACAACGCCATCGGGTAGGATAAATTCAAGACCAACAATTGAAATGGCCTCAACTCCATTTTGTAAACAAACATTGTAAGGCCATTTTCTTGCGAAACGAAACCTACATTCCACAAACCTAACACACAATCGTGTAGAGGAGAATTTCCCCTAACTGTTCATTTTGTCGGTTTGCGTTGGCGGACTTTGGTTCGCGAGAAAATGGCCATAGAATGTTTGTTTACAAAATGAAGTTGAAGCCGTTTCAATTGTTGATCTTGAATTGTTCCCTTCCCGATACTGCTTTTGATTTGCGTGGGCGTTCTTTTGTTCGCGTGAAAAGGGCCTAACAAAATGTTTTTAAAGTTGGCAGGCCCTTTTCTAAAGTAACGCGAGCATTACATCAGGCGTTCATTTTCAGTAAACACGGCACCGCTCGAACGTCAAATTTGGTCGTGATTTCATTCCGTACATTGGTCAATAGATCTGTGTCAAATGTATCATTGTCGAGTGCACGCTTATTCTGGTCAACTCAAAATTGAGTCGAATGGACTCATCTCTGCGGCAAGTAGGGCTACTCAAAATTGAGTAGCTTTATGATGACTCACGTTTGAGTAAACGACGTTCTCACGTAGACTGATTGTCTGCTCCGGATTCATTCTACCGGAGCAGAAAATGGTTCAACACCGTTTCCCTAAGCAATTCCTACTTACCTGAAGGAATTTCCGTCCGTGTTGAGTGAAACATTCGCCCATTTTCTAGAACGTTTCCTCCAACATGGTTGACATTTTTTCTAAGTCCAGGATTGTGTTGACTGAGTGACTTTTACTCAGTTTGACATTTCTAGTTTACTCAGTTTTTGACAACTCGATACATCGGACGAAAGTGAGTACGATCGACTCACCCGGTGAGTAAGGCGAAGTTAGCGTGTGGTTTGTTTACCCATCAATATGGGTATTTTTGGAATCGGAGTGCCGTCTAAAGATCGAAAATCAATATGTGACGCCATTCAAAAATCCAACACGGTGACTTCCAGTTTATAAAACGTGGGAAATACTGTCAAATAGCCATCAATATGGGTTTTTATTCCAATCGGGATGACGTCTAGAGGCCGAAAATTGATATCGGACGACATTTTGAAATCCAAGATGGCGGCTTCCGATTTCAGAAAAAGTGAGAAATACTGATGCCAACCCATTAATTTTTGGAATCAGGTCTATAGAATAAAAATCAATATTAGACGCCATTTTTAAATCCAAGATGGTGGCTTCCCATTTCAGAGAAAGTGGGAGTAAAGTACAGTAAACTACCCATCAATATGGGTATTTTTGGAATCGGGGGGTTTGAAAATCGATATTCGGCGCTAAGAAAAGTGGGATATTCTATCAAATACCCATGCTTCCGTTTTTTTTTTAGAATCAGGGTAACGTCTAAAAACTGGAAATCGATATTGAATGAAATTTTGAAATCCAAGACAGTGGCTTCCGATTTGAAGAAAAGTGTCAATTACCCTAAAATATGGGTATTTTCAGAACGGGGATGAAACGTACATCCCGAAAATCGGTGTAAGACGCTATCTTAAAATCCAAGATAGCAACTACTGGTTTCAGAAAAAGTATGAGATACTGTCAAATACCGATCAATGTGGGTATTTTTGAAATCGGCCGAAAATCGATGTCCGACGTCATCTTGAAATTCAAGATGGTGACTACGCGTTGTCCCCGTTCCGAAAATACCCATATTGTAGGGTATTTTTCTGAAAACCCATGGACGCCATATTGAATTCCAACATGGAATTGGATTATGGCTGAGGGAGAGTCGCAAAGAGAGAAAAATATAATGTCAAATGCAGCCAGACAGCTCCTGTCATGAACTGTCATTGGGAGCCAAGCAATTTTACGATACTTTTTTACAGTTGAACAAGTGGTATTGAAATCTTTCTTTAAAAAAATTATTAAATTACTTTAATTCAGAGAAAGCCACCTCATAAAGTAATTCCAATCAATCAGTCAAAACCCCCATTAGTAAATTATGACAAACTGTTGTTTTTAGCTATTCTATTAAATGGGACACCGCTTATTTTTAATTCATTCAAAATACACACAAATTAATATTGAAAGATACCATTAATCAAGGTTTTGTCAAAACATCTGTTCGCATAATAAAATACCAAACAGAAAAGTACAGTTTCTCACTGCACACTGAACAATCTCAAACAATAACCACACGCTCAAAGCAAAACACGCTATTTTGCTACGCCTGTTTTGATTAGATTTCAATGGCACACATTTTCATGACAAGAAAAACAAGTTTACAATAAATTCCGTGTGTGCTATCTGCACAGAGAACAGACATCCAAGCTTAAACTAATTTTCCGAAAAATTATGTGTATGAATTCAATAAAATACGTTAGATACACTAGCACCGCCATATGGAATGTTGCGGCTCGAGTTATTACTTTTTGCGATTAATGAGTAAACTGAACAAAAATTTGGGTTGATCTTATTGACCGTCTACCCAAATGAACTGTCAAATCATTTCAAAACAAACAAGATAAAACAACGGAAATCAATCGAATTTCTGTGGAACTATCATTTTCGAATAAAAAACTAAGCTCTTTTACAGTTTCCTGTAGATCTACAACCGTTTTCCGTTCCAATTTTAACTGTACATAGTAGTCAGGAGCAAAACTGACTTTTTTGAGTTCACTGGCGGCGTATCTTTAAATGATTCAGTGAGGGTGTGAACTCCAACTAGCCCTCATTTATATTCAAAAAAATGTGGCAAGATTTGAACACTGCTTACCCTGCATCCGTTCTTCCAGGAATTCGAAAAGCCTCCGGGGAAGTGGTCGGAACTTAACTTTTCCGTTACAAGCGCTTGGACTCCACGCGAGAAGAAAATCTCCTGTAGTTCAGGCAATTCAGCATCCTAAGGAAAACTGTGAAAAGATTTTTGATTGGTAACACCTTGTTTATTTGCGCACCAATAAAACTCGCACTTGCGGCCCATGTTTTGATCGGTTTTAAATATTTTGCTCACAACAATTTTGACATATATATTAAGATGACGTCTGCCGGTCATTGACGTCGATGGGAAACAACACTAGCGCCACCACGATATTGCTAGTTTCAAATGTCTATTCAAAATAGCAGTTGAATTTCTTACACAGTTTTGGAATTTGACTTGGATGTCTATGTGCTATCTGTTCCTCCCTCCCAGGATTATGGTATTTGGCACGGTTTCTCAAAACCGATGACCACCATCTTGGATTCCAAAATGGCATCGAACAACAAAAATACTAACATCTTAGGGTATTGAAGACTTTCCCTGAGTTTTATGGTCGCCATCTTGGACTCCAGAATGGCCTCGTTAATTTAATTTTCGTTTAAAATAAAATAACATTTTAATACTAATAAAATCTAGATGCCATCCCTATCGGCACCCGATATTGTGCGGATACTATCCGAATACTATGTTTTGATGCCTGATGACAGGACGCGTGACAAGTCGAATGAGCCCCGAATTGAAGTGAAAGTGGAAAAAACGAAGGAAGCAGTTTTCGAGTAATTTACGTCAATTGAAACCAGTGTTTGCTTCAAATGAAATGAACTGAAGAACTTGACGAACGAAACAAGCGATAGCCAAGTCATGTTTGACTGGGGGAATGTTCATCGTGACTCGATAACAAGAAACACAATGACTTACATGAAAACTGATGTTGCTCGAAATGAAGCGATTGTGCGGGGAGTTCATTTTCTTTTCTATTTGATTTTTACAACAAAGATGCGTCACACATACCAAAACGGAAAGGCCTACTGTGCAGCATTTAAGGGGCAAGATGAATCAGAAAACATCGAAATCGAAGATTTAAATACGATGCCTCAGAATTAAATAAATGGATGAAAAGTGCACATCTCGTACCGTACGTTCAGTTTTTTTTGGTAATTATATGATTGCTTGATCGTTGGAAGCATCTAAGCTAGAAAGGTTCAGTGGTGTTCTTTTTTCCTCTGACGGTTGGGACAAGGGTTAGAACTCTTGTCCTAGCCTTTTATGGCTTATTGTTATAGCACTATAGACATTTTTAATGAACCTACAAAGTAGAGTGCACCATGCGAGTTCGAGAGGAACCGTCAACCATGCTGTTTGTTTACATCAGAATAAAGATTGTTTCCAACCCAAATTAAAGCATATTTCATTGAACATCTTGCCAATTTTCATCCTATTTTACGATTTCCCACAGATCTGAACTGATTTTTACCTCAACTATTCACACACAAGAAATAAGGAAGATCATAACCACTAAAGTACTATTGTAATTTTTCAAATTTTTCAACAAAAATATTCATAAACACTAGCTGGATCCTTTCAAAAACGTTGAAGAATTAAATGTTGCAACTGTAGATCAAGTTTTGGACATCCTAGATGAATAAATTTATCAGGAATAGTGAAAAATTATTCCGCTCTCTACATACTACGAAAAAGACAAGTAAATTTCAGTGCCCTGAGACCGACACATGCAAGCGGCCCTTTTGACATAAGAATCAGTTAAAAAGGACGAGAAAATAAATTCAATCAAATGCACTTTTCGTCGAGTTGCATGTGTTTCAGTTTCAGGACACTTAATTTTACATGCCATGTTTGTTTACGTTCTATGATTTACGTCAAAGCTGAATTACTGAATAATTGCTAAGTGTGTATATCTCACAGCAGAATTGTCTGCTAACAACACTCCTTTTGACGTTCTCCTGTTCACCACAAGAGGCTGAATCGATCGCTTAATTTCTATTATAAAGGTATTTATAGGAAACAAAGGGAAAAGGAAAAGGAAAAGGAAAAGGAAAGGAAAAGGAAAAGGAAAGGAAAAGGAAAGGAAAAGGAAAGGAAAAAGAAAGGAAAAGGAAAGGAAAAGGAAAGGAAAAGGAAAGGAAAAGGAAAGGAAAAGGAAAGGAAAAGGAAAGGAAAAGGAAAGGAAAAGGAAAGGAAAAGGAAAGGAAAAGGAAAGGAAAAGGAAAGGAAAAGGAAAGGAAAAGAAAAGGAAAAGGAAAGGAAAAGGAAAGGAAAAGGAAAGGAAAAGGAAAGGAAAAGGAAAGGAAAAGGAAAGGAAAAGGAAAGGAAAAGGAAAGAAAAAGGAAAGGAAAAGGAAAGGAAAAGGAAAGGAAAAGGAAAAGGAAAAGGAAAAGGAAAAGGAAAAGGAAAAGGAAAGGAAAAGGAAAGGAAAAGGAAAGGAAAAGGAAAGGAAAAGGAAAGGAAAAGGAAAGGAAAAGGAAAGGAAAAGGAAAAGGAAAGGAAAAGGAAAAGGAAAGGAAAAGGAAAGGAAAAGGAAAGGAAAAGGAAAAGGAAAGGAAAAGGAAAGGAAAAGGAAAGGAAAAGGAAAGGAAAAGGAAAGGAAAAGGAAAGGAAAAGGAAAGGAAAAGGAAAGGAAATGAAAAATATTCTTGATTTGAAAAATCATGTTCCTCTAGTTTGAAATGTTCAGGACTAGGGTTCGGTGATAGATCTTATACCAGTAACGCACCTCGAAAAGGTGATCTACCAGCGTTGAAGCGCTCAAAAGAAGAAGAAAAATTGACAAAAAGGAACGAACTCACCAAATGTGAACCTAAAGGCAGCTTGACATGTTTTGATGTAGAAGTCCAAATTGTAGACGGTCCATTTGACAAAGACCAACATGAACTAGTCCGGTTTGTGGTAGAACTTGCACGGAATGTCTTCCCTCGATTTGAGATAAAAGTTGCTCGGATGTAGTCGATTTTTTATGTGCATTGGCAAGCCTTTTCGTGGCCAATAGTCGACGGGTTCGGCGCTGCGACTCAACGATGAGACGAATGATGAGACGTCGAGTGCCCCATGTTGATTCTTCTTGGCTCCGGAGCAGCTTGTCAGCGGCAAATAACAGGGACGTAGAACTAGATAGAGTGAGATATAGCTCTTTTAAGGTCGTGACCAATTTCGTTAAAAGTTGGGATAAATTACAATACAAATATTATCACATTTATGTGAATGTTCACCTTTTTTAATATGTAGTTTATTACCCGAAACGGTGGCGAATTTTGAACTAAATAGTGTTCATGTTCATTGCAAAAGAATATTGTTAGATTGAGATCAGCTTTTCTTAAAAGTTATTCAAAATCATTCGGAGTTGTGTTTAATTTCTTTCTAGAAAGAAAAAAATTAAAATTCAATTGTATTGTCAGCTCCGTAGAGCCACACTCTAGGCCGGAAGGTACACTCGAGATTGCTACCAAGTTTGCTGCTAGGATTACCACTTAAATTCATTTGTTTGCTGGCAAAGAAAGCTCTGTAATGACAACTATGGTAGTGAACGCTAAGTTGAAACCAGGCTAAAAGCTCGTTAAAGTCTTAAAAGCAGATGACGTGATTGGCACTTCAGTCTTGTGATGAACCAAAAATATAGGGGAAATGGCTCTAACGTTGGCCTATGGATCTAAGATTGGGCCCATCGCTAAAAATCAGCTGTTTATCATTTTTATCTAGATGAACGCGTCATTGGGACGGTACTAATGGAAAGTTTTTTATCACTATTGAAAATTTAATCGATTGCATGGGCCCTAATAAGAGGCATTTAGGCCGACATTACATCCATTTCCCGTACTTTAGTTGTCAGATTTCAAGGGCTCAATTCGTTTTGTTGAGTTGTCAAAATTGTAGTGATTGGGCTCAAAAATTGACAAATTTCGATGTATTGGATTCAATAACCAGTATGATTGTTACACTCCGAACTTCTGTTTTCCGTACTTTGAGGAGTTAAATTCAACCGAGCATCCAATCACGACCCACAAATGCTAAATCCTACATCGTGGAACGATCAATACCATCGGATTCTCAACCGTCTCGAATGAGGGCAAACAATCAACATTGCGCTCACCTAAGCTCATCTTTTCAAAGGTGTACATTAGACCCGTGTGACGGTGTCCTTGCAACATTCCAGTAATCCAGTGGTCAGGCAAGTTCGTACCCCTTGTATACTTAGAGATCTTGAGAGCGGCAGGCTCCAGCAACGCCATAAGTGCAGAGACGCGAGTTCATTTCGAATTGGGTGCGACTCCACCCTATCACGGGAATACCTTTGTGCATTGCACCGCAGGGTCGCTGGCTGACCAGTTGCATGAAATTACCTTCCTTCATTAGCTAATCGCGCCCTGCCAGGACGACAATCAATCATCCATTTTCCCCTTTGTCAGCTGCGCTGGTCCACTCCAGTCCAGTGGATCAAAATTTGCTAGCTTGAATTTGATCACGGCTCGTGCGTGAGTGTGCGCTCTAAACGGAAGTGGAACCAGTTGTGCTTGAGCTTAATTACATGCAAAACGGTCGATTTGAGTGGTTACGCCTAAACTGGAGCGCACGGCATTTGGATGGAGCCGATTGTGCTGCTGATGGTGCTGTATATACGGGTGAATGCATTTACGGTAACCTGCCAGACGACCTTCTCGCCACTCGTGAGCTCCGGCAAGGCAACAATTAGGAAGTTGAAAGGAAGCGTCGAATCATCATGGCGGTTGCGAATTGCGCACTTCCTTGTGCTGGAGTAAGGTGATAAGCTAGTTTTTGTTTGTTTCAGAGACTGGATTTCATATTTGTATCTTGTTGTTTTATAGCGTTTCATCTACACGGTCCATTTGACACACTTTTCTCGGCCTTTGTCTAGCAACATTGTTTATCATCGTACGAAATAGTGTAGCTCTTTCTCCTTTATCTTAGTTCTAATATCGGCACATCCATCCATTCACTGCGCGCTAATCTCAAATCCGATCACCACCTTCTCTCGCTCGGCTACACAGACACTGTCTGTTGTTTTCCCGCATTACAAAGCAAAAACAGCAAACCCATTTAATAGCTACTTATTACGTCTCCACTCACTCTCTCTATCTTACGCCGAGCCACGCCGGTATCCTGCTGGGAGGCTATCGATTAGAGCCGCGCTCTAGGGTCTACCACTCGCTTGGGAAAACATCCGATTCCCCGCGCTTTCACACAGATGAATTGGTCATCAATATTATAGTAATCATCGATTGGATGCGACCACTCAGAAGGAGATCGCGCAATGATAAATGGAACTGACGGCGGCAGCCAACACAAATCCCAACCACGTGCAGATGACAGCTCAGCGCATTCTTTCCAAACACCACCATCGAGCAACGACAACATGGTCCCGAAGACGCTAGAGTAGTAATTATAGTGTGCTGACCTAGTGAGATACATCCGAGATCAGAAGATGCTACAGATTCCCATGGGGTGGTGGATGGATGATGGTTCTACAGTCGAGCCTGGGAAGAATTTGCTGCTAGATACGACGAGCCGGACGATTCGAATGACAGCCTCAGTTACCAGTCAGTGGAGCAACAATGGATTTGAGATTTTGCAAATATCTGCCACTCATCATCATCATTAGCTCAGCGGGTTACAATTATTGAGTCTGTGACTGGGTGGTGCGACGATTGAGGGCTAGCAGCTTCGAGCCATCTTCAGCGTGTTTTGCCATGCAGCAAACAGATGACTAAACCGAGTTGTTTTCAAGTGCAACTAGACAATGGGTTCTTCTGGTTCGGATTGTGGTCAATGTGGATTTCTACGCACAGATGTAGATACCAGTCAAATAATGAAGAATCTTTAGAAATGTACCTTTTGTATAAAGGAATTGATGTCTTCTAGTGCATAGGTCTACTTACATTTCCGTTCAAACAACGTTTTAAACAAATATCAATGGCCTACACAGAAGAATTCAATCCAGAATGCAATCCCTGAGACGATGAGCTCAGTGCAACAGTATGTCTGTAAATAACGATCTCCCAAGCATCTTAAACAGATCCCTGTGTTCTGTTGGTTTTAATAGTACTTCCTAAGGACTTGATAAAAAAAAAACGTTTGGTGAACTTCATTAGCATACTAGGAGTACTCTAATTAGGGATACCGTTAATTGGATACAAATTTATCACTTTAAAAATATTAATGGAAAAATATAACTTACTTGGCATTTTCAATCAATACTACGTAGATCGTAAGGTACATAGTAACTTATTAAGTTTTTTTTATTTGGAAAGAGTTTATCCACCACTTAGCCAGGCTCTTGAGGTTGACATATCAGCCATCAAATTCCTTTAGAGCTTTTACCTTCGAGATGTGGATGGCAATGTTGCCACTCTTAAATGTTTAAGATTTTCTATAGGAAAGCGAAAGAAAGACCTTAACGTGATCACCTAAACCTAATTTAAGAAAATTATTAACCTCATCTTTGGTTTGCAAAGGAATATTTGGACCAAAGCTATATTCTCTAAATATTCGATATTACCTCCAATCAGCTCTATTGTAAGTAATTGAAAGTAGAGCTTTTGTGATCAGAAGTTATTTCTTGGGATAGGGTTACGGTATGTAATGTGGGTCTAGTCCTTTCATTCGGCCTATCACGCAAATAAATAATTAATTAAGGAATATTACACAAAAAATAAGGAAAATATTGATCACTGATGATTGATAAATGTGTACCACACACAAATCAATTTATATCACAACATTTCAATACATTTTCAGCTCTCGTAAGTAATAAAACTGGTTGAGAATATCACTCTGTTCGGAGTTTTTAGCCGCCATGACTTCTAAGGTTAAGATGGGAAGGTTGCACTGACGATCATCAAATGGCCTGATTATGGCATTTATTGAATGGAATTACCTGATAATACACACTAGACGTAAAACTCACAGTTACTGTTTGAATATTTTATGTTTATTTTAATTGTTTAACAACGTTTTCACAAGTAAATCATGGACCCAACTTTAGGGACACATTTCTTTTCTATGTTCCTAACTTTGGCCCATGAAATTCATTTGACAGCATATAGCAATAAGAGTAACGTCAACAATGTGGTTTGCATTTGGATGATAAGGAACGAACAGGAAGGGAGATTTTTTCTGCCAAATCTGTATAATGAACATCACAATGTTTTGATTTAGATATTCTGCGGTCGAAAGACGATAAGCGAAATTTTTAATTTTTAATTTTTAACTTGAGTGATTTAATGTAGTTTTCGTAAAATTTTCTCTAAGAAATGTTTTGAGGAATGAAGAGTATTAAGTTAACAGTGATAGTGATAAAAAAAAATACATAAGAAAACGTTACCAAGAGCGTTTTTTTTGAGAATCAAACAGGATAGGACGAAGTTGCATCCATAAATAGACCCAATTTGGGGACAATAGACCGATATTACATACATTTCCCTGGTGAGTTTTTGTCTTAAAAAAAGTAAGTTTTTCAACTTTTTGCGGTTCCTGATAGCAAACGACATAATAAGCATATCTAAGCATACCATTTAGCAGTAGAATATCGTTTGCAGGTAAATTAATTGATGAGTTATGATTAAAAACGTAATCTATGGCTGCATATTAGACCGAGGTTAGGGACGTATACCCTATTTTAAAAGTTTATAAATTCAGTTACCAACTGTTACTTTCTCATTCCTCGATAAACGTTCCTAGTAACTAGTCATAACTTAAGGTTATGGGCCCAGTCACGCCATAACCACGAAAGAAAAAAATCTACAAAGGACAGCCCTATAAAATTGTACGCAATGGTGACGTAGGACTACGTGGTCTTACATGATAAATGTTATTTGTTAACTGCAGCCGGAGCTTGTGGTTTGTGTAGGAATAGGAATTTGAGCGGGGTTCTCTCTGTTTGTACTCTTAATATGACGCGCTTGGCATAGATGACCTACAGCGACTCACGAAGAGCTACTGATTCCGGTCAATAGCGGTGCGGCTTCTTCTCCTTCTATGGATCCTCATGTGGGCTGCAGCTTGCTGTTTGCAGCAGGCAGCCTTTCGTTGTGTACTAAAAAACAATGTTCAACTCCACGCGCCGAAAGCACTGCTGCTGCTGCTGAATCCGAGCAGAGGTTGAAGACAGCCTTGATAGCTAGCTGCTTGCGGTGAGCCTTTCATTGTGTTCTGGAGAATAGAAGATTGAATAAACACCGTTTGGTGAGACCGGATGGAATTCAACTTTGAAATCTGTGTTAGGGAAATCGCTTTTCGCAGGCAATCGGTGATAATTTTAAGTATCGTAGGAAAAATTGCAGATTCGTGCAATTTTCATTAGAATCATTTTGAAAAATGATTCAGTCTTAATTTTAGCAGATGCGTAGTAATACTACTGATCGATTGGTGATAAAGTTATTGAAATTGGTCAAGGGGTAGCTGAGTTATTAACGTTCAAAATCTTTCATAATTTCGTTACATGTTCCATCTTCGGTTTTCACAAAGTTTAACCCCATGTAGAAATCATAGACGACAAAAATGTTGTAATCCCTTGAAGCTCTTGTTGAAGCCGTTTGGAAGAAACCGTTTATTTTGTGAAGAATCCAAAGAACTGAACGATGGCAAGTAGTGCGAAGAAAGCTGGTATTGTGCAGTTTTCTGGTGATGGGTGCAACATGTGGAAGTTCCGGGTCGGGACCCAGTTTTCGGCCCATGGAGTACGGGATGTACTCGAAGCAGATGCCCGGTAGAAACGGCTACTCCAGCGATCACTTGCTATGCTGTGGATGGAGGAAGGATCTGCCCTGAAGGACCATTTCCGCAGCTTCGACGAGCTTGTGAGGTAGCTAAAAGACGCAGGCGCGAAGCTTACTGAATTGGACCAGGTGAGCTAGTTATTTATCTCGTACGATGTCGTTACTTCGGCAATTGAAAACCTCGAAGAAAAACTAATCACCTTAGGAACAGTGAAAAGCCGTCTGTTGGCTGAAGAACAAAAGCGGAATGGTCGAGATACAAGCAGTGGCGTAACAAATCGATCCGATGGGACAGTACTGGCAGCTAGAACCGAGAAGCAAAAGAAAGGTATCCTGATGATGATGAATCGAAGTTTTCTAGTGCTACGCTTGCGTCGTGCATGCATCGTGAAGTCACGTGAATTGGATTTGTACCGATGGTGTGTTCAAGCATAAAGAAGAAGGTAGGTAGAATGGATCCTTGATTCGGGTCCCAGCCGGCACATGGCCAAAGAGGAAAGAATTTTTCCTGAAATGTAAACACTTGCTAGACCTATCACGATTGAAAGTGCGATGAACGATGGAAGTATGAAAGTTGTCAAGCAAGGAACCATCAAAGGAATCGTATCGACACAATGCGGCCGGGTACATTTGGCTATTAGCAAGGTTTTGTTCGTCCCAAATCTAAAATTCAACTTACTATCGTTGAGGGCACTGATCAATGTTGGAGCTAAGGTTCAACTTCGAGGAAGATCGGGCCATCTTGACCAAAGAAGGGGAATCAGCGAAGCTATCAAGCATGGTTATTTGTACTATATGACCATGGAAGTGGAGAATTCAGACACCGCCTTCGTGACTGGCGGTTGAATCAGTAAGCAGGATTTGTGGCACAAGCGCTACGGTCATTTGAGTTATCGAAACCTATTGAAACTTCAAAGATCGGAAATGGTCGATGGAACGGATGAGCTGAAAACAGAGCAAGCTTTCTGCGAAACTTGTAAGGCTTTCATTCAATGGTTCAAGACCTTAAAGCAGCTGGATGCTAGAAAGAGTTCACACGGATGTTTGTGTAAAAATTAACGCCGGCTACATTCGATGGTTACCAGTATTTTGTGACGATCCTGGATGACTATACGCATTTAGCTGTTGTGTACCTTATGAAGAAAAAGGACCAGGTAGGGGAAATGACGGCTTCGGCATGACAGACTATTTTGGGCAACCCAAATTGAAACACTATTTTCTTTGGATTTTCTTACGAAAACACTTCGCTGAATGCATGCAAACGATTCTTTATGCTTTCAGCTTCAATTTGACTATATTTTTACCACTGAGAAAAAGCAATCTAACAAGGTTTTCTTGAAATGCAACACACGCACTACAAATTTTAGCTGATTTCGAGTTGCCGATAATAGAACAGCAGATTTACATGCAGTTTAAATGGAACGGTTGCCGAAGAAAAAACTGGTTGCCGACAATACCCGCTCTCACTAGAGAAGAATGGAGCTTTGTAAAAGCGTTTCAAAACAGTTTTTGACAATTCTTTCGACTGAAATTGTTAGAGCAGCTGGCAGCAAAAGATTGTAAACAAACCAATACTGCATATGTGTGCGTTCCTTAGAGAAAAAGGCTATAGAAAGAAGGTCGCTGCTTAGGTTGCCGAGAATACGTAAATTCCCCTATTTGAATATTTCAAAATCTATCAAGCGATTGCAACTGCAAATTTCGGTATCAAGATAGCAAACTTGAGATGTGACCTTGGACGTGAATACTTCATCATACAACGATTGTTATATTATGAGCAACATGGCATCCATGTTGGATCAACGGTTGGCACAGCACAATGCAGTCGCAGAACGTTTTAATCGGACCGTTACTAAAAAGATGCAAACTCTACTGGTCGAATCTGGAGTTACAAAGTACCTTTGGGGAGAAGCACTGTATAACGCTGCATACGTGACGAACCGAAATCCGACGGAAGCACTGGAAGCATTGCGAAAAACCAAGCGTTGAGAAGTTGAGAATATTCGGTAGTTTAACGTTTTCCTAGATACCAAAACAAAATGCTCGGATACGCACCATGCGGCTATCGCTTGGGGGATCAATTGGTGAAAAATCAGTTTGTGGCACGTGACGTAAGGTACAACGAGACCGAGTTTCCGTTCAAGATAATGCCAG
Source organism: Ochlerotatus camptorhynchus (assembly GCF_037179485.1). Classification (NCBI taxonomy): domain Eukaryota; kingdom Metazoa; phylum Arthropoda; class Insecta; order Diptera; family Culicidae; genus Ochlerotatus; species Ochlerotatus camptorhynchus. The sequence goes on along the minus strand of NW_027040531.1, from coordinate 2,660,894 downwards.
TGACACAACTGGGTGGGTGTTTGATGGAACAGTCGATCCCACTAGTAGTTCCCCAGTCAAAGAAGCCAGAGGGGGACTGTTTGGAGGTAGCTGACAATAAGCCTGCCGATCAAGTCGAGGTTGCTCCTGACAACAATGTGATTGCTGACCCACAAGATGACGTGTCGAAGCAAGAGGGGGAAGAAGACAAATACTTAGTACCAGAATCGTCAGCACTCCCACCACAAGCGGTAGGTAAGGGTTCATCCCAGGATAGGACAACTCCGAGGACCAGTGGTCGGGAGTGCGGGAAACCAGGTTGGATCCATGATTTTATTTCCTCGTATAGTGCAAATGCTGCTGTAGACTATTTCTCTCAGATTCCAATAAGCTACGAGGACATTGCTGGCCATCCAGGTGCAAAGCAGTGGTACCAGGCTATCTATGACGAACTTCGTGCATTGGACCGTAACCAAACCTGGACGTTGGTGAAGAGACTGGCGTTTGTAGTTCCTGTTCCGTGCAAGTGGGTGTTTACGGTGAAGATCGATGCTGATGGCAAACCAGTTTACTGCAAGGCTCGCTGCACAGGAGGCACATCGACCACGAAGAGACATTTGCACCTGTCGCCAAGTTAACCACCATACGGACCATTTTGGCAGTGGCAAATACACGTGGACTCGAGATACACCAGATGGATATTCGTACAGCGTTCTTGAACGGGACGTTAACCGAGAAAGTTTACTTGGATTGGGGTATCTCCAAGTAAACTTTCTCGGCATTCAATCAAAATCTTAAGCAATCACCTAGGTGTTGGAAGGACCGTTTCAACAATTTTCTGCGAGCCCAAGGCTTCATTCGCTCGTCCCATGATTACTGTATGTGCGTGCGCAGAAAGGAGAGACGTCTTGTTGATCGTGGCGAAGACCGAAGTGATGGTGACAACGATCAAGCAGATGTTCACGAGCGAATTCGAGATGGGTGATATGGGTGAACTGCATCACTTTTTGGGGATCAAGGTGGAAAGAGAAAGTACGAGTAGCATCATGAAGCTTTCCCAAACCGGGATGATCGACGAGATGCAGGATTGCAAGGCGTGCAGAACACCTGCTGAAGTGCGACTGCAACTGACACGTGTAAATGGAGACTGCCAGTATCCATACAGAAAGCTGATTGGTAGCTTGATGTATATAATGATGGAAACACGACCAGACCTGTGCTATATCGCGGGCTATCTATCACGATTTCAAGATGCTGCAGGACCTGAACGTTGGCAACAAGCGAAATGAGTACTTCGTTACTTACAATGGAACCAAATATCATCAGCTGGTCTACAACAAAAGTCCTCACAAGACACCTACGGAGGGTTTCGTTGATGCTGATTATGATGGCTACCAAGCCTTTGGGATTTTTTCTTATTAGAGAGTTGTATAGATTTTTCTTCTTTAGTTTACTTAGTTAAGTAGGTTCCGATTCTACACGATATAGTTTCATTTTTAAACCAACGATCTTGACATTACACAGTGGAACGAACCTTTTGAAATTGTGCGTTTTTTCAATTGCGTGTTGCTTGCTTTAACAAGGGCAATGTCTTCGAAGAAGTTTATTGTACTAAAATAGTCTATCTTTTCGTTCCACTAGGGTGATGATGTTTCCACGTGTTAGGGTGATACTGATTTACTTTTTTTTTTAATACTCATAAAATGAGTTAGTGACTTAACAAAAGTTGTAGATCACATTAAAACAAGCAACTTTGCTGAAACAGAAATTTTCTATCTCTGAACGTTGACAAGATATGATGCATTGTTTGTGGATATCTGGACTCAGTAAATAAAAAGAGCTTTGGTATCAGGAGCCGATTCAAGAGATCTGTGTTCGTTGCGGGTCTGGAGAATTTACGAGTATGATTTTTCCTGCAGCGGCACTCCTGGGCATCTTCTGACAATTGTCCAATCGGAACAAGAAACGACGATATTATTTGTGATCCATGCAGCAAAATTTTCTGAACAGATACTGGTAGGTAATACCACGGATAGTTGTCAATCAATCTTTTCGCTGTTTCATAGCAATATTCTTCAGACTTGGTAGTGTCGATATCGAATCCCGATGAAAGTGCTTCAAGAATTGATTGGCATCTGAATAATAGTGAACCATCTATGCCTGTGATTGACGCTAACTTTTCCCAATTCTGGAAGAAACAACGCGCACTATTGCCGTCGTTAGACGCTCCAACCGAACGAGGTTTGCCTACAATTAGACCCATTGTAATTCGCATCTACATGAATTATCGCGTATTTCTGTTGTTCATTACAAACCAAGCGAAATTCTAGAACGTAATTTCGATTGAATAGCTTGTTTAACTAGAGCTTTAACAATCGTCGTTGTCTGAACAATGCGTAAAGAGCAAATCAAAACATTGAACGTCACGTGAAATTGGAACTTAATGAAGGCCTAAGGAACTCTTTCGAAGCTTTTAGTTTTATGATTTCAAAGATCGTCGGTTGCAGTGGCTTGCTTTGCTGAGCAGAAAAACGCGGTCCCAGGCCGTTATTGTCGGTGCCGGGTTTGAATAGTTATAACAGCTTGAGTTACGATACAGTGTGATATGAGGGGCTCGGTGACCTTAATGCAACCGTTTTTGATTACTGAGCAGAACATCATGAGTCTAATCTCAAGCCCATCCACATTCAAGATTCATCAATCGTTTTATTTGTTAACATGACTACATGGTAATAACAGCAACTCGATGATTAAAAAGGAGCTTGTCTGCCTAGTGGCAAACGTTTTTGCTTACTGAGCAGAAGACCATGGGTTCAATCCCAAGCTTCTTCGCGTTATATGATCGTTAGGGCATCAATTCAGCTTATCGTTTACCAAAACGAAACCTGCTGCAAACCCAACCCTATTACCCAATATCCTTGTGATTCCTCGTGGATGTGCAGAGGTGTTCTCGGCGTCCATCAAAGCGAGTGTCACGTCAACACATTCCTACGTCTTCCTTTCTTGACCAGTGTTCGGGCACGGCCGGCGCTGGTATTGCCTAGTTTGAGTTCACCAGTTTTTACACATTTAGGATGATTGCCAGTCCCAAGCATCGTCTATTGGTTCTCTGTGTAATTACGGCTGGTCTGGCAATAACAGAGTAGCAACCGTAGGCGGTCAATCATGCTCATGCTCATGCTCATGTTCATGTTCAATTAGACCCATTGTAATTTGAAATCGTATTCAAATATTTTTCCTTTGCATTATTTTAGCGTGATTGGCTCCTTTAGCTAGCCATTTTTGCACTTCCAAGCGATAAGATACATGAAGAAAGTATTCTTAGAACCTTATCCACGCGTGTATCGTCGATGAACCAAACGTGAAAACATCTTCATTTACCGTTCATTTTTTAACCCTATCAAGATCGTTCATCTGTGAATGCGTTGCACCGCAGATGTAACATTTTTGCGCAGATTTCGTCGATGTAACCGAATTACAGACTTTTCCGTAATACCGAGTTCAAGACGGCCGAGGATTTTGACAGATGACTTTTCCATCAGATTGAACATGGACAATCGGGACAACCAATTTTGGTTTTATAAGGGTTCTGTAGACCATGATTTAGACTTGTAGCATGCTTTAAAACCTCCATAAATGTTACTTGGGAATCGATGGTCTGAACCTCCATCAAAACCCCATTTTACCATCATTAATTCGTTAAGTAGCTCGCTATCAGAGAAACTATCTAGTTTATCTAGATTCTCTGTAATTATTCTTGTTGCTGTGTGATCCAGTAACTTTTGAAGCTTCACTTCAGTCGGTTACCGTGATTCCGTTAGTATTTGGGTAACGATTTTGTTTAGCCTTCTGAGTTTGAAAATAACTTGGATACAAGTTTGCGTTTCTGGATTGAGAACCTTTTCGGACCTTATTGTACTGCGATTTACTCATATCAACATCTTAAATCATCGCTAATGCTTCATCTGCCGAGTAAGGAACAATGTTTGGCCGCTCAGCTTCCTTGAGAGCAGAAACAGTTTGCTTCACTCGAGTAGGAGTAGTGCACGTTGCCTCTCAAACTACCAAAACTTCACTTTTCCTGTTACAGCCTCGAAGACTCATTTGATGTGCGTAACAAAGCTCACTTGCTTCATAACTTTGCAGTTACTCAGCCACTTTTTGCCTCTTGACGCTATCTGAGCAATCGTCAAACGGTTCTGTCCTTCGACCGCACTTATTCCCATTGGATGTGGATGGAAGTTGCGAAAGAATCTCTTGAGGCAGTCTAAACGGCTGGTCAAAATATTCAGCATGGTTATCAAACACACGAGCGGATTATGTTTCAACCAATTTTTTTTTCAAGCAAATGAGCACAGATGGATCACAACATTTGAAATTTCTGATAGGATATCTGACAAACAATCCACATCAATGTCATACTCAAGTACGATTTGCTGAACCACAGCGTCACGTTTAGCTTTTGACGTGCCTTCAGTATTCCTCCATATGAAAAACAACGATAATTTGTCAATGTTTTCTAAACATTCAAAATAATCAGAAAATGTATGTTTTTTTTTGGGAAAGCGACCTCGCAATAAGCCAAGCTGAGTACTCACCTGAGGAAGAAAAATTATTTTCGGATTCCATTTTCAAATATTAGAGTTTCTTGGAAGAACTAAAAAAAAAATCTTCACGAGACACTGACAGACAAAAACAAAGCCTACTTCTTAAGCTCAACTAAAGCACTCTTTGTCGATATCGCACACACACACAAGCAAACGCAACATGGTGTCCATGTCCATGCAATTTTACGAATTCTTGGATGAAGCGTGGACCTTCTTGAGGGTCAATTTGATTCTAGGGGCATCCCACTCTAAACTATAGCTCTAGTATCAATTAAGTATTTCGAAGTATCTGATAACTATTCTTAAGTATTTTAAGATTTGGATTTCTTAATCGTAGTGACCGGTTACTAATGTAGTTGTTTGTTGTTGTATATTCCGTCAATGTATTAATCACGTATTAAAGCATATTTATACTAGTTTTAATATGTTTTAAATTAAATGAAGTAGTTAAATCCAATGTTTATAAGTAAGTATTTTAATTCTAGTTATGAAATAGTTCATCAAAAACATTTTACTTTCAGCGAACCAGTTGGAGCAGGGATAGCGAATTATTTATAATTTCGAACTGGCTGTTTAGTACGATATCAAACTTTTGAATTAGATTGCTTAGCTGGAGGTTAATGGTGCCGTTGTCGTCCAAACTCGTAACTAAATTTCAAACTGAACTGCCAAAATAAAAGCGTATGTTGAATGTCAATTCGGCTAAGAACTATCGCAAGCTGCATGATTATGAAATTCTTGACTTTAAGCTGGCCAAGGATGCTAGGACTACGCTGGTTATTTGCCAGAGAACAATGAAGCATAACTACCAGCAATTCGTTGTGCTGGTGGGCTCGAAGTTGAACTAAATGCAAAAGCCACTGGTGGTCGTATCGCACCGCATTTTGAGCGAGTATCCTGATAGCAACCGAAGGCTTTATGTGAAATCAACATGAATTTCTCACTTTAAGTACGGATAAGAAAAGTAAGGATAAGAAAAATGTTAATCTGTTCTGAAATTATAATTTATAACAAACCATTGATATACCAAATAAACCGATTAAGTTCCAAAACGTTACTTATTTGTAACAATTTCATGTAAAATAATCCTAAGTTAAAATGTATGAATTTATTTCAAACCATTCCCCAAACAGTCCAAATTAAAGTTTTAACACATAGCCGTTTCTGATGAATGATAGAATCAATTAGAGAACGGTTCCGAGATTAACACGGAGCGAATATGTTGATTTGATTATGTCCAGTCTTAATAGGGCTTAGATCTTATTTTGGGCCTAGTAAGCACAACCCGCCCTTTACCTCTATTTTTATCATGATTTTTTTCTCAACGGCGCCGGTGGTGTAGTGGTAAGCGTGAATACCTCTCACCCCAGCAGGCCTGGGTTCAATCCCAGTCGGCGCCGCCGGGATGTTCTGAGGCATAACATCTCTGATCACGCCTTCCTTCGGATGGGAAGTAAAGCCGTTGGTCCCCGGTTCATGAGTTGATGGGTCGATAGGTAGGGTCCAGGTGTGGGAGCTGCCTTCCTGGCACGTCGGTAGCATTGGTGCTCAGCACGGAAAACAAGATCGACGGAAAAAACAAACCAAAGCAAAAAAAAAAATGATTTTTTTCTTCACAAAATGGAATGTTTTCACTGCAGATGCCTTCCACATTTATTGAACTTTCCGTACGTATCGTAAGATTTGATAAAAAGAAACACATTGTTGAGATATTGTAAAAAATCAAACACTGCTTCTTGACCCCAAACTCGGCATTCGGATTTTAAACTCGGCCTAACGCATTGAAACGCCATTCAAACGCAATTGAATTCACTCTTTTGTTTTTTGAGAATAATGGGTGCAAACATTCATATCACACTTTCTTATTGACTTCGTTCGGTAGATTTGCAACAGAAGTATCGTACCAAACGCATAATTGACTTGTTAACGTCGTAATCATGGTTTGATTTGATGTTTTCTGCTAAATAGGCCCAAAATGGGCGATTAGGCCGAAGTAGCTCTCTATCCTAATAAGTCTTAAGCAGGAGAGCATCGAAGGTTCCAAATCCGAGGAAATGTGATTCTCTTCTCATTCGACGGCAATCTAGGAGATGTGGCTTTGCGGATGGTGCAGAAAGCTTTCACAACTTCTTATTCAGCTTCAATCAGCGTAAAGGCCTGAAGTTATCGTCCAACGGTCAAGAACCTAATTGACGAAAAATCCATCTTTATGGAGACATGGTTTTGGGATAGAAACATTTGCTCATGGAATTTGCTTCCACACGCAGTTTCTTCCACAGTAACTTTCCTAAAAGTTCCTTATTCTTCCTTTGAATGACAGGTGAATTGGTTTGGCAATGTTATTTTTCTTTGATTCAAAATGGTCTTCTTCTCGATTCCTACAAAAAAGGAATAAATTAAAAAAATAAAAGTTGATTTTTCTAAATACGCACACACAAATTCCTGGATGACACCGGGTAAACAATCGAAAGAAATCTGTCTAGCAACGGAGGTAACAAACTAGCGCTAAATATATCTTAAGTATTTTTAAGTATTTGCAGGTATCATAGATAGCAGTAAGAACTTTCTGAGTATAATGCGAAAAATACAAAGTTTAGAGTGGGATGCTCCTAGATTTGATTCAATGCCAGCCATAAGATAATCACGTTTCCCAAAAATGAAGGATTATCCTTTAATTTGGAAATGTCGATGATTAGAGACATATTATAGCCTTTGTTAATTATAATTGTATAAGCGCTGGGGGCATTCAATTACCAATGATGACATTTGTTACAACTACTATTGCAATGTTCCTCCGAAGATCTCCTAATGAAGTGCTGTGCATATTGTAGCCATAAGTAAGTATTATTCCATGAAAGTTGACTGATTTGCTACAACTTGCATCAGTTTAAGATGTGCTTATTGGAAAAGTGTTAAAAATTTTCATAAAAATCTTTAATAACTTTTCAAATATGCATTCTAGCGATACACAATATTCGACAGAAATGTGTACTTTGATACATTGATAAACTTTGAAGAAAATTTTAACGCAATAAAATGATTGTATTCAGAGTTATTGAAGAAAAACTGTTTTTATGGCTTTACAAGACACAATTTGGTCACTTTTCTTAGCGTTTTAAAGTCATTTTGGAGATTTCAGATCAGTATGGTTTTAATTCCATACATTTTAAAATAAAAATTCCTGAAACTCACTTATGGACAGCTCACAACATACCAGTGGATTGTGATCAATAGATTGAGAAACGTTGAAACAATAGATTTATTATACCTCAAAATAGTCCAACACTAAATCAATTAACTTCACCAAAGATCAAAACAACTATCGCTGAATTTTTAACCACTTAAGCAGTCTCGTATTAAAATCATGATAATTTAAAATCTATTTAATAACACAATATTTAAGTGCTTCCTGTCCTCTTGTCATTTTAATAATTAAAAAAAATCATTCGAAAAGGTTCGAAATTTTATATTAATAACAATCATCCGCAACTGCCAGCTAATATTCGATACTTTGGGACTGCTCATAAACTTCGCGGACAACACTCTCTACCCCACCGACTACTTCACCTAAACCCCAACAGTCGAATCGTCTTAGATAGCTCCTGACTATGTAATTAGATATTTTCTACGGAATTCGCCTCGCCATCAAGTTTGACAACATTTTAACCAAATTGAGTATGTTTTCCATCATCGTCGATCGGCCAGGTATAAGGAAAATAAAACCACATCACACCATGACTCACGATGGGTCACTGCACTTATGTAGAAGAGATATGGCTACTAATAAGTAGCCATCAAATCCATAATTAACCATCGCACCGTCGTCGTCGTCGTCGTCATCGTTGGTCGTCTTCGGTGGCGGCAGCGGCGCACATACGGTTCAAAGGACCAGCACCGCTCCGTAGCCATAGTTGTGGAAAACATATCTTCTCCTTTGGCGCGATTCGATGCGATGCGATGCCGTTGATCCGCCTATGGCCTATGCTGCACAACATCGATCATAAAACGAGCGACATCGAATCCATCACGTTTGTTGATTTATTTCTTCGGCTAGCTTCTGTACGAAGCGGCGTTGATCGACAGGCAGCAAGCGAAGCAGAAAAGGAGGCAAAGACACCCCAAATCAGATTTCCTCCGCAGCTGACGTGGTCCTAACCCTGGAACCCCCGGCGACCACATTAAAACGTCACTTTTTCACTAAACAAACCAGACTGCGCCACGATCATGGGAGTTTCGATTGCGAGGTACACGGAGACGGGGCTATTAAATTCCTATAGCGCAAGTCTTGCGGCCCCGGCGGAGGAGCGCCCAGAAAGCCACCAGGGGGTCCCCGGGATGAAGGCAGCATGTGAGTGAGTGTGTGCACGTCCCTATTAGCTCTCCGTATCGCCCAGTCAGCAAACAGTCAGTGTGTGAGATGTGTGGGGGCTTCTGTTTTTGTTTTTCATCTCGTCACAAACTGAAACCCGTAGACTCATACTAAGTAACGATGTTTACTTTCCACTGGGGGCTGCTGCATCTCATCATATGGTTGGTCGGATTAAATTCTCCTCCGTGCCTTGATGTGAATCCGCCAAGGTCCGGGTGAGAGTCGGAAAGTTCACAAAAAGCAACATGAAATGTCAATCTTTCGGACGAGGCGGTGGTATGTGGTCCGAATGGTGTTTACCTTAATGGAGGTTTGTTCGGAGATGTGTGGTGGAAGAAATTGTATTAATTCCAGCGAAAAACTAGTTTAAAACCTGGCGATGGAGGATATGCAAACATGCTACTGGAGGCCAGTGTTGCCAAAAGAGGTAAAAGCATCGACTGAATTTTCTACAAAACAAAAAACTAAATCTGGCAACACTTCCTGAACGCTGCTGCTGCTATAAATCCTGCTACCTTCCTCGCGATATCCTACATATCGTCAGTCACTACCAATACCTCATACATCATCATCATCATCGTCACGAGGTATCAACTATAGTTCCTACTAACAGGCAAGTTACCGATTGCTACTTCTACTGCTGCCGTTGCTGATCCTTCCTTCCAGCAGCGGGGGGTCCACCGAAAAAAACTTTCAATTTAATTTGATAGTAGAAATTAGATACACTCGATGCCTGTCAGCCATCCATCCCAGCCAAAGGCAGCTCAACTGCGATTCGGCCGTCGCCGAGGAAGATATGTGTATATGCCCATCCGTCGTCCATCATTCAATCAAAAGTAAGCTTCTCGCCGCAAGACACCACGTTCGTTCGCCGGCTGACGATCAATTTAGTTCAAATTTCAAATTGAGTGAAATTCTACTTCCAACAGCAGCAGCAATTGACCCAAGACAACTTCTGTGCGGGACCCCGATGTCGGGAAGCGATGGGTGGATCCACAATCCATGCCCCCGAAAGCCGAACGGTGGAGGCCCATAAGCGAGCACGTTTCGATATCTTGAACTGCTCCGCCGCGTCGCCGTCCCTGGACAGGAGGATTACAAACGTTCGACCAATTAGTCTTGGCACCACCACCGCGCTTGGTTGCCCGGGTTGGTTGGGTACCTAACATACATGGCCGAGGGCCACAATCACACACAAGTCGGCAGGCAGCAGCTGCTGCCGAGGCCCTAGTCAAGTCGTGATAGCCACAATCAACCAGGAAAAGCTAATCGATCTGGTACACCCTCTGCCTTCTGCCCAGGTTGGGAAGGGCGGTGGCTGCAATAGAAACGGTCACAGCAGCTACAGCAGCAGCAGCAGCAGCAGCAGTAGTAACGACTGTGGTTGTAGGATCATTTTGTTGGGGATTTGAAAGCAGTGGCGTGCGAAGGGTGTTCGGTTAAAGGAGCATTCCTTTGTGCGTACTCTAGTACACGAATGAATGATGAGCGTTTTAGTAAAACAATTGTTTACCTTATTACGTTATGCTTCCTTTTAACACACTTTTACTATTCACTTCCACTTTCCACTTTTACTTGATTAGGGACTGTTAATAAACTATGACACGCAATGACACTTTAGGGAGAGGGGACGGTTGGTGAGTTTGCTTACGCCGGGAGAGGGGGGGGTACCTTAAACCTCCCAAAAACTGTCTACGTAGTTTATTAACAACCCTTTATGAAAATCAATAAATGCAAATAAGACCTTTTCAAATGTTCATCTAGATTTGAATCTTCAACATAAGGACTGTTTCCGTTCTTGCTTTTTTGCTTTTGCTGTTAGTTGCCGCAGATTTCTGTAAGTTGCTGTAAGATAACCGTATGCTGCAGAAGGTACGGGAACATACTTTCGTTTTTTAATGTACATAATCTGACAGAAAAGCAAGTACGGGAGCAGATCTATACATATACATACCCAAGTCATAATGCAAGTTTTATCAAGGTTTTAAAGCATTCTCAAATATCCAAAACATGGTCAACAGAACCCTGATAAAAACAAAATTGTTGCTTGTGCATTGACCGAAACAGTCAATAGCCATTTGATCAAACGGTATTTTGATCGAATTGTCATTTCACCGAATATTCCTTTGATCGAATGGTCATTTGATCGAATGGTCATTTTACTAAATGGTAATTTTACTGAATGATAATTTGATAATTTTTATTTGATCGAATGGTAGTTTTACCGAATGGTAATTTGATCTAATGGTCATTTGATCGAATTGTCATTTGACCGAATGATCGTTTGAACGAATTGTCATTTGAACGAATTGTCATTTGAACGAATGGACATTTGAACGAATGGTCATTTGAACGAATGGTCATTTGAACGAATGGTTATTTGAAAGAATGGTCATTTGATCGAATGGTCATTTGATCGAATGGTAATTTTTCTAAATGGTCATTTGAACGAATGTTCATTTTACCGAATAGTCATTTTACAGAATGGTTATTTGACCGAATAGTCATTTTACCGAATGGTCATTTTACCTAATGGTCATTTTACCAAATGGTCGTTTTACAGAATGGTTATTTTATCGAATGGTAATTTGATGGAATTGTAAGTTGACCGAATGGTCATTTGACCAAAAGGTAATTTGACCAAATGGTCAAAATATCAATTGACCAAATGGTCAAATTATCAATTGACCAAATGGTCAAATTATCAATTGACCAAATGCTAACTTTACCAAATGATAATTTTACCGAATGATAATTTCACCGAATGATAATTTTACCAAATGATAATTTTACCAAATGATAATTTTACCGAATAATAATTTAACCCAATGGTCATTTGACCATTTGTTTATTTGACCGAGCGTTAATTTGACCGAAGTGTCATTTGGCTAAAATAATAGTAGACATAATATTAATTTCACCATATGGTCAACTGACCGAATGGCCATTTGATCGATATGGTAATTTGAACGAATGGTCATTTTACCAAATGGTAATTTAAACTAATAGCAATTTGACCGAATGGTCATTTGAACAAATAGTAATTTGACCGAATGGTCATTTGATCAAATGGTGATCAATTGGTCATTTAACCGAATGGTCATTGGACTGATTCTCGGCATCGACTATCACTTACGTTATTAAAATAGCAATTTCAAAACATCAGCTATTGTGTTTGACGTTTAGGATCCTACATTGGAACCTACTTTATCTAACTATGATGCAAAAATAGCACGAAATTTGTTTGCAAAGCTTTGATTATCTAAAGAAAAAGACGTTAATGAGAATCAACAGAACCAGATAAGACCATTTCAAATGTGCACCTTGTTTTGACTCAATACACAGAAGAAAATGTAATATTGATGAGCGTAATTCAAGGTGATGTATCATATATTGATGCGATTGCAATAAAATAAGGAAAACATTTTGTATTTTTAATTTTTTTATCTCCAAAAATTTAGGGCTATTGTCTCACACCTTTGGATATACAATTTTTTTTTTTGGCAAAATCTGTGTACATCATACAAACAGAATATTACGATGGAATGGTCTATGAGCAGCAGTTTCGATGTAACATTAAACAACTTTCTTACTGTTTAAATTTGACCCATGAGCCATTGACCAAAACAATCAATCGACCAAATGGTGATATCAGGCGTAATATTTGATAACGGCACAAAAACTTTTAGAAACAAACTTTGTAAGGTCTTTGCACGCGAGCCTAAGAACGCCCACGCAAGCCAATACCACTTTCGGAAAGGTCAGAGTGTCCCCTACCCGATTATGTTGTTGGTTTGCATGGGTGTACTTTGGTTCGCGTGTAAAGGGCCTTACAAAGTTTGTTTACAAAAGCTTTTGTGCCATTATCAAATGTTACGCCTGATATTACTGTTTATGTTTATTTGACCGATTGGTCATTGGAACGAATGGTCATAAGATCGAATGGTAACTAGACCAAAAGTTCATTTAACCGAAAGGTCATTTAACCGGATGGTCATTTGACCCAATGGTCATTTGACCAAATGGTCATTTGACCGAATGGTCATTTTGAAAAAATAATTGAAAACTTTGAAAACTATTAACCGAAAAACCGAGTGCACATCGAACTAGTAAAGGGGTAATTTGTAATAGAAACGTGGAAGATCGATTATTTTGGTTCAATTAATCGAATTTTTTAGTTGATTTAAAAAAATGTATAATTTTATTTTGTAGTGCATTTGCTTTCGGTTAGCTATTTTAAAATCAAGTTCATGCTTGGGTTGGCACGGATGTGTAATTTTTTGTACAGATTTATACGAATGGGCATTGTTTAGACCCCTGCCCAACTCATCACTTAGATGTCAATGACAGATTTGTTCTTCGTCACCAGGTGGCGCCTTGTTAAACTGCCACGCCTCGCTCATCTCTGTCGTAAATTATGAGCTTATTTTATTTTTTATTTTATCTGAACTTCCCCAATAAATTTAGCATAATTTTTGTATTCCAAGCATTTTTCCACCAGTTCGAAAATTAAATATTCGAATTAAAAAGATCAATTCACAATAATTGAGTTATCATGAAAATGAATTGATTCAGAGAGATCGTTTTGCTGAAAATCACCCGCACTTAGAATAAATAAATTAGTGACAGGGAAAATTACTTTCAATTTAATTCAATAAATTGAAGTGCAAGAAGGTAATCATGGAATTGAAAAAAAATAAGAGATTGTTGGTTCTACTCACGGTGGCAAAATTAAACATCAAAACCAAAATCTTCCAAGTCCCAAGGACTGCAAAGATTTCTTCAAGATCAAGTCGTTAAAAAAAACTTATATTTTCTGTCTTGGAAACAGCATTACTTCTGGAAGCTCTGAAGAAATTCTAAGAAAACTTTGAAAAAATGGGTTTTCTGAAAAAAATCTTGAAATTGTGTATTCTCAAAATTTTCATTAGTGCCCTGCTGAAAGACTTCTTCTGAAATCACATAAATCATATAAACTCCGAGCTGAAATTCGGCCTTATGGACATTTGATCTAGTGATGTGATGTGATGTGATGTGAATGGAACCCATCATCAGTGCAAGGATTACCAATGTCTGCAGATACTTTACATCGATTCTTCCGGTTCGCCTCCTAGCATCGTGCTATAAGGTACCAGGCGATAACCAGGGTAGTTGATCGATAGCTCGATGACGTCATTTCGTTGGCGTCTGCAATGGGAAATTCTCATAGCAGACGTTGACGATGGGACGTTGTCGAGTTGTTGAATAGCAACTATCGTGGTAACTCACCGATTACCTGTCGATCTGCCAAATTTGGAAAGACGTCTGCATTGAATTGTCTCATATAATAATATTCCGCCCACTATATCACAAGAAATTGCGAGTAGCTGAGTGGAATGGAGATAAGCATTGGGTACAGGACCAAGTCTCCCCTAGGTGGTGCCAAAAGATGAGCGCAATAGAATCATCAAGTTGCCATAAGGCACGGAATGAGACTATTGCATGGCTGGGTAGTCAAAGTCTTCCATTCGGTAGTCATTTCAGGTGGATTAGAACAGGTTTAGGTTTAGGGTGGGCGTTGGACGGATTTGGATTTTTCAGATGTAATCCTGGATAGGATCCTGTCATTGAACGTCGCGTGAAAGTGAAACTTAATCAAGGCCTAAGTACTTTTTCGTAGTTTTTAGTTTTTGGATTTGAAAGATCGTCGGTTACAGTGGCCTGCTTACTGAGCAGAAAAACGTGGTCCCAGGTCCTTACATATCAAAGAGATTTATGGTAAAATCGCTTGTGTATCATGTATTTTGCGAAACTCGTTGTTGTCGTTGGTTCCGGGTTTGAATGGATACACAAATTTGAGCAACGGTATTATGTGATATGAGGGGCTCGGTGGCCTTAGAGCAACCGTTTTTGCTTACTGAGCAGAAAATCATGAGTCTAATTTCAGGCCCATCCACATTCAAGATTCGTCAATCGTTTTATTTGTTAATATGACTACATGGTAATAACAGCAACTCGGTGATTAAAAAGGTGCTCGTCTGCCTAGTGGCAAACGTTTTTGCTTACTGAGCAGAAGACCGTGGGTTTAGTCCCAAGCTCCTTCGCGTTATATGATGGTTAGGACATCAATTCAGCTTATCGTTCACCAAAACGAACCCTGCTGCAAACACAACCCTCTTATCCAACATCCCAGTGATTCCTCGTGGAAGTGCAGAGGTGTTCTCGGCTTCCATCAAAGCGAGTGTCATGTCAACACAATCCTTCCCATTCCTTTCTTGACCTGTGTTCGGGCGCGGCCGGCGCTGGTATTGCCTAATTTAAGATCACCAGTTTGTACACATTGAGGATGATTGCTAGTCCCAAGCATCGTCTATTGGTTCTCTGTGTAATTACAGCTGATCTGGCAATAACAAAGTAGCAACCGTGGGCGGTCAATCAAGCTCAAGCTCAAGCTGTAAAGTTCTGCCTGATGGTTTGTTGCAGCAGGGTGAATCAGTTTCATTGAAGACCTTTGGAAGACAAAACGACCAGATAACCATCTGTAATCACGTGAAAAGGGACTGGCAAATCCACGAACCCTCGTCCAGTCAACAAATCCTTTGATTCCTTTAGGTTGCCCCTCCCCAACCCAATATATAATATAATGTTTTAAAATATATGATTTACAGTAATGCTAGTTTTGTCAACCCATCTCACCTAATTCTGCACCTGTTTTTGACTGTTCAACGCTGTTGACGATCATCATCACAAGTGAATTAATAAATTGGAACGAACTCACCAAATGAATCCATGAGCAATGTCAACCTAATGAAATTGCATGGTGCTGCTGGTCCTCTCCTTCTGCATGGTGCTGCCTCTCCTTGAATACATCTTGATCCATGGTGATTTCTTTTTCATCAGGAAGGATTTCCTGTCTGTATCTGTGATTAAAGGAGTCTCCAGCATCAGCATTTGTGGGTCGCTTCTCCGTGACGTCGTCGTAAACCAAAGAACGTCGGGGGTTCAGTGGGGGAGTTTGTTTTCGGAGCTCATTCTTGACTCTTTGCTTTTTGTTAGCGGCTTCTGGTTGGTTTTTTATGCTGTTATAAAAATATGGCGTAATATTTTTTCCTATTTCTTACTAGTCAAATAAACAGTGGAGAAAATGCTCGTCAAACTTGTTCAAATGCAGAGCCTACTCGACGGAATGATGCCTTATGGACATTTCTAGATAGAGCTGAAATTAGGGCGTAACAGCTTTTGTAAACAACTTCTATCGATGATTTCTAGGAACTCAAGGCACGCCCACGCAAACCAACATAACCGTCGGGAAGGGGAGCTCTTCCCCTACCTGATGGTGTTGTTGATTTGCGTTGGTAAGCCTTTACTTTCTAGAAATCATCAAAAGAATTCATTGTTTACAAAAACTGTTACGCCCTAATTCCAGCTCTATCTAGATTTGATCTAGTGCCTACAAACACAACAAGCTGCTAATTATCCACTAATTACCCGTTATCCAACTCAAGGTTAATATGGGGCATCCGAACTTTATATTAGTCGTATATTAGCATTAGATTGAGAAAAAATGTTCAGTTACTCTTATGGACGATTGGATGATGATGATAGTGGTTTACCATCCATTGGAGCACGGAAACTTAGTCCGACAGCAGTGGGCTCTCTTCTCTGTTTGTCTTGATCAAGCTTAATAACCTCTGATTTTCCTCAACATGTCGCTGTATGAAGGGCCAAAAACGGTTTGGATAGATCGATAGGCAAAGCAAACAGGAAGATGCCCCAATGAGTGGGGAGAAGAGCCCACCCTTTATCCACGAAATTTTATCAACAGGGAGTTGGTCCGTTCAAATCGCTTCAATCGGGTGCCCTGTTGGACCGTCCCTTCCCTTTTATATATGCATTTCAATGTACATATATACAGTGTTCACTCGGCTGTCGACAAAATCAGGCCACTCTCGATGTGTGCTACGCGATCGTCTGTTTACTCGGCAGCAACCATTGTGTGGTCCTCCTCATTGTTCTTCATCAGCAGTTCTTTCGGTCGATGCGTCGTCGACTTTGGAAAGCAACCGTTTCGTGATGAGTGTGTGAGTGCTGACCACATTTTGCGTCCATTGCTGCAATGGACGTGCTCTGACCCTCGTTGGCGTACAACAATTTGCCATACAATGAAACTACTGGAAGCGGCTCCAGTTCTGATGGAGGAGGCTTTTTGGACAGCGGAAGATAAAGTGTTTATTGTGTTGTACCTGTTGATGTATTGTATAGTGACCAAGAGTCCTCGGCTCTGTTAAGTTAATTCGGTTGAGCCTTATCAAATAAATTAATAAACAAAAAAAAATGTACATATATACGATTTGATTGTTATGATTATTGCCAATAATACTTACATTTCGATGAAGATCGTGCTACTCATTTTACCTTTCTTGTGATACCCATCATCACAGCAACCAAACTTGAATCGTAGACCAGGTCCATCAACAATACACTCGTTCCGAGACGGGGCTCTGTGATAAAGCCATCTTCTTCTTCTTCATCATGTTCACTCACCACCCGGAATGCATGCAAACGAAAAAGAGATACAACCAGGATTAGTTTTTTTTTTTAAAGTATAACTAATAGTTTTATCCGAATACCCAAGTTACCATATTGTGTCACAGTGACATTGTCTCACTCTGAACCCACATTCAAAGCTACTTTGTGACTATTTGGTTACTTGGATACTCATATAAAATGTTGTGCAAGTACCACAAGTTCAACACCGCCCAACTATGGACAGCTCAATGTTTATCCCATCCATTTTTTGAATCAGCGAACACCAACTTGATTATCCGCTAAGAAACATCAAAGAATACATAGAGATAAATTTCTGATCATCAGAATGGTCCATCGGTTGCGAGTTGCAATATTGCTTGCTGAATGCTGATTGCTGAGTTCTCGATTGCGGAATTTATGTATGGGCCCAAATTAGGGGCATTTAGGCCGAAATTACATCTATTTCCCCTGTGTTTCAAAAAATACTCTTGAGTCAAAATGGTCTTCTTGCGGAAAATACTGGGTCTATCATACTGAAAATATGTGCCAAGTGTTACCCCAATCGAAGATGGCCGAGCACTATTTCAGGTTTTTGGAGCTCATTTTGGATGAAATCCCTCATTTCAAAGTTAACCAACCGATAAAATAAAGGGTGATACGGTTAAAATTTGGTCAAGGGAAAACGCGTGTAAATCGGTGAAATCGTTTATTTAAAAAATCAAATTAAATTTCTTTTTCAAGTTCAATTAGTATAAAATTCAGGAAAAATATTCAGTTAGGCTTCCGCTTTTCCAAATCCGAATTGCCGGGCCTTACGCTTGACCCCTGCCATCAGATTTTGTACAGCCACCTTGTCCACCTTCTTCGCCGCAGAAAGCCAGTTTGCCTTGAACTGCTGCTCGCCCTTAGCAGTTTTTTTGGTCTTCTTTAGGTTCCGCTTGACAATAGCCCAGTATTTCTCAATTGGGCGGAGCTCTGGCGTGTTGGGAGGGTTCTTGTCAGTACGGAACAACCGTGTTTCTTCAGGAAAGGCAGCAGACGTTTATTCAAACACTCTTTCACGTAAATTTCTTGGTTGACAGTCCCGGAAGCTATGAAAATGCTGCTTTTCAAGCCACAGGTACAGATGGCTTGCCAAACCAGATATTTCTTTGCGAACTTTGACAGTTTCATGTGCTTGAAAACATCTGCTACCTTTCCCCTTCCTTTTGCCGTATAAAACTCCTGTCCCGGAAGCTGCTTGTAGTCGGCTTTGACGTAGGTTTCGTCGTCCATTACCACGCAGTCAAACTTCGTCAGCATCGTCGTGTACAGCCTCCGGGATCGCGCTTTGGCCGTCGTATTTTGTTTATCATCGCGATTTGGAGTCACTACCTTCTTGTAAGTCGATAGTCCGGCTCGTTTTTTGGCTCGATGCACGGTTGTAGACGATACACCCAGCTTATTTGCGGCATCTCGGAGAGAGAGGTTAGGGTTTCGCTTGAAACTACCGGCAACTCTCTTTGTCGTCTCAGCGGCTTCCGGTTTTCGATTTCCCCCCGATCCAGACTTCCTGGCTGTCGACAAACGTTCCCCAAACACTTTAATTACATTTGTAACGGTTGATTTGGCAACTTTTAGCGATTTTGCCAACTTTGCGTGCGAGTAGCTCGGATTTTCGCGATGCGCGAGCAAAATTTTGATACGCTGCTCTTCTTGCTTGGACGGCATTTTGACAACTGAAGAGTGAATTCCAAAATCAAAATAGGAGCAACATTCTACACACACACACCTTCAAAATGAGGGGTGTTCAGGTTTTTTAAATGCAAAATTGAAAGAAATACGTCATGTTGATAGTGACCAAATTTTGACCGTATCACCCTTTAGTCACCAATTTCCGTAACACTTACCTATTGAGTTAATAAATCTGACGATCCATAGTCTTTTCAAAGCTCGTAAAAGTTTCAACAATTGCATGCGCGACTTCATCGAAGACTATTGAAATCGCTTGATAAGGCACGGCGCGGCATCATCAGTTTCTCTTATGCACGATTGGACGCCAAAACTTTAAAAACTTCAAAAAGATACAAAGTTCTTAGGAACTTAGAATACTCCTGGAAATGCCAGAAGCTTCTAGAACTGCGAAAATCTCCTGTCAATGTAGGATTTCAAGGCATTAAGTGTGTCCGTATTTTAACCAGAAGATTCAAATGTTTAGAAGTTTGACAAGTTGTCGGCATCTCTGGACATCAAAAATAGAAAAGTACGGAGTCTGGAGTCCCAGCCCAAGTTACAAGTTTTCTCGAGGTTTCTTTCTGGAGGTATTTCCAAGTCTAAATCATGGTTAATTCAGAACCCTCATAAAACCAAAATTGATAGAAATGGTTGGAAATACTAAACTAATATTAACATGAAGCTTTAGTGTTATAATATATTAGCTAGATAAAGTTCTGAAGATGCTAGGTTGATAGTTCAGCTAGAGTACGCAGTGTGAAAATTTAATAGAAGCTGAAATTGAGTGAGGGCCATTGATGCGACAGTACTAGTCAAACGTACACTCCTTTGAGGGGACTTGAGGGTTTCCCTCCAAAAGTCTCAAGCTTTCATGGAATTTGCTAGAACTAAGAAAGCTCATGAAAGCTCATGGAACTCTTACAACTCTTACAGCACCGATATTCTCCCATATTCTCGTTTACGTTCAAGCCGTATTTTCTATCGACTTTTTTTTAAATTAAAAAACGGTTCAAACGGAAACGAGAATTCGGCTTATTGGAACTTGGATCAACAGTTGATCAAAAGTTAACGAGATTGAAAAACCCTGCACACGTCCACTGCTAGTGCAAATCCAGTGATACAACATGCAGGGACTCAACATACACCGAACCTGATTGTCCGAGCCTACATTTTCGCTACAAATTGAACGAATGATCCCTAGTCAACGTTGCATTAGCCTACGGTGGTAACGGAGAAATGCAACAATTTATTAATTAAGCCTGGTGTACATTTGAAAAAAAAATGATCCAGCGCAATACACTGTAGATTCAGAAGCGCGGACTATCTGTTCCAACCGATCGAAGGAGAGGAACACCGTAAGAGATGTCGTGACTGGTTCATAAATTTGCACTATAGGTAGAGCTATTTGAATTTGAGACTAACTTAGCCTGCCCAAGTGGATGTATTACATAAAATTTGCCAATATGATTTTCAATCTGATTCAAAGATTTAAGATGCCAGTGTTCGAATTTAAACTAAAATTATCTTTTCTATTCTCTTCCAGGTACGATACCCAGCTCGGCAAGTATATACAACCTCAAGGTAGCCAAACAGGCACATCTTCGAAATTTAACAACTGTCAAAAAGGCAAATCCGATTAGCACCAAATGTCCAAAACCCCACACGGCCGTCAGGGCAATCAATCATCATCCGATCACGACATCTTCTTGAACTTCTCCCGAATTAATAATAAGATCCTAAAATCCTAAACCTGTGAGACCTTGCCGAAAAGCCCACGTGCTTCTGCGACCAGTTTGGTAAGATTCTTGCGCCAAGTCGTTGGTCGTGATGGTCACTTCTCGGTGCTCGGTGAGGGTGCAGCGCAGAAGCGCAGTAATTTTTCATCAACATCGAATAGACGACGACGACGACGACGACGACGGCGACGACATCGCGCCTCGACCGGACGGCAGCTCAGCTCTCAGTTGCGGGTGGCCAATCTAATGGTTATTTATTCATAATATAATCTCTTCCATTGCTGGAGGAAAAGCGGGAAGGGGTGGTTGCCTTGAGTAGCAGTTTCTTTCTGGAGTTGGTTTTTGCACAGCTCGATACCCCGTTTGAGGCTTTGTTTTGCGCCGAGCTATTTATTATTTTCGGATCAAATTTATGCTGGTTTAAGCAACAATGCTAAGATCGAGAAAGATGGCAAGGAGTGACTTCTGCTTCTGCTATTTATTGAAGATCATTAGAAAAAGTTTTATGTAACTGGGATGTCCGTGGTTTTCTGATTGTAAGATTTTCAGATTCTCAGATTTATTGATTTTTTCATTCTCTGATTTCCTGATTGCCTTATTTTTTCGATTTTCATATTTTATGCTTTAATGATTTAATGATATTCTGATGCCACATTTTTTTAATTGCTGTTTTACAGATTTCCTAATTTTTTTTTTTTTGTCCGGGGGTGAGATTTGAACTCGTGACTTTGGCGTGAGAGATATGGATGTTAACCACTACGCCGGGGTCGCCCCCCTATTTTTTGAATTTCTAATTATCAAATTTTCTAATTTTCGGGATTTCTGACTATCGGATTTTCTGATTTTCTGATTTTCTGATTTTCTGATTTTCTGATTTTCTGATTTTCTGATTTTCTGATTTTCTGATTTTCTGATTTTCTGATTTTCTGATTTTCTGATTTTCTGATTTTCTGATTTTCTGATTTTCTGATTTTCTGATTTTCTGATTTTCTGATTTTCTGATTTTCTGATTTTCTGATTTTCTGATTTTCTGATTTTCTGATTTTCTGATTTTCTGATTTTCTGATTTTCTGATTTTCTGATTTTCTGATTTTCTGATTATCTGATTTTCTGATTTTCTGATTTTCTGATTTTCTGATTTTCTGATTTTCTGATTTTCTGATTTTCTGATTTTCTGATTTTCTGATTTTCTGATTTTCTGATTTTCTGATTTTCTGATTTTCTGATTTTCTGATTTTCAGATTTTCTGATTTTCTGATTTTCTGATTTTCTGATTTTCTGATTTTCTGATTTTCTGATTTTCTGATTTTCTGATTTTCTGATTTTCTAATTTTCTAATTTTCTAATTTTCTGATTTTCTGATTTTCTGATTTTCTGATTTTCTGATTTTTTCTGATTTTCTGATTTTCTGATTTTCTGATTTTCTGATTTTCTGATTTTCTGATTTTCTGATTTTCTGATTTTCTGATTTTCTGATTTTCTGATTTTCTGATTTTCTGATTTTCTGATTTTCTGATTTTCTGATTTTCTGATTTTCTGATTTTCTGATTTTCTGATTTTCTGATTTTCTGATTTTCTGATTTTATGATTTTCTGATTTTCTGATTTTCTGATTTTCTGATTTTCTGATTTTCTGATTTTCTGATTTTCTGATTTTCTGATTTTCTGATTTTCTGATTTTCTGATTTTCTGATTTTCTGATTTTCTGATTTTCTGATTTTCTGATTTTCTGATTTTCTAATTTTCTGATTTTCTGATTTTCTGAATTTCTGATTTTCTGATTTTCTGATTTTCTGATTTTCTGATTTTCTGATTTTCTGATTTTCTGATTTTCTGATTTTCTGATTTTCTGATTTTCTGATTTTCTGATTTTCTGATTTTCTGATTTTCTGATTTTCTGATTTTCTGATTTTCTGATTTTCTGATTTTCTGATTTTCTGATTTTCTGATTTTCTGATTTTCTGACTTTCTAATTTTCTGATTTTCTAATTTTCTGATTTTCTGATTTTCTGATTTTCTGATTTTCTGATTTTCTGATTTTCTGATTTTCTGATTTTCTGATTTTCTGATTTTCTGATTTCTGATTTTCTGATTTTCTGATTTTCTGATTTTCTGATTTTCTGATTTTCTGATTTTCTGATTTTCTGATTTTCTGATTTTCTGATTTTCTGATTTTCTGATTTTCTGATTTTCTGATTTTCTGATTTTCTGATTTTCTGATTTTCTGATTTTCTGATTTTCTGATTTTCTGATTTTCTGATTTTCTGATTTTCTGATTTTCTGATTTTCTGATTTTCTGATTTTCTGATTTTCTGATTTTCTGATTTTCTGATTCAATGGATTCTGATTTTATGATTTTATGAAAATCTGAATTATCAATTTTAATATTTTTCAATTGTCTGATTTGCTGTTTATCTTATTTTCAAATTTTCGTGTTTTCTAATTTTTATTTCTGACGTTATGATGTATTAATTTACTGATTTTTTATTTTTTTGATTTTCTGATTTTATGATTTTATGATATTATGATTTTATGAAATTCTGAATTGACGAATTAATGTTTCTATAGTTTTCCGATTTTCTGATATTCAGGTTGTCGGAATTCCTGATTTTCTAATTTAATTTTCGGATTTTCTGATTTTCTGATTTTCTGATATTTTGATTACCTGATTTTCTGATTGTCTGATCTTCTGATTTTCTGATCTTCTGATTTTCTGATTTTCAGATTTTCAGATTTTCAGATTTTCTGATTTTCTGATTTTCTGATTTTCTGATTTTCTGATTTTCTGATTTTCTGATTTTCTGATTTTCTGATTTCTGATTTTCTGATTTTCTGATTTTCTGATTTTCTGATTTTCTGATTTTCTGATTTTCTGATTTTCTGATTTTCTGATTTTCTGATTTTCTGATTTTCTGATTTTCTGATTTTCTGATTTTCTGATTTTCTGATTTTCTGATTTTCTGATTTTCTGATTTTCTGATATTTTGATTGTCTGATCTTCTGATTTTCTGATCTTCTGATTTTCTGATTTTCAGATTTTCAGATTTTCTGAGCCTATAAAAATACATTTCCCCGAAGTCCAATCAATCAGCGCAAAGAAACATTTGAGGTGTATAAAATTTCACCATCATGAACTGCCCTCGCTATGAATATACAAGATGACAAGCTCTCTCGCACAGTTCTGTCACGCGTCACAGGAAGCATCGCATCAAATCAAAATGAGCGTACGCCAACGAGTGACCATCTCGTCGCAGTGACAGGCCTTCCAACCACCCTCCCGTCCCCCCTTCTTTCACTATTGGCTTTTAATTTCACCCTGATGAGGCAGCCGGCATGTAGCTGCGATTCAATTCAACCGTCACGCTGCGGAAAGATGCGGATGTACGACAGGGCCCTGGCATCCTCCGACTTCTCACTTTTCTCTTGTTAGCAAGCACCCCCATACCTCCCCCTCCACCCTTTCTCGGAATTCACTCTGGTCTATTACAATCGTCTCGTGTTGATATTTACCTGCGCTACCCCCCTCCCCCTGTCCGACAGCCAACGATTGGATGGCATTGTCGCGCGAGTTTCTGTTACATTTTTTGCCCTCTGCCGGAGTCGGATTCCAATTTAGATGTACACAGCGGCTGCAGCTCGATGGATGATCGCGTGTTCCTCCGAACGTTGCCTGTCGATAAAATATATATCGGGCCTCTTCGCTCAATTCACCTGTTTTTCACTTTCACGAACCGGGAGGGAGACACTTTCAATGAAAAGTTAATTGGCTAAATTGTTCGCCTGGTTTTCTATGAACACACGCGCGCGCACCCGGGACCAGCAAGTCTTCCCGGTGAAGTCCACGAGATTGCAATCTTCTCGGGATCATCTACAATTTCTCCCCTTCAAAATGCTCCTTTCAAAAGCATCGGACGCAGTAGGGTGGGTGAGTGGTTGTGAAACCGACAACAAGATTTACCCTCCCTTCCAGTTCACGGAAATTAATGATTCAATTAAGCTGTAGAGCTCGAACAAAAAAAAAACACAACTACGGAGTTGATCCACTACAGTTTGATCCAGATCAGCTCGAACACGCGGAGCGCTTTGTTGCCCAGAGCACAGCTAGATTTATAACGTTTCAATTTGAGCCGTTGTTGTGACAGGATGGAAGCATAAGGCCTACAACCAGATGGGTTACTCCGAGAAAGCTGATCCTGAGCGGATGATAGCAAGCAGCTTTACTTCGGATGATTTGCGTTTCCTGTTGGTATGGGTGAAAGTTGGTGCAGGATGGACGATTGGTGGAATTTGAGATAACTTTTTTGAAGAAAAGATAGTAGAACAACCTCTGAATTCACCCAGGACGTCCATTGTGCAAAATCCTGGAGATTCTCTGGACTTGCATCCGAGGTACCCGGAATTTGGCAGAGCGACCATTTAGTCTTAATCTGGAGGCACTGGTGATTCGCAAGATGATCATTTCACCCTTCCTTGAAGACCTCAGGTCTCTGAATTTTCATCGAACAACTTGTGAATATCCTCTAGATCAGCGTTTCGTTATCTATGGATCTAGAACCACCAGTAAGTTGGGGGCTGCCCTCAGGTCACAGAAACTCCGACGACATAACCCGTTTCCACCGGAGCATGTGCCAGCCATATCTCTGGAACCGTGATATCTTACATTTGTCATTTGGTGCATCTAATTTAGTGCATAAACGTTTGGTTGCTGGGTACATTATCAAAGAGCTGTGGTGATGATGAGGCTGGCAGCAATGAAAATTAACTCTTAAACAACAATAGGACCGATTTGTCATGCTGGTTGAGTAATGCTGAGCTATGTTCAACACGGATTAAGCTGGTGAGCTGTATGTTGTTTGGAACGAGAGTGACGCGCTTGGCATAGATGGCCCACAGCGATTCACGAAGAGCTACTGAATCCGAATGGACGCTCCTGTGGGCAGCAGCTCTCTGCTTGCAGGCAGCCTTTCATTGTGTACTGGAGAAAAATGTACAACGCCACGCGCTGAAAGCACTGCTGCTGCTACTGACGACCGACCAGTCACCACCACACACGGTGATTGAATAAACACCGTTCGGTGAGACAGGATGGGATTCGATTTTGAAATCTGTGTAAGGGAAAGCGCTTTTTGCTGTCAATCGGTGATAATTTTGATCACCATTGCAACAGTTGGACATATGTGTAATTTTCAATAGTGACCTATTGAAAATTGATAAAGTGTTTATTTAAACAGATTTGTAGGAAAATTTCCATTCGATTGGCTTGTTTTTTAATTAAATCCATCCGCTATTGACAGAGTTATAAGTGGTCAGAACCTAACCACTTTTCGTAACGTGGTCGATTTTGGTTTTTTGAAATTGCACCCCCATATGTTTCCGAAAGACGTCATCCTACGTCAAAAATAAAAGAGTTTTCAGATCATTTATGTTCATTTCATGTAGTTTTTGGTAGGTTGATTCTCTAAATTCAAGATACTTCCAGCCGTAGGCGTGTAGTTTTTGGACCGCTTTGGCAAATTTGGTTATTTTTAACTATTTTTACTTGTTTGGCATTTTTTTGGGCTAGACCAGTGTGAGTAATTTTTTGCTCATTTAAAAAAATCAATTGTGTGCACAAAATCCTGTGAGAATCTTGAGAGAATGTCTGAGAGACGACATTGAAATTTTTGAACAGTTCAAGATCTTCAAGTCTTCATTTTGAGCAGCCTGAAGTGTTGAAATATACACCAGTAGTCTTGATTAAAATTTGATAAACCAGCATAATTGACAATATATCTTGAGACGTTATTTGAATTTTTTGAATTATTTGGTCTTCAAAATAATAAGTAATTTAACTGAAGTTTTGAAACCATTTCCAGCGGACTTAATTGAAACCGAAGATAAGCTGGAAATCTTTCATATACTTCCTGGTTAACTAAGAGATGACATTTGAATTTCAGGAGAGTTGCAGATCTTCCCACAGTAGCACACTTCCGGCATCAAAAGTTTCAACAAATTGTTTATGATTGAAATAATTCATATAAAAGTTTCCAAACAATATTTGCGACAAGTGTGCAATAATTCATCCAAAATGTCCAAAGACATTATTAATATATTATTGAAAATCCATTAATATAAACTAATCTCTCCAAAATCCTACAAAGTTTTTTTGAACAATCATCATGAACTCAACCGTAGTTCCTTTAACTTCTCTCCAATCCACTGAGCTCATCCTAAGTTCCGACGAAGACAACAAATCAAGAAGACTGGCAACTCTTCCATTTTCTCATACGAACGCTATGAGACAGGTACATTCGCGTCATCTGCCGCTCAAAGGTAAATGCTTCGAATGAATTTGATAGCAAAGGTTCGATCCTCAGAAGAAAGGTTCGTGTATTTGCTCATTTTTCTATGCGTTGATTCCACCTTCACTCAAGCGCAGCGCTATTGCATCTGTCGGTTGGATTCTGGAAAAGTTGCCAGTCTTCTTGATTTGTTGTTTTCGGTTCCGAGCAGTTTCTTGCCAAATGTCGAATCGGACAATCTCGACCATCTTCAATTTACATGAAACTTTGTATTGTTATGGGCAATAATGTTTTCATAAATTAGGCCATTTTGGATCTTACAGTTTCTTATGTATGGCGTCGTTATCATTTTTCAATAAATTGTAGCATAAAATCGTCACTTCTGAGACAAAGTTGTAAACAGAAATATTGTCTTTTGGTAAAAATATGTGCAAAAATGCAAACCTTTGGAATTTCTAAAATCATGTTTGTTCCAAAAATCGTAGAACTTTATTCAATTTTGAATGGTTCCATGGCTTTAAATGTTAAGCTAAAACACTTTGTCTGATTTTTTCTCTCAAAATTACTAAAAAAAAAATTACCGTGTATTCATACATCATTTCTATCAGAAGAGAGTCATTTGATCATACTTTAAGCGAACGGTCGTAATTATGTTGCGTTCTTATTGAGGCAATCGACCGAGGCTGGAAACCTCGATCGCGTCACAACATAGAGTAGCATTGTTGTCCCAGTTGTGCTGCCACTACTCCACGATTAGACATTCCCAAGACTTGCAGCGATGACTCTCTGGTATTGTCCTAGCCGGATTGTTCGGATAAATCATCCGACGAAGCAATTTGACCAAATTTTTTTATCACTCATTATTCTTCACCTTCTCCTGGATCCAATCAGCATAATGCGCCACATTGGTGAACACATCCGAGAACTCATACCGCCGACAGTTGCTGTGACCAAAGCTGGATATCGCCGCCAGGAAGTACCGCCCCTCGAACGGACCATTCCGCACATACTGGAACGGAGCCGAACCCATATAGTGCGAGCAGTTCTCGTTGTCGTCGTCATGCGAATAGGTACTGCACACCTGGCCCCCCGTCGAATCTAGTGATATATTTTCTTCCGCGTACTTGCTTCGGCAAGATCCGAAATCGGCCAACTGAACCACATTGCGAATCAATGGTTTCTCCTTGCGGGAGTTCTTCTTCCAACCGATGATGGTAAATTTCTTGGCCGGCGGCAGGGTCGACAATTTTGGCGATAAACAGATTGGGTTGGCAGTCGTCGGACGTTCCAATTTTATTAAGGCAATACTGTTGGCGAACTTTGGATTGTTGTAGTTTGGATGTACGGAAATTCCTCGCACAGGTATACGGGTTGCCATCGTCCTAGTGGTTTTTCCATCGATTTCGAAGATATCGTTTACCGTGTCGAGTCGATAGTCGTTCAGACGAACCGAGCGGCTAAAATCACATCAAGGGTTGATTACATTGAATATGTAGAAGAACACGTCTGTACTTACATAGTGGAAAGTCGCTTCTTTTGAACACAATGAGCGACTGTCACGAGGAAGCTAGGATGAATCAAAACTGCATGGCAGGTGTCTTCCAGCACTCGAGTGTTCGTATTGATGTACTCGATGACAGCCAACCAAGGGTACTGATTGAGATAGCCCTTTATTTCTTCCGGTGTTCCAGACGGATATGTATCCTTTCCACAGCTCGCAATGTTTAAAAGGTTGGCCTGACTTCCAGAATCTCCAGGTGGCCGTGAACTGGGCGGAGGTTCTATTATGGCTGCATCGATTTCAAAGCTAGTGGTTATAGTTACACGTGATTTGATCCAGTCGATGTAATATGATGCGTCTGTGAACACCACAAAGCTGTTTGCATCTACATTAAGCGTGTCCGGAATCAACTTGGTAGTACTAACAATGCCTCGTAGAACCCAATGCTGGCCAACACGGAGGAACATGCCTCCTCCGCTGTCTCCCGGAGCTGCATTTGTTCCATTGCGATACCCTGCGCAGAACGTTTTTGGCTCAAAGTAAAACTTAGAGTAATGACTAGGATCACTGTCGATGCACTCCTTTTTGGACACGATCGGCACAGTAGCTTCGTTCAGATCGTTTGGTAATCCAAAATTTTCATTCAATCCCCATCCAATTATATATCCTACCTGAGACACAATCTTACTCAGGTTAGTGTCACCTTGCCACAAACAAATCGGCTGTACGTAGCTGTTGTATTCAATATCAGTATACAGCTTCATCAAGGCTATATCATCTTCGAATGTTCCTTCATTGTACCCCTCATGACGTATAATTGTGTCTATATTGTGCTGCTGCACATGCCTGTCAGGTGCATCCAGATTGGTTACTCCTACCTTGATGAATACGCGATCTGCTGGAATTCTTTGTTTTTCATTGTCATCGATCGTGCAATGAGCGGCCGTAATCACAAATTGCTCAGTCAAAATCGTCACACCGCAAGCATACGACGTTGATCGTCTATATCGATGGAACATGGCACCGTGCCAAGGCCAAGCTCCCGCTAATGCCTTATATCCATGGTTAATCAGCTGCTGGACGACCGTCTTCTTTTCTCCGCAAGTTCCAGCTGAAACAAGAATCAACCACAATTACGCACTATTCGTTAACATTCCTCAACCTTTGACCTTTACACAAACAAACAAATCAAAACCTACCGGCATTTGCTCTGCCAGCGAGCAAACTCAGCGCTAGCACAATTCCAAATGCGAACACTCTCATGATCAACGAAGGACTGATCTCGACGACGATAGGAACATTCAATGGAGCAAAGAATTTCGGGGATTCCCCCTGAGAAACCGATGATAACGGTACGAACAAAACACGGACAAACTAGAAGGTAGACTCCGGAACCGATAGCAGTGCTACTGGCTACCGGAAAGGAGAAGATCGTCGATGACTGAACAGTGGCTTTGTGCGCTGCAAGACCAGTTCCATCGGCGGTTATACCCACTGCTGGCTGCTGATGAGTGTGCGACAACAAACAGAGAACGAATCAATTACCTGCTTGACTACTAACGCAGATCATGCGTTAATGTTTGTGACAAAATGGGTTTCTTTTTCTTCGCGGATGAGGAAGTTAAAATCGTTCATTTTGATGATAGAAGATTTCGAATCGTTTGTTAGGAACTGAATTCTGAAGCAAAGTTTGCTGTCAATCACATCGATTGTTTTTTAATAAAATTCCAGGAATAGATAGAGAGTCAGCGCTCTTGCACTTGCTGCTAGATCCCGAGCAGGAGAAGATAACTTATGAATTCTCGATGAACATTTCAAATGGTCCTATCTGATTTGATCGATTCTCTTCATCGAATTTCTCTTTTCATAACAACTGCTATGCAAACAAATTTCGCGCTAATTCTACCACATAGTTTGATAAAGGAGGTTCTTATCTAGCGTCAAAAACGTCAAATACAACAGGAAAAGGTTTTTCAGCTGAGTTATTGACGAAAGAGAAAGTCGCTGAAGAGAATCGATCAATGCAGATAGGACCTTTTGAAATGTTTATCTAGAATTCCTTATTCTGACCTGATACCAAAATGACATAAGAGGTAAAATACCAAAAAATTGCATGCATAATTTACTATCGAGATATTCGTTCATGTTTTTCATCTGCTAATTTCACAAAACATTGAATTTTATTTTAAGACATTCGTCATTACGATTGACCGTCAGGCATAGGGTAGAGAACTATTTCGGTATAAGCATCCATTTCCGTCGTATCGAGCAGAATAATCAAATCAAGCTGAACAATACATTAGGTCTTAAGTAACATTGATCGATTCTCTTCATCGACTTTCACTTTCGTCATTAACTTGGGCACAGAACCTTTTCTTGTCGAGGTTGTCGTATTGGAATCCAGATGATAGCTTCTTTCATTGATCTGTGTGCTGAAAATAGCTGGGAATGAACATGAGCGTGAAAATGCAAAGAGAAAGTCTATGTAGAGAATCTGTCATTGCTACTTAGGACCTAATGCATTGTTCATCTTTAAATATATCTACGAAATACGTTTGGTATGATAGTTTAGTTCAAAAGCTACAGATCACTAGCTAAATATAAATAATATCAAATAATATTTACATGCAACAAAAGAAGCGCTCCCAGGGAATTCATTTTTCCTGCGGTCATCCGTACGCCGAAGTGAATCCAATGGACACATTGTACATGACGTTAACGGTTTTGCCTCTTTTTTGACAAAATTTGTACCCAGACTGTGGAGTCGGAATCGGAGTTGGACGAATTGTTTAGCATATGAAAAAGTAGAAAAATAATTTAGAATTGAAATACCGTGGACCCATGGTTATCTAGCCGTTTTTAATCTGAAAACTTTTTAGTTTGGACTACGCTAAACATTGCTCAAACGTCATTTAGCGAAATGAAACAATGCAAAACTAGCAGAAGTTTTGCGTGTGACGGGATGTCCCCCCCCCCCCCCCTTGAGGTGATGAAATAGATGCGAAAACTCCAAGTTGAGATTAATTCACTCATATTCAATGTTGAAAAAATATCATAAAATCAAATCTCACCAATGCCCAACATCACGCTTGATTTTCGTAGACAAAAATCGACAAGCAAACAACTGCGGTTGATTTTGCAAGCTGTGATGTTGCAACCCGGAATATCAATCTAACAGAACTGACCAGCTACAAATCTCTCCAAACTGTAGTGAGAATAAGTTTCATGATTTTTGCTTTACATCCGAACGCAACCGAAACTTCGATAACGGCTGGCAGCAGTCCCTTTGTGTCTGCCATTGGCGAACAATAAAAAGAGATGCACGTTGTGAATAGTCTCGCAATATCAAAGGAGCTTGTTAAAGTAATATCAAGCATGAAATTTTGTTCCAATAGTATGTATATAGTATGAGAGAGTATGAGAGCGTATGAGAGCGAAAAAATATGATTTGATTGCTGATTTTGCCAACACTGCTCATATTCTTGAAAACGTAGTTAACTCATAGACTAAGTAAAACTTTACAAGATTTTACAGGAATTTGTTTTCTTATATGAGCATCATCTCGATGTGCACTCATAAAATAAATCATATATCCATGTAAATTGCAACACTAAATCACATGAACGTTATGTGTCAAATGAAATATATATGATTACACGCATAGAATTTATTATTTTTTTTTTATTTTTTTGGCTTTATTCGAGAGATTTTTAGCCGTTGGCTAGTTCATCTCTAAATAATTTCTTATGTGATATTCAGATTAAAATCGTTATTTTTTATATTGGAAAAATTAAATGTGCGTTCGTAATAGAAACTAAGTGAAAACTTGTTTCAGTGTACATATAAAATTATTACACGGTAAAAAGTTTTCAAGACTTTTTAGTGACTTTTTGGTGACTGACTTGAAAAAAGTGACTCACTACCAGTCCTGCATATGTGCTGGTTGATAATGCTGATTAACCAGAATTGGTGTATTCCGATTCAAGTTTGTGCTAGAAATTGATGCACCAATGTTAATCAGCACCCAAATAATGGTTTAGATTATGCTAATAACCATGGGTTTGCGAACGACAGGCTCACTAGCACGTGTACCAGCACAAGCGTAAACACCCCATTATGCGGTGTTTGCACTTTTGCTAGTTCACTAGCTCATCCAGCTCATCTAACTAGCACGAATTTCAGTTGTTCCTCAATCTCATGCTGACGCCCTGTTTACATTATCCTTGCCACTTTTTAGTCTAATCCTAGCACACTAGCGCTAGCTCACCAGCACAGATGTAAATACCCCATTAAACAAGAGGAGTTTCGATGATAAGTATGTAAACTCTTTGGACTTCCCCATTATGTCCTATGGATTTGCCCTGGAAGCCTTTCAAGACTCATCCACAAGGCCCTGTTCAAGCTAATCTGCTTACTTCAGAGGTGGCAACAGTACATATTTTTGGAAAACAATCGTCCAGAGTAAAACAAAAAAAAAACCAGCACACGAGCGGTCATGTATTTCTACATTACAAGCAAACGGCGGAGATAGAGAAAAGGAAAAATGTCGTAGCCCATTATTTTTCAAACAGTTTATTGGAATTACATTTTAGCTGCAAGCTTGCGTGTGACAGTAAATTATCAACTCCTTTATTTACGCATAATTTTAACATCTATGCTTATGAGTGGTTAGTATTTATTCTTATCTTATAAAACCATGCAATAAACAACAAATAAATGCTATAATTAGCCAGAAATCAGCAAAATTATACAGGACATAACATGCTGGTCTTATCTGCTTCATTGTGCGAAAATGTTCTGTCGCCTGCAGAAAACTGTTCAGACATGTCATGACATTTTTTTCCACTTGCCAGTTGGTGTTTGTGTGTCTTCTCTTTGGTCATTGCGCAAAGTATCAAATGTTGAGGAAAAAACGTTAAACTCCAGTACTCCTGCCTGGACTACACGTTCGGATAAATTTTCCTACGAAGCATTTTAAATAGCAAATATCAACCATTTTTTATTCAAATTATTATTATTATTTAGCTTTATTTAGGAGGCTTTCAGTCTTAGGCTGGTTCGCCTCCAATTTTTATTCAAATCTCAAAGCATTACTTTTCATTCTTCTTCACCTTCCGCTGGATCCAATCAGCATAATGCGCCACATTGGTGAACACATCCGAGAACTCATACCGCCAACAGTTGCTGTGACCAAAGCTGGATATCGCCGCCAGGAAGTACTGCCCCTCGAACTGACCACCCCGCACATACTGGAACGGAGCCGAACCCATAAAGTGCGAGCAGTTCTCGCTGTCGTCGTCATGCAAAAAGGAACAGCACATCTGCCCCCCCGTCGAATCTAGTGAGATATTTTGTTCCGCGTAAATGCTTTGGCAATAGCTGAAATCGTCCAACTCAACCATGGTCCGGCGAGTCAATGGTTTCTCCTTGCGGAAGTTCTTCTTCCAACCGATGATGGTACATTGATTGGGCGGCGGCAGGATCGACATTTTTGGCAATAAACAGATTGGGTTGGCAGTCGTCGGATGTTCCAGTTTTATTAGGGCAATATTGTTGGCGAACTTCGGATTGTTGAAGTTAGAATGTACAAAAGTTCGTCGCACGAGGATACGGGTAGTCGTCGTCCAAGTGGTTTCTCCATCGATTTCGAAGGTACCGTTTACCGTGTCGAGTCGAAAGTCGTTCAGACGGACCGAGCGGCTAAAATCACATCAAGGGTTGATTACATTGAATATGTAGATGAACACGTCTGTACTTACATAATGGAAAGTCGTTTCTCTTTAACACAATGAGCGGCTGTCACGAGGAAGCTAGGATGAATCAAAACTGCATGGCAGGTGTCTTCCAGCACTCGAGTTTTCCTATTCATGTACTCGATGACAGCCAACCAAGGGTACTGATTGAGGTAGCCCTTTTTTTCTTCAGGTGTTCCAGACGGATATGTATCCTTTCCACAGCTCGTAATGTTTAAAAGGTTGGTCTGATTTCCAGAATCTCCTGGTGGCCGTGAACTGGGCGGAAGTTCTATTATGTCTTCCTCGATTTCAATACTGGTTGTTATATTTGCTGCTGATATGATCCACTTGGTGTAATACGATGCGTCTGTGAACACCAAAAAGCTGTTTGCATCTACATTAAGCGTGTCCGGAATCAACTTGGTAGTACTAACGATGCCTCGTAGAACCCAATGCTGGCCGTTTTGGAGGAACATGCCTCCACCGCTGTCTCCCGGAGCTGCATGTGTTCCATTGCGATACCCTGCGCAGAACGTTTTTGGCTCAAAGTAAAACTTAGAGTAATGACTAGGATCACTGTCGATGCACTCCTTTTTGGACACGATCGGCATAGTAGCTTCGTTCAGCTCTTGTGGTTCTCCAAAAGTTTCATTCAATCCCCATCCAATTATATATCCTACCTGAGACACAATCTTACTCAGCGTAGTGTCACCTTGCCACAGACAAATCGGCTGTACGTAGCTGTTGAATTCAATTTCAGTATACAACTTCATCAAGGCTATATCATCTTCGAATGTTCCTTCATTGTACCCCTCATGACGTATGATTTTGTCTATTTTATGCTGCTGCACATGCATGTCATTTGCATCCAGATTGTTGCATCCTACCTTGATGTAAACGCGGTCTGCTGGAATTCGTTGCTTTTCATTGTCATCGATCGTGCAATGAGCGGCCGTAATCACAAATTGCTCAGTCAAAATCGTCACACCACAAGCATACCTCGTTGAGCGTCCATTTCGAAGGAACATGGCACCGTGCCAAGGCCAAGCTCCCGCTAATGCCTTATATCCATGGCTAATCAACTGCTGAACGACCATTTTCTTTTCTCCGCAAGTTCCAGCTGAAACGAGAATCAACCATAATTACGCACTATTCGATAATATTTCTCAGAACCTACCGGCATCTGCTCTGGCAGCGAGCAAACTCAGCGCTAGCACAATTCCAAATGCGAACACTCTCATGATCAACGAAAGACTGATCTCGACGACGATGGGAACATTCAGTGGAGCAAAGAATTTCGGGGATTCCGTCCTGAGAAACCGATGATAACCTTCAAGACTCTGGAACCAATGGCAGTGCTACTGGCTTCCAGATAAGAGAAAACCGTCGATGACTGAACAGTGGCTTTGTGCGCTGCAAGACCAATTCCCACGGCAGTTATACCCACTGCTGGCTGCTGATGAGTGTGCGACAACAAACAGATAACGACTGCTTGATTCGTACTTACTTGTATTTATGTTGTTTGCATGTATGACTTATCAAGTGATACAGATGCGTCTTTTCAACTTTAATTCTTTTGAAATTTATAGGTCATTAGGTCTCCTAAATATGAAAAGACCTGGGATTGATTCCACATCTTTCTGCTTAGTAAGCAAAAATGGCTGTATAAGGCAGCCGAGTCTCTCATATCATAACACAACGCTTGCGATCAATTTGGTGCTATATTCATTTAAAGTCAACGGTGGTGCGACCAACGAACTTTTAAAACCAAAAACTCAAAGCTAAAAAAAACTTAAGCCTACATTTAACTCTACTTTTACGCGACGTTAATTGATTTGGTCTTTCCACAAGATGAGAACAGAACCCATCAAACTTCCACATTGTTCAGGCTACCGTGCCCCCTACATCACAACAAGCTACGATCGACGTAAAAAAATTCAAACACTTTCCAAACATAATGAACTAGCGGCGCCGGTGGTGTAGTGGTAAGCGTGATTACCTCTCACCCCAGCAGACCTAGGTTCAATCCCAGTCGGCGCCGCCGGAATTTTCTGAATGTCATTTGCAATGAAAGATCTCACGCGATATTTACAGAGATACTTCTGCCACTATCACCGGATGAGAAAACGATGACAGAGATTTTCTTCAAAATCTCATCGATTTTTTTGTCATTACAGAACGTGACAGTGTTGTGATCATCGTAATTACTAGCTCATTTATTGCTAGTAAAGTTACTTGTACCAAAGAAATCTTAATCATATAATCACTCAACCGATTACATGTGGTTACTTGCTTAAATTCATCTAAATTAGTTAGAAATATTGATGTCAAACCCGCATAAGAATTTTTGCGTGCTTGATCATTGAAAAATGACAAGATAGCTAATGATAGGTAGGATAATAAGAAGACCTGTTTTCTCATTGTCACATAATGGCCATGATATTTACCCGGGACGGGACTTGACAATCCAGCTTCTCACTCTTCTTAATGTTTTTGATGAATGCCCGTCGAAAATTTGTGCATGGTGTTTGACGGAGTTACCAATGATGCCAGGATTGCAGAATATTTTGTCTGTTTTAATTTGAATTTGATTCGGAGTTTCTACCGCAGTTTAGCACCTTGTACATCATTTTTTTCTTAATACAATAAAAACAACCATAAACTAACAAGTATATCCATCTTTTAAAGCACGCCGTGGACCCTATTTTCCAACTTTTCTTTCGGAAATATAAACAATTAACGCCATTGACGTAAACATTGATTCCGGCATCACTGCCAGCCAGATTGATGTGATCCCTCTGTCCTTTTTATTCCACGATTGCTACTGTCAAATCGACCAACCAGCATGTGGCTGGGATTTGACAACAAATTGGCTCGAAATCGCTACCCGATTGTCAAGTCCCGTCCCAGATATTTACCAGCTCTGTCTGAGGCATAACATCTCTGATCATGGGTCCCCGGTTCATGAGTTGATGGGTTAATAGGTAGGGTGCAGGTTTGGGAACTGCCTCTCCTGGCGTCGGTAGCATTGGTGCTCAGCACGGAAAACAAGATTATTTTTTTCCTTTTGTTTGTTTTTTTCGTCGATCTTGTTTTCCGTGCTGAGCACCAATGCTACCGACGTGCCAGGAAGGCAGCTCCCACACCTGAACCCTACCTATCGACCCATCAACTCATGAACCGGGGACCAGCGGCTTTACTTCCCATCCGAAGGAAGGCGTGATCAGAGATGTTATGCCTCAGAACATCCCTGCGGCGCCGACCGGGATTAAACCCAGGCCTGCTGGGGTGAGAGGTAATCACGCTTACCACTACACCACCAGCAACGGAAAACAAATCAAAACAAACACAATGAACTTAATTTCATTTGAGCTAGATAAGATAAAACAAAATAATTATTCTAACCGCCGGGTAAAAAGGGGTTGTTTTTAATTTGGAACAACCTCACCAAATTCAACCAACATGGAAGCACCAGCAAAACCTTTCCGTTACTGACAACAACAATAAATGTTTAACGATCACCACAGCCCTTCTTACTACCACAAACACCATCAAAACTCAATACAAATGTAAAAACTTCATACTCTACATACAGTCAATATCGAGTATTTTATAATCATTACTGGGTACTTCGCTGCTACCGTGTACACGTTCATTTCATTGGCCTGTGTCGGCGGACCCAGGTTCGCAATAAAATGGCCCTACAGGCGAGTGCAACAATCGATTTGAGTTCATGCACTAACTAAAATTTTACAGGTGAGCTAGGCAATGTTTATTAAAAATGAACACTTCATGAATTATGAATAATGAACATTTAGTGATCATGATTAGTAAACATTGCCCCACTCTTCTGTCAAATTTTAGTTAGTGTATGAACTCAAATCCACCGGTGCACTCGTCCACAGGCCCATCATTCCCTGCTCCAACCACCTGCTATCGTGTCTCCCGGAATCATACGACGGATTGATAATGGCGCTCAAGTCGACCAGATGCGGATCTGACGGTCGATTTTGTGAAGGGAAAGTTGTTAGACGAAGAAAGACGTCGTGTGGAGAACGCTTCACTTAGTGAGAAAGCGCTAGCGACCGTTTCCTGGAAGAAGTAACCTGCACAGAAAAAAGTTTTCACTTAGTTTCTATTAGGAACGCACATAGTATTTTTCCAAAAACAAAAACAATGATTTTTACCTGAATATCACATAGCATTAGAAATTCTATATGAGAAATCATATAGATTTCATTGGACACATAACGTGCATGTGATTTAGTGGTGCAATTTCCAATTATGGGATCACATGAAAGTTATGTGAAATTCACATGGATATTTTCCACTGGTTATGTGATTTATTTTATGAGTGTGCGGAAAAGCAATTAGTGAATAAAGAGAAAGTATGCCATTATTGCAAGAAGGAGGGGTACTTCCGGCGTGATTGTCGAAAGATGGCACGGGATCGTGCGCAGAAGGAGAATTCTCAGCACGCAAATATCGCTGTTAAATCGGAGTCTGGAGGAGAGTTGTGTCTTGCTGCTGGAGTGTGGTACGTTTACTCAGGTGCCACTTCCCACATGACGAACAACTCTGACATTCTGGAAGAGCTGGATGATTCGAAAGCGACGACCATTAGTCTGGCCGTGATTGGTCAACGGAAAGGTGGTCTGTACCATCTGAAGCAATTGTCAGAACGGGTGTTCTTGGCAGACCCAAAGCACGGTGAACTGTGCCAGCACTTGTGGCATCGTAGGTTCGGACACAGAGATGTACAAGCGGTGCTGAAGATAGTGCGTGAGGACCTGGGACATGGGTTGAAGATAGGCTCTTGTGAAGTGCGCTCGATTTGTGGTTGCTGCTGTGAGGGGAAGATGTCGAGAGGTTCTTTTCCGAAGGCGTCTACGACAAGTTCGACTGTTATTGGAGACCTGATTCATGTCGACCTGGGAGGTCCAATGGAAGTAGCAACACCAAGAGGCAATCGTTTTACATTGCATTGGTGGATGACTACAGCCGTTACTCCGTCGTATACCCGCTCCAGGGGAAGTCCGATGCTGAGGAGAAAATCCGTGAGTATTGCGTAT
Organism: Ochlerotatus camptorhynchus; assembly: GCF_037179485.1. Taxonomy (NCBI): domain Eukaryota; kingdom Metazoa; phylum Arthropoda; class Insecta; order Diptera; family Culicidae; genus Ochlerotatus; species Ochlerotatus camptorhynchus. Next base: position 2,621,394 of record NW_027040531.1, on the reverse strand, counting down.
TATTAGAAAATCAGTTTGGTCGATACCCAAAATGTATTTGATCTGATGGGAGTGGCGAATTTTCTGGGACTTCGTTGATGAAGTTTCTCGCCGAGAAAGGGATCGCGGTACAGCGAACGGCACCGTATTCACCACAACAGAACGGTGTGGTAGAGCGCAAGAACAGATACCTTGTAGAGATGATGCGATGTATGTTATCGGAAGCGGAACTTGATAAGCGGTTCTGGGTGTAGAGTTTAGGATTAGAGTGTTCAGAAGCTTGGATAGGATTTGAGAGAGCAAGCAAGATGTAGAGAGAGATAGAATGCGGGGTTGTAGGTAGCAGTTTCATCTAGCTAGGGGATTGAGGATTGGACGGTACAAGTGGTTGGTTGTGAACTACAAGTGTTGTGGAAATAAACCAAACATAACAGGAACGTGTTTCTTATTAAAATATCATAACCCATGTTATAGAGGTAAGTTTCTACACTGGGGTGAAGCGATTTGCACTGCAAATTATTTGCAGAATCGTTTACCGTCGGCTTCGATCGATCGAACCCCGTATGAATTGTGGTGCGGGAAGAAACCATCGTATGCGCATCTCAGGATTTTTGGTTCAGAAGCGTTTGTCCACGTTCTGAAGGTAAAGTGGCGTAAGCTTGACATGAAGGCCGAAAAGCTGGTGTTTGTTGGGTATGAAAAAGGACGGAAGGCGTACCGATTACTATGTCACAATCAGCAGAGACGCAAAGTTTCTTGAGCTGTGTACCGTGAAGGAGGCTGTCCTTCGGGAACCTGTAGTTACAGTGACAGGAGTGGTTGAAGTTCCGTTAGCGTTGCCCTCGAAAGAGGAGGAGCAGCTGGTTGAAGCACCGGGTCAGGAATTTGAGTCTGATGCGGAGCCTGATGATTCTCGGTACGATAGTGCTTCTGAAGGTGATCGTTCATTCCAAGGTTTTCCATTGGATGAAGTAGCGGGGCGTTCGATGCGGTCTACGAAGGGAAAACCACCATGTAGGTTGATAGAGGAAATTTTCGTTGCTGAAAGCGTTCTTGAGGAGGAGTCCGAACCCAGGAACTTGCACGAAGCCCTTACCTGTGGAAAGAAGAAGGAATTGAGATCAGCTATGTTGGAAGAATTGAAGTCACATTCGGACAACGATACGTGGGAACTTGTTGATTTGCCACCCGATCGGAAAGCGGTAGGATCCCGTTGGGTCTTCAAAGCGAAGAAAAATGCAGCTGGTGACGTGACGAAATACAAGGCTCGTCTTGTGGCTCAGGGATACTCCCAGAAGTACGGCGAAGATTGATGAAGTATTTGCTCCAGTAACCAGGTACACGACTCTGCGAGCTCTTCTAGCTTTGGCGAGTAGCAGGAAAATGACATTGAAACATTTTGACGTTAAAACCGCTTACTTATATGGCAAACTATATCAGGAGTTGTTCATGAAAGTTGAAAGGAGCACAAGGTGTATCTGTTGAAGAAAAGCATTTATGGCCTCAAACAGTCGGCCAGATGCTGGAATCAACGACTGGATGGTGTTCTACAGGAAATGGGCTTTCGTCCAAGTGCAGCTGACCCCTGTTTATACACAAAAGTAGTGAACGGCAAATGGGTGTATCTGCTAGTGTATGTAGATGACATAATGGTTGACTGCGAAGATGAATTCCAGATTGAGTTAGTGTACAAAGCACTGAAGAAACAGTTCGAGATTACCAATCTTGGTGAAGTGAATTCTTTCCTGGTTCTGGAGATTGGACATGAAAATGGGAAGTACAGCGTTTCTCTCAAGGGTTATATCATGCGAGTTGTGGAGAAGTTTGGCCTTCGAAATGCGAAGGGAGCCAAATCGCCAATGGAAACCGGTTACATAAGGAAGGATGAAACAAGTTCGTTACTACCGGATGCTACGATGTACAGAAGTTTGGTCGGCGCGCTTCTTTATATAGCGGTGTGCGCAAGACCGGATGTTGCGGCATGCGTTGCGATACTTGGCCGAAAGGTGAGTGCGCCTACAGAAGCGGACTGTGTGGCTGCCAAAAGAGTGGTCCGTTACCTGAAAACTACGAAAGACTGGAGGTTGAATTTTAATACCGATGAGATCTAATTGGCCATTCCGATGCCGATTGGGCTAGTGATATTGAAACACGCAAGTCTACAACTGGTTTCGCGTTCCATTATGCCGGTGGAGCAGTTTCTTGGGTTAGCCCAAGACAGAATTGTATCACGCTTTCATCAATGGAGTCGGAATATGTGTCACTGAGTGAAGCAAGCCAGAAGCTGGTATGGTTGCTGAGTCTGTTTAAAGATCTTGGTGTGCAACAAGGTGGTCCGGTAACTATTCGTGAGGACAACCTAAGTTGTATCAAGTTTGTCGGTGCAGAAAGGTCTACTCGTCGATCCAAGCATATCGAAACAAGGCAATACTACGTAAAGCAGCTGTTCGAAGATAAGGTGGTGGATCTAGAGTACTGTTCAACGGAAAATAAAGAATGATACGGTCAAAATTTGGTCAATATCAACTTGACGTATTTCTTTCAATTTTGCATTTAAAAAACCTGAACACCCCTCATTTTGAAGGTGTGTGTGTGTAGAATGTTGCTCCTATTTTGATTTTGGAATTCACTCTTCAGTTGTCAAAATGCCGTCCAAGCAAGAAGAGCAGCGTATCAAAATTTTGCTCGCGCATCGCGAAAATCCGAGCTACTCGCACGCAAAGTTGGCAAAATCGCTAAAAGTTGCCAAATCAACCGTTACAAATGTAATTAAAGTGTTTGGGGAACGTTTGTCGACAGCCAGGAAGTCTGGATCGGGGGGAAATCGAAAACCGGAAGCCGCTGAGACGACAAAGAGAGTTGCCGGTAGTTTCAAGCGAAACCCTAACCTCTCTCTCCGAGATGCCGCAAATAAGCTGGGTGTATCGTCTACAACCGTGCATCGAGCCAAAAAACGAGCCGGACTATCGACTTACAAGAAGGTAGTGACTCCAAATCGCGATGATAAACAAAATACGACGGCCAAAGCGCGATCCCGGAGGCTGTACACGACGATGCTGACGAAGTTCGACTGCGTGGTAATGGACGACGAAACCAACGTCAAAGCCGACTACAAGCAGCTTCCGGGACAGGAGTTTTATACGGCAAAAGGAAGGGGAAAGGTAGCAGATGTTTTCAAGCACATGAAACTGTCAAAGTTCGCAAAGAAATATCTGGTTTGGCAAGCCATCTGTACCTGTGGCTTGAAAAGCAGCATTTTCATAGCTTCCGGGACTGTCAACCAAGAAATTTACGTGAAAGAGTGTTTGAATAAACGTCTGCTGCCTTTCCTGAAGAAACACGGTTGTTCCGTACTGTTTTGGCCGGATTTGGCATCTTGCCATTACGGTAAAAAGGCCATGGAGTGGTACGCCGCCAACAACGTGCAGGTGGTTCCCAAGGACAAGAACCCTCCCAACACGCCAGAGCTCCGCCCAATTGAGAAATACTGGGCTATTGTCAAGCGGAACTTAAAGAAGACCAAAAAAACTGCTAAGGGCGAGCAGCAGTTCAAGGCAAACTGGCTTTCTGCGGCGAAGAAGGTGGACAAGGTGGCTGTACAAAATCTGGTGGCAGGGGTCAAGCGTAAGGCCCGGCAATTCGGATTTGGAAAAGCGGAAGCCTAACTGAATATTTTTCCTGAATTTTATACTAATTGAACTTGAAAAAGAAATTTAATTTGATTTTTTAAATAAACGATTTCACCGATTTACACGCGTTTTCCCTTGACCAAATTTTGACCGTATCACCCTTTATGGTGGCTCATATTTTTAATTTTCTTGTTTTTTGCCTGTTTGAAAAAGCACTCAAACCATCACTTATGATATGTATTTCCGATATATCCATCACAATTTAAATGTTGTCTTCTTACGTCTTATGATGTTTTCTGAATTTATAGTCATTCAAAGTGTCATATATGTTCAACTGAATTGTTTGAGTTTCCGTCATGTTTTTCTACATTAATCGAGCATTATCAAAGCTAAATCAAAATACTGATGTTCGTTCACAAGACCAAAAATTTCCTTTGTTATGTTACATGTTACGAACGAATTGACTCTAGGACTCAGTACATACTTGTTTAAAAAATAAATAAATTTAAAAAACATTCATTGATGTAAAAACTATGAAACTAATGTTCTGCCCGACAACAACTCAGCAGCACGAGACTCCTTGAACTGTGTCTCAGAGTCGGCGCACTACTGGGCAAACTGGAGGGGCTACGCGGATTAAAAGGCACTCAAGCTTTCAATTAAACTAAAACACAACGCGGATCAATTTAAACACTGTATTTCTGCAATTACCGATAGTGTGGATTGTGTGGTGTTGTGTTCGATTTTCTTGGCACATACCCTTGATGACGATGGTGACTACGACGACTGCAGACCAGCGAGCGCTCGCTGTGGTTCCGGAAAGATCCTTAAAGGCCGATCTTGTCGGCAAGATGGCGGTACCACCGCTCGGTGAAATTGCGGTACAATTCCGGCAATGGCGGACGAAGCGAGGCTGACCGAACGTCGGCCGTAGTGCGATGGCGGGTTGGTTTTACCGGGCTGGTATAGCGGTTTGTGGAGATGGTTCCGATGCACAGGCGCTTCCTTCTGACGAAGCCGGTCGACGACGGCAAGGCCGCCCTCTGTCGAACCGGGAAGGGAAATTCTCCTTGGCGTTTAGGGCCTTCAGACCGAGAACAATGTCCTTTACGGTTAGGTCAAGGTAACTCAATGTCACCTAGACCGTAGCGTGCAATGGCGGTCCTTGACTCGCCAACCAGAAAACCATTTGATTGGTTGAAAAGAAAGGTCCTGAATCAGCTGAATTGGTGATTTCCACTTCACCTTGATTCACTACGCACTGTATTCTGCTAAAATGTATTCCACAGACACTTCTGGTCTACACGCTCGCCTGAGATAAAGTGAACGATGGCCGTTCTCTAAGCATCGTAAAACCCTTCAGCTCATCACCCGTGACTCCGTGTCACCATTTTGCCGCGGCCATGCGCGCCTTATTCAGCAGTCGGCCGTTAAGCATGGCCGTATCGTCTGCCCAGTGGGTTTCACCGCAAGTGTTACAGAAATTTATTTGAATGCTCGATCACATGGTGCATATTTAAAATATTGTATTAAAACTTTGTAACAGAACGGTTACAACTATTTAGAATATACTTAAAAAAGTATCAATGTAACGCCGTTTTACCGTACCAAGAATATTTATTGGAGGGATTATAAGCTAAAACGTTCTGCTATTCGCGATCAATTACGAAAGTTCGCATATTGTGCAAAATTGTGCACTCCATTTTTGTGTGTGGTTTTTTTTAGCGTTCTGATGAAAACCCTACCCTAACAACCTTGAAAATTTACTCAAAACTCTTTACAGGATTTAGAGATCATTTCAGAATTCTCCTAAAATAAGCTTGAGATTCTCTTTGGGAGTCCCTAAAAAAAGGAATCTATAACAGTCTAGAAATTCTCAATCAATCAGATCAATCCAAAAAAGCCTGAAATTCATCCTTAGATTTTCCTCGAAGCATCCATAATTTAATTTTAAATTCACTTGCATTCTCTTTAGAATTCCCAAGCAATTCATCTAACCATTTTCTTGAAATTTTGTTCACAATTGTCTTGGAGTTGATTCCTACATTCTTTTGAAATTTCCGTAAAACTCTCTAAAAATTCGTTTCATGATGCCCTTGGAATTACCTTAAAATTATTCTCGGAAATCCCCTATAGATACTTGCTCGGGAAGGCACTATTCGATTTCCATTCATTGGACTTGTTTCCGTAGTGCTAAAAGAATTCCATGGAGGCTATCGAGGTATGCCTTGGTGATCTTTTAAATTTGCTTTACAGATCATCCTGTATTTCACAGAACCTTGAACCGTCAAGATCTAGAATCTCCTAGGTGTGCCGAAGAGATCCTTCCCTGAAGCTGTAGAATGCAAAAATCGTCACGAAGAAACTGTGCATGTCTACGGGCTTTAAGGTCTGTTTACATATGTGCTGGTTGATAATGCTGATTAACCAAAATTGGTGTATTCCGATTCAAGTTTGTGCTAGAAATTGATGCACCAATGTTAATCAGTACCGAAATAATGGTTTAGATCATGCTAATAACCATGGGTTTGCGAACGACAGGCTCACTAGCACGTGTACCAGCACAAGTGTAAACACCCCATTATGCGGTGTTTGCACTTTTGCTTTTTGCTCAACCACTTCATCCAACTAGCCCTGTTTACATTATGCTGGCTACTTTTTAGTACAATCCTAGAACACTAGCGCTAGCTCACCAGCACAGATGTAGACATCCCATTAACCAAGAGGAGTTTCGATGACAAGTATGTAAACTCTTTGGACTTACCCATTATGTCCTATGGATTTGCCCTGGAAGCCTTTCAAGACTCATCCACAAGGCCCTGTTCAAGCTAATCTGCTGACTTCAGAGGTGGCAACAGTACATATTTTTGGAAAACAATCGTCCAGAGTAAAACAAAAAAACCAGCACACGAGCGGTCATGTATTTCTACATTACAAGCAAACGGCGGAGATAGAGAAAAGGAAAAATGTCGTAGCCCATTATTTTTCAAACAGTTTATTGGAATTACATTTTAGCTGCAAGCTTGCGTGTGACAGTAAATTATCAACTCCTTTATTTACGCATAATTTTAACATCTATGCTTATGAGTGGTTAGTATTTAATCTTATCTTATAAACCCATGCAATAAACAACAAATAAATGCTATAATTAGCCAGAAATCAGCAAAATTATACAGGACATAACATGCTGGTCTTATCTGCTTCATTGTGCGAAAATGTTCTGTCGCCTGCAGAAAACTGTTTAGACATGTCATGACATTTTTTCCACTTGCCAGTTGGTGTTTGTGTGTCTTCTCTTTGGTCATTGCGCAAAGTATCAAATGTTGAGGAAAAAACGTTAAACTCCAGTACTCGTGCCTGAACTACACGTTCGGATAAATTTTCCTACGAAGCATTTCAAATAGCAATATCAACCATTTTTAATTCAAATCTCAAAGCATTACCTTTCATTCTTCTTCACCTTCCGCTGGATCCAATCAGCATAATGCACCACATTGGTGAACACATCCGAGAACTCATACCGCCAACAGTTGCTGTGACCAAAGCTGGATATCGCCGCCAGGAAGTACCGCCCCTCGAACGGACCATCCCGCACATACTGGAACGGAGCCGAACCCATATAGTGCGAGCAGTTCTCGCTGTCGTCGTCATGCGAATAAGTACTGCACACCTGGCCCCCCGTCGAATCTAGTGAGATATTTTCTTCCGCGTAAATGCTTTGGCAATAGCTGAAATCGTCCAACTCAACTATGGTCCGGCGAGTCAATGGTTTCTCCTTGCGGAAGTTCTTCTTCCAACCGATGATGGTACATTGATTGGGCGGCGGCAGGATCGACATTTTTGGCGATAAACAGATTGGGTTGGCAGTCGTCGGATGTTCCAGTTTTATTAGGGCAATATTGTTGGCGAACTTCGGATTGTTGAAGTTAGAATGTACAAAAGTTCGTCGCACGAGGATACGGGTAGTCGTCGTCCAAGTGGTTTCTCCGTCGATTTCGAAGGTACCGTTTACCGTGTCGAGTCGATAGTCGTTCAGACGGACCGAGCGGCTAAAATCACATCAAGGGTTGATTACATTGAATATGTAGATGAACACGTCTGTACTTACATAATGGAAAGTCGTTTCTCTTTAACACAATGAGCGGCTGTCACGAGGAAGCTAGGATGAATCAAAACTGCATGGCAGGTGTCTTCCAGCACTCGAGTTTTCCTATTCATGTACTCGATGACAGCCAACCAAGGGTACTGATTGAGGTAGCCCTTTTTTTCTTCAGGTGTTCCAGACGGATATGTATCCTTTCCACAGCTCGAAATGTTTAAAAGGTTGGTCTGATTTCCAGAATCTCCTGGTGGCCGTGAACTGGGCGGAAGTTCTATTATGTCTTCCTCGATTTCAATACTGGTTGTTATATTTGCTGCTGATATGATCCACTTGGTGTAATACGATGCGTCTGTGAACACCAAAAAGCTGTTTGCATCTACATTAAGCGTGTCCGGAATCAACTTGGTAGTACTAACGATGCCTCGTAGAACCCAATGCTGGCCGTTTTGGAGGAACATGCCTCCTCCGCTGTCTCCCGGAGCTGCATGTGTTCCATTGCGATACCCTGCGCAGAACGTTTTTGGCTCAAAGTAAAACTTAGAGTAATGACTAGGATCACTGTCGATGCACTCCTTTTTGGACACGATCGGCATAGTAGCTTCGTTCAGCTCTTGTGGTTCTCCAAAAGTTTCATTCAATCCCCATCCAATTATATATCCTACCTGAGACACAATCTTACTCAGCGTAGTGTCACCTTGCCACAGACAAATCGGCTGTACGTAGCTGTTGAATTCAATTTCAGTATGTATACAACTTCATCAAGGCTATATCATCTTCGAATGTTCCTTCATTGTACCCCTCATGACGTATGATTTTGTCTATTTTATGCTGCTGCACATGCATGTCATTTGCATCCAGATTGTTGCATCCTACCTTGATGTAAACGCGGTCTGCTGGAATTCGTTGCTTTTCATTGTCATCGATCGTGCAATGAGCGGCCGTAATCACAAATTGCTCAGTCAAAATCGTCACACCACAAGCATACCTCGTTGAGCGTCCATTTCGAAGGAACATGGCACCGTGCCAAGGCCAAGCTCCCGCTAATGCCTTATATCCATGGCTAATCAACTGCTGAACGACCATTTTCTTTTCTCCGCAAGTTCCAGCTGAAACGAGAATCAACCATAATTACGCACTATTCGATAATATTTCTCAGAACCTACCGGCATCTGCTCTGGCAGCGAGCAAACTCAGCGCTAGCACAATTCCAAATGCGAACACTCTCATGATCAACGAAAGACTGATCTCGACGACGATGGGAACATTCAGTGGAGCAAAGAATTTCGGGGATTCCGTCCTGAGAAACCGATGATAACGGTACGAACAAAACAAGGACCAAGTCTACCTTCAAGACTCTGGAACCAATGGCAGTGCTACTGGCTTCCAGATAAGAGAAAACCGTCGATGACTGAACAGTGGCTTTGTGCGCTGCAAGACCAATTCCCACGGCAGTTATACCCACTGCTGGCTGCTGATGAGTGTGCGACAACAAACAGATAACGACTGCTTGATTCGTACTTACTTGTATTTATGTTGTTTGCATGTATGACTTATCAAGTGATACAGATGCGTCTTTTCAACTTTAATTCTTTTGAAATGTATAGGTCATTAGGTCTCCTTAATATGAAAAGACCTGGGATTGATTCCACATCTTTCTGCTTAGTAAGCAAAAATGGCTGTATAAGGCAGCCGAGTCTCTCATATCATAACACAACGCTTGCGATCAATTTGGTGCTATATTCATTTAAAGTCAACGGTGGTGCGACCAACGAACTTTTAAAACCAAAAACTAAAAGCTAAAAAAAACTTAAGCCTACATTTAACTCTACTTTTACGCGACGTTAATTGATTTGGTCTTTCCACAAGATGAGAACAGAACCCATCAAACTTCCACATTGTTCAGGCTACCGTGCCCCCTACATCACAACAAGCTACGATCGACGTAAAAAAATTCAAACACTTTCCCGACATAATGAACTAGCGGCGCCGGTGGTGTAGTGGTAAGCGTGATTACCTCTCACCCCAGCAGACCTAGGTTCAATCCCAGTCGACGCCGCCGGAATTTTCTGAATGTCATTTGCAATGAAAGATCTCACGCGATATTTACAGAGATACTTCTGCCACTATCACCGGATGAGAAAACGATGACAGAGATTTTCTTCAAAATCTCATCGATTTTTTTGTCATGACAGAACGTGACAGTGTTGTGATCATCGTAATTACTAGCTCATTTATTGCTAGTAAAGTTACTTGTACCAAAGAAATCTTAATCATATAATCAATCAACCGATTACATGTGGTTACTTGCTTAAATTCATCTAAATCAGTTAGAAATATTGATGTCAAACCCGCATAAGAATTTTTGCGTGCTTGATCATTGAAAAATGACAAGATAGCTAATGATAGGTAGGATAATGAGAAGACCTGTTTTCTCATTGTCACATAACGGCTATGATATTTACCAGCTCTGTGTGAGGCATAACATCTCTGATCATGGGTCCCCGGTTCATGAGTTGATGGGTTAATAGGTAGGGTGCAGGTTTGGGAACTGCCTCTCCTGGCGTCGGTAGCATTGGTGCTCAGCACGGAAAACAAGATTATTTTTTTTCCTTTTGTTTGATATTTCCGTCGATCTTGTTTTCCGTGCTGAGCACCAATGCCACCGACGTGCCTGGAAGGCAGCTCCCACACCTGGACCCTACCTATCGACCCATCAACTTATGAACCGGGGACCAGCGGCTTTACTTCCCATCTGAAGGAAGGCGTGATCAGAGATGTTATGCCTCAGAACATCCCTGCGGCGCCGACCGGGATTAAACCCAGGCCTGCTGGGGTGAGAGGTAATCACGCTTACTACTACACCACCGGCAACGGAAAACAAATCAAATGAGAGAGACAAACACAATGAACTTAATTTCATTTGAGCTAGATAAGATAAAACAAAATAATTATTCTAACCGCCGGGTAAAAGGGGTTGTTTTTAATTTGGAACAACCTCACCAAATTCAACCAACATGGAAGCACCAGCAAGACCTTTCCGTTACTGACAACAGCAATAAATGTTTAACGATCACCACAGCCCTTCTTACTACCACAAACACCATCAAAACTCAATACAAATGTAAAAACTTCATACCCTACAGTCAATATCGAGTATTTTATAGCCATTACTGGGTACTTCGCTGCTACCGTGTACACGTTCATTTCATTGGCCTGCGTCGGCGGACCCAGGTTCGCGATAAAAATGGCCCTACAGGCGAGTGCAACAATCGATTTGAGTTCATGCACTAACTAAAATTTTACAGGTGAGTTAGGCAATGTTTATTAAAAATGAACACTTCATGAATTATGAATAATGAACATTTAGTGATCATGATTAGTAAACATTACCCCACTCTCCTGTCAAATTTTAGTTAGTGTATGAACTCAAATCCACCGGTGCACTCGTCCACAGGCCCATCATTCCCTGCTCCAACCACCTGCTATCGTGTCTCCCGGAATCATACGACGGATTGATAATGGCGCTCAAGTCGACCAGATGCGGATCTGACGGTCGATTTTGTGAAGGGAAAGTTGTTGGACGAAGAAAGACGTCGTGTGGAGAACGCTTCACTTAGTGAGAAAGCGCTAGCGACCGTTTCCTGGAAGAAGTAACCTGCACTGAAAAAAGTTTTCACTTAGTTTCTATTAGGAACGCACATAGTATTTTTTCAAAAACAAAAACAATGATTTTTACCTGAATATCACATAGCATTAGAAATTCTATATGAGAAATCATATAGATTTCATTGGACACATAATGTGCATGTGATTTAGTGGTGCAATTTCCAATTATGGGATCACATGAAAGTTATGTGTAATTCACATGGATATTTTCCACTGGTTGTGTGATTTATTTTATGAGTGTGCGGAAAAGCAATTAGTGAAGAAAGAGAAAGTATGCCATTATTGCAAGAAGGAGGGGTACTTCCGGCGTGATTGTCGAAAGATGGCACAGGATCGTGCGCAGAAGGAGAATTCTCAGCACGCAAATATCGCTGTTAAATTGGAGTCTGGAGGAGAGTTGTGTCTTGCTGCTGGAGTGTGGTACGTTTACTCAGGTGCCACTTCCCACATGACGAACAACTCTGACATTCTGGAAGAGCTGGATGATTCGAAAGCGACGACCATTAGTCTGGCCGTGGTTGGTCAACGGAAAGGTGGTCTGTACCATCTGAAGCAATTGTCAGAACGGGTGTTCTTGGTAGACCCAAAGCACGATGAACTGTGCCAGCACTTGTGGCATCGTAGGTTCGGACACAGAGATGTACAAGCGGTGCTGAAGATAATGCGTGAGGACCTGGGACATGGGTTGAAGATAGGCTCTTGTGAAGTGCGCTCGATTTGTGGTTGCTGCTGTGAGGGGAAGATGTCGAGAGGTTCTTTTCCGAAGGCGTCTACGACAAGTTCGACTGCTATTGGAGACCTGATTTATGTCGACCTGGGAGGTCCAATGGAAGTAGCAACACCAAGAAGTAATCGTTTTACATTGCATTGGTGGATGACTACAGCCGTTACTCCGTCGTATACCCTCTCCAGGGGAAGTCCGATGCTGAGGAGAAAATCCGTGAGTATTGCGTATTATTAGAAAATCAGTTTGGTCGATACCCAAAATGTATTTGATCTGATGGGAGTGGCGAATTTTCTAGGGCTTCGTTGATGGAGTTTCTCGCCGAGAAAGGGATCGCGGTACAGCGAACGGCACCGTATTCACCACAACAGAACTGTGTGGTAGAGCGCAAGAACAGATACCTTGTAGAGATGATGCGATGCATGTTAACGGAAGCGGAACTTGATAAGCGGTTCTGGGTGTAGAGTTTAGGATTAGAGTGTTCAGAAGCTTGGATAGGATTTGAGAGAGCAAGCAAGATGTAGAGAGAGATAGAATGCGGGGTTGTAGGTAGCAGTTTCATCTAGCTAGGGGATTGAGGATTGGAAGGTACAAGTGGTTGGTTGTGAAATACAAGTGTTGTGGAAATAAACCAAACATAACAGGAACGTGTTTCTTATTAAAATATCATAACCCATGTTATAGAGGTAAGATTCTACACTGGGGTGAAGCGATTTGCACTGCAAATTATTTGCAGAATCGTTTACCATCGGCTTCGATCGATCGAACCCCGTATGAATTGTGGTGCGGGAAGAAACCATCGTATGCGCATCTCAGGATTTTTGGTTCAGAAGCGTTTGTCCACGTTCTGAAGGTAAAGTGGCGTAAGCTTGACATGAAGGCCGGAAAGCTGGTGTTTGTTGGGTATGAAAAAGGACGGAAGGCGTACCGATTACTATGTCACAATCAGCAGAGACGCAAAGTTTCTTGAGGTGTGTACCGTGAAGGAGGCTGTCCTTCGGGAACCTGTAGTTACAGTGACAGGAGTGGTTGAAGTTCCGTTAGCGTTGCCCTCGAAAGAGGAGGAGCAGCTGGTTGAAGCACCGGGTCAGGAATTTGAGTCTGATGCGGAGCCTGATGATTCTCGGTACGATAGTGCTTCTGAAGGTGATCGTTCATTCCACGGGTTTCCATTGGATGAAGTAGCGGGGCGTTCGATGCGGTCTACGAAGGGAAAACCACCATGTAGGTTGATAGAGGAAATTTTCGTTGCTGAAAGCGTTCTTGAGGAGGAGTCCGAACCCAGGAACTTGCACGAAGCCCTTACCTGTGGAAAGAAGAAGGAATTGAGATCAGCTATGTTGGAAGAATTGAAGTCACATTCGGACAACGATACGTGGGAACGTGTTGATTTGCCACCCGATCGGAAAGCGGTAGGATCCCGTTGGGTCTTCAAAGCGAAGAAAAATGCAGCTGGTGACGTGACGAAATACAAGGCTCGTCTTGTGGCTCAGGGATACTCCCAGAAGTACGGCGAAGATTGATGAAGTATTTGCTCCAGTAACCAGGTACACGACTCTGCGAGCTCTTCTAGCTTTGGCGAGTAGCAGGAAAATTACATTGAAACATTTTGACGTTAAAACCGCTTACTTATATGGCAAACTATATCAGGAGTTGTTCATGAAAGTTGAAAGGAGCACAAGGTGTGTCTGTTGAAGAAAAGCATTTATGGCCTCAAACAGTCGGCCAGATGCTGGAATCAACGACTGGATGGTGTTCTACAGGAAATGGGCTTTCGTCCAAGTGCAGCTGATCCCTGTTTATACACAAAAGTAGTGAACGGCAAATGGGTGTATCTGCTAGTGTATGTAGATGACATAATGGTTGGCTGCGAAGATGAATTTCAGATTGAGTTAGTGTACAAAGCACTGAAGAAACAGTTCGAGATTACCAATCTTGGTGAAGTAAATTCTTTCCTGGTTCTGGAGATTGGACATGAAAATGGGAAGTACAGCGTTTCTCTCAAGGGTTATATCGTGCGAGTTGTGGAGAAGTTTGGCCTTCGAAATGCGAAGGGAGCCAAATCGCCAATGGAAACCGGTTACATAAGGAAGGATGAAACAAGTTCGTTACTACCGGATGCTACGATGTACAGAAGTTTGGTCGGCGCGCTTCTTTATATAGCGGTGTGCGCAAGACCGGATATTGCGGCATGCGTTGCGATACTTGGCCGAAAGGTGAGTGCGCCTACAGAAGCGGACTGTGTGGCTGCCAAAAGAGTGGTGCGTTACCTGAAAACTACGAAAGACTGGAGGTTGAATTTTAATACCGATGAGATCTAATTGGCCATTCCGATGCCGATTGGGCTAGTGATATTGAAACACGCAAGTCTACAACTGGTTTCGCGTTCCATTATGCCGGTGGAGCAGTTTCTTGGGTTAGCCCAAGACAGAATTGTGTCACGCTTTCATCAATGGAGTCGGAATATGTGTCACTGAGTGAAGCAAGCCAGAAGCTGGTATGGTTGCTGAGTCTGTTTAAAGGTCTTGGTGTGCAACAAGGTGGTCCGGTAACTATTCGTTTGGACAACCAAAGTTGTATCAAGTTTGTCGGTGCAGAAAGGTCTACTCGTCGATCCAAGCATATCGAAACAAGGCAATACTACGTAAAGCAGCTGTTTGAAGACAAGGTGGTGGATCTAGAGTACTGTTCAACGGAAAATATGGTGGCTGATATTTTTACTAAGCCATTGGGTACCATCAAGCATCACAAGCTGGCTGGAATGCTAGGTCTATCATCGTGAGCAAAACATGTTCGTTGAGGAGGAGTGTTAAAGGTGCAACGATCGTCCTAATAACGTACCAGTGTAATATGTGTACCAGTCTATTAGCTGTCTACCAGCCACTGAGCGAGATGCGCCATTTTATTTAAGAAAGTGTACTCGTTGTAAGCGCATCGTTAAAGAGAATAAATCTAATTTACTGTATTACAAAAAAAAACTCTTGGCCTTTCATTTCACTGGAACCTCATCCCAAGAAACCAATCTTAGAGCCATTCCCCCTATATGTTTAAAAAATGAAATGGGAAATTTCACTCCTATGTTCCTATAGAAATGTGATCTAGAACTTAAATTTCAATGGAAACCCTGAAAAACGCAACTTTTAAGTTGGAATATCCAAATGAAACTAAGATGAACAGCCAAGTAGGCTAATCATTTTAAATGTTAAATCAATGTACAATCATAATCAACAGAAATATACGTATTTTTACTACTACTAGGTACTACTACTACTACTGCAAGATTTCTGGGATAGTGAAATCACTTTTTTCCCTCCCACAAACACCCCGTTTCCTTATGTAAAATGATGGATGTGCGTTCACAAAACGCACGAAATCTTATAGAAAGAGCAATATTTAGTAAAACTTTTTTACTCAAGCGCTAGATAAAATATGTACCGTAAAACGGATAACGTTGATAGTATAATGTAATGATTTGATTTCCTCTCCAAATTGGAAACATTGGCTCCATATAGTAACTTGGGGTATTTCCTTTGATATCGTATATAGTTTTTCTACAGTAAATGTTACATGTTTTCCAAATATATTGAAAAACAATTTTCTTGTGTTTTGCCTGTTTGAAAAAGCACTCAAACCATCACTTATGATATGTATTTCCGATATATCCATCACAATTTAAATGTTGTCTTCTTACGTCTTATGATGTTTTCTGAATGTATAGTCATTCAAAGTGTCATATATGTTCAACTGAATTGTTTGAGTTTCCGTCATGTTTTTCTACATTCATCAAGCATTATCAAAGCTAAATCAAAATACTGATGTTCGTTCACAAGACCAAAAATTTTCCTTGTTATGTTACATGTTACGAACGAATTGGCTCTAGGACTCAGTACATACTTGTTTAAAAAATAAATAAATTTAAAAAACATTCATTGATGTAAAAACTATGAAACTAATGTTCTGCCCGACAACAACTCAGCAGCACGAGACTCCTTGAACTGTGTCTCAGAGTCGGCGCACTACTGGGCAAACTGGAGGGGCTACGCGGATGAAAAGGCACTCAAGCTTTCAATTAAACTAAAACACAACGCGGATCAATTTAAACACTGTATTTCTGCAATTACCGATAGTGTGGATTGTGTGGTGTTGTGTTCGATTTTCTTTGCACATACCCTTGATGACGATGGTGACTACGAAGACTGCAGACCAGCGAGCGCTCGCTGTGGTTCCGGAATGATCCTTAAAGGCCGATCTTGTCGGCAAGATGGCGGTACCACCGCTCGGTGAAATTGCGGTACAATTCCGGCAATGGCGGACGAAGCGAGGCTGACCGAACGTCGGCCGTAGTGCGATGGCGGGTTGGTTTTACCGGGCTGGTATAGCGGTTTGTGGAGATGGTTCCGATGCACAGGCGCTTCCTTCTGACGAAGCCGGTCGACGACGGCAAGGCCGCCCTCTGTCGAACCGGGAAGGGAAATTCTCCTTGGCGTTTAGGGCCTTCAGCCCGAGAACAATGTCCTTTACGGTTAGGTCAAGGTAACTCAATGTCACCTAGACCGTAGCGTGCAATGGCGGTCCTTGACTCGCCAACCAGAAAACCATTTGATTGGTTGAAAAGAAAGGTCCTGAATCAGCTGAATTGGTGATTTCCACTTCACCTTGATTCACTACGCACTGTATTCTGTTGAAATGTATTCCACAGACACTTCTGGTCTACACGCTCGCCTGAGATAAAGTGAACGATGGCCGTTCTCTAAACATCGTAGAACCCTTCAGCTCATCACCCGTGACTCCGTGTCACCATTTTACCGCGGCCATGCGCGCCTTATTCAGCAGTCGGCCGTTAAGCATGGCCGTATCGTCTGCCCAGTGGGTTTCACCGCAAGTGTTACACAAATTTATTTGAATGCTCGATCACATGGTGCATATTTAAAATATTGTATTAAAACTTTGTAACAGAACGGTTACAACTATTTAGAATATACTTAAAAAAGTATCAATGTAACCCCGTTTTACCGTACCAAGAATATTTATTGGAGGGATTACAAGCTAAAACCAAGGTTGCAAAGACTCATTTCAGCTAAAACAATATTTTTCTAAATTATGAAATAATTAGATGCCATGATCAAATTTTGAATTGGTAGTATACAAGAAGAGGTTGCAAAGAATGTGTTTGACATATTAAACCTGTTTATTTCACTTCATGAGAGTCACAATCAGCGATTTTTCACAAACTCACTCACTCACTCACTCACTCACTCAGCGATCAGCAAATCGCTGATTGTGACTCATAGAAAGCAAAATTTACAGGTTTTATGTTTCAAACACCTCTTCTTGTAAGTTACAAGTAAAACATACCATCATACCATCTTTTGGTTTTATTATTCCGAAAAACATTATTTTAGCTGAAATGAGTCTTTGCAACCTTGGCTAAAACGTTCTGCTATTCGCGATCAATTACGAAAGTTCGCATATAGTGCAAAATTGTGCACTCCATTTTTGTGTGTGGTTTTTTTTAGCGTTCTGATGAAAACCCTACCCTAACAACCTTGAAAATTTACTCAAAACTCTTTACAGGATTTAGAGATCATTTCAGAATTCTCTTTGGGAGTCCATAAAAAAAGGTATCTATAACAGTCTAGATATTCTCAATCAATGAGATCAATCCAAAAGAGCATGAAATTCATCCTTAGATTTTCCTCGAAGCATCCATAATTCAATTTTAAATTCACTTGCATTCTCTTTAGAATTCCCAAGCAATTCATCTAACAATTTTCTTGAAATTTTGTTCACAACTGTCTTGGAGTTGATTCCTACATTCTTTTGAAATTTCCGTAAAACTCTATAAAAATTCGTTTCATGATGCCCTTGGAATTACCTTAAAATTATTCTCGGAAATCCCCTATAGATACTTGCTCGGGAAGGCACTATTCGATCTCCATTCATTGGACTTGTTTCCGTAGTGCTAAAAGTATTCCATGGAGGCTATCGAGGTATGCCTTGGTGATCTTTTAAATTTGCTTTACAGATCATCCTGTATTTCACAGAACCTTGAACCGTCAAGATCTAGAATCTCCTAGGTGTGCCGAAGAGATCCTTCCCTGAAGCTGTAGAATGCTAAAATCGTCACGAAGAAACTGTGCATGTCTACGGGCTTCAAGGTCTGTTTACATATGTGCTGGTTGATAATGCTGATTAACCAAAATTGGTGTATTCCGATTCAAGTTTGTGCTAGAAATTGATGCACCTATGTTAATCAGTACCGAAATAATGGTTTAGATCATGCTAATAACCATGGGTTTGCGAACGACAGGCTCACTAGCACGTGTACCAGCACAAGTGTAAACACCCCATTATGCGGTGTTTGCACTTTTGCTTTTTGCTCAACCACTTCATCCAACTAGCCCTGTTTACATTATGCTGGCTACTTTTTAGTACAATCCTAGAACACTAGCGCTAGCTCACCAGCACACATCCCATTAACCAAGAGGAGTTTCGATGACAAGTATGTAAACTCTTTGGACTTACCCATTATGTCCTATGGATTTGCCCTGGAAGCCTTTCAAGACTCATCCACAAGGCCCTGTTCAAGCTAATCTGCTGACTTCAGAGGTGGCAACAGTATATATTTTTGGAAAACAATCGTCCAGAGTAAAACAAAAAACCAGCACACGAGCGGTCATGTATTTCTACATTACAAGCAAACGGCGGAGATAGAGAAAAGGAAAAATGTCGTAGCCCATTATTTTTCAAACAGTTTGTTGAAATTACATTTTAGCTTCAAGCTTGCGTGTGACAGTAAATTATCAACTCCTTTATTTACGCATAATTTTAACATCTATGCTTATGAGTGGTTAGTATTTATTCTTATCTTATAAACCCATGCAATAAACAATAAATAAATGCTATAATTAGCCAGAAATCAGCAAAATTATACAGGACATAACATGCTGGTCTTATCTGCTTCATTGTGCGAAAATGTTCTGTCGCCTGCAGAAAACTGTTTAGACATGTCATGACATTTTTTCCACTTGCCAGTTGGTGTTTGTGTGTCTTCTCTTTGGTCATTGCGCAAAGTATCAAATGTTCAGGAAAAAACGTTAAACTCCAGTACTCGTGCCTGGACTACACGTTCGGATAAATTTTCCTACGAAGCATTTTAAATAGCAAATATCAACCATTTTTAATTCAAATCTCAAAGCATTACCTTTCATTCTTCTTCACCTTCCGCTGGATCCAATCAGCATAATGCGTCACATTGGTGAACACATCCGAGAACTCATACCGCCAACAGTTGCTGTGACCAAAGCTGGATATCGCCGCCAGGAAGTACCGCCCCTCGAACGGACCATCCCGCACATACTGGAACGGAGCCGAACCCATAAAGTGCGAGCAGTTCTCGCTGTCGTCGTCATGCGAATAAGTACTGCACACCTGGCCCCCCGTCGAATCTAGTGAGATATTTTCTTCCGCGTACTTGCTTCGGCAAGATCCGAAATCGGTCAACTGAACCACATTGCGAATCATTGGTTTCTCCTTGCGGGAGTTCTTCTTCCAACCGATGATGCTAAATTTCTTGGCCGGCGGCAGGGTCGACGATTTTGGCGATAAACAGATAGGGTTGGCAGACGTCGGACGTTCCAATTTTATTAGGGCAATATTGTTGGCGAACTTTGGATTGTTGTAGTTTGGATGTACGGAAATTCCTCGCACGGGAATACGGGTTGCCGTCGTCCTAGTGGTTTCTCCGTCGATTTCAAAGATATCGTTTACCGTGTCGAGTTGATAGTCGTTCAGACGCACCGACTGGCTAAAATCACATCAAGGGTTGATTACATTGAATATGTAGAAGAACACGTCTGTACTTACATAGTGGAAAGTCGTTTCTTTTGAACACAATTAGCGGCTGTCACGAGGAAGCTAGGATGAATCAAAACTGCATGGCAGGTGTCTTCCAGGACTAGAGTGTTCGTATTGATATACTCGATGACAGCCAACCAAGGGTACTGATTAAGATAGCCCTTTTCTTCTTCAGGTGTTCCAGACGGATATGTATCCTTTCCACAGCTCGCAATGTTTAGAAGGTTGGCCTGATTTTCAGAATCTCCAGGTTGCCGTGAACTGGGCGGAAGTTCTATTATGTCTTCCTCGATTTCAAATTTGGTTGTTATATTTGCTTCTGATGTGATCCAGCGGGTGTAATACGATGCGTCTGTGAACACCACAAAGCTGTTTGCCTCTAAATGAAGCGTGTTCGGATGCGCCTTCGTAGAACTGACGATGCCTCGCAGAGCCCAATGCTGGCCAAGACGGAGAAACAGGCCTCCTCCGCTGTCTCCCTGAGCTGCATGTGTTCCATTGAGATACCCTGCGCAGAACGTTTTTGGCTCAAAGTAAAACTTCGAGTAATGACTGGGATCACTGTCGATGCACTCCTTTTTGGACACAATCGGCGCAGCAGCTTCGTTCAGCTCTTGTGGTAATCCATGATTTTCATTATATCCCCATCCAATTATATATCCTACCTGAGACACAATCTTACTCAGCGTAGTGTCACCTTGCCACAGACAAATCGGCTGTACGTAGCTGTTGTATTCAATATCAGTATACAGCTTCATCAAGGCTATATCATCTTCGAATGTTCCTTCATTGTACCCCTCATGACGTATGATTTTGTCTATATTGTGCTGTTGCACATGCCTGTCAGGTGCATCCAGATTGGTTACTCCTACCTTGATGTAAACGCGATCTGCTGGAATTCGTTGCTTTTCATTTGGATCGAAGGTGCAATGAGCGGCCGTAATCACAAATTGCTCAGTCAAAATCGTCACACCGCAAGCATACGACGTTGACCGTCTATAGCGATGGAACATGGCACCGTGCCAAGGCCAAGCTCCCGCTACTGCCTTATATCCATGGTGAATCAGCTGCTGAACAACCGTCTTCTTTTCTCCGCAAGTTCCAGCTGAAACGAGAATCAACCATAATTACGCACTATTCGATAATATTTCTCAGAACCTACCGGCATCTGCTCTGGCAGCGAGCAAACTCAGCGCTAGCACAATTCCAAATGCGAACACTCTCATGATCAACGAAAGACTGATCTCGATTACGATGGGAACATTCAGTGGAGCAAAGAATTTCGGGGATTCCGTCCTGAGAAACCGATGATAACGGTACGAACAAAACAAGGACCAAGTCTACCTTCAAGACTCTGGAACCAATGGCAGTGCTACTGGCTTCCAGATAAGAGAAAACCGTCGATGACTGAACAGTGGCTTTGCGCGCTGCAAGACCAATTCCCAATTCCCTGCTGATTAGTGTGCGACAACAAACAGATAACGACTGCATGACTACGTACATACTTGCTAAGTTGTATTAATGTAGTTTACATGTATGTGGCACAGATGTGTTTTTTCAACTTTAATTCTTTTGAAATTTATAGGTCTAAAGGTCTCCTTAATATGAAAGGACCTGGGATTAGACTGGCTCACATTTATATGGGGGAATTTTTTTATCATTTTTTTTTTCAACGGGTCAATCCCTAGAAAACCACTCTTTGAAAATTTCAGCTCATTCGGATGTAACACGAGCTGGCGCTTTTGATTTAAAATTTATATGGGGATATTGGTTGGAATGAATGGAGGAATAACATTCCTTCACTCTTAACGTATCAACAAGATTACCACTAAAATAAAAGTTCATATTTTCCACAGGCCAACATCCAGGCTCGTGTCTTTTAGTGCGATAACCACTATCTGAATGTTTCAGCTCATTTTGACGTTACACGAGCTGGCGCTTTATGTTTAATGTTTCTATAGCAGATTTCTTTGAAATTTTCATATACAAAATGCTCATATACATTCTAAAGCGAATATCTCAATAAAACTAACTGGATTCAAGATGCAATCTTCAACAAAGTTGTTGCTCATTAATGAACTACTAGTTTTGAAAATCTGAACTAAATCGAGAAAAAGGTAACTTTTCTAAGATCCTTAGAGTGCAGGTGTGTCACTTTTTCATGTATTTTATCCATCGTACATGACGTTTCATAACACCGGGCCCAGGATGGAGCCTTGTGGCAACCTGATCTATACAAGGTATGGAGATCTAGCCCTGACGTATGTGTTGGTAGAGGGAAAAATGTAAACTTTGCGGGAGATGATGGTGACGACGTCATAACACTCTAAAGGAAATTTGCGAAATAAGAAGTAAAACAAAATCTAGCTATTTTTCCATGATGATTTTGCCTCGGATTTTGCTTGATTGTATTCTTTTGTAAAGTCGCCGCGAAATATCAGCTAGCAATTTTTATTTTATGATAACTCCTTACTTGAAAACAGGCAAAAACTCACAAACAGGCTGCTTTTTCATGGTATACAGTGTGATAATTCTATTATCAATAAATTATCTCAACATTTAGTGGCAGACCATTCATAAATTTTGGTAACATAGGGGAAATGACGGCTTCGGCATGACAGACTATTTTGGGCAACCCAAATTGAAACGCTAATTTCACAGGATTTTCTTACGAAAACACTTCGCTGAATGCATTAAAACGATTCTTTAGGCTTTCAGCTTAAATTTGATTATATTTTTACCACTGAGAAAAAGCAAACTAGCAGGGTTTTCTTGAAATGAAACACACGCACTATAAAATGCTGCTGATTTCGAGTTGCCGATGAAAACGCAGCTGTTTAGCACGCAGCTCAAATAGAAAGCTTGCCGAATAAAAAGATGTTGCCCACAATAGTCGCTCTCACTAGAGAAGATTGGAGCTTTGTAAAAGCGTTTCAAAACAGTTTTTGACAATTCTTTCGACTGAAATTGTTAGGGCAGCTGGCAGCAAAAGATTGCAAAAAAAAAACCAATATTGCATACGTGTGCGTTCCTTATAGAAAGTTGGTCGCTGCTTAGATTGCCGAGAATACGTATATTCCCCTATCTAAATTCTATAATCCATATTAATTTTTCTATGCAAGCGCCGATCGAAACAAACGCTATGACGTCACTACAAGGGTGATTGAGTGAACGAAAGAAACGAATCGTGCGAAGCGGAATGAAAGCCGAGTGAAAAACGAAGTGCACCAATACATTCAGGCCTACAATTCTACACCTTGTATAGACCAGGTTGGCCTTGTGCAGACCCCCTTCACTCTTTGGAATTTATAGAGACAGATAACAGCGCCAAACGGTTTTAAACGAGACAACGTTGAACTGCTGCGTCGGAAGAAAACACGCACACCAACATCTATGTACGAACCCACACATCTGAGCGGACGGTGTCATCACTCATCGTAATCATTCAGTTTCGGCTACTCCCGTTTGCGTTTGTTTTCACCGGTGTTGTCAAATATTTCCTACGCATGCTGCGTTGGCATATTATATTACGTTTAGCAATGATTTCGATACTTTACATTTCCAGTGGCTGGGGTGTTGGGGTTTTTTCCCATGTTTACTTCTATGCTTATTAAGATTACATATGTTGAAGAACAGCTCCGCAAATCATCGATTACTGTTAGAGATTTGAATCTTACTGATTCGATTGGTAAAAGTGGACCGTACACGATTGCTTTTATTGACAATACATTCTATATTGACGTCAATAAAGGGTGATACGGTCAAAATTTGGTCAATATCAACTTGACGTATTTCTTTCAATTTTGCATTTAAAAAACCTGAACACCCCTCATTTTGAAGGTGTGTGTGTGTAGAATGTTGCTCCTATTTTGATTTTGGAATTCACTCTTCAGTTGTCAAAATGCCGTCCAAGCAAGAAGAGCAGCGTATCAAAATTTTGCTTGCGCATCGCGAAAATCCGAGCTACTCGCACGCAAAGTTGGCAAAATCGCTAAAAGTTGCCAAATCAACCGTTACAAATGTAATTAAAGTGTTTGGGGAACGTTTGTCGACAGCCAGGAAGTCTGGATCGGGGGAAAATCGAAAACCGGAAGCCGCTGAGACGACAAAGAGAGTTGCCGGTAGTTTCAAGCGAAACCCTAACCTCTCTCTCCGAGATGCCGCAAATAAGCTGGGTGTATCGTCTACAACCGTGCATCGAGCCAAAAAACGAGCCGGACTATCGACTTACAAGAAGGTAGTGACTCCAAATCGCGATGATAAACAAAATACGACGGCCAAAGCGCGATCCCGGAGGCTGTACACGACGATGCTGACGAAGTTTGACTGCGTGGTAATGGACGACGAAACCTACGTCAAAGCCGACTACAAGCAGCTTCCGGGACAGGAGTTTTATATGGCAGATGTTTTCAAGCACATGAAACTGTCAAAGTTCGCAAAGAAATATCTGGTTTGGCAAGCCATCTGTACCTGTGGCTTGAAAAGCAGCATTTTCATAGCTTCCGGGACTGTCAACCAAGAAATTTACGTGAAAGAGTGTTTGAATAAACGTCTGCTGCCTTTCCTGAAGAAACACGGTTGTTCCGTACTGTTTTGGCCGGATTTGGCATCTTGCCATTACGGTAAAAAGGCCATGGAGTGGTACACCGCCAACAACGTGCAGGTGGTTCCCAAGGACAAGAACCCTCCCAACACGCCAGAGCTCCGCCCAATTGAGAAATACTGGGCTATTGTCAAGCGGAACCTAAAGAAGACCAAAAAAACTGCTAAGGGCGAGCAGCAGTTCAAGGCAAACTGGCTTTCTGCGGCGAAGAAGGTGGACAAGGTGGCTGTGCAAAATCTGATGGCAGGGGTCAAGCGTAAGGCCCGGCAATTCGGATTTGGAAAAGCGGAAGCCTAACTGAATATTTTTCCTGAATTTTATACTAATTGAACTTGAAAAAGAAATTTAATTTGATTTTTTAAATAAACGATTTCACCGATTTACACGCGTTTTCCCTTGACCAAATTTTGACCGTATCACCCTTTAGTTTTATTGCTAGGGAACTTTCTTTTGGGATCGTCTTTTCTTCATACAATTCTCATTATTCATACTATATTAATCATGATCAGTCTTAGAAAATGTTATATGTTCTAGATTTGCTTGTTATTCATATCTTATGCATTACAGCTCGCGAGAGGTCGTCTCAGCGGCTTCCGGTTTTCGATTTCCCCCCGATCCAGACTTCCTGGCTGTCGACAAACGTTCCCCAAACACTTTAATTACATTTGTAACGGTTGATTTGGCAACTTTTAGCGATTTTGCCAACTTTGCGTGCGAGTAGCTCGGATTTTCGCGATGCGCGAGCAAAATTTTGATACGCTGCTCTTCTTGCTTGGACGGCATTTTGACAACTGAAGAGTGAATTCCAAAATCAAAATAGGAGCAACATTCTACACACACACACCTTCAAAATGAGGGGTGTTCAGGTTTCTTAAATGCAAAATTGATAGAAATACGTCAAGTTGATATTGACCAAATTTTGACCGTATAACCCTTTATTACTCTGTGCTAATATGAGTTATTTAATAATGGGCATCCATACTCAGAAACTATACCCGACCTCAACAAACTGTACCGAAATCAGAACAGCTATACTACTCGGTAAGATTTTGGCATTTCTATTTAATTGTATTAAGCTATTTCACAGACACCAGACGTCCAAGTTCGGTCAGAAACTTGTGTAAAGTTAAGTGGAAACGTTGCCGTTACGTGGCGCTAGCATTTCATCTATAAATTTATCACTTTCGACCAATTTGGTGCTAGTATCTGCTGAAAATTGCCACTTGGCGCTACCAGCACTTAGTGTCTAGTGTAAGTTTTGCAACTCCAGCGCCATCATGTTGTCAAAGAGGGTTTTTAAGTGGGGAAGTCGCCGTTAGTGGCGCTTAAGTCGAATAGAAATCTTTACACAAGTTTTTAGAGAAATTTTAAAGCCTCATTGTCGTTTCTCTGTGGCTATCTTATATCGAGCTCTTTTCAATAATTGCAACATGTGAATAGTTTAACATTGTTCTAGAGCCAAATTGGTTTTGAAGTAAGGTCAAACTACAAACGAACAGCTCAGCCGCTCTGAACCCTATGAAAATTATGCTTTCCCAATATGGTACATTTTCTCCCTATAAACCTGTCATTTCTAGCCTATCTGAACTATTTAATAAATGGAAACCATAACATGGGTTACGCTCCTCCTAAGCGGGCCCTCCGCATCCTATCTCTGTCTTATCTTATATACATTGGAAATGACGTTCAATCAAATAAACCCATACCCCACTCACTTGGCCAGGCTTCAGAATCGTCCAGTGGGCAGTGCGCTCTACACTCCATGTTTGCTTTCTTTCAAATTTACCCCAAATTTTATATTTTACCCTTTGGAGTGTTGATTAATCACAATGAAACATTGTGACAGAGCACGGACTTGAGGTTACTAGAGTATTAAATAATCTAGGTCCTAGTTAGGATTATATCTGAAAAATCCAAATTTGGCCAACGCCCACCAAATTTTGCGTATAAAGTGGTAATGATTGAAAATCGAAGCAATCACAAACAAGTAAGAATCTTGCTATCGCAATTTAATGATAATAACTTCGAGGATGATATCGTCCTCTTCCCTCGGCTGATCATCAACGGCCGCGTTGACATCTGTCATGCTGACACCTGTCAGTTATTGAGCCCTGGTGGTAAAGTTGGCGGGGAACTCCCAACAGTTTCAATGTGTAAAGACTTAGGCTCCAATCTCACCGCGGGCAAGTCACGAATGACCTAAAATGTGTTAAACAAATCAGATAAACGATAATCATTAGTTCAACGACAGATGAATTTCAATTAAATTTTAAACAAGACGTAAACAGCAGAACTTCAAGTTAAGTTGCTTTCATTTAAAACGTCTTGACTGCATAATGAAAGCACAATATGATATCAGACTTATGTCGCAACATTTGAAATCAAAATGAGTTTTCATTATGATAGGAACTGCACACTTTAATATCGATTTGCTTTTATTTTGTTAACCGACTTTGCTCGGGAATGCTACCGACGCCAGGGAGGCAGCTCCCACAGCTGAGACCCTGGTGTATAGGCTTACAGGCTCTCAATAAACAACTGTGAAAGTGCTCAAAGAACACTAAGTTGAGAGCAGGCGTAAATTCCCAGCGTGGGGACATTATAAAGTAAAAGAAGATGAAGAAGAACCCGAAAAGCTTTTCTATCGAACAGAGAATCGAAGTCACCACTGCATCATCGTCTTGTTTGTATTGGGTTTTTTTTTTTCTCTGGCCAACCACAGCTAAACCATGCATTAAAATTTCTCAATCAACCAAACTCGGGAAACGAACCCGATTACCTAACCACCAACCAGAATCACCCAGGAAGATCATTACCATAAATTTACAACTCCTCATAAACACGGCAGCGGTTGCGAGCGAGTGGGGAGACCTCAGCTGCCATGCTCAATCCGATCAACCCCAGTCCCGGTGCCAAGCCATTAGGCGCCTCAAATAGATTGAAACGTGCAATCAATTCACAACTGGCCAACAAACAACATACAATCCATGGAGTGCTCGCGCGTGCGCTTGCACGTAAAAAAACAACAACAACAGCCGAGGACCAGAGAGTAATCGCAAACCAATTTGATCATCGTTACTTTCCGCCATGGTCTTTACAAATCATTACGACCTTTCCCCACCCCCAACCATTTCTCTCACTCCGCGAGGTGGTTGATAGCTGATGCTCCTCACTCGACCGAACAACCACCGATCGACCAACGACGACGACTTAACAGAGTCTTCAAAAATTGCTTCAAAAACCACACCAGATAATGATCGAACATCACGATTCCATTTTCGCGTCTTATATTTTTTTTTCGCTGTTGAACCCCCACCCCACACGACTCGTATCACGCGCCAAACTCCGCACGGATCTTTCTAACAACATCACGGAAAACAAACATATAACCCTCGCCCCATCCCGGACTCTAGGAAGATCTGTTTCTGTTGCCGCCGCCGCCGCCGACTGACTGACTGCTGCAGAGCGCTGTGGCAGCCTATTGGAATCACGAATGACGAGGCGCCTCCTCGTGCCCTTCTTTTCTCCAGCGCAGCAGAAGACAACAACAACAGCAACAACACATCAGCAACATTAACAAAAAGAATGATCTCTATTATGCGCTGCTCGCTGCTGCTGGGCAGGGAGAAGCGATCGTCGAGAAGACTTCTCCAGCCGCGGAACAGCTCTTCTGAAGTGGTCTGCAAATAGACACGCCACGCGAGGATCGGGAAATATACTAAATACAATTTTCTACAAAATACGGACTCAACATCTCAGACACCCACGTGCCATCGTTCAAGTGATCCGCGCCGAGTGCCCACCCTCGCCACTCGGCTATGAGGATCGCGGTGGGCTTCAGTCAACGGCACTGGCGTGTATCGAGGGGAGCACAAAATGTCATTCCGCATTCTTGGTACGATCCTCGACCGGAGGCACTGAACCTCCCATTTCCAATAGCCTGAAAACGGCCATGTCCACTAACTACCAAATGGTGGTATGCATAAATGGAAATCTGGAGCGTACCTACCTCGGTTCTGGAGCGATCAAGGGTTGGAGAGGTGATGGCAACGATGCGCCTGCAATTGAATATACATATGGAAAGCGATAGATTTATGCGCGACGTTTCGATCTACGGAGCGGGTTCATTTTGCGAAACGATCGCGCTTGCCTGTGTGGTCAGAACGGCCCGCGTGATGGAATTTCCAATTTGTGAACGGAATCCCTCGCTGCCGACCATCCCACCGAAACTGGTTAATTGGAACAGGAAGTGTAGTCGAGCCGTGTATCAAATCAATCCATGCGGCATTTGTGGTGATGGAGGTGGAGGAGATCTCTTGAGATCACCGTCGCGCGGTTCCCTTTGTCAGTAGATCCTCCCGTAGGATAGCGAAGATGGGAGGAAAGGGGCCGCACTGCACAATATCAAAACTTAATAGCTATTCAAATATTTGCTTGGCGACAGTTGGGATTTATTTCCTCGCTGGATTTGCTTCGGATGTCGGTCGGTCGGTCGCTCGCCTGTATAGAATTAATGGGGCTCCACGAGGGCGCACACAATTGTCTTCACTGTCTGTTTGTTGAATGCAGTTTATTGTTCGTGTTGTAGGGCTTTCAAAACAAACATTATTTCTTTCCTTCAAAGCCCAACATAATAAATGACTCAATTAATTTTTGCCTCGTTTTTCTTTTTTTCTTTTTCCAGAACTACACGCGCGCTCTCTCTGAACCGGGGAATGCCAAGTGAGATCGAGTGCTAAGAGGTGCCCAGGAAAAAGATGCGAGAAAAAGATCACTCACCAAGAAAGATGCTCCCCAGTCCCAAGCAGGCTGCGGTCTATCCGCTACTTGGCCTCGGGTCAACCATTTCGGCCCAGCTTCCCTTCGACTTCTCCACCAACAGCCGATCCTCCTCGTCAAACCTGCTACACCAACAGCAGAGTCTGCTCGATCAACCATTGGATCTACGAGTGGAACACAAGAAGTCATCCAACAGTAGCAGTTCGACCTCGGACGAGGAAGAAGTCCCTCGGACTCCGGCCGAGGACGTCACCAAACCCAACAGTGTGATACCTTTCCAGGACAACAACAATAACAACAATCTGAGCAACAATAACACCGATAGCAGTAATAAAAGTCCAAGTCCCATCAACCATAACAACAACAATAACAACAACAACAACAACAACAACAGCGTCAAATATACCAACAACAATCACATCAATGTGAAAGATGAGTTCCGAATATCCAATCTAGCGAACCACAGTCCACCGATCTTCCCGCCACCGGGGATCAACCCGCTCATGCTGGAAGCGATCGCGAAGGCTGGTCTCCCACTACCCGGCTACCGACAGCACTCTTTCCTCCCCGCTCGATCACCCGTTTCGTACGATCTCCAACGACTATCTCAGCTGAGGCAATCAGCCAACGGGAACGGAATCGCCAACAACAACAACAACAACAACAACAATAACAACACCAACAGCATCAACCACAACCTTCCGCCCGGAGCCACCAAGAACAAGGATCGCTACTCGTGCAAGTTCTGCGGCAAGGTGTTCCCTCGATCCGCCAACCTAACGCGCCATCTCCGGACCCATACCGGTGAGCAGCCGTACAAGTGCAAATACTGCGAACGTTCCTTCAGTATATCGAGCAACCTGCAACGCCATGTGCGAAACATCCACAACAAGGAGCGCCCCTTCAAGTGCGCCCTCTGCGAACGGTGCTTCGGTCAGCAGACCAACCTCGATCGCCATCTCAAGAAGCACGAAGCCGACGCTGCTGGGTTGGGGCTCGGTCTGGACGAACGCCTTCGGGCAGCCCGACGGAACTCGCGAGGCATTCCGGAGGATTCCTACTTCGAAGAGATCCGCTCCTTCATGGGCAAGGTAACGCAACTACCGATCCCGCTGCGAATGCAACACCACCAGGCGGCGCAGCATCCGCAGCTGCACCATCAATCGTTGGCTCAGGTGCAACAGCAGGCCCAACAGCAACAGCACCAGCTGGATCAGAGTTCTTCCCGTAGCTCGACGCCGTCGGAACCGGCTTCGCCTGCCGGCAGTTCGCACAGTGCTCACCTGGAGATCAAGATGGAGACCAACGATGAGGACGAGGAGGATGCAGAGCAGGTGCAGGTTACCTGACCGGTTGACGGACAGCACCAGCACCGGTGCGATTAGAGTGTTAGGTGGGGCGAGGGGGTTTAGGGGGGGGGGGGTTGCTAGTTGACCGGGGCCAGGTTGAGGTGATGGCGATGAATGAACAATCTTGGAATTGAATTAGACTCATTGAACAGCTAGTAGCGGTCTTGGATTTTTTAAATTAGGGTGGGATCTTCGATTAACAGGAATCCATGAGGAAATTTTATCTAATGTCGCATTTTCCGATTCCCAGGAAACTGTTTTGATTGCCTGGGAAACAGTTTTTTTTTGTTTAGCACAGAAGTTATACTAACCATACAGTTTAAAATAGAACAGAACACCCGGGAAAATTTAAGCCAGCGCCGGTGGTGTAGTGGTAAGCATGAATGCCTTCTCACCCCAATGGGTCTGGGTTCAATCCCAGCCGAAGTCGGTGGGATTTTTCTGAGGCATAAAAATCGTTGGTCCCGTCTTGCTTCGGAAAGCAAGTAAAGCCGTTGGTCCCGGCCCATGTGTGTTGTGAATGGATGCGATATCCTACGCAGGTGTGGAAGCTGCCTTTCAATCGATGTCCGACGGTAATTGGCACTAGATTGCGGAACAGAGACCGACAATTAAATAAAGGAAAGAAGAAGGATCCGGGAAAATTTACTTATTTGATCTTAATTGGGAAAAGAAGGAGAAACTATCAAGAGGAGTCGGTAAAAACTTCCGGAGAAAGCTGGCAAGAACTACCGGAGAATTATAGAGGAATCCTTTGGGAAAGTTCGAAAGTAATTTCCGGGGGATCTCTAAAAATACTTCCCGATGAAATTGAAAGGCACAACCACGGGTAGCCAGAAAGTTATTGGGAGAAGTCGAATTATTAAAAAAAAGTCTCATAAAGGAAGTCAGATGAGACTTTCAAGGAAAATGGGTAAACAATGATATCTACTCAAATTTGAGTTTAGTTTACTCATAATCGCCGAAAGTGCAGGAACTCAGCGATGAGTAAATTTGCTCATGTTTTTGTTGTGGAAAACCTCCAAAAAAAATTATCCCACGTCGAGAAGATGTTAAGGGGAAGTTCACAAATCCAGAACAAAATGTTTTTTTCTGCTCCTAAAAAATTTTGAAAAAGATTTAAAAAATCCAAAAAAGTCAGTTTTTTTAGATTCTTGGGAAAGCTTAAAACAAAAATTTACCCTCAACAACAAACCGAAAGGTCGATGTTTTGTGGTTTTCCGATTACAATTTTATGCCATGATGACTTACTAAACATGATTTTGTGCATGAGAAGTTTGGACAACTTCCAGGAGATGTTTGGACTATTTTCAGTGCTTCATACAACTTCCTAAGGAAATTCACAAAACTTCCAGGAAAAGTACAGACAACTTTCAGAGGAAGCTTAAAGAACTTCAAGGAGGTGTTCAAATTACTTTAGGGGAGGATTTAGACAGCTTCCATAAGATGTGCAGACGTGTTTCAGGAGAAGTTAGACAAGTTCCAAAGAAAACGTTCATTCGGATTCCAGAGTAAATACAGAAAACACCCAAGATCCTAGCTCAGACTGCTTCCCAAAGAACTTCAGACAACTTCCCAATAATATCACACAAATTTGTAATATTCTATACAAGCTTGTAAGCAACTGCTTTACATTTCAACGCTGTTGCAACGCACCTACACAATACCGCCTAATTCTATAATTCTGGGAAAAACTTGCATGCAATATTGTAAGCAACAATGTGGTTTTCCCCGGGTATAGCTTAAAACTACACGACAGATTTTTGAACTGTCGATTAGTGCTTATGTCTGTGATTTCTATATGAAGGTACACTTTGTGAAAAGCCAAAAATGGAACATGTAACGAAATTATGAAAGATTTTGAACGTTAATAACGCAGCTGCCCCTGAACCAATTTAAATAATTTCATCACCAATCGATCAGAAATATTTCCACGCATCGATAGCAATGCTTTCGACTGTTGATTTTCAGTAAGAAACTATTGAAAAAGTTGGAAAACGACAAGCATTGTCCAAAAGCGTCGAAATAACTAACAAATCCACGTACATGCATATGCTGCTTCCCCAACACTGTCATCCAGAGAGTCGTTAGTAGACGAAACAAGTCGAAGTGGCATTCGGCTCCGATCTTCGGGTGTGTGTGACTTGTGTAACATTTTGCACACTCATTGCCATATTCAGATCCACACGACCCCAACGACCACACAAAATGCTCTCCAGAGTTGTAATATTGTAACCAAACTTGAATCTTCGTCGACTTCATCGACTTTCAGTTTCGTTAATAAACCGACGGCAAAGACATTCATTGATACGTTTGTTGTTCTGGATGATAGAAGAGCTTAGCAGAAATAGTGCGAAATAGGTTAGTGAAGCCATGGTCATCAAAAGAGGAAATCGATAAAGAGTCGTCATAGCAATGAAAACTAGCATCGCATCGCTTTTGGTTCTTGGGTTACACTTGCTGGTTGCAATTCTGCTGTTGGACAGTTTCGAAGGACCACCAAAAAACAGAAAATTTCACTATTTTCTAGGGTTGCCTAAAAGTTCAATTATTCGATTAATGATTAATCGCTAAGATTTTTCCAGCTATTCGATTAAATATTTATCGAATTTTCAATTATTCGAGCGCATAACCGGCACCCCTTCTTATTTCTACTCGTTTGATTTAGCGCAGTAGAGAAAATAAATAAAAGTACTAGGGTAAACGCTCCTATAGTAGCGGTACTTTAGAAGCGTTAGGTTCCTATAGTTAATTAATTAATTTAGCTTTATTTAGGAGGCTTTCAGCCTTAGGCTGGTTCGCCTCCGAGTTCCTATAGTTGTGTATGGAGACTCAATACACAACTATATGAACCTAACGCTAGTTCATCATCTGAACAGGCATGGAGAAGAACCATGACGTGAAACAGGACCATAAATTCCCCGAAAAAAGAGTTAACCGTCTTTCTTCTAAAGGCTTAGAGGAGCAACTTGTTGAAAGAAGGAGTTTAACGAGAAAAACTAGAAAGAGGAGGAGCTTTAGCTGGATGGACACTGATATTCTGCGGCCTTCCAACTTTTCGCAGACACCAGTTCAACCCCTGTCCAGCAGCAGACGGGCCGAGACTTTTGCGATTGCCCAATCATTGAACCGAAGAATAGGAATTGTCCGGTACGATTTGCTGATCCTGCTGCCTACACGTCATCATCATCTTCCAAAGGCTTTAAGCCTGTACTATCGTCGGACCTTTTCAGGGCCACCAAGATTTTTCAGAAGGGTTAAATTTCTGAACATGTTCCAACTAAAATTCATATCAAAAGGTTCTTTTCAGGGCAATCATTGTCATACTAAAGCTTGAGCTTGAGCTTGCTTGAGCTTGATTGACCGCCCACGGTTGCTACTCTGTTACTGCCAAATCAGCTGTAAATACACAGAGAACCAATAGACGATGCTTGGGACTAGCAATCATCCTCAATGTGTAAAAACTGGTGATCTTAAATTAGGCAATACCAGCGCCGGCCGCGCCCGAACACAGGTCAAGAAAGGAATGAGAAGGATTGTGTTGACATGACACTCGCTTTGATGGAAGCCGAGAACACCTCTGCACTTCCACGAGGAATCACTGGGATGTTGGATAAGAGGGTTGAGTTTGCAGCAGGGTTCGTTTTGGTAAACGATAAGCTGAATTGATGACCTAACGATCATATAACGCGAAGGAGCTTGGGACTAAACCCACGGTCTTCTGCTCAGTAAGCAAAAACGTTTACCACTAGGCAGACGAGCACCTTTTTAATCACCGAGTTGCTGTTATTACCATGTAGTCATATTAACAAATAAAACGATTGACGAATCTTGAATGTGGATGGGCCTGAGATTAGACTCATGATGTTCTGCTCAGTAAGCAAAAACGGTTGCTCTAAGGCCACCGAGCCCCTCATATCACATAATACCGTTGCTCAAATTTGTGTATCCATTCAAACCCGGAACCAACGACAACAACGAGTTTCGCAAAATACACGATACACAAGCGATTTTACCATAAATCTCTTTGATATGTAAGGACCTGGGACCGCGTTTTTCTGCTCAGTAAGCAGGCCACTGTAACCGACGATCTTTCAAATCTGAAAACTAAAAACTACGAAAAAGTACTTAATCCTTCATTAAGTTCCACTTTCACGCGACGTTCAATGACAGGGTCCTATCCAGGATTACATCTGAAAAATCCAAATCCGTCGAACGCCCACCCTAAACCTAAACCTGTTCTAATCCACCTGAAATGACTAACGAATGGAAGACTTTGACTACCCAGCCATGCAATAGTCTCATTCCGTGTCTTATGGCAACTTGATGATTCTATTGCGCTCATCTTTTGGCACCGCCCAGGGGAGACTTGGTCCTGTACCCAATGCTTAACTTATCTCCATTCCACTCAGCTACTCGCAATTTCTTGTGATATAGTGGGCGGAATATTATTATATGAGACAATTCAATGCAGACGTCTTTCCAAATTTGGCAGATCGACAGGTAATCGGTGAGTTACCACGATAGTTGCTATTCAACAACTCGACAACGTCCCATCGTCAACGCCTGCTATGAGAATTTCCCATTGCAGACGCCAACGAAATGACGTCACCGAGCTATCGATCAACTACCCTGGTTATCGTCTGGTACCTTATAGCACGATGCTAGGAGGCGAACCGGAAGAATCGATGAGCTACCTCTCCCCCACAATCATTGTCATACTAAAGAGTATAAACAGAGAGTTGTAGTTTTTTTATTATGATTTCAAGCTCTTCAGTTTCAAGAGCAGACGTTTGGACAGCTTAGAGCTAATTTTCCGATCAATTCTTTGATTGGGAACGCGAAGGAATTGAATCTTCTATATAATTAACATACAGATGTTCAAATGGATTTGCCAAAATCGACCTACTTGATCAAATAAACCCATTTAAAAAGTATATCTTTTCCAAAAACAATTAGTTGGATCTGTGATTTCCTAATTCCCATCCATTGCTTCTCATTCTGAAAAATCTCGTAATAATCTCGCTCTAAGGCCAAGGCCAAGACTGGACAATTAATTGAAGTTTCCGCAATCTGCAATTCCAACCTTCAATCTACCATGTCATCACCTCGACCGAAAGAACCTCCCACTAGCAACCGACCATCAAACGCGCAATGTTATAATGTACAATCAAACAATGGAATTCCTGTTAGCACTCAGTAAGGTTTACAAATCTCTCTCTCACATATCTCCTTGCATAATGCGT
Organism: Ochlerotatus camptorhynchus; assembly: GCF_037179485.1. Taxonomy (NCBI): domain Eukaryota; kingdom Metazoa; phylum Arthropoda; class Insecta; order Diptera; family Culicidae; genus Ochlerotatus; species Ochlerotatus camptorhynchus. The sequence goes on along the minus strand of NW_027040531.1, from coordinate 2,585,460 downwards.
ATTAAACGAATTACACAAACCTTCAACAAAACAAAACTCGTACTTGTAGATTACCAGCATAGTCCTCGTAAGCACACAGAGCAGAACAGAAACACCCGCTGTACTTCCTAGGTTGTAAACTCCCGTTTTTGTAAAATAGCTGTAAGCTTTGATTAAGATTTTAGCTTCCTAGAAAAGATAGGGTTTTAGTAGAAAAAAGAAAATCACGTCGTTTCCTCAACTCCTATAGAAAACGTGTAGAGCTCCTCGATTGAAAAGAATCAAAACTACCGAGCGAGAGGAACTACAAGAAAAATACTCGTTTTGCCATATGATCTTTGTTTGTAGCTGTAGATTTGAGTTTATTGCAAAAAAACTATTGAAAATGAGTCGTTTGAGAACGTAAGAATCAAATTTTACTGTACGCGCAGCAACGTGAAAACGTGGCACACAAAAGAAATGTTCAACCAAAGCCAAATAAGCGATATTCGTAATAAATTAAAAAAAAAGAAAGCAAAAGAAAAACATCACGTTTTTTCCCCTGTAAAGGTTTGATTTGTTTCTAAAACGAAGATGAACGTTAAAAGTCTACTTGTTGAAGTTTATTCATTGGTTAGTTGATTAGACTCGATTATAGTTTGCCCCATTGTTAACTCACGTTTTTTTTTTTTAATTTTAGTTTTATCCGATTGTTACTCAAAGTAGTCCTTAAGAGCGTTAGTTGATGGAAGCGAAAACCAGAAAAATGGCTACACAGCAGCGCATCAAACTGCGAATGTGATCTGGAATAATGCAGAAGAGAAATAGTATTGTTTTATTTTACCTAAGTCTACAAATCGAAACAGATCACCTAGAACTACGTCACAGACAGATACAACTCACAGAAAGTGTTCCTTATAGAAACAAAAGAGCTACGTTTTCATAGATGAGCACCGGTTACAAGCGAGAAGATTAGTTACCATTTAGCGAAAAAGAAACTAACTTAGAGAGTATTATTTTTTTTTACAAAACCATGCAGAACTACTTAACTTAAACAAAAATCACAAACTGTAGTTGAATTACCATTTGCAGCTGAAAAGAAAAACTAAAAAAAAATCAACATTAAGCTCTAACACCCCTAACCAATTCACCCTCCAATCCTGTCTCACTCCCTAAATTAAAAAAAAAAAGCTGCATCTCATCCATCTCCTCCCCTATCCGTAAATCCTCACAACAATTGTTCAATCGTTAATATCAGATATAGCTAAACCGTCCTTAGTCCCTAGACTAAATAGCAGCGATGTGTAAATACATACAAATAGTTATTGTTACAGTCGCAATGATTCACGTACGTATGCTTTGGTGTCGTCGTCGTCGTCGCCATTGGCTCGACGAGATGCCCGAGCGACAAATGTGTACCTTTGTAATGAATAAAGTGATTAATTTGAAAAATATAAAACACAGATTGAACCTTCAATACGACGATGACATGCCTTGGAATGGAATATCACACTCAATGTATAAGGGAGGTAGCGCCTAAAAGGCTGCAACGCGCTCTGTAGTTGTCATCTATTGCACTACTGGGGGAGATGGGAGTAAAATGCCCATTAGACTGTTTCAAAATAGGTCAAATCTGGGATTTCAAACGCTACCCTCTGGAATGGTAGTTTTGGAAGTCAGAAACACCCTGCCAAAATTTGAAGTGATTTGGTTCACGGGAACCCCTCGCTCAAACGGCTTGAAGTTTGTATGGGGAAAATCGACAAAATGTATGGGGGAGCGAGCCACTTTCACATTCGCGGCTCTAGGTGGCGCTGTAGTGGGTCGATTTTTCTTCGTGTACAAAATGTAGCACCTTTGGAGTATTGGGAACATCTTGGCTGAAGACTGGATGTGAATCCGAGTTACCCCCGAAAAGTAATTAGCGTTTCAAACGAACACCACCTGCTTTACTTCTGGGGAGGGCCTAACGCGCTTGTGCAGTTTTTATTTTTACGAACAGGTATACGAATAGCAATGTTTGCATAGGTATAACTTTTTTGTTTAACCATGAAATTGGTTGAAATTTTCACAGTAAGTTGAAAAATGTTCGAAATTATGGTCTACTAAAAATTGGAACATATTGGCCAAGTGATTCCGGTTTTATTCCGGGTTTCCGAGAGCCCATCGGGGGGAGAAAAGGTACCAGTCGTCTAGAACAAGGTGGTGCTGGAAATCCACAGCAACAGGCATCTATGGGTAGTGCTGATTAATATTTTAACAAAATCAACCCATAACCTGGTTCTAAATACTGAGCGTCCACCGGAAGGCCTTTCGATGACCCGGATCAACCTTAATCTGGATTATTATGTATTTTTGATCAAAGTAGGCCTTGATTATTCTCTGCAACTATATGAAATGTAGTAAATTAATGATTTTAGATATATACGCGTTTCAATGGCTTCAAGTGGTCACCAGATGACCCACCGGAAGATTCGGAACATCCGTAAAATTTATTGCTGCGCAAATTTGATCAAAGTAGGCCTTGATTTTGCTCTGCAACAATGTGAAATGTAGTAGAATGCTGATTTTTGATATGTTAGCTGTTCAATGGCTCCGAGTTATCACCAGATGGTCCGCTGGTAGATACGGAACATCCGTAAAATTGATTGCTGTGTAAATTTGAGCAAAGTAGGCCTTGATTTTCCTCCGCAATTATATGGAATACATTAAAATGGTGATTTCTGAAATATTAGCTGGTCATTGGCTCCAAATGGTCACCAGATTACCCACCGAAAGATCTGGAACATCCGTAAAATTGTTTGCTACGTAAATTTCATCAAAGTATGCCTTGATTTTTCATTGCAACTGTATATAATGAAGTAAAATTATGATTTTTTATATAAACTGGCTGCAAGTGGCTCGCCGAAAGATCCGGAACATCCGTAAAATGTATTGTTGCGTAAATTTGATTAAAGTAGGCCTTGATTTTGCTCTGCAACTACGTGAAATGTAGTAAAATGGTGATTTTTGTTATATTAGCTCTTCAATTGTTCCGAGTGGTCCGTGAGAAGATCCGGAACATCCGTAAAATTGATTTATGTGTAAATTTGAACGAAGTAGGCCTTGCTTTTTCTCTGCAACTATATGGAATGTGGTAAAATTGTGATTTTTATATAATAGCTGTTCATTGTAACATCAGAAAAATTAATTGCTTCGTATGAGGACAGCACCGGCGTAGTCGTTAGCAAGTGTGTAGGTGTGTAAGTCACACAAACATCGCATGTATTTAAATCGATTGGCAAACAGGTTGACACACATTTTCATCATCAAATAAAATATTTCAGGATAATAAAAAAAAATCAGTATCTCTGAGCCACACATCCAACGAAGCCTTAAGTAATCCCCTTTCATTTCAGGGTAGTGTTCAAATGTAATTTTGGGGGGAAATTTTGACACTACCCTTATACTAAATGGGATAGTCTAAGATTTTGTTTCGTAAGTGTTTCAGTGATACCGTAAGTGGAGGTGACATTGGGCCAAAAAATCAAAAAAATTCGTTCCCTACCTAACAACGTTCACATTTTAGCAAGGAAAACAATGTTAAGCATGTGAATATATTCATCAATGATATATTTACGACTGTCATAGAAATGATTAATTGAAATTGAAAGCTCATTTTACTATTTATGACACTTTACTTTACAGCACAAATTAAATAAAACAACTAGTTAATGTTATCTACACTTTACTCCAGAAGCTCAAGAAATATATACTAGACATCATTTTCTGTATATTCAAGATATTTGCAACAATAAACATTTTTCAATTTTGGCCCAATGTGACTTCCAAGTTTCAATGTCACCCCGTCTTACGGTACTATTTATTTAATCAATCAGAAGACCAAGGGAGCAAAATGCATGACGATGCTGCAACACTGCATGACTGTCCCGTTATTGAGAACCATGCTTGTTCACAGCATCGTCACGCGCTTTGCATCCTTAGTACTCTGACTGTTAATTATGTTTCGAACAGAGATACCGTGTCCAAAACAAGTCACAAAATTGTGTGTGACTTAGCTTCTTTGGCTCATCCTACATAGGGTCACGGATGGTTTGTTGGGTGTCGTCCTTCAAGGAATGAAGACTCCAAGGGTTCCGTATATGGGGTACCGGCTCGATGAGTTTTAGAGAGTGCCCGCCGACGGAAACTAAACTCATAGGTTAGGTTCCAATAAACGGTGGCAATCCCTCTGGACCTAACTGGACCTTAACCTCAAAAACTTACTAACTAATAACTTCTGAACCAGTTATTCAGGATACTGGTTACACACTACACCAGCTTAGCAGGTACCTCGCATTGTGTTGATGCTGCTGCTTCGAACCTTCATATTCTTACGACCACAATACTTGAAAGCATAGTGAACTTACTGTTTACTTTCGCCGTTTTCCGTCCACCGTTTCTTTACCACTTCTTGAGCTTCATGGTGTTTCTGCCCGAGCAGTGTATTTCGATGCTACTGCTGCGGATTATTACTCTGGCTGCGGGAAGGATGCTGCCCGTGATGACAATGCTACTTAACCATTACCACTGCTTAATGGCGAATACTCCCATGTATGATTACTTTGACTCTGTCACTCCAGACAGTAGTGGTAGTCCGTTCACCGAGAGAAATGCGTGACGACGAAAGAAATGGCCCTGTATAAGCATGGCGATTAGCTTCCAGCTATGACTAAATTAAATCGGTTTGGTTACCTCATATAAAGGTTTTTTTCTGACTGGAATGCATCTAGGTGTCTGTCAGATTCACCCATCCCGATGGGAACTACAAGACAAATTATAATTGGAACATTTTCTCCCAGCAAAATTATTTATATTTCTACCTTCGAAAATGTTTGTAGGACTCGTTGTGGAATTGTTCTCCAATTCGGCGAGGTAAGGGATAGTTTAGAACTGTGCTGAAAACAACACTCAATTAGTCAGGTTTCCGTTAAGTGTGCTGGTGACATTACCTCTCCAGGCTTTGATTCTGGGGGCGGAGATAATTATCACTTCTCCGATGAGCGGCAGGACAAAATTGGGTGTCCTGGCAGCTAGCTCTTTTTGTTTCTTCGGTATTCATGGAACCGTGGAGGATATCTACGAAATAGCCGTTCTTATTTTTGAGTTCCGAGGGGATAAAAAGGTGCTGTTCGGTATTGTGCTGTCGCTCTTGAAATTTTACAGTCAGCCCCCCGCTGACTTGTAAGTATGTACCAAGAAACTTTTTTCAGGTTATTCTATCAATGATTTAAACCAGCGGCATCACGTTGTGTGGCAAGTAGGGGAGAATGGTATACAACGCACCCCCTGGGCAGAACACACCAGCTGACTTTCATTTGTGTTTTTCATGGCTTTTACGTAGTTTTTTTTTTTGTTGTCTTATCAAGCAGCACTTCTAGCATAGCATCTGTACTCAAAATCCTGCATGATAAATACTAGAATTGGATTAAAAATTCCAAGAAAAACTCAAAATGAAATGAAAAAGTGCGTCTTACCCCGGAGGTGCGTTATGTACTGTTCTCCCCTACTACCAAGGCGAAAATAATTTCTGCGCCACCGCTCCCGTTGACATGACCGGTTTACAGGTCTACTTGAAACATGCTTTTGCATGAAATAGTCCCTGTTGTAGCTGTTTTTAGGAGTCAAATTTAAACAATTTTTAACTCCAAGAGCATACCCGAGCAAAAAGGAAAGCAAAAGTAATATATTTATGAAATTATGAGTTTATTTTTCCAGTGTACTCTGAGTTTTTTTTTAGCAGTAGTATATACCCGTCCTTTGCATATTTTGTTTAAAATTTAACAAACAAAATATAAACATCATTTAACAACAAAATACTTGGATACTTTTTCCTTATCTGCGTGGGATGGTCTTTGTCTTGCAAAAACACTTCAGCCTATTGCTCTTTATTTAATACTAATACCAATATTTTTTATAATGCAGGTATAAAATAAACTCATCAAAACTTAATGGTACTTAAGAAGGACTTGTTGCCAAGGCATTTTTCTATTCAAAACCATCTATTGAAGAAAAAGGCATTTTTTGGTAAGATAACAAAATATAAAGATCATCTTCAGTTTTCATTGAAAGTTGTTGAACAACATCCCTGCATGTTTCCAACAATTATACGTATTACATTAAAACAAAGTATGAAAAACATTAATCTTGCCCCACAGAAAGTAGATTTCAACATCATGATTTTTTTCTCATTAATATTACACTAAAATCTCCCATTACTTTGTTTTAATGTAGTCCGTGAACTTGTTGGAAACGTTTACTCAGTCTATGAATATCTTGTGTTTTAGCGAATTTGAGTGAGCGGAATGCAAATTTGATTTGAATTCTACGATCGCATTGCATGCATTCCAGCGTAAAGCAATGTGGTAGCTGTGTATTTTTAGTTGATACGACACAAAGAGATCGATTGGTGTATGATGATATGTTAAACCCTATACGCTACGGTCTAGGTGACATTTAGTTACCTTGACCTAAACGTAAAGGACATCGTTCTCGGGCTGATGGCCCTAAACGCCAAGGAGAATTTCCCTTCCCGGTTCGACAGAGGGCGGCCTTGCCGTCGTCGACCGGCTTCGTCAGAAGGAAGCGCCTGTGCATCGGAACCATCTCCACAAACCGCTATATCAGCCCCGGTAAAACCAAATCGCCATCGCACCACAGCCGACGTTCGGTCAGACATTCAGAAGATAGCCATGATCCGTGAGGAGTTAGAGAATAGAAGGGTTAAGAAGGCAGATTTGCCTTCGTTGAAAACTCGACTAGTTCATTTACTTTTCCGGTTAACAAGATTGAAAGAAGGGATGAAATATAACACCCAAGGCTGGAAAATGTAACAGTTCAGTTGCCTAACAACTATTTCTCGTTTCTCTCGACTGACCCAGATGCAGTGTTAGAAATGCAGGAAAATTTACAGAATGAGTTGAGTAGGTTGAGTGTTTAGGGTTAGGAGGAAACAGATGAGGATGAGTTGGAGTCGATTTCGTCAGAAGAAGGGATTGAAGAGAGAGGGACAGAAAAGAGAGAACGGAAAACCAATACTCCAAAGAAAGCGTCAAAGATAAGAAGAGTAAGACAAAGAAAGCAGATAGGATGATGAAAATGGTTATAGGTCGAGTGGACAAATACCTGGAACAGAAGTTGAGTACACTGAGTTTGAGTGCAAGAACGGAATCGAAGAATTACCCAAGTAACATTTAACGTTTTATGAACTACTACAAGGCTTCTACAAAACAACATTCGCCTTTATTACATCCACCAAAACCTCAATAAGACTAGAATCTGTCTAGTTGGCCCACCCTGAAGAAGGTTCTAAAGAGTGCATTATCGAGACATTTCAAGAATGACTTGCTGCAAAAAGGTTATGTGACGAATGCATTGAGAACCATTTGAAATCCTTATTGAAACTACAATAAAAGCCATTTAGCATCAATACTTGTGACCAGTGTTGGAAACATCATCAATCAAATCCAGAACAACATGTGAAAAGGGCATACAAGCTTTTTGTAAACAAACCTTCTTATGCCCTTTTATCGCCACCCATATGACACCAACGCAAACCTTTAACATCACCGGGTAGGGGACACTTTCCCCTTCCCGATGATATTGCTGGTTTGCGTGGGCGACCCTCGGTTGGTGAGAAAAGGGCCTACAAAGGTTTGTTTACAAAAAGCTTGTATGCCCTTTTCACATGTTGTTCTGGAAATGATATTTTTCCGCTCTCATACGCTCTCAATATTACGCGTGATATTGGAACAAAATATCATGCTTGATATTGATTTAACAACCTCCTTTAATATAGCGAGACTATTCACAACGTTCAAAAATCAAGCTGAGAGTTGACTCGACACAAATATGATTCCGTTGCACCTCGTTTTCTTAGAAAGAGAAGATATAATAATGCTATCTCTTTTTTATCTTCACCGATGGCAGATAGGGTAAACGCTCCTATAGTTGCGGTACGTTAGAAGTGTTAGGTTCCTATAGTTGTGTATGGAGACTCCATACACAACTATAGGAACCTAACGCTTCTAACGTACCGCAACTATAGGAGCGTTTCCCCTACGAAGCGACTGCTGCTAGCCGTTTTGGAAGTTTCGGTTGCGCAAGGAAAAATCATGAAACTCAATCTCACCACAGTTTGTTGAGATTTGCAGCTGGTGAGTTTTGTTAGCTTGATATTCTGAGCTGCAATATCTTTTCTTGCTAAATCAACCGCAGTGGTTTGCTTGTTGATTTTCGTCTATTAAAATCAAGCTCGATCTTGGGCATTGGTGAGATTTGATTTTTTGATATTTTCCCAACACTGCTTGTGACACTTGCCTTTGACGTTTGCTAACCGCACTAAAACTAAAGCATCAATCAAGATAAAAAGGGATACATAAATATCGTCCGATCTTGCCAAATTCATCGTTCAAACAAGAATCTGTCAAAAATCCTCATAAAGGGAAAAAAAATACTTTTTTTAAGGAAAAAATACTAAAATTATCGAAACTCAAATTGTGGTCTATTTTTAGGTGACAGATTAAATCTAATGTGGAATGTGCTTAGGAAGATCGAAAAAAATAAGTCTACCTTCGGAAAACGTTGATTTGACTAATTATTTTTTTAATTTAGGAAACAAAATGAAGTTACATGTTATGTTAATCATTGCTCCCATCCGAGACAATTTGATGATTTTTTTAATTTCTATTACTGCTCATTGATGAATTGATGAGTATAAAGTTATTTTAAATGAAATCCATCTTGAAAAACGAAGATCGTATTAAAGCAAATGGAATAATAGTAATATGACGATAGCATAAACATTAATTTTCCATAGGCCATTTCTGAAAAAGCTTTTTTGCTTTCATGAAATCACTAACAAATGCAAAACATTTTAATGCGGCTTTCATGAAGATAATTTTCAGAATGAATTGTTTTTATCTGAAGCCATTTTGCTTGACCCTATTCCGTTTAGTTTTATGACGGCATAAATGGTGGCAAAGTTGCCTGGAAAAAGTTAAACGTCAACATTTGTTTATCTTTCGATAGTTTTGTTGTGCGATAATTGCAACGATTGCAACAAGTTTCGTGACATCCTTGATAAGGGCAATTCATCTATTGGAAGCAGTAACTCAGGATGTGAGTCTACGTAACTTGGAACAGGTGGAAGCTCAATCGTTCCCGAAATGTTTTCCTTCTTCCGGATAAGTTTCCTGTCAGCCGGTTTCCGCAGTCCCAGTTTGGCACTGATGCTATTCGGATCATCATCGCAACGTTATTTCTGGAGAAGGCTGCCAATGAACAATATGATGTGCATGTCCATCAATGTTAAGCTTCTAATTTGACGGCTTTCAGTGCTTTGTAAACCGCATTCACTTCGCTCGCAGCATTTCTGCAGAACCTGCCGAATCGCGAAAATTTGGTCCGTGGTAGCGCGGGCACCCATGAATCCCGCCTGGTATTGCCCCATGAACTCTCTTGCAAATGGTGACCGTTGAGGTTCTCGTCATGGTACTGCTTCCACCTCTCAATCACCTCACACTCGTTCGTGAGAAGGTTACCGTCCAAGTCCTTGCACATATCGGCTTGTGGCATGTAGCCTTTGCGCGAACTATTTAGCTTCTCGTAGAACTTTGTTGTTTACACGGTACAGATTTTCCATCGCCTCGTGATCTCGGTCTTCCTGCTGACTCCTGCTGCTTCGGAAAACCGAGTTTTATCTATTCCGCGCTTGTCTGTATCGCTCCACATTCAATCTCGTGCGGTGTTGCAGCATTCTCGCCCGTGCTGCATTCTTCTCCTCTACTATCTGTTTGCATTCACCGTCAAATCAGTCATTTCTTCGGTCCGGGATCGCAGTACCTAGTACCACTGCAGGAGTACTACCAACAATCAATACGAAACTAACGATTTTAAATTGGCTCACTACTTGACTAGCCTATTGGTCCCAAGCAAATCGATTAACGTACCCCATTCTAGTATAAATTCCAGTACTACACTATGTTTGTTTTGATTCACTATGAAAGTTTGACAGATAAAATGAGGGGTTTGTGGATTTTCCTATGTTTCGAGGGGTGCATCGATTAGCTTGGGACCGAAGATAGTACCAGAGCTAAGCCAAAAAGTTGAGCACATTTCTTCGGGACCTTCTGGTCTTAGAGTTACCACTATGGTACTACCTATGGCGGAATGGATGTCCCTCCAGCCATCTTCAAGAGAAGCTCTTCCGTGGGTAGTGCAACTTCCAGCTGCTGCGCGTAGTCCTGGGCAACTCCGGCGTCCCGTAGTTACTCAATGTTGGGTCGCGGCGTTCAACTTCGACGGGTGTTATGCACCGTCGAGATGATTTTGACGTCCCGTTGCGAACAGCCGTCGTACACCTGCTCCAGCTGCGCCTATTTAGAACGCTTCTTTCTCGTTGTCGTTTCTCCCTTCGTGTGGGCAGTACACGTTGATGATGCTGTAGTTCAAGATGTGGGCAGAACCAGCAGAAACGAAGCGAACCGGAGAAAACCACGAAAAAGGAATTCTTTCAATATACAAGATACACGAGGCCGAACTTGTTTCACACGGTCTTTAATAATAACTATACTATAGGAATACAGAATGTGGAATGGAACAAGGTATGAGAAATAACTGTACGCCTGCTACTGCTCGTAAAGCTGGTGTTGTTTTTAGTCTGCGATGTTGGCAACTGCCATTGATGTCATCATGATGATGTGAGGGGTAGGAAACGGTAGGATGGTTTATCTGGATATAGGTGGTCGGTAAATTTCTCCCACACAAGAAACGGCCCTTAATCCTCAACTTGCACATCCTCGCGTTGATCGGCTGCCAACCAATCACGCGTTGGCGCATATTACCCAGCACTACAAAGCCGGTTCCCAGCTCGTTCGTGGTGCCACAGCTCTGGTAGAAAGTAGCCGCTCGATGCCCGCTTTTCCATACCTTTTGTCCCGTCCAGCAAAGTTCCTGCAGTGCTACGACTTCGAAGTTGCGTGGTTGAAGTTCGTCATGGATTAACCTATCACAACCCGGGAAGCCGAGCGATGTGCAGTTCCATGTTCCGAGTTTCCAATCGTAGTCCTTATTTCGTCGCGTAGGTCTGTACCGATTGTTCTGATCCGTATTTCTTTCTTCAGTATTTGCAATTTTATGTTTTTTCCAGGGCGGCTTGTTGGGCCTGCCCCAACCATCGTGCACAGCTCTGTTTAGAGTCCCACGCTGGCACTAAGACGGTGATCAGCCACTCCTAACATGGAGAACAGACGCTCGGGTTTAGAGAAGCATTTCCTCTATCACGGTACTATGATTACTGGGCCAGTGTTCGCGTTGCACCTCTTCACTTTGCTATTGCCGGACTGGCAACATTGCCCAGGCTACGTCACCCAGCTGTGTCCATGTTTCAGCTGGTAGTCTTTTGTTATCATATGACTTGGGGAGGCGTGATTTAGGAACTTGTAAGGACCAGAGCTTCACAGAAAAAAAAAGTTGTTGAATATTACATCCAAACAGCTACACAGAGGTCATTCCGCTGGTGGTGGTTGCACGATGTACATCAATTTAAGAACAAAATTACATCCATTGATGTAATATTGTATCTGCTTTTTGTTATTACATCATTATTTCATACATCAGCTTGAATTACGTTGACCGATATTACATTTTTTTCTGCGTAGATATTCCGCTCCTTCCAGGTTGTCAACTCACCATTTTGCAGCCCATTTTCCTTTTCGATGCTACTCTCATAAAGGGCATATTGTATCAACCTTGAAAATTGTTTAGAACTATTCTCAAATTCTTCACAAGTGTTTGAGCTAATTGCTATCGTGTCTCTTCCTGCCACTAGCTCTGAATTATATATATATCCCAGTCTGTTTTCCTATGATCTCTAATAGTTTGTGTGAGCTGTTGACCAGCTTCATATTCAAATACCGTGGACCCCCGCTAATCTGAACGACACCTTATTCATATTAACGGGGTTCATTTTCAATTTGAGCTTCTAGTAACCCTATCAGCGTGTTTCTGGTTGCCTTATTTGCTGTTTTGTTTTGATTCTGCGTTCCATTTCACTTTACTCCTTTCCATGAGCAAAATGACGTTTAGGCAATTTTTAGTTTGCACGCCGTGCAGATAAGCGGGGTTAAAATTAAAAAGTGTTCAGATTAAAACCGGTCATATTACCGGTGGTCCACGGTAACATTTTATTGTGATCAGACAAAGATATTTCGTCTGATACCTGCCAATTTTTGATTTTTTTCAGAGACTATTGGCAACCGGTGGAAACTAACGATTTAAAATTGGCTCACTTCTTGACTAGCCTATTGGTCCCAAGTACATCTATAAGCGTACCATAGAGGTAACTCTACACCCAGAAAAAAAAATATTTTAAACGTAATAATATTAGACGTACAATCAATAAGAATTTCATTTTGTTTTGGCTGCAAAAAGAAATCATTATTGTTTCAACAATCCAGTATTTTTGTTCCTCAAAACCCATGGATTGTTAAATCACAAAGAAAATCTTTTCGAATTTACAAGAGCTTTCATGGTTTTGACGTAAGCTGTCAAATTTGGCAGCTGGGTGAACAACAAAAATATCTTTGTTTTTAAAAGAGATTTCTTGTTGATTCAATCATATTTATTTTATGAAGTCTGGCAATTCACGCAGTAGAAATAAAAATATGTTTATTGACTCAAAAATCCGGAGTGATTTGAGATTTGGGCGTAATTGCTTTTGTAAACAAACACGTCAATTACTGATTTCTCTTGAATAAAAGCTCAATCTTACACCGAGGTGAATTTCCATATACCTTTTATGTGTGAAACCACATAGTTTTTTGCAATTAGACTTCACAAATAAAAAAATATGTTTGAAGAACATATAATCTATTTGGTTTCCCACCAATACATTCAATGGCATATAAGAAATGAATTTAATTTGCTTTGGTAAATAGAATTTATGTGTGACGTTTATAACATTTATTTCTCGGTAGAACATAAAGATTATGTGTCTAATTCAAATGAAAGTCATGGGTCAAATAATAACGCTTACGTGTCAATTTCATATATTTTATGTGCTAAAAATATAAATAAAATAATAACAATACAGACTCTGGTAAATTATTTATTTTCCTGAAGATTTTACACCGTCACTGACGTCAGTGGATTGTATATTCCCGCGTGAAGGCGTTTTTGGTTTGAGTCCTCCGATGTATGTCGAAGGCGAGGTCGAAGGTGCCTCGGAGGGTCTAGCGTATACATCGCCGCCTTTAGTCTCTACGTCCTCTTCCTGCGCATCGTCCTCCTGCACTTCCTCCTCCTGCACGTCATCCTCCTGCAAGTCTTCCTCCTACACGTCCTCCTCCTGCACGTCCAGCAGGAAGAATCCCTGTGTAGAATTCACACAAAAAAATAATTTCAAACAAATAATATGTATTGCACTAACTCACGTTTGCCACGTCATTTGTATCCGACGGAAGATTTAGGTTTCCTCTGATTTTAAAGCTTCTCCGAGCTCATCACGGCTGTTGGCTAATGTTTATGTGAATTTTGTTTCGCTGAAAACAATCGAAAATAATAGTTTTATGGTAAATAGTTAAAGATAAATGAGATAAATTATTATTTACCTTTGAGAATGCTCAAGTTTTGTTGGAAGATGGAGATGATTTAGCACAATTTGTGCAATAGTGTGCACTGAATTGAAGCACTTAAACATTATGTGTGAAAACACATAACCTTCATCTATGAGATTCGAACCATAATGTTTATGGCAGCATGCATATAAATAAAATTTGTCACGCATATACGTGATATGGGCTAGCTTACAGTAGGTAAGGGGTTTATTATGAAAATTATGTTAACACGTACAAACATAATGGTTTGAATATCTTATAAAAATTATGTGCACAGACAAAATAAACATTAAGTTTAGAATTTTATTAGTGTACAAACAAACTATACCAAATGATAGAGGAATCATTCTTCTACCTCATAGTGTTATTACTTTTCGAGATTGAGCTTTTATTCGTTAGAAATCGGTGATTGACGTGTTTTTTTACAAATGCAATTACGCCGAAATCTCAAATCACTTTAAAAATAATATGGCCAATTTTTTTTTAATTTTTTTTTTCTTTTTCACTGATCATCCTTCGGAAGGGAAGTAAAGCCGTTGGTCCCCGGTTCATTATGGGTCCAGGTGTAGGAGCTGTCTTCCTGGCGTCGGGAGCATTGGTACTCAGTACGGAAAACAAGATCGACGGAAAAAAATGAAGAAAAAAACAGAAAATTGATTATATTTAGCAACTACAGCTCGAACTGCAGCATACTTACTTACTTTAAGTCTCAAGATTTTCGGAAATTTTGAACTTATTTCCCTAAATTCACAAGTTTTGTTATTGTTAACATTTTTGTCCGGGTGAAAACGAGGGAATGGTTCCGTAACCGAAACATTGAAATACTTGAAAAATTTAAGGTAAAGTATAATAGTTAAAAATGCATGACATACATCTATTTTGTATGGTTCTACGTCATACTGCGGTCGTGTATAGGATACAACCCTTTATTATTTTTTTTCTTTAAATATGAAATATATTTTTTTTTTGTTTATTAATTTATTTGATAAGGCTCAACCGAATTAACTTTACAGAGCCGAGGATTCTTGGTCACTATACAATACATCTTAAAACTATAGTCAAAAGGTACAACACAATAAACACTTTATCTTCCGCTATCCAAAAAGCCTCCTCCATCAGAACTGGAGCCGCTTCCAGTGGTTTCATTGTATGGCAAATTGTTGTACGCCAACGAGGGTCAGAGCGCGTCCATTGCAGCAATGGACGCAAAACGTGGTCAGCACTCACACACTCATCACGAAACGGTTGCTTTCCAAAGTCGACGACGCATCGACCGAAAGAACTGCTGATGAAGAACAATGAGGAGGACCACACAATGGTTGCTGCCGAGAAAATAGACGATCGCGTAGCACACATCGAGAGTGGCCTGCTTTTGTCGGCAGCCGAGTGAACACTGAAATATGAAATATATGAAAAATTTGAAATATCATCTCAATTCCCATTTTTTTCTAATTGAAAAATCAACATTGGAATGTCAAGTCTATCGAACGCTTTACTGAAGTCAATGTAAAGAGCTTCTATTTGGTTTACTTTGTCCATTGCAGTTAATGAGTAATCACAAATTCCAGGAGGATTGTTGTGGTTGAACGACTTTTAAAAAAGCCATGTTGTGCATTTGTTATTCTATATTTTATTTAGATGGAGATATTTTTGTTTATGATTGATTCGAAAAGTTTAGGAATGATTTTGGATAATTTGAGGGGTGAGCTTTAATGAAAGGTTGGCACTTCTATGTTACACACCAGTGATGTACAACACCTATCAAAATGGCCAGGCATGTGTGCGGTATAAATGTCTTCAAATATTCTGTAGGAAAAAAACTTAAGGAAAAACATCACAAAATTTCAAATGTTTTTAAAATGAAGACATGCCTTCAAATCTGGTGACCCTGTTCCAAACGCAATCTGCTCTGACATCATATGTACATATTTACCTTATAAGCTCGGCTTTCTGAGAACAGTCCATCGATAACTAGGCGCCTTATACAAAGGTGACACTCAAGGAAGAAGTATTAGTTTGGTTACTAAAATGAACTATGCAACGGCAAATAACTCACCAACACTAGCGGACCATGAGTACTGGGCTACCTTTGCATCTACCCATCTAGGCCCGAGATGGTTTTTGCACAGGTGGGCAGGAGCGCACGGTATCCCATTGTTGATGAGTTCTTTGCCGCTAATGTTCACGAAAAGTTCACTATTTTGCCATACAGAAATTCAAAACAAAACAAAAATATGAGCGGATTTGGACAGTTTTTGACCTGTTTCATACGACCGGAAGGTGTACGCTGGTCACAAATGCCGTGCCAAACTGATTTCCTATATAATTCAGGGGAAACATGTCAGAAGGGTCTAGCTCGAAACGTAAACAATGACTTGGATCGTCAGTTTCTTACGAATGACTACATACCCACTCAAACTAACTAAATCATCTGACAGAGAAATATTTGTTCTATGAGCTAGTGTAATCAGATTCCGTGGGTGTGTGGTCATTCAAGAGAAATCGACGTTCAAAGTCATTGTTTACGTTTCGAGTTATACCCTTCTGACATGTTTCCCTTGAATTAATCATCCTGTGATGTGAATTCCGCTACTAAACACGAGGAGCATTTCTTATAGCAAAACTTGCCATAACAAAACGGGCATAGTTCATTTTAGTAAACAAACTAACACTTCTTCCTTATGTGTCACCTTTGTATTAAGCGCCTAGGTCTCAACCGGTCTCACACAACCGGCACCAAGCGTCTAAATTTAGTATTCTTTCTAGTATCTACACCAAACGACGCAGAAGAATCGCAACCGAGAGCCACACGCTCACACTTCACAATCACAACATTGTATGTATATCACTTTGTTTACCTTCGTTCTTATGGCGCTATGACATTGACGCCCATCGAAAGTGCCTTGAAAAATCGCCACCTCCAAGTGGCTAAAAAACTTCTCGTCGATGAATGGAATCGATCAGCGGAAAGCCCTGCTCACATCTACTACCAGGTGATTCGGGATGGATTGGTAGCCACGTTCCAGCTGTTGGAATCCTCGTATCTTTGTGGCGAATGGGATTCATTTCGGTACTGCTCCAACGCGATGCTCGAGTTGGACGTCAAAAATGTTCCGATCCCGGAGGAGATGGAACTACGGGTGATGCATAAACTTTCGGCGTACGGATTGCGGCGGTTGTGTGGTGATCCCATCAAGCCGGAGCGATCCTGGGAAGATTCGATCGATCTGGTGGTGCAGTGGGTGAGAGAATTGCGCGATCGACCAAAGTGGTACGATTTACTGGATGTGGACGATCAGGTGATGTTTCGCATTCAATTGATTCATAATCATTTGTTTTTCATTAAAAATCAACCGGCGGTGAGGGAGCTTCCTCTAAAGGAAATAATTTTTTGTCTGGCGATTTTCGTTGCGGGACTCGACGAGATACAGGGATGTGAACTGTTCAAAATCATGATAAACAAACGGAGCGTGATGCAATTTTTGACTGCCATCGCTTCTCGATTAAATGCAATTAGAAAACGAACCGGTGGTGTTCATTCGAGTGTTTTGAAAAAGTTACGCAAAGCGTATCGTCGAGTGAAGCAAATGCATTCAGTGTTCAAAATTATACGATGCTCTCAGATCTACAAAGAACTCGACGCAAGCGACTACAAGAGATGCAGTGCTTCAACAACGGTGGCAGCTTTCAAGCGATTCAACCAGATTTGCGGAGAAGCAATCAAAAATACCACGGATACTCCGAATCTGTCCACCAAGTTGTCCAACATACTGCCGAACGTACTGACTGACTCGATCATGCTCAATTCCAAGTATAGAAACTTCTCCAGTCACGGATTTCCCTTGTCACATCTGTTCGTCCACGATACAGATCAAATTTACTACTACGAATATCTCAGTAACTTTCTCTACATGACCGCTGCATCGTTCTACGTAATTTTTGTTTATATTTTGCACGACTGTACTCGCTACACGCTTGGATTGATGAGACGCTGCCGAACGATTGACGACATTCGTGCCCTAATACGATACGTGGGGAGCAGCAAAGTTCGAGCACTACAGGAAAGTATGTTCCAAAAAATTGAGCAATATTTCTCGGCTGTAAAGAACCGTCTTAGTGAAACGGATCTTAAATCGTTGACGCAGGCCCAGATGAAAGAGCACGACGAACTGTGGGAAAACTACGATCAGAAGATGGAAATCATCAACAATCTGCGTTACTTACATCGCAATAATCTGATGGATGTCGTTGAAGTAGTGGCCTTTTCCAACGCATCCATCTCGGCCGTGCATCGTTTGCTGGATTCCAAACTGACAGACAAATCCAGCGGTAGCTATCTTGAAACCATGTTCTCTGACTGGAAAGTTCTCACAATGCGATCGTTCGACAGTATCGAATTCAACGCAGTCGTTATGCAGTCCTACATCCACCAGTACTTGGAGCTGGATCACGATTCTACCCAGCAGTGGCGTTATCGGTTGAAGACTCAAGAGATCCTGTCACATTTCACGACCAACATTGACATGGACAAATCAACTCAAATCACACTGGAGGAAAACTTACATTCAGCACTGTCCAAAACTCGCAACGGATATTACCAAAACATATTCGCCCTGGATTCAAAGTCGCAAGCGATCATTCAAACCTTAAAGACGTCAATCACTGGGCCCAAATCTTCCAAGGACTACAAAACGCACAATAACAGATTCAAATCACAACTGGAAGCTCTTCGTCGTCAAGACGAACAGGAGCTTCAACAAGTGGTGCAGAACATTCTCCTGAACCTCCGGGAAACCTTCCAACGATACGATTGCGGAACGATCGACAAATTAATCGAAAATCACATCAAAATTCCACTCAAAGCTCGACTGGCTATCGAGTTCTGGCAGCTGCGAACTATGGAAATACTCTACTCCAGTGGCTACCTCGGTGACAACTTCTGCCTTCTGACCAAATCGGTTCCGATGATCTGGGGAAAGTCGTACCGCAACTATTTGGCACACGATTCGCTATCGTATGATCTCCTGACGAACTCCGATACGATCAAGACCCTCACCAACGGGTTCGTTCTGGCATTCAACTCCACCGAATTGGACATATTCACCCGACCAGTGAAGTTCAATCTAGACGGATTGGTGGAACTGAAGGACGAAGGGTTTCGATGGTTGGAAACACAAGCGGGTCTGCTTCAAAGCATTCGGAGTTGCGATATTCAGCAGTTTGAAAGTTTCCTTGATCGAAAAGCTGAACCAAGCGGTAGGTATCTGCTAGCACTGGGAAAGCTTCTACGTCCAAGGTATTACGCCATGCCTGGAATCATAACTCATGAGCAATTCGATTGCAACCGCATCAAAACCGTGGCTTCTCTGCTGAGCCAGCAGTTCCAGAATATCGAGGAGATACTAACGACTTCCAAGATCAATCATGCGGTGCGCCTTAACATGCTCCAGATCAACCAGTTGCCACTTCCTATAGCGATGCAGCAAATTGAAATTCTTCAACCTCACCTGATGACCCCTATTGTGGGTGCTGTGCTACCCCATCTTGTTGGTACAAACAATATCACCCTCTTGGAGACACTCCTCGACCGGTACGCAGGATCTAATGTGAAACCAATCCTCCTGATGACTACTGGACATTCTGAAATGGAACGTGGCTTCCTGGCAACACACCTCGGACTACGAACAAGCATCATCAGCGAGCTCACCGATGAAGATCTAAAGGCAATCTTCACCGAAGACGACTACCCTGCTTCAGAGTATGAACTAGGGATTGCCATCATACGAAATGACCTGCGCCTGTTCGAACATATCGTTCAAAATTGCTTCCAAACCTCTAATTCAGTCATCGAAGAGTGCGACATGCTACAGGCAATGGAAAACTGTTGCTGCTATGGACGACTTCAGATGGTACGCTGCCTTCTGGCAAGTGACTGGGTGTGCGATCTGCACTTGATGTTCGATTGTTTGACCCTTGCCATTGCTAACCATCATTGGCAGATTGTCGATCTGTTGTACCAAAACGGAGCGTATGTGTGGCTTAATGATGGCGTTCATGTACTCAGTCTGTTAACCGAAGAAAACTTCAAAATGGTGCGAAAGATACTGGAAGATGGCATTCCCAATCATCTCGCAGAGAAGTTCATCAGCTGGGTCGTCCAGTTCGGGTCCAAACGACTGTTGAAGCATCTCGTCGATAAGGGGGTAGATATCTGGAGGTGTGAAGACATTCTGGAGGTTGCTGTTATGAATAAGGATGCGAAAGTCCTGAACTTTTTGGAAAGCATGATCTTTGTACCGAGTGAAAATGCTTCCTCCTATGCCGAATTTAGACGCTGGATCAAAATACTGCATGACTTGAGGGCACTGATGTTAATATCTATTCAACCGGACTTCATTAAAGCAATCATTCCGACAACATCCATCGCCGAACGCTGGATAGATCAAATTGCGAACTTATTGAAAATGCATGACAATCAGATTGCAAAATATTTTCATTTTGAAGATCCGTCCGGACTACACTGTTCAAAACTAGTGAACGAGAGTCAGTTTAAAAGAACGCTTCTAAAGTGTACCACCCTTGTCGATTTGATTCAATCTGTACTACCTGGGTTGATTGTAGAAAGAACGACGCTCTACATTGAATTTCGCACACCAAATGAAACTATTGAGGCTGAAGTTGATCTTGCTATATATTCCACGATCGCACCAGCCAAATCTCCAGAAGTCAGAACGACGATCTTAACCCAAGACTATCACCACACTGCCGATATAATTAGCATGGGTCTAAGGACTTTCCTTTTGAGGTTTCGACACCTGAAAGCAGCAACTGCCACTGTATCCAAGTTAAACAGTTCCGAACGATTTCACTACATCCAGGTCGATTCCAATAGCTGCATTGTTCAGCTTGCCCCACAAGAGAGCATTAACCTGTCATATCTATTGAACAAACCTGGTCAGAGCTGCGTCCTGCATTATTTGCAACCGAATTCCTCTCCTCATCTGGTAGAATCACTTCTCCGGCTGGGTGCCGATCCTGCGTTACAAAATGGCAGATTCGCAACACCTTTTCGAACTGTCCTCGCCACACCATTCCCCTTGGGGCTCATCAAACTTATGTACCAGCACTATGAAAAATCACACCACCATCATGACGAAATGCATGTGTTCAACATTAAGGACATGGACGGATACACCCCGCTGCACGCTGCCATCGGAACGAACAATTACGAAGTAACCGAATTCTTTCTGCAGTACGGTGCCGATCCAACTCAAGCTGATCAAACCGGGGAAGCCGCCGTCCTTGAGTATGCCATTTTCAATCGCAACGTGCGGATAGTTGATCTACTGCTACGGCACAGCCCGGACTTGGTCAAACAATACTCCAATTCTCTCAAACGATCTACCGCATTGGAAAGTGCTGTCAAGATCAACCACGATCACATAGTTCGGATGCTGTTGGAGTGCGGTGCGGATTTGAATCACCGTAACAAACAACTCTTTACGGCCTTAAAATATGTCATAGAACAGGAATCCGTCGAGTCGCTGCAGGTGATGTTGGATTACGCTCACCGGGAAGGAGTGATCGTAGATGGTGATGTCGATGGATGTGGAACGATGGGGTTGCAATTGGCTAGACAGCTTAAAGTATGTCCGGAAATAACTCAGCTATTGGTTTGCCATAGTATCAAATCGGTGGCACTGAGTTTGGTGAAGTTGAGGGATTAAATTTGTATTAAGTAGATGGTGTTAATATTGAAATGCAAAAGAAATACAGTCAACTCTCTACAACTCGATATCCACTAACTAGATAATTCTATAACTCGATGATCCCTTCACTATCGAGCTGCAGAGAGTTCACTGTATATTTATATGTAATAATTTTCTACAAAAGAACTCCATAAGGCTGCAAAATGTCGGTGCTGTGAACTATCGCAATTTTTAAATCAATTAAGAGGAACACTGTTTTTAGATATTGTGCTAATCGTAACGATGTGTTACACACAGTTCATGTTGAGGGATTTTCATCCACGGTTAAAGGGGGAAATTATTCTTGGTTGCCGAAAATTGAAGCTCTTGACCAAAATTATGCAGCAGCCGGTTTCCAACGAAAAAAAAACTTAATTTGTCCACTTATGGCGAGATCTGACGCTTTTCACTAAATCAAAATTTGAGCAACATTCTTTTTTTATTTCAATACGCTCTAACACTCTTGCGTCATTCGTAACTTGTCCGGGGTTGAGATTTGAACTCTGGCGTGAGAGATATAGATGTTAACCGTCCCCAAACGAACAGGATCTTGTTTTCGAGTTAAGTTGTAATTTGATTTGATGCATGAGTTTTGGACCAAAGTTACAAGCCACAACCTGGCCTTCAAGGGGTAATAAACTTTGCACACTGTGCCGAAACACTGCATGGCACACTGTTCGGCACGCTAGGGCACACGTTCACTGATCCAAAATATCATCCTTTGATCGAATGATTATTGCTTCACCCAGGCTCTATTACTATTATCAGATGATTTTGAGATGATCTTCATTCAGTTCATCATCTGTTAAAACCACAACAACTTGGATACTCATCATCCCAATCAAGGATGATTTTAATTCAATTTTTGAGAGCATAGGTGGACGTTAATCAAATGAATGTAATAAGTTAATTAAATGCTGTTCTTATTTATACTGAGTTCTAGTTGTAGCAATGTTGTCTGTTGAAAATAGCGAGGAAAATAGGTAATATTTTAAAAATTACAATGCTTTATTTTAATATAATTATAAGTAAAGCCGATCTTACAGTCCGTACATCTATGGACCTCGAGCTAAGTAGTTCCTATGAAGGTTCCAACAGCTCAGAGAGCATCTCCCAACTGGAGTAAGCATTGGATGTGATTCCTGTTTGCGATCGGTTTCGATTCAGTTGCTTTTCAACATGTCTATCATATACTTCGCTGTCGACTTTTTGTATTTTCAATCACATTTTTCATACACCAACATTTCTTTGGGAAAATTAATGATGTTCGTTATAGGCCTTCGATGATACATTTATCTCTCATATTTTAGATTATGTTCGTTTGGTTTGGTACATTCGTAAAACAATCTGTAATTCAAACAAGTTTCATGTCCATTATCATCTACTTTAATAATGATTTTCACTTTATGCTAGGCATCCTTTTCACTTGCTGCTGGTTTCATTCGAAAACAAGAAATTGGCATTTGTTAACACAACGTATGACGAATCATTCGATATATGGCAGGTCTTTTCTTACAGTGTTGATAAGTAGAACACAAAATATATAGTACAAAATGGCAAAACTGCCGAGCTTTGATGTTTTGCCAATCGGTGCTAAGGATACTTTGTTTACTCCAATGTAAACCCCAATTGACCAATGCACGGAATGAACTGCATGAACAAATTTGACGTTTGAGCGGTGCCGTGTTTACTAAAAATGAACACATGAATAAAACTCGTGTAACATTGAGAAATGGCCTATCAACTTATGTACACAAAATTTGTTAGGCATTTTTCCCGCGAACCGAAGTATGCCCATGCAAACCAACAACACCATCGGGTAGGGTGAGTTCTTCCCTTCCCGATTGACGAGTGCACGGATGGATTTGAGTTCACTCACTCGACAAAAAGTGACACAACAGCGGGGCCCTGTTTACTAAAAATGAACACATATGTGTTCATTTTTAGTAAACAGGGCCCCGCTGTTGTGTCACTTTTTGTCGAGTGAGTGAACTCAAATCCATCCGTGCACTCGTCAATAGTGGTTTGGTTTGCGGGAGTGTTCTTCGGCTCGCGAGAAAAGGTTCTAATAAGTTGTTTATAAAAGTTGATAGGACCTTTTCTAAAGTAATGCGAGCATTACATCATGTGTTCATTTTTAGTAAACACGGCACCGCTCAAAAGTCAAATTTTTTCGTGAGTTCATTTCGTGCATTGGTCAATAAGACTATGTTCCATTTGGGGAATTTTCACTTGAATTTGACAGATGGAAAGTCTTCAAATAAACCTGCTATTTTACTAGACTTATTTCTGACCTACAAGGAATCAATTTTGACAAACCTCTTTTTGAAAATTGGACGATCAACAACATGGGGATTTCCGAACATTTTTATTTATTTTCGAAGTCTCAAATTTAAGTGAAAATTCACCACAGCCTGTACGCTATTTCTAAACAACCCAAATTTGAGTAGGATCTACTCATATCCGTCAAAAGTAGGGCTACCCAAAATCTCGCCCAAAATTGAGTAAACAAAGTTGGGGCTGACAAGATGACGAATGGACAACATCGACCTGAACGATGATGTCCATTTGTGATCTTGTCAGTTTCAACTTTGTACCCCTACTTTTGACGGATATGAGTAGATCCTACTCAAATTTGGGTTGTTTATACCATTGACAGACATACAAAGCAGTACCAACAATCAATACGAAACTAACGATTTTAAATTGGCTCACCACTTTAGTAGCCTATTGGTCCCAAGCAAACGATTAACGTACCCTATTCT
Source organism: Ochlerotatus camptorhynchus (assembly GCF_037179485.1). Lineage (NCBI taxonomy): Eukaryota > Metazoa > Arthropoda > Insecta > Diptera > Culicidae > Ochlerotatus > Ochlerotatus camptorhynchus. The sequence continues at coordinate 2,561,334 of NW_027040531.1, read as the reverse complement.
AGTTGAAATTCTATTACTACACTGTGTTTGTTTTGATTCGCTATGAAAGTTTGACAGATAACATCAGGGGTGTGTGGATTCATGCAGAACATGCAGGGGTGAGTGAAATAGCTTGGGACTGCTTGGGACCGTTGTTCTGGTACTGAGTGAGCCAAAAATAATAATGATTTTCTTCGGGACCCAGTGGTCTTAGAGTTACCTCTATGGTACGCTAGTGTTCGCAAATGATAAGTGGAGCCACTTTCTGATCCGAAGTTCCACTCCTGTGCTATTGGTCCCAAGCAAATCGATTAATGTACCCCATTCTAGTAAAAATTCTAGTACTACACAATGTTTGTTTGATTCGCTATGAAAGTTTGACAGATAAAATGAGGGGTTAGTGGAATTTCCTATATTTCGAGGGATGAATCGATTAGCTTGGGACCGAAGATAGTACCAGAGCTGAGCCAAAAAGTAGAGCTTGTTTCTTCGGGCCTAAAGGGTGATACGGTCAAAATTTGGTCAAGGGAAAACGCGTGTAAATCGGTGAAATCGTTTATTTAAAAAATCAAATTAAATTTCTTTTTCAAGTTCAATTAGTATAAAATTCAGGAAAAATATTCAGTTAGGCTTCCGCTTTTCCAAATCCGAATTGCCGGGCCTTACGCTTGACCCCTGCCATCAGATTTTGTACAGCCACCTTATCCACCTTCTTCGCCGCAGAAAGTCAGCTTGCCTTGAACTGCTGCTCGCCCTTAGCAGTTTTTTGGTCTTCTTTAGGTTCCGCTTGACAATAGCCCAGTATTTCTCAATTGGGCGGAGCTCTGGCGTGTTGGGAGGGTTCTTGTCCTTGGGAACCACCTGCACGTTGTTGGCGGCGTACCACTCCATGGCCTTTTTACCGTAATGGCAAGATGCCAAATCCGGCCAAAACAGTACGGAACAACCGTGTTTCTTCAGGAAAGGCAGCAGACGTTTATTCAAATGGCTTGCCAAACCAGATATTTCTTTGCGAACTTTGACAGTTTCATGTGCTTGAAAACATCTGCTACCTTTCCCCTTCCTTTTGCCGTATAAAACTCCTGTCCCGGAAGCTGCTTGTAGTCGGCTTTGACGTAGGTTTCGTCGTCCATTACCACGCAGTCAAACTTCGTCAGCATCGTCGTGTACAGCCTCCGGGATCGCGCTTTGGCCGTCGTATTTTGTTTATCATCGCGATTTGGAGTCACTACCTTCTTGTAATCGATAGTCCGGCTCGTTTTTTGGCTCGATGCACGTTTGTAGACGATACACCCAGCTTATTTGCGGCATCTCGGAGAGAGAGGTTAGGGTTTCGCTTGAAACTACCGGCAACTCTCTTTGTCGTCTCAGCGGCTTCCGGTTTTCGATTTCCCCCCGATCCAGACTTCCTGGCTGTCGACAAACGTTCTCCAAACACTTTAATTACATTTGTAATGGTTGATTTGGCAACTTTTAGCGATTTTGCCAACTTTGCGTGCGAGTAGCTCGGATTTTCGCGATGCGCGAGCAAAATTTTGATACGCTGCTCTTCTTGCTTGGACGGCATTTTGACAACTGAAGAGTGAATTCCAAAATCAAAATAGGAGCAACATTCTACACACATACACCTTCAAAATGAGGGGTGTTCAGGTTTTTTAAATGCAAAATTGAAAGAAATAGGGGAAATGACGGCTTCGGCATGACAGACTATTTTCGGCAACCCAAATTGAAACACTATTTTCACTGGATTTTCTTACGAAAACACTTCGCTGAATGCATGCAAACGATTCTTTATGCTTTCAGCTTCAATTTGACTATATTTTTACCACTGAGAAAAGGCAATCTAGCAGGGTTTTCTTGAAATGAAACACACGCACTACAAATTGTAGCTGATTGCGAGTTGCCGATAATAGAACAGCAGATTTACATCAACAATCAATACGAAACTAGCGATTTTAAATTGGCTCACTACTTGACTAGCCTATTGGTCCCAAGCAAACGATTAACGTACCCTATTCTAGTCGAAATTCTAGTACTACACTATGTTTGTTGTGATTCGCTATGAAAGTTTGACAGATAAAATGAGGGGTTATTGGTTTTTCCTATGTTTCGAGGGGTGAATCGATTAGCTTGGGACCGAAGAGAGTACCAGAGCTGAGCCAAAAAGTTGAGCACGTTATTTCTGGAGCTTCTAGTCTTAGAGTTACCTCTATGTTTACATGCAGTTCAAATGGAACGGTTGCCGAAGAAAAACGGGTTGCCGACAATACTCGCTCTCACAAGAGAAGATTGGAGCTTTGTAAAAGCGTTTCAAAACAGTTTTTGACAATTCTTTCGACTGAAAATGTTAGAGCAGCTGGCAGCAAAAGATTGTAAACAAACCAATACTGCATATGTGTGCGTTCCATAGAGAAAAAGGCTATAGAAAGAAGGTCGCTGCTTAGGTTGACGAGAATACGTAAATTCCCCTACGTCAAGTTGATATTGACCAAATTTTGACCGTATAACCCTTTACTAGTCTTAGAGTTACCAACAATCAATACGAAACTAACGATTTTAAATTGGCTCACCACTTTAGTAGCCTATTGGTCCCAAGCAAACGATTAACGTACCCTATACTAGTTGAAATTCTATTACTACACTATGTTTGTTTTGATTCGCTATGAAAGTTTGACAGATAACATCAGGGGTGTGTGGATTCATGCAGAACATGCAGGGGTGAGTGAAATAGCTTGGGACTGCTTGGGACCGTTGTTCTGGTACTGAGTGAGCCAAAAATAATAATGATTTTCTTCGGGACCCAGTGGTCTTAGAGTTACCTCTATGGAGTTACCTCTATGGACTTACCTCACTAGTTCAACTTGTTCATCGCAAGAGACCCGGTGCGATGGATGAGCTACCGATCGGTCAACTATAAGGCCTTACTGAATTTAGAAAATTTGGTTGGCTGTAGAGTGATTTTCTGTGCTCTCAGCGATTTCCGCTTGACGGTCCTAAGCAATTTACTGTTTAGCAAGAGCCTCGCAAGGGCCTATGGACGTACAGATGAACCAACTACGAACTGCAGATGCACAGTATATATGAATCTCGCTTTAAATATATGAATATATTTGCAATTTGAACCACAAGTATCAACACTAGATTGTAGACCAAATTATGGACAAGCAAGCAGTTAATAAATGTGCAACATGGTTTTTCATATCCCAATCCGGCTCATCCATAGATTAACAGCTATGTTCTTGCAGGAAGTCCACACTAGGTACTCGACGTGTCGATTACATGACCGTAATTCATCTTTCCGTCTGTCGAGTTCTTTGTTTGCTTTAGTTAGATAGGATTTCAAAGGATGCCGGTGGCATTTTCTTCCTCCATCGATCAGATTACGACTTTCTGCACACCTGCAAGGAGTCAGTAATTCAAATAAACATTGAGTCTGAATCTTGTGGAACGGTCGAGTTTGCTTGAATACTGTTTGATAGCTTCCAGTTACTACCAAGGGGTTGTTCACTCAGCACAGTGGGCCAGATACACAGTGAGTGGCGAGTGGCAGGAGGGAATCCTTCCTGCGCTCGAGGCTGGCGGACGTCGTTCTTCGAGGAAGAGGTCTTCGGCGAAGCACTGAGGCGGGAGCGAAAAACCCCGGATATGACGGGGGAAGAACTGGTAGCAGCGCTGACAAGGGCGTGCGATACAACCATGCCTAGGAGAGCCTATCCCAGGCATGACCATAGACCGGTGTACTGGCGGAGTGAGTCGATTGCTATCCTCAGGGCGTCTTGCCTCCAGGCGAGAAGGAGGATGCAACGAGCTCGTACGACTGAATCTCGGCTCTTCGAGCGGCTAAGGCGGCCCTCAATAAAGAGATCGCCAGACGCAAGCGCGCGTGCTTTGACAGCTTATGCCAAAGCGCCAACACGAACCCATGGGGGGTTGCCTACAAAGTGGTCATGGCCAAAACCCGCGGCGTGGCGGCACCCCCGGAGAGATCGCCGGCGATGCTGGCGTCTATCGTTTGTGTTCTTGTTTCCACGTAGGGACGTAGACTCCTGGCCGCGGATCAGGGAGAAGTGTCTAAAGTGACGAACAGAGAACTTAGCGATATTGCCAAGTCGTTGGTGGTGGGCAAGGCCGCGGGCCCAGATGGGTCCCGGTTGTGGCTCTGAGGGCGGCCATTGCGGAAAATCCAAACATGTTCCGTTCTGTTTTTTGTAGGCATCGTGGAAGCGGCAGAGGCTGGTGCTGCTCCCGAAGTCAGGAAAACCCCGTGGGGAACCGTCAACATACAGGCCCATTTATTTGCTGGACACCACTGGTAAACTGCTTGAGAGCGTCATCCTCAACAGGTTGTCGGCTTACACTGAAGGTGTAGACGGCCTTTCAAGCAGCTAGTACGGGTTCCGTAAGGGCAGATCCACGGTGGAAGCCATCCACGACGTCATCCAGACGGCAGAGGTGGTCCACCGGAAACGAAGGGGCATTCGTTACTGCGCGGTGGTATCCTTAGATGTGAAGAACGCGTTCAACAGTGCGTGCTGGGTGCGCTCTCTGAAACTCCTGAGGGTTATGGTCGATGATAAGCTCAGCTTCGGCTGCCACGTCGAGTACGCCGGCAAGAGAGCGTCTACGGCTGCGGGGGCATTATCCCGCATGATGTCAAACAGCTCGGCGGTGAGTGCCAGTAAGCGCAGGCTCCTCGCCGGGGTCGTAGTATCTATCCTCAGATACGGAGGCCTTGCGTGGGCTGCGGTACTGGATACTGACTGCCACAGGCGGAAATTAGAGAGTACACATAGGCTAATGTGCTTGAGGGTGACCAGTGCATACCGCACTATGTCGAGGGAGGCCGTCTGCGTCATAGCAGGGATGATGCCAATCAGCCTCATCATTAAGGAGGACGTGGTGTGCTATGACGCGAGGACCGTTCGAGGGGTGCGCAACAACGCGCGAGCGGTGTCGACTGCGAGATGGCAGTCGGAGTGGGAAAGCTCCACAAAGGGGAGGTGGACTTACCGCTTGATACCTTCCGTATCAAGCTGGGTCAACAGGTGCCACGGGGAAGTAAACTTCCACCTGACACAGTTCCTGTCAGGCCATGGCTGCTTTAGGAGCTACTTGCATAGGTTCGGACATGCAAGTACTCCCATCTGCCCCACGTGTGCCGGCGTCGAAGAGACTGCCGAACACGTTGTGTGCGCCTGTCCACGCTTCGAGCCAGTATCGAGCGTTATGCTAGCGATATGCGGAGCGGATACCAGTCCGGATAACATCGTCCCTAGGATGTGTGGTTCCACCGAGAACTGGAGCGCGTCAAGTTCATCTACACCATGGTCGGTCCAGAGCGTCTTGTCGATACGGCAGTAGAGACGGCTGAAACGAGTTACCTCAAGAGACGATTCTTTTCAGATTGAGGATCATTTTGAAAAATGTCCGACGGTTGCCTTTGATGGTAAATTCGGAAGGACACACCAACAATTTCATCGACATCAAGCAAATGGATCCCAACTGTACGACGGTTAATGCGGAAAACCTTCACGCCTTCACTGTTATTCGTACGAAAAAAAGAGTTCCAATTTTGGAACGATGAACATCGAGCGTCTACAGCTAGATGAATCCTTACATTCAGTATTGGAAAAGTTCACCAAAACTCACTAAGACTCGCAAACTCTTTCTTTGGCCGTTTTGAAGTGCGTAAGATAGAGATAGATATAGATAGAGATTTGAGAGTAAGAAGCCAGTTGTCTCCTCTTCCTCTTAGCTTTAAATGACCACAGCACGTTCGGCACAGCGCTTGGCACAGCTTTCGACACAACTCTATCACTCGGCACTAATTAATTTGTACCGAGTTGAATACCCTTTTGATGATTACGAGTGCAATCTTAAAATGCATTTAATTTGCAAACAAATTATTTAAATAAAATGTGGTTATTGCTGCGTTAGTAGAAAAGTGAAGGGCTACTCAATACACATATACCTAATATAAACAATTTAATTTCATTTCAGATTTTTAATTTTGTACATAGATTTCAACTTTTCTACCATCGTAGCAGCAACCAGATTTAAAAAAAAAACTTACCTTATTTGTAAAATAAAAGCGGCCTAACTTTGATTTGTTAATAGCACTACTGCTTGAAAAAATGCCGGTGTGCAAAAAAAACATCCAAAACTCTGGGATGCCTGGCCTCCTTTGTACCCCCATTAGCTACGCAGGACCTTGGATCGCTCGGAACTCGGTTTTTCAAGCGATTTGAAAACGGGAATAAGGTTGCATATTACGAACCCTGAAAGGACGGTCGAAAACAATCAAACAATGCTTTTGCGTGAAATAGCACAAATAATGTATTACTCGTTTCAATAGATCTCGAATGCTTTAATATCACAGATCAAAACTTATCCATAATGAATGATCTAACGGAAACCTGAAACAACTAACTTTTCAACTTCTTAACGAATGCTAACGGGAAACAGTTGAAGAGAAAAACGCAAAGTAAACAGAATCATAACATTTCGACCGTTTTTTTGTTTTAAATAGAACACAAACTAATTAAGTACACCTATTATGAATTCTTAAAAATTACCCATTAGTCTGTAATATCGGAATGGCATGTTATCTTACGTTTTGTTTGTTTTACTTCTCAATCGCAGTCTGATAATTGTTCGCTTCAAGAGAGTCTTGAACATACTGTAGCATTTGAGCATTTTAAAATTAATCTATGAGAGCGTCGCAGGGTGTGTTTTGTGAGTGTGCTTTACATGCTTGTGTTAACTAGTGCATTGAAATTATTGCTCCGCCTCCGGCCCTACTTCCAAGCCACCGGGAATAGCATCCACTTTTGTAGCTCGTTCCTCACGTCACACGGATTGAGAAACACCTCCAACTTGTCCTCGGGATCGTCCTTAATCAACGTAACGCCCCGCTCTAGGCAGAGCTCGCTATTCATGTTCCGCACGTGGTACGTGTCGGTCTCGTAGATCCAGCGTTGAGCGGGCTTCTTGCTGCCGCAGGTCACCATCTTGATCTTTTTGGCTTCTTCGACCACTGCTTCCCCATCGATCGAAGTCTTCCGGAACGAATCCAAACAGACACCCTCGTCCGTCATAATACGGCCATATTCATCAATCACGAATTGCTCGTCGAGGACGTTTATCAGCAGCGAGCACTTTTTGAGAAACGATTGACCGTACGGTTGGTTTACGATCGTATTGGATTTGGGCTTCTGCAAACAGTAGGGCGTGTGTTTGGCTATTTTCATTGCGTCACCGATTTTCTTCACATTCTCCGAGAGATATTTGATGAGAAACTTCCATTTCATCTCTGGATTAAGGTTCTTTACTATCAGGTTGATCTTCTTCATCAGGGTGATGTACTCCTGATGGTCGAAAGTGCTGAGATCGATGGGTTGAATTCTTCCGAAGAATTTGTTCGGTGCGGGAAAGAAGTTCTGGGGCCAAATCTTCCGCAGGTACCAGTCAAAAGATTTACAGTTTAGTTGCTTTTTGAGCGCCACACGGGAGGATACATTCTGAAAAAAAATCTTGTTTGAGGTGTTCCTTAAACGTAGATTGGTTTTGTACTTACCAGGCTTTTGAACTCCTCTGTGCCCTTGTTGAATTTGAAGAAGAACTTGGCCCAATCATCCATCCACACAAGAGCGACCCTAGCGAGGTTCTCGTTAAGAATCTACAAAGCACATACATTATTCCTTAAATCAATCAGACATTATTGTTTCTTGACCTACCCCACTGACTCCTCCCGGAAAAGTGTACGGTGAACTCTTCCTGAACAGGTGTCCCACATGCGAACAGGGAGCTATCTCGATTTCACCCCCACACTGCCATATCCGGAACGACATCTCCAGATTGTCTCCGCCCCAGATCTTCAACCGCTCGTCGTACGCTCCAACGTCGAAGAAATACTTCCGGTCGATCGTAAACAGTCCTCCGGCCATGGCCGGCGTATGGAACGGTAGTGTTGTATCCTTCCGTCTTTCCGCCAGCTCCTCGTCGCTCAAGGTATACCACCGGAAGTGCATCTGCCAGTTGAACGCTCCCCAGTGGAACTCGAAGCTTTTGATGTACGAGAAATTATCATCCGAAATTATGTCAATCACCGGACAGACGACTTTCCTCGGATTCTCCTGCACCCGAGCCAGCAGCGGTTCCAACCAACCCGGAGAACACTCACAGTGAGCATCAAGGAATGTCAAAGTGTCTCCCGTCGCAACACGAGCTCCCATCAACCGAGCAGCCACTAAACCTTCTCGCTTGTTCAGTCGCAAAATGCTCACCACAACTGGAAGCTTCTGAACGTAATTTTCCAACTCATTCTTCAAAAACCGCCTATCACTGGCGTCATCCACCAGCAAGATCTCCCTAATCAAATGCCGCGGTGACCGAATGATCACACTCCAAACCGTCCGAAGCAACACAGACCACGCTTCATTGTGGAAGACGATAATAATTGACGTCGTTGGCAGCTTGGAAGGATACTCCTTGGACAAGCACTTCGTTTTCCGTACATCCGGTAGCGAACGATTCAACGCCATCCGATCACTGGCCAGCAAATTGTACCGATTGATCTGAAACAGTTGCTGCATCTGCAGCAGATCCTTCGCTGGAATAACCACCGGGTTTCCATTCTCTCCCACTCCCGGCACCGGAGAGAAATTGTTGGTATTGAGGAAATCCCTCGAAACATTCCCCACCGCTCCAATGCCAACGTAGTGACCCACAATCTGCGGTATCCGAGGACGGTCCTGGAATTTGCTACTTCTGAAGAAAAAAAAAGTCAAAATCATTAGAACTTGACCTTGAACAAAATGAGACCTACAGTCGAACTAACCTCACACTGCGCTGGTAGTTCATAAATTTCTCCACCGAGTACTTCGAAATCAAGTAGAACAGGTACACCGACAGCATAAACGATATGATAATGTAGATGTAGAAGATTTTAACTCGTAATCGAAACATGGTATCCGTCGGATTCCTACAATTTGGCCCCTATCCGAGAGATCGATGGCTTTCACCAGCTGCTTTGCTATACCTAAAGCTATTTGGCACCACCGAAAATTGACCTCGATTGGAACTGAACGTATAATGCGCGAGATTGCTGCCGAAAGGTTGACGTCGTGTACGGTATTACTGCGGTTTTCGATTGCTTACATTCTACATTGATAAAAGTGAGAAACGGAATAAAAAACTGCACTCGGTCTGGTTTGTTGATTGATTAATGTTACTGATATATTCATTCTCCTAACACTACACAACACACAAGCCAAAATACGAGCAGGTAATGAAAAAGAGAGTATAATCAATGAATGAAAGTTATGTTTTCATTCTGGCGGTGGACGAAAACTTCAGCTGCTGTCAGTTTTCGTTTACTATGGATGTGAAATCGTGAGAGAAATGAGAGAATAATCAAATCAGAGAGAATGAATTTACTTTAGCCCGTCACTGAAAACAAATCCGTTCTAGGTCCCTTCAGTTGCATACATTTTGGCGTTTTAATTTTATTCTAATGAGCGATGGTGTCGTCTCGTTCTGTGATGTCCAATGCTTTTCAATTAACTTTCATATATAAGGAAGATGGGGGTGAACTGTCCATTTTAAGGAAAATCCAGAAAATCTAATAATGTCACAATAAAATGCAAACCATATATTGCATTGTATGCTCATAACGTCACGCACATAACGGTTTAATTCGAATGTTTTATTACTTCTACCGGTCTTTCAAACCTCAACGAACATTTAAAGATTTGTAGTATTTTTAATTTCTCTGTTGTGTGGTGTACAAGGACTATATCGAAAATATGTGGTAAAACCGGTAAAACACATTTTTCCTTCCAAACCGGTAATTTTTTTTATTATTATTTATTATTTATGTCATGTCTTTCTTTAAAAGTTAACAATCAAAAAGCAAACAAACAAATTTTCTCTTAGGGACTGGTATTATCTTAGAATTAGTTCCTCTTATGAGATTCTGAACGCTGTGTTTTCGTGGTTTTGGAACGCATCGCTCCAGAATATTTCGACTATTTCTAGGTTTAAGAAGTGTTAATATCACTTTGAAGATGCTTTTTGCAATTGCCATTCAGCATCAGCAATCGGAATTCAGTAGGACTTGCGAACAAGTTGAATAAGGTAGTTCTGGGTAAAAATCTAAATTTCCAATTTTTTCATTTTTCTGCAAGAATGACGTACATAATTAATGTCAAATTAGGCCAAAACAATTGAAATAAATTGCATTTTCTTTACATCTGTGTCCTCAAGAAGGTGTTCTTTCACCTCTACTGTGGTCTTTAGCAGTTGATGACCTTCTCTAATACTTAGAAGCACAGGGCTGTGAGATTATTGGCTTCACAGATGAAATAGTCATATTAGTGCGTGGAAAATATGACCAACAATCAATACGAAACTAACGATTTTAAATTGGCTCACTACTTGACTAGCCTATTGGTCCCAAGCAAACGACTAACGTACCCCATTCTTATCAAAATTCTAGTACTACGCAATGTTTGTTTTGATTCGCTATGAAAGTTTGACCGATAGAATGAGGGGCTAGTGGATTTTCCTATGTTCCGAGGGGTGAATCGATTAGCTTGGGACCGAAGATAGTACCAGAGCTGAGCCAAAAAGTTGAGCACGTTATTTCGGGACCTTCTAGTCTTAGAGTTACCTCCATGATATGACTATGTTCTTTTCAAGTAGAATGGAAATTGCTTTAAATTATGTTTCATCGAGGTGCACTAGCGAAATATTGAATTTTAATTCATCTAAAACAACTGTTGTACCATTTACACGAATAGAAAAAATGTCCTTAAATAATATTAAACTAAAAGGAATAATTTTAGAACTTTCAAACACAGTCAAGTATCTTGGAGTTACTCTTGACAGCAAACTAAATTGGAATTCGCATCTAGAGCAAGTCATCAGTAAAGCAACAAATACTCTTTGGATAAATAAAAAAAAAAACTTTTGGTTGGAAATGGGGACTGAAACCTAAAATGATCCACTGGATTTATTTGACGATTGTAAGACCCAGGATAACCTATGCATCATTGGTTTGGTGGCCTAAAACCAATGAAAAATCAGCTCAGAAGAAGCTGGGGAGGCTGCAAAGACTAGCCACTCTCTCAACCCAACAAACAATTTGAGTTGATCAACAGCTGAATAAGCTATTTTTGTAGCTGAAAAAATATTGGTTTTGCCTGAATAAGCTCTTATTCAACATTCAATGTTTGTTGGGAATAACTGGTGCCATGAGTAGCACACCAAGTATGACACTAGATGCTCTACTTTATCTGCTTCCGTTGCATCAATTTATTTAATTAGAAGCCGAAAGGAGTGCATTAAGGATCCGACGGTCACAGCACTTCCTTGAAGGTAATCTTAGAGGACTTATGAGCATCCTAAACATTTGATTCTCTTGTGATACAAAATGAAGATTGGATGAAGAAGAAATTTCACTTCGATCGTCTTTACAATGTAGCAGATGCGGATCGCGATTTGTGGGACAATGGGGGACCAAACATTCGTCCAGGATCAATTTTCTTTTATACAGGCGGCTCTAGATTGGATAATCGTGTAGGAGCAGGGGTAACAGGTACAGGAATAAATATCTCAATATCAATGGGCTACTGGCCTACTGACTTCCAAGCAGAAGTCCAAGGAATTCTTGAATGTTCTAAAATTTGCTTGCGTAGAAAGTATAGACATTCGAATATCTGCATTATGTCTGATAGCCACCCCAAAATTGTCAGAATCAGAAGCGATCCTCAAAAGCAAAATAATCAAATTGATTTTGGGCAAAATGATTATTTAGAATATTGTCGATTCCAGAGCCTAAAGCCTCGATATTATCATCAATTCAGCATGAGGCAATAATTTTCCATCAATCTGTGCATAAAAACCAACACGACACGTTCTACAGCGCTGTATTTGTGTAAAATGAGAACAACATTTTGCATTTGATCCTCATGGCTACCTCAAACAGTTCTGTATGAGTCTTTCGTTGTATCAACCAATATTGAAACACATCGAAAGAGTCATTTTGTCGCGGTTCAGCATCTAGTGCTCTTAACTGCTGCTCAAACGATGAGTCATTTGAGTTTTCCGTGGTCGACAGAGTTCCACCAAAAAGCTCTGTGAGGAACTCGTCAAATTGGCTGCTGCTGTTGGCCTTGTTTTCTACTGTTTCACTGGAACATATAGACGGTTTTAGTTGGCTGATCCTGTTCCAGGTGTCTTTAATGCAGTTCTAAATATATGAGAATAAAATTTTCAAAAGTTGTTTATCACTTATCGTGGTTACAAGATACATGTAATATCGTACCTGTATATATTGCTTCTCATCGTTGCTGAACAATTTTGAATTAAAATAGTTCAGACGTGGATCCATGTACAGTGACATTTGAAATGCTTGTGACGTCTTTAGCTTGCCAAGGCGATCTGTTAAGGATTTAGTCAGTGGCTGAGCAAACGGATTCGAACACATCTTCTGAACTTCGTTGATTGCCATCAGCCATGATAAATAAAAATCTTGTAACCAGTTGGTTACAATCCGTGGATTTTCGTTTGAATGAGTTGTTGTTGTTTGGAAAATTCACGTATTTTAATATCAAAGACATTGTCAAGGAAGGTCCCGTCTCGGCTCGACCAAAGTGGCCATGCCACGGTCAGCCGATTTTGTCAACGACGGAAGACGCCTGCCAGCCAAACGAGCCAGCAACGCCTGCTGAGCCGTATGTGGCTGATGAACGCCACCAGATCCGCCATTCTCCCAAAGCTGCAACAACACTGTCTGCAGCCCGCGCCGCAAGTTTCCGGCCACACGGTAGTGCAGGAGCAGCCGTGTGGGCCAACGCCAGCGTCGCGACGCCGTAGGAGATCCTGCTGCAGCAGTGCGTACTAAATTTTAAACCCTCGCATACACGCCACATATATGTGAAAACCCAAACCCACACGCCACAGAAAAGGGCAAATAAATGTTTTAGAAAATGTGAATATTCCTGTGTTTCATACTTTGTCCGCGTAGCCCCTCCGAATACCCAGTAACATGCCGGCCCTGCGACACAGTTCAGGGGTCTCATGCTACTGAGCAGAGTTCCATGTGGTTCCATGGTCATGCCATAGTCACAATCTGGCAACGAAACGTGAGCTGCTTGCATTTTTTTTTGGTGCAAATGTAAAGAGGTTCGAAGGCTTGAACGTAATGTTCAACGAAATCCCAGATTTTCGGAGTTAGAGCTGTAAATCAAGGCTGTGTTATTTAATACTAATGACATACATGATTGTAGAGACGTTGTGTTTTTTAATCTAGTACGCCGATTACAATAATGGATTAAAAGAGTACAACGAAACTACGATCATGTCTGTCGATGGTATGAGACCAGGGTTGTTAATTGATAATGGAGAATTTGGAAACGTGATTAACGCAGACGATATCTACGGATATCGGTTAACAACCATGAATGACAAATATTCGTACACTACCCATAAAAGCGTATCTGTCCCATCTCTACTTGATTTCCGATTCATATCGGACAGTTATGCTTTTATGGACAGTATATTATGTTGTCAATTTTTAGAATTTGGCTGTGTGCTGCGTCTTTTTGTTGTAATTTTTAGTATGTGTAGAACATCCAGATAAGAGAGTCCACATTCGATAATCTGGACATTACATTGTAGGATTAGTGGGGGGATACTGTAAAGTTAACTCATAGGATTTGTAAAATTATTTGCAATTTTTGGCAGCTCAATGCAAAATAAAAACCATATGATCTAAAGCACATCCTAAACTTACCGAGCTCAGGAAATTGGAGTGCCAGTTGATTGAAAAATTCTTTTTGTCTGTGAAAGCAATCCAGCATCATGTAAATACCTCCTCATCTGGTTTGTTCCCAAACCGGTGGGAAAGTAGCCTGTGTCTTATATTTGACTCCTTTACATTTTTTTTTGCCACGCCAGTGATTTGCTTGATGGATTCGTCACTTTTGTTAACAACGTCAAGAATAGCTAATTGCAATGTGTGTACCGAGCATCTTACAAGGTTCAACTGATCGTGATTGTTGGCCATCCCTAGTTGGCTGCGCATCTCCACAATCCAGCAGGCGTCATTCCTCGCAGACGTCATTCCTCGCATTCGCGTTCAGTATGCAGCGACAAGGAAGGGCTGTCAGCGGTGCAAAAACGAATCCTCGATTCCACAACCTCCAATCATGGCGGACCTCCCAGCGGAACGGCTAGCTGCTTTCACACGCCCTTTCACTCATGTAGGCGTTGACTACTTCGATCCCATGGAAGTTGTTATCGGAAGAAGAACGGAGAAAAGATGGGGAATGATCGTCACCTGTCTTACGACACGGGCGATCCATATAGAATTGGCCAACTCGCTAAGCACCAGCTCATGTATAATTGCTCTTAGAAGTTTCATGGGCCGACGCGGAACTCCAAGAACTATTCGAAGCGACCGGGGTACCAATTTCATTGGCGCCAGCCGTGAACTCAAGAACCTGCAAGAAGCAGTCGACTACGAACAGGTTATGAAGGAATTCATAACCACGGAGACGAGCTGGACCTTCAACCCACTTCTGGCTCCCCATATGGGTGGCAGTTGGGAGCGACTAATCCGGAGCCTGAAGAAAAATCTGATGGCCATCTGCCCCTCAAGGAAGCCATCCGAAGAAGTGCTGAGAAGCCTACTCACGGAAGTTGAGAGCACGCTGAACTCCCGACCACTCACTCACGTGCCTATCGATAACGAGTCGTCACCAGCACTCACACCGAACCACTTTCTTCTGGGGTCGTCCGATGGCTCGAAACCGTTTACCTCGCTGGATGACAGTGGCGCCCTTCTCAAACAAAACTGGCGTACATCACAAGCGCTGGCAAATCATTTTTGGAAGCGCTGGCTATCAGACTATCTCCCGGACATTACAAGACGGACGAAATGGTTCGTCGATTCGAAGCCGATTGACCGAGGCGACGTAGTGATCATCGTAGACTCCAACCTGCCCCGGAATTCTTGACCAAAAGGTAGAGTCATCGGAACGCAACCAGGCAAAGATGGTCGAATCAGGTCAGCTACAGTAAGAACATCGACTGGCATATACGATCGCCCTGTGACCAAACTGGCGGTCCTGGATGTTCGACGCGGAGAGGAGCAAGCCGACCAGACGTCCGGCTTACCTGGGGGGAGTGTTGGCCATCCCTAGTTGGCTGCGCATCTCCACAATCCAGCAGGCCCCTCGTTTGATCGAGCGAAGGCAACCCTGGCATGCGATCGCCCGTGACGGATAACTGACAATGATGTCTATCATCGATCGGGGTAAGTGTCAGAGAACCAAAAACAAAGGCCATATAGCGAAGTATATCTAAAAGGCCGTGCGGTATAGGATTTGTGCATAATACTAAATAATGTACATTTTTCATAAAAGAGATTAATACTAAATAATAGTTTATACTTACATTACTACCTAATCTACTTCTGGGTTCTGGTATTATATTTACGAAAAAAATCCCCTGTCCACCTGTTGCCTCTCGCAACAGTGATGGAATTCAGTTGAAAGTGTATTGGAAAGCTCTTGATCTTGATTGTTTTCAGCAGTCTCGGTTTCGGTTTCAGTATGCCACCCAGAAGGTCTACATTTTCTAGCTGCTGTAAGACTAGAAAATCAAATTCTTTCTTCAGCCCTTTTACAGCTGCCAGCATATTTGCTCCATGTTTTCGAAAATATTTGCTTAACAGTAACTCCATATGTCTGAAGAACCTCTAAAATTTTAATTTTCAAAAAAGCTGCCGTTTGTCATTCTTTTATTTCAATCAAGCCTGGAATGGTAACATGGAAATACAAGAAATTGTAAGAATGTTATAGGTGTTACATATTAAAGTACTTCAAATACCATTAAATATATTACAAGCAGGGCTGAAAAAATCACTAAAATTCATCAAAGTTCACTATGGATGAAAAATTCATTTCATAGTGAATGCTGCTGATTTTTTCATGATTTTGTAACTAAACTAAGTTCATTCAAAAGAGAATGATAGCAGTTGCTACCTAGCTTAAGTTTAATTCAGGAGAATCAAGCATAAAATTTATTTCATGGGTATAATCTACAAGTGAACTCATAACTGTCCCATGTGTATAGGATACTCTTTTGAAAATGGAACAATAATTATGCTTCCGCTGGCTATAACATAACTACTCACTGCAATATGATTTTACAACTATTATGGTTTTAGCATATACCAAGTGATTAAATCGTATGGTATATGGTAAAACTTGAGCGGTTGTACTACCACATTGCAGTATATATTGGCTCCATAATGCACCTCAATGAAACATCCCACTAATTTCTTTGTTTCAACGCTACGCGTAACACTCACCTAATATCCGAATGACGATTTTGCTATCCAAAAAATACTGGGCATTTATGCCGAGGACGTGTCGGTTGAATCGTGATGCTGAATCAATTTTCAGTGAAATCAACCTGTTCTTCAGTTCATCGCTTAAAGCCTTACGAATTTGATCAGTGACGGATCATCTTTACATTGTTTCTGTTCACTGTAATACCAAGTGCAAGATATTGGGTCCATGAGTTGTTTCATCCATTCCAACTCTACGAAGCAAAGAGGGAGTTGATGGTAGGGCACTAATTTGACAATAGAATCCATGTACAGCGGCGTATCGATGGCTATTGATCTTTTGGACACCAGTCTTGGCTTCTTGGCGCTAGCATTAGTTTCTTTCAGCAACCCACATTTATTCGCAGCATCTGTATGTTTTGTGCGGAAATGACGGATAAAATTACCGACATCCATAGTTATTTGGACGTAGGACATCCGCTGCTCTCTTCAATATGACAGATACCTTTGTTCCCTTCCCGATGAATAAACGATAATGCAATTTCCTGGAGTGGGTGCTTGTTGTTATCGCGTCGTTGTTGTCCTTTTTTAGATGATGGACCTGCTTCTTCCATTATTTCGAATGCAAAATCAAACTCGTCTTTCTCAATTATAAAATTTCACCATCAGTGATGAATATCAACTTTGCTTGTCTGATTATCACTTCAAACCATTGACAGTAAGAAATATCAATGATTGTAGGCTTTTGAAATTCATTAAATGAATTATTCATTCAATAAGGTAAACAAAATTCATGTATCATTGATATGACAGAAATCTCGCGTCACTTTTCGAATAGACCAATGTAACAAATGTAAACAAATCGAGTTAAGCGATACAAGCTATTGCTCTTCTATCATTGTATGTGATACAAAAACACCCATCCAAATTTACTTTCATTTATTTAAGAAAATCATCGATCACAAATTGTCCAATGTACAGTTTGAAATGATGGGTATATGATTGTTACTTCGGTCATTCGGACTGCCTAACATGATTGGTGCTCATTTTCCAAAGGCGGGGCCAATCTAAAGTTAAGTACTATACTCTGAAATCTGTGAAAGGGAATCTAGTATCATGTAGACAAAACGTCCAATGTAACACTCATTGATTATGTCATTGAGAAAAATCGTCCAATGTAACATGTCCGATGTACAACTCGACTTGTCAAAACGTCCTATGTGGTTTTTTCAATGTTGTAGCATGAAATTCAAAGTAAAATTGTGATTTTACCGTTTCTTCTGAATTTTCAACGTTATTATACACTGACTACATTAAAAATAGTATTGCAAAATGTATTGTTTTTAAACAGTTAAAATAATAATCTGTTGAACTTCAACTTCGATTTTCTCAAAATGGTGGATATGTTACATTGGTCTATTTGAAAAGTGACGCGAGAAATGATGTTGTGTTTCAACAGAAGAGTCATCCCACACTGAGAAAAGAATAATTCGACAGTGAGCATGCATAAGGCCGTTCGCAATGCTGTTGTATTTTATAAGGACTGTTTCAATTTGAAACTAGAACAGAAACGCACCTCTCGCAATGCTGAGTTGCAGTTTCATTATTCGAGCACTATTTTGCACCAGATTTGCAACTGCTCGACTATTCTGTTTTATTTCTGAGCGAGTTTGAAACACGATTGGAACTCTGTTTCAAATTTCTTTGGATGTGTTAGAGATGTTTCGAGAGCTTCACAAATAAAAACGGAGAATTTCATAGAGAACAGTTTCAAATTATAGAATTGACGAGTAGTTTAAAACAATTTTGAAACTCAGCATTGCGAACGGCCTAAGGGCCTATACGCGATGATCGATTCTCTTCATCGATTTTCTCTTTGCATTGCTACAGCTAAGCGAAACAATTTTGTAGAATTTATTCAATGTAGAGTTGTAACAGGTTGCATTGGCTATCAAAAGCAACAGCAAACGCACCGACAAACGTTAAATCTAGCGAGTTATTAACAAAAGAGAAAATCGATTAAGAGAATCGATCATCGCGTATACGCCCTTATGAATGCTCACTGTCGAATTCCTCCTTTCGTGAATAAATAACGATAATCTATAAGGCACTGCATCCCACCAAGATGAAGATGAATATTGATATTGACAACAGCACAACTTCTAGCCACGAATGAACAAAAACAAAATGTTGGCTTCGATACTCAGAGGTTGCCTTGATCAAGAGAATGTGTTTATGTCAAAATTCAAATTCATGCAAGTAGTTGGTCTATCTGTTAAGGTTGTCTTAATTTTCAGCTAAGATGAGTGTAGAAGGAATGATTTTTATCAGCACTGGTCCTTACTTCTCAAAAACTGCGAACTTTTACTTCACCGGTGGGCAAAAGTTCGTTTTGAACACTCTTCCGAAAACAATGTTCTAGCTATGAATGTACTGAACATGCTCTGTATGTAAGAAAATTTTCTAAACCTTGTATAAGGGATCCTGTGTATGAAATTAACTAGCTTAAAGTTTTGAGTAATTTAATTTTTTTTTATATCTTTATTAAGGAGACTTTCAGCCGTTGGCTGGCTCGTCTCCGAATACCCCAGAGGGGGGTATTCCTAGGGGAAAAGGGGGTTTACAGAGTTTTTAGAATGTACAGAGTTTTGGTTTTTGAAACTTATGTTTCCTGTCTCAGCTAGCTGTCAAATTTTCATTTCAAAGGCTGTCTAAAGGACCCCGGTAGAGCCTCACCGGCAGAGGCTGCCAGGTGAACCTGGCAGCTGCTACCGGCAGGGGTTGCCGGGCCTGCTATCAAAATAGTATTTTTCGTGTTATAGTTACTAAATTCAGGACCCCGGTAGAGCCCCACCGGCAGGGTTGCCGGGCCTGCTATCAATATCGTATTTTAAATATTTTTGTAGATTCCTGCTTCCTTCGTAAAGCAGATGAGTTGGATTTCCGCTACCGGGTCGTTTTGGAGGACGTCCCGAATGTTGTCGGCCAGACCGTACAACTCCCGTGATCCGTGGAAACACGGGCAGTTGATAAGGATGTGCTCAACCGTCATCGTTGTTCGGCACGCGTCGCATCTCCTCCGGAAGCCTCCACCGCTGCTGCTTCCCATGTTGTGAGTAATCCGGGTGTGACCGGTTCGAAGTCTGGAGAGTATTCTCTGTTCCGCGTAACTTTTGGTGTCCGTCCATGGAGCCGTTTCGCCTTTGACCTTTCTAATGAAAAGCTCTTGGTTGCTGTTCCATTCGTTGCCCCATGCTGACCTGATGGTAGATTTTATCCAGACTTTCAGGTCTTGTCTGGGGACCGACTTGTGGGCAAGACGGCCGCTTCGTCCGGTGGCCGCGAGGTAGTCGGCTTCAATGTTACCGGCGATTCCGCCGTGGCCCGGTATCCACATGAAGGTGGGGCCGGGCTGTGTGTGCTTCTGGATGGCCTGAATCCACGGGTGGCGTGCAGTGGAAGATTCCAATGCAGCCAGAGCGCTGGCGGAGTCCGTGAGTATGCATAGAGGGGAGGAGGATGGTAGGGAGGCCGCGTAATGTAGGGCTGCTGCTTCTGCTGAGAAAACCGAGCATTGGTCCGGAAGTTTCCAGAAATGGGATGTTCGGCCATCAGTTACTCCAAAACCTACTCGGCCCCTAGCCTTCGATCCGTCGGTGTATCGGAGTTGGTGGTTATGGTACATCGTTCTCAGTCGCTCGGTGAGGCAGGTTCTCATTTCCGCCGAGTTGTCCCCTGCTCTGAATCGGTTGGCCATGGTTCTATCTGATCGGATGGGGGAGGCATCCCACTCCCTGGCTCCGACCCAGTGGAGTTTAGACACCGGAGGGAGCTCCTGGTGGGCGGTCTCTTGGAGAATTCGTTTCCCCTCCGAGAGGAGATAGAAATCTCCGTCTCCGCTGAGTTGCTCGTCGAGTCCCACGGCTCTCGTACAAACCGACTCCGCAATGAAAAACCGGAACGGTAGTGTTCCGGTCTCAATGCATGCGGCGTCGGCTGGTGTTGATGGCAGTAGACCGGCTGCAATCCGAGTAGCCTGGTTGTATATCGGTGCAAGACGGGAGATGATGGAGTCGCTGGACGCGCATAGAAGTTCGATTCCATATGTCAGTCGGCTGTGGACGATGGATCTGGCGGTGTTCATCACAATACCTCGGTTGTTCACCTTGTGTGGACCGGATAGGGAGCGAAGGTTGTTTAGTCTTGTTCGACAGCTGGCCTTGACCTCGTTGAGGTGGGGGCCGAACCGGAAGTTTCGGTCAATCGTGACTCCTAGTATGGAGATGGATTTCCTCCTGGGAATTGCCTGCTTGTCGATCCTAATCGGGGTCGGTAGTGGCCGGTGACCATGCCGGCAGACATGGAAAACCGAGCTTTTCTCGGCTGATATCGCAAAGCCTGTCTTGGCGGCCCATCTACCAACCGCAGAGACCGCCGCCTGCAATTTTACCTTCATTGCTTTTAGAGTTTTCCCGACTACTAGGAGCAAGATGTCGTCCGCATATGAGTAATTTTAATTTATTCAACTAATGTTGAACTTTTGCCCGCCTTACTCTATTGGGAAATTTTACAGGTCCAAATGTTACAAGTAGATGGTCCTGAGAGTGTACCCTCGGCCTTCTGGGGACTGAGCCATAGAACCCGTCTTTGATGTCTTACAAAATAATGTTCACAATTGAAAACAAACGACAACGACCATAAACAGTGAATAATTCATAAATATTCCATCCATACACCACTTTTGCTGCATTCGAATTCATCGGTACCCACTTCAACACACTCTCGAATTCAACAAACACGTTCTAAGCGTGTGAAAAATGTAAATGACAAAACACTTTCTCCCAGCGCGCCGAATCCTTCCATACCGGCAACATTTCTTCATTCATACATCGCCGAAGGTAGCGTCTTTCTTTAATGAAATTCTCAGAAAATCTCATCATCACCCAGCAGCCGATTTTACTGCAAGCCTCAGCCACACCGTGCTATATACCAGCTATGGAGAAAAGCCGGCATCGATTGCCATCAACAGTAAAGCTTCGATGATGATGATGCTGATGATGACGATTGCAATACGAAAACAGCAAAGCCCATGATCGGCATCACCCCCTTTCGTGATGCGAGATGTCCCTCATTCGTTCCGAAACGAACAGCCGACGAAGACGCGCCCGGCGCCAGGGACGCGCGCAAAAGCTTTCAACGACGAACGACGAGAGTGGAAATTTCTCGAGCGAAAGCTCCTCGTCACAGTGCCTGGTCCAAGGGTGAGCATTTTCCGAAAACAGTTCTTCGCAGACTCCAGCGGGAAGCTGGCGCGAAATGACGCGGCTTCTATTGTAACCAACCATCGTCGGTCGTCGCGGTTGGCGTTTTACTTTTTGCATTAACACCCAGCGGGTGGTTGGCGGTAGGGTAGAGTCGTCATCGTTCGTTCGTTTGGTCGGTGGGTGAATAAAAGTTTTATTACGTCGTAGTGATGCTGTTGAACCATCTCCGGCGGGAGGTTGTTGTTATCGGTGCGCTGCCGGGTCTTTACTGTTTCTCCGTCGTGTAGCTGCTAGGAATTTCCGGTCCGTTCTCGTAAAAGTGCCGTGGGGAAATACAGAGCTGTAAAAAGTATGCAAATTTTAAGAGGACTTCTTTCCTTCCGTCATTGCATCTCGTGACGATTATTTCTAGTACCAGCAGCACAAAGCTCTTTAAAGGTTCAAGTGCATTCGTAGGATAGGTGGTTTGTGGCGTGTGCTTTGAAGTGACACGCCAACGCGACCAGTCCGCTGTTGGGATGGGATGTCATGTGAGTGGGAGGAAAGGCTAGACCGGGAAGTGCTGCTTGGGGCGGGAGATGAGCGAGACATCCTTAGAAAATAAAGAAAATGTATGTGAAAATTTGATGTACGGTAAGTGAGCCAGTTTTTGGCCCTAGTGGTCCTCTAATTGACCATATCTTGATTTTCAGTTTAATTCATTCTTTACCAAAGTCTGGTCAACTTAGAATCCGGACACATAAAACCAGGTGTTCCTCGAGGTTTATTGGACGTACGAAAAATTAATTTTAGTCAAAATGAAGGTATTTTATTGTACTTTCATAAAAAAAAAATGAAAAATTACTCCGACGGCGTTTGGATGCACTCACGGACTTTCTTTGGAATTACCGCCATCATCTACCGCACACTGGACTGGTCAACCTCAGCGGCCAATTTTTCCAACATGGAGCCATCAGTGCTGCGTCCTGAGTCGTCTTTCCAGTTTTTCTATAGCTTCCGCTTGATAATTGCCCAAAACTTTTCGATTTGGGTGGAATTGCGAACAGTTGGGTGGATTAATATCCTTGGCAACAAAATCCACCTTATTGTCACGGTACCACTGTAGCACCTTTTAGCTATAGTGGAAGCTTGCGAAATCTGGTCAGGACCATTCATTGTGAGCCTTTTGTTGATGATGAAAAGCTTGGTTTTGGGTCCGCAGCTGTAAATCCCTTGCAAGGTCATCAGTTTCCAGGCGAATTTATCGGCGAAAACAAACTTGAATTTGCTGGGAACATCACCCCGTGCTGCGGCCAGATAAAACTTTTGTCCGGGAACCTGCCTGAAATCCATCTTTTATATTTATTATTTATTTATTTATTTATTTATTCATCTGACTTTTTGTCGTCTTAATGAATGTGATGGGGAAAAACCAATTTAAATGGCGTAAAAACCCCATATCTTTTCACAATACAGTACAAACATTACAAAACAAGCACATCCGTGAACATAACATAAAGTGAACCTTCAAATATCAACTGTAGTTAAAAAACATAAAAAAATTATAATTCTATCAGCTCCATTGGACATCCATCATCCGAAGCAATCCTCGTCGGCAG
This sequence comes from Ochlerotatus camptorhynchus, assembly GCF_037179485.1. NCBI lineage: Eukaryota > Metazoa > Arthropoda > Insecta > Diptera > Culicidae > Ochlerotatus > Ochlerotatus camptorhynchus. Next base: position 2,538,133 of record NW_027040531.1, on the reverse strand, counting down.
TGGTGAATCTTTCACAATAACAAATCTTACTCGATCCATTAATGCAATTCAGTCAGTCTACGCTTAAATGTTGCCACAGTAGAGTTGAAGTCGAAGAGGATGTAGACTTTATTGAACCTAGTCGACATAAAGCGGACAGGATCATGAAGGCCGTACAAGGATTTGCGGGGCTCAAGCAGCAAAAAGTTTCGTTGGCGAAGTAATCGTTCAGGAACGTAAAGATTAAGTTGACCTAGTAACTCTGGTGCGTCAGTTTCTCCTATGAGAAGTTTAGCTACAAACACCGCTTGGGCAACATTCCGTCTCTGCTCAAGCGTGTGCAGTCCCAATAATCTGCATCGATCTCCATATTGTGGTAAGTTTAACGGATCTCGCCACGGAAGGCGTCGTAGGGCATATCTCACAAATTTTCTCTGAATTGCTTCGATCCTACCAGTCCAGGTGGACTGGTACGAGCACCATACTACAGAGTTGGATTCCAGAATTGATCGCACCAGTGCGCAGTACAGAGACCGGAGGCAGAGAGGATAAATAGGTAAATTCGCAGGATATTTTGAACATAAATCCCAGCTGTCGGTTGGCTCTACAGATAATATCATTTTAGTGCGATCGGAAGGTCAGCGCTGAATCCAGGATGACACCAAGATCTCGAACCTGAAGTCAACGCTCAAGGGACTGACCATTAATTGAATAATCATACGTAATCGGGTTGAGCTTGCGATGAAACGATATAACGTTACATTTGTGGATGCTCAACGTCAGCATGTTCCGGGTGCACCAATAAGCAAAACTATTCAGCAGCAGTTGTAGAGCATAGCAGTCCTCGAAACCTTTAATTATCATGTATATTTTGACGTCATCAGCGTAAAACACACGGCAGCCAGATGGTAGTACGAGAGAAAGCTCGTTGATGAAGAGTGTGAATAACAAAGGACCCAGGTTGCTACCCTGTGGCACGCCAGATAAGTTTGAAAATTGTTCCGAAGATTCAAATCCGATATTAACGGTGAGGCTACGATCCGTAAGGTATGATCCAAACCAGCTAACAAGATGCGCAGAGACACCAATTCTTCCTAGACGTTTCAGTAATATTCCGTGGTCAACTCTATCGAAAGCTGATTTCAAATCAGTATATGCAAAGTGTCGTAAGAGGGAAAATCAACTCTTCGCCGCATTTTTTCAGGATGCATGACGATATGCCATCTGGACTGGACACAGACTATTTCAATTTGTTTATTGCGGAGTCCACCTGATTCGACGTGATCGCAAAGCTTCTCAGAGAACAGACTCCACTAGGTTTATCTCTGTACAAGCTTCTGTGATTTGACGTGCAGACGACTTAGAATCATTAAATGCTCTTCTAAAGTGAGTGGCAAACAAATTGCACTTTTCCAAAGCGGAGGTGGCGACTTTATCGCCCAGAAACATCCGGATAACCCATTCTCCTTCCGTTTAGAGTCGACAAATTTCCAAAAATGTCGTGGGTGTCTGCGGTTATACGTGCGATAATTGTTACTAGCACGTGCGAAATGTTGCTTGGAAAAAGGACAACGAGACTGGCAGTAGGTTCGGAGTGCTTTGGATCTTAGACGTTTGAGTCGTCGTAAATGTATATTTCCCCAAGGTGGTTTCGAAGATGGCCAAGGTGGTTTCGAAGATCAACCAAGTAACTCTTCAACACACTGGTGAAGTACTCTACAGCAATGTCGATATCTTCAGCGTATATCTTGACATACGTTTCGTCGTCCTTGAGAAGGCATCCTCTGTACTTCGTCAGAAACCGGTCGTACAACTTCCAGGCGCGTGTTCTGGTCACTAAATTCTGCTTCATCGTTCTGTTCAGTTGCTTGGAGGCACGGAATGAACGGTGATCTGCTCGCAGACGAATCCTGCAGACAGTACTACGGCTTGCACCTTATTTTTTGGCGACATCCCAATCCGAGAGGCCTGGGTTTCTCTTGATCGACCTCAACATCTTCCCGTTCAGCTGCTGACCCAAAGTTCCAGCACGACGTTTTCTTTGGACCTTTCAGGCCTCACTCTTGCGATAGCGGAACCGGCAAATTTTCAACTTGTCCGCGATGTTTCGAATTGACCACGTCGGGCTTTCGACATGGGTGTGCAGGATCAATTTTCTTTTCTCGTCTTCTATCTAGTACAACTTCAATCCTTTAAATTTGTCGAACCTCTTAACGGAATCCCTTTATGAAGAGCTTTGAGTGTGTTGGTTAATTTCCCTTAAATTCCGTTATAATTGCTTATCTTTTGACAGATAGGCGTATTTCGTCTACTACTTGAAGACTTCATCAGTGCCAAGTACTGAACACCACTTGGCGTTGAGTACTTGGCACTGATGAAGTCTGCAAGTAGTAGACGAAATACGAGTATCTGTCAAAAGATAAGCAATTATAACGGAATTTAAAGGAAATAAACCAACGCACTCAAAGCTCTTCATAGTACAACTTTTTTAATCGAGACGAAACTTTTCGACCACTAGTGGCACTGTTATAGAATAAATAAAGTGTCCGGATTCTAAGTGGAGCAGGCTTTATGTTCGTTAATAAAATCATTAAAATTTATTTTAAATTTGAGTTAGGCCTTTGGGCCAAAAACTGGAGAAATAGTGCTAAAACTGGCACACTGAGAGCGATATAAAAAACTAACGTGTTCAGATGCGTTGAAAAAAACTGCTGATTGACAAAATCCAATTTTTTTAATTTGTTCTGACCAGGCATGGAAAATCATTTACATTCATTTCATGCAATCATTTACATTCATTTGCCTCTAACTTTTTTCGTCAACAGTATTCCGCAAAATGATGTACAAAGCTTTTGTAGGTTTTGTTATTAGCTACAACTTTTGCCCATTACTCAAATCTGTATCTCTTATGCATCACGAATTAGAACGGGCAGAAGTAGTTACTGTTTTTCAGTGAATGTAAAATACATTCACTGAAAAACAGTAGTGGCTTCTGTTCGCTCTGGTTCGTCATACATAAGAGATACGGATTTGAGTTGCTAACAAAAGTTGTAGCTAATAATAAAACCTACTAAAATTCCATAGACTATTTTGCGGAATTCTGTTGATGAAAAAAGTTAGGTGCAAATGAATGTAAATGAATGCACGAAATGAATGCAAATGATTTTCCATGCCTGGTTCTGACCCACTGTCGAAACGTAACATTTAATGTTCGATTCTGGTCTCTATTATGGTGTATGTATAATCCACTACAAACCATAACAAAGATTGTCTTATAAGACTACTTCCATGCCAACTGACGAATTGATTAGGCTCGACCTTCTCCGATTTTCATGAAACTTTGGAATATTTGCTCGTATGTTGTAACTCTACTGTCTGTATCCCGGTAAAAAGGCTCAGTAGCAAGAAACCTCTCGAGCTGTGTCTCAAGGTCGGCTTACTACTGGGTAATCTGGAGGGGCTTCGCGATCTTAACGTGCAGTACTGTCACCTGACTAAAAGCTATGGAAAGTTTAAATGACACAGTAATCAAAGGGTGTATACTATTATTTATTAATAAAAACTATAGCAGGTGTGGATTGGATTTCTAATAGTTCTATTGAATTTTATGGATGTACAGTGGGTTTTTGGGGGTTTGACGTACCGGTACTGAACTGCTGCCGTTGATTCTGCTCTGCCGAAGACTACTCTGCCGATGTGCGAGCGCTCGCCGATGATCCTACGTACGACGAGCTTGACGTCGGGCGAATCAAGCCTGACAGGGTGGTGATGTTGGAACAACAGATCGACTTAACTCGATGGCGATCTGCGGTCTCCTGGCGTCTACCCTCGTTGACGAGAATCACCAGAGTCCAGGCAAGGCCGGAGTGACTCTGCTGAGAGGGGTCCTCTTTAGCGTTTAGAGCCGCCTTGGCCCGAGGAATGCGACGATTTTGACCTTGCAATGCCAAATCGAAATTTTGTCCTTTATTGTTAGGATTAATAGCCACTAAGGACCAATAATCCGACTCGTGTGCTTCCTGACCGACTTAGTCGGTTGGTTCACAAAATGGCGCTGTACCGAATGGTACCACAAAAAGGTCCTGTGAGGGCAACGGGGTTTATTTTAATTAATTATCGTACTAGTCTACGGTCATTCGATTAATGTTAGCTATCCGTAATTAATTAGCCAAGCCGTATTACCTGATTGAACAGATAGGTACTCCCGCGATTCACCACTCACTTTTATTACTTTGCGGACACTTGATTTTAACGGTCCGAAGCACACGAACGCCAGATACTGATTAAGGAATGGCGGTTTTCCTTCGCGCTTTTCCCATCCCATTGCTCTTCTCGTGAGACGTTATTTTCCACCCATTTTGAATTCGTAGTTTCGCCCGAATGTTGTTGTACCCACTGGTGGAATACTCATACCCACTGTACTGTTGTACGGTTTTATATAATTTTCAAATTTAAAAACAATTAATCCTACTAACAAATTAACATTTTTTCACAACGACTACTAACCCTACTAATCCAACACCAAATAACTTTAAGAGACGTGACGGTACATTTAACAACTATGCACAAATTAAAAATCTAACGTGTTTTGTAACAAACGGTTACAATGTCTACTGTAATTCGGCAATTTCGACTCTCACTTCCTTTTCAAACAGGCGATTTCGATATTTATCAATAATTGATGTAACTATTGTTCGGACAACATGGGGTCAGCTTTGAGCATCTCTGCTGATATGTGGTCAACGGCAGGAGCCTTATTGGATATCATACTTCAAATAGCTTCTTCTATCTCGTCCGCCGCACCCTTGCCGGATCATGCCTAGATGTTGATGGCTGATTGGACGTTGAAACTTGAAGGAGTTGTTCGAAGTGCTCAAACCAACGTTTCAACTGGCCAGTAGCATTTTTCACTGGCATCCTTGGGATCTTCTTTGCTCCGCGTCGTGAGATATCGTAGAGGCCTGATTTGACTAGCGGGTATGTTGTTGATCTTCAAAATAGTATCTAAATCCATGCAAATTTAGGTGCTCCGAGACTGACATATACGAGCGTCAGTTATGACATACAATGGTTTAACTGTTTAACTGAATCTAAGCAAAATAAATTGCAGAACTTTTCGGTTGTTTGAATTTTGGGAAACATTTTCGAGCGATATGCATATGAACTCCGATGACTAAGATTTGAATCAACAATCTAAACACATCTTAAGATTGAATTTTTGTTTGGGATAGCTGACCTTACCTACCCAAGTAACCAAAAGTTCTGATAAAAGGCTGTTTGAGTCTTAAGCAGCTTGGTTGAAGGTCGTCTGTAGAATTCTAAGCAGCCTAATTTTTAAGTCGTTATAAGAATTTGAAAAATCCGGTTCCATAATTGAAGAACATTCGTAGCTTCTGGCGGAACTGGAACGGTAATAGTGTTAAAGTTAAAAAAAAGGTTCTTGTCCTCTACACTAATTGTATATTTAGTTCGCAATTTTATGAAAGTTAATGCTAAAAAGTCAGGTCTTTATGAAAGTTAATTCTAAAGGCAGGTATGATCGTGTATTGATTTATCAGCATTAGTAGTAGTATTCGAGTTGTTTGAAGAATTAAACCCAGTCCTTCTGTGTGAGAGCTCCAGCACGAACCGCTACGCCATCTGAGATATATTAACGTGAGCTGTTGTCCCGCCTACTGATGGAGTTTGCAGTCAACCCGGGGGCAACTTGAAAAGTCCAGTACATTTCCAGTGTACCCCAAAAATTTGGCACCAGGTGACATCCACACATCCAGTTGGTTTCCCATAGAGAAATACCGTTGCGGTAGTGAAGGGCAGTCCCTTTGTTTTCGTTGTGTGGCGACAGCTACCATTTGCAAGTCGGTACGTGAAACCACAGACAAACAGACGTAACTCTTTGAAAAAGTTTTTCTTGAAAACATAGTATCTCAAAACATAGGACCTCAGTAGCGACATCTTTCAGGCTTCTCGCAGAAAACAAGCTTGCTCGCAAACTCGCAAACAATATTGCATAAAAGTTTTATAGAATGTATAGAAACGTCAAAGTGATCCGATGCCAGCGCTGCGGCGAGTAGTTAGCGGAACTGATAATATTCAAATCAACCGTTAAATGCGTGAACGAAGATACACAATGAAGAGTTACGTCTGTTTGTCTGTGGTGAAACTAAGGTTATCTGTCACCTTACCGGGGACTTGCAGCTGACAGACTTGAATACGAAACACAATACCATGATGAATTTTAAATTGATGTTTGCCCGCCTGGTATTCCAACACACTTATGAGGCAGTGGTTAGCGTTCGTAGATCGCATGCCGAATAGACGGGTTCGAATCCAGGAAATTGCTCTGAAATTTTATTTTTTGATGTTTGGATAGAATGTTGATGCACTGCATAAATGAAAGAATTATGATTTATTTGAACCACTGATTATTTCATATTTACGTACATGACATTTTGTTACTAATAAAGACTTGTGCGGATTGTTTCATGTGGGTTTTGACGGACCTTTTTAGAAACTTTCAGGGAAATTTTAAGAAACTTCACAGTTGCTGAAACGTTCCGCTGTAAACTTTTTCGGAACTTTGTTGCGATCATGTTTTCAGTCTGGCCTGAATTCATGGTACTTCATGGAACTTGACAGTTCTGTCGAAACTTTATTTGAACTTTATGGATCTTGAAAGTTTTGTCGGAACTTCATTTGAACTTTATGGAACTTGAAAGTTCTGTCGAAACTTTATTTGAACTTAATTGAACTCGAAAGTTCTGTCAGAACTTTATGGAACTTGAAAGTTCTGTCGGAACTGTAATTGAAATTTATGGATCTTGAAAGTTTTGTCGGAACTTGAAAGTTTTGTCGAAACTTTAAAGTTTAGTCGGAACTTTATTTGAACTTTATGGAACTTTACAGTTCTGTCGGAACTTTATTTGAACTTTATGGAACTTGAAAGTTCTGTCGAAACTTTATTTGAACTTAATTGAACTTGAAAGTTCTGTCAGTACTTTATGGAACTTGAAAGTTCTGTCGGAACTTGAAAGTTCTGTCGGTACTTGAAAGTTTTGTCGGAGCTTGAAAATTTTGTCAGAACTTTATTTGAACTGCATGGAACTTGACAGTTCTGTCGGAGCTTTATTTGAACTTATTGATCTTGAATTTTTTGTCGGAACTTTATTTGAACTTTATGGAACATGAAAGTTCTGTCGAAACTTTATTTGAACTTAATTAAACTTGAAAGTTCTGTCAGAACTTTATGGAACTTGAAAGTTCTGTCGGAACTTGAAAGTTCTGTCGGTACTTGAAAGTTTTGTCGGAGCTTGAAAATTTTGTCAGAACTTTATTTGAACTGCATGGAACTTGACGTTCTGTCGGAGCTTTATTTGAACTTATAGATCTTGAATTTTTTGTCGGAACTTTATTTGAACTTGATGGAACTTTACAGTTCTGTCGAAACTTTATTTGAACCTAATTGAACTTGAAAGTTTTGTCGGAACTTAAAAATTTTGTCAAAACTTTATTTGAACCTTATTGAACTTGAAAGTTCTGTCAGAACTTTATGGAACATGAAAGTTCTGTCGGAACTTGAAAGTTCTGTCGGAACTTGAAAGTTTTGTCGGAACTTGAAAATTTTGTCAGAACTTTATTTGAACTGCATGGAACTTGACAGTTCTGTCGGAGCTTTATTTGAACTTATAGATCTTGAATTTTTTGTCGGAACTTTATTTGAACTTTATGGAACTTTAGAGTTCTGTCGAAACTTTATTTGAACCTAATTGAACTTGAAAGTTCTGTCAGAACTTTATGGAACTTGAAAGTTCTGTCGGAACTTTATGGATCTTGAAAGTTTTGTCGGACCTTTATTTGAACTTTATGGAAACTTTACAGTTCTGTCGGAACTTTATTTGATCTTTATGGAACTTGAAAGTTCTGTCAGAGCTTTATGGAACTTGACATTTCTGTCAGAGTAGTAATTGAACTTGAAAGTTCAGTTGGAACTTTATAGAACTTGAAAGTTCTTTCAGAGCTTTATTTGAAATTTATGGAACATGACAGATCTATCGAAACTTTATTTGAACATTATGGATATTGAAAGTTTTGTCGGAACTTGAAAGTTTTGTCGGAACTTTATTTGAACTTTATGGAATTTTACTGATTTGTCTGAACTTTATTTGAACTTTATGGAACTTGAAAGTTCTGTCGAAACTTTATTTGAACTTATTTGAACTTGAAAGTTCTGTCAGAACTTTATGAAACTTGAAGGTTCTGTCGAAACTTTATTCAAACTTTATGGAACTTGAAGGTTCTGTCGGAACTTTATTGAACTTGAAAGTTCTGTCAGAACTTTATTCAAACTTTATGGAACTTGAAGGTTCTGTCGGAACTTTATTTGAATTTTATGGATCTTGAAAGTATTATCGGAACTTGAAAATTTTGTTGGAACTTGAAAGTTTTGTCGAAACCTGAAAGTTTTGTCGAAACTTTATTTGAACTTTATGGAACTTTACAGTTCTGTCGAAACTTTATTTGAACTTAATTGAACATGAAAGTTCTGTCAGAACTTTATGGAACTTGAAGGTTCTGTCGGAACTTTATTTGAACTTAATTGAACTTGAAAGTTCTGTCAGAACTTTATGGAACTTGAAAGTTCTGTCGAAACATTATTTGAACTTTATAGAACTTGAAAGTAGGTTTCATTGTTGAATGCAGAACTTTTGGTTGCTTGGTTTGTCTCCTCATTTATACCGGGGAAATGATTCCAGCAATTCCCTTATTCAATAGTTCGATTATTCCTAAGATGATGCTGAGTCGACTGAAGTAGTTGTAGGTGTTATGTGTTTATGTGATGATGAATTGGTAAAATTCGGTTCAAAACGGTACATAGACACAAGGCAGGAATAGTTAATGTTTAAAGCTGTATGTAGAGGAATTATACAGTGCAATGACAACAGTTGCTCAATCAATTTTACAATGTAATTTGGAAACGGTCTACAACCATTTAATATCTCGGCTCTGTAAAGTTTATTCGATTGAGCCTGTACAAATAAAGTACTTAACATAAAAAATACTACAATTTAATCCATTTTCAAATATTGAACGTTAAATACGTCACAGTGATTTATCAACCGATAGCTGAGGATGAAATTTGAATAAGCTTAAGTACATATGAAGGTAAGAGAAATGCATCGATTTTGGCCATGATGAAATTTCACGTAATGTACTTTAGCTGCTTTGAAATAGTTGATTCAAATCTTATTTATCGGGATACATAGGCATATCGCCCGAACGATTTTCTTAAGGATGGCCAAAATTTGAGCACTTACCCTATTAAAAAAAACGGTAGAGCTACACGGATATAATAGTTCCTACTAAAGATATTAAAATTCTGCGTAGGGGAAATGGCTCTAGTCAAGACCAACAATTGAAAACATCTTGCAAACAAACCACGCAAGGCCATTTCCTACATTCGAAAATCTAAACCACAATCGTATACACGATAAGAAAAAAGTACCCAAAAGTAAGTTCTTTTCACCCATCTCGGAACTATAGTGCAAGTGCAGGAACCCTAAAGTAGGAAAAACGGGTCAAAGTATGAAGAGCTTTGAGTGTGTTGGTTTATTTCAGTGCCAAGTACTCAACCGAAGTCTGCAAGTAGTAGACGAAATACGCGTATCTGTCAAAAGATAAGCAATTATAACGCAATTTAAAGGAAATAAACTAACACACTCAAAGCTCTTCATAAAGGGATTCCGTTAAGAGGTTCGACAAATTTAAAGGATTGGGTCAAAGTAGTTTTCATTTAGTTGTGTGAATTTTCCACTAACTTTCTACCCAAAAGTAAGTTGGTTGTACCCAAAAGTAGGTAAATATGATTATACTCAACGTTGGGTTCCCACACTTTACTACCCCTGATGGGTGGTGTTGCTACTCCGTTTTTGATAACATTAAAGGGCGAACACGAAATTATTGCGACACCGAAAATGTCATGCCAATTTCCTTATAATGTTTAGAATCAAACCAGGGTAGTTTTATACATATATTTACTTCAAAAATCAAAAGAAAAGTTAATCAATGGAGCCTTGAGTGTAAAATTGAACGCATTTTCGCTTGATGCCCTCCATCAAAGTCTTTACAGTGTCATCCGGTACCAGTTTCTCAAGTTTTTTTTTTCTATTTTCTTAACATGTCCTTCTCGTCTTTGACTGTCTTCTTGCTCTTCCGAAGTTCCCGCTTCATTATTGCCCAGTACTGCTCCACTGGGCGCAGCTCCGGACAGTTTGGCGGATTCATGTCCTTTGGAACAAAATGGACAGAATTGGCCTCATACCACTCCAGGACACTTTTAGAATAGTGGCATGATGCCAAATCTGGCCAAAATAGCGGAGCTTTGTCGTGCTGCTGCAAGAACGGCAAAAGGCGCTTCTCGAGGCACTCAGATTTGTAGATCTCGCCATTTACTGTGCCCTTTATCACGAAAGGCTCACTCCTCAGTCCGCAAGAGCAGATGGCCTGCCAAATGAGATATTTGGAGGCGAACTTCGACATTTTCTTCTTCTTAAATTTGTCGTCCACATCGAACTTGCTCTTGCCGGTGAAAAACTCCAACCCCGGAATTTGCTTAAAATCGGCTTTTATATACGTTTCGTCGTCCATCACACTGCAGCCATATTTTGTCAGCAACTTCTCGTAGAGCTTCCGTGCCCGAGTTTTAGCCGTCGATTGTTGCCGCTCATCGCGGTTTGGGAAGTTCTGTACCTTGTATGTATGTAGTCCCGCTCTCTTCTTTGCATTCTGGACGTAGCTCTGCGACATGCCGATCTTTTTAGCCAAATCACGGCTTGAGACGTTGGGATTTGCTTTAATCATCCGCTTCACCTTTCCCTCCGTCTTTTTGTTCTCCGGTCCCGGTTTCTTCCAGCTCCTTTGCCGTGGTCCAACGTCAACCGCTCCTGGAACCGCTTCAACACTCTGGAGACGGTTGAATGGTGAATGTTCAACATTTTTCCCAACTGCCGGTGCGACAGGTCAGGAAATTCCAGGTGTTGGGAAAGAATTTGTTCTCTCAACTCGCGTTGGTTCACCTCCATTTTCGTTGAATCGAAAAACACGACTTCGAGTTTGACAGCATGTACACAATACACATCAATGAGAAAGTGTGCAAAATTTGGTTGATTTTTACCCAATGGTAAAAAAGTTATGCCCTGTTGAATGTGTCGCAATAATTTCGTGTTCGCCCTTTAGAAGGAGAAAAGGAGACAAACTAGTCAAAATTAGGCAAAAGTGGGTACTTTTTCCTTACCGTGTAGAGTAGAATTTCCCCTACCTGTTCATTTTGTTGTTTTGCGTTGGCGGACTTCGGTTCGTGACAAAATGGAATTGAAAGGGCCTCAAATGTTGGTCTTGTAATGTACAATACAAATGGATATTTTTGGATGCTAGTGAAACAATGTCGAACATTGTGGTCAATTTTAGGGATACTTAGGCCGATAATAAGAACATTAACCCTATTTAGGTACAATGTGTAACAAAGTCTACCTGGGAAAGAAAAAGTGAATATTACTTTTGTGTCTGTAATTTCAAACCGGTTGCTCGAATCTTCAAGGTGCAAAAGAACAAATCGTTGGAAATTCAATATACTTGCTCAAACACAGAACGTTTAAAAAAAACAATTCTCAAAAGCAAAGCGTTTTAAAATCAACTCTCGACGACTCGTCCTTAGATACCATTTTGGTACAATCGACAGGTTTTGAGAAACGTTGCTTCAAACATAGGGTTCATGAAAAGTTATACGCCAAAATTCATACAAGGCGCTTGAGCCTAATAGGGTTAACTACCCCATTTCCGGCCTATTAAGCACAACCCACACTTAGTCTTTCTTAATCTAGCGCAGTTTAGCACCAAACGGAATGTTATTTTTTATTGATGGCTTCCAAATTTATTTGAAACGCCATTGAAACTCCAATGAATTCATTTTTCGGAGGAAGATAAAAATTGATTTGATTGGAGCGCTTCTTTTGTTTTTGGGAATAATGGGTGCAAACCTTCATATCACGCGTTCTCATTGACTTCGTTCGGTAGCTTACTAACTAAAGTATCCTACCAAACTCATAATTGACTTGTTCACTCTGAAATCATGCATTTATTTGAAGTTTTCTGCTCGATAGGCCCAAAATGGGCGATTAGGCCGGAGCAATTCTCTACCCTATCTATGGAAGATTAATATTCTCTACCGTCAAAAACATAGACAAAGTTTTATTTAAATCAGAAAGTCTCGCGTCATATTCAGGAAGATTTCACGAGGAAGTTGAAAAATAATGTGAATTTATTCGATATATAGCTCACACGTAATTAACGCTAGATTTGGCGTAAATTTACACGATATGTCATGTTATGTTATGTATGAGCACTATCTCACAAATAAGATAGTTGGTAAACAATTTCTTTAAACGAGGGCAGATTTTACGCTTGTGTGCTTTGCTATTATGTTGCTCGAAAGGCGTCATAACCGTAAGAAATTCACTCCGAAGAACGAACATGTGGGATTATCTCGACCATCCCCGTACCGTTCACATTTCTCCCTTCTACAATTTGCAACACTTCCTCCCAGCAGTCTTTCCACCACACTCAAGACTACCCGGACCCCCACACTACTGTAAGCACCCGTTTAATCCCTCTTAATTGCATTAGTCCGTATCCGCTATGAGTGTAGAAGAAAACAAAACTAGTGAAATTTAATTAAAATTACTTTGAATACACACGAACAGTGCAGAGAAAAGAAGCTTACAACTTGCCTACAACGTGCTAGTGTGGAATTTTCAGTGTCGCATGTGTTTTGTTCTAGGATTTTATTGAGCGAGAAAATTTGTGGACAAACATCATCATCAGCTAAGGTCGATTTCATCTCTCGGTCTCGGTCCTGCTCCGTCAATCGAAAACGGAGAGGAAAATCCACGAGTCTGTGTGTGCCCTAAGAAAAACAAACAACGAGATCCATAATCCGAAGTGGACGCAGCAAGAGCATCGGCGGCATCAGCCACACAGAGACGAGGCAGCGTACGTATATTCCATTTTGAAACTATATTTAGACTCTTATATCACGGCACACGGTCGAGTTAATTTCGGAAAAAGTGGATTTACTCGAAAGTGGGTTGAATTTTCCGGGGAAAAGCCGTGGAAAACGAGGAAAAACTTCCCGAATATGAGGAAAATCTATTACATTTGTTTCTCAATCTAGGAGTATACTAACAGACTGAGTGAAACCTCTATCGATTTTACTCTTATTCGAAGCCCGGATAGGATGATTGCATTCAACTCACTTTCGAGTAGAATCCACTTTTGCCGAAATTTCTAGTTGGTCTGAACGACCGTGCAAGGAGCATCCTAGAACAGACATTCGAAAGAGGGGAGCTTTTTCCGAACGCATACAGCCGGGGAGGGGGGGGGGGTGCAGGGGCGATGAGGACTGTGAAAGCGAAATTCACGGTCACAACGTTGTTGACTCATATTTCTGTTTACACTACGTGATGCTTTTTGGAAATGTTCCCCGGGAAAGGGACCAACTCAGCTGGAATGGGTTGCTGTAAGATGAGACGCCAATGCAATGGGGAAATGGCAAACAAGCCAACAGAATTGCCACCATCAAGCTGATTTAGTGCGCATTGCCATCAGAGAAAGTATTGGGTTTCCACTGTCGGGGTCCTGCTAACGGATGGAAATGGACATTTTTATAGTGATGATGAGATAATCAACCCCAAAGGGTGGTATTTGTAATTAGGGCGGTTAGTTGCGAAATAAAATGAATCACAGCATATTGGTTAACTATTAAAGGTATACATTTCGAAACACACTTAGAAAAAAAAATCATTCACACATAAGCTTTGCTCACTTCATCCCGAGGGCGTTGGAGGCGTAGCAACCTCGGTGATACAAATGGAGATTTCCTCCCGATTACAGCTGTTGGTTATCACATCGAAGATCAATCCAGGTCCACACTGCTGGGGAAAACTAATCCCGTCGACACAGATGAAGAAGCGCGTGCAATCATCCGGATTCGGAACCTGTGACACTCCTACGGTTCCCAGACATGGAAGGTAAGCTTGAGCATGGTAACTGCTAAACATCAGCAGGCATGCCAACAACCAAAAGCCTAGAAGATCAAACTGAAATATATTAAATCATTCAAATTACCAGTCAGAGTTTCCAACCTTTCATTTCGATCTACACACTTTGTTCTTTGTCTGAGCGCTTTATCGTTACTGGAAGGTGTGTACGTTGTAAGTTGAACTTTTATATCGTGATTGTAAGGGGTCCCATCAATCATAGTCGATGCATTTGATCGAACATTCGATGAGCTAAGCGTAGATAATGGTATGGTGTGACGTTGTTTCATTTTTATCAAAATGACAACCTCTGACGATTGCGGCTTGGGTTTTGTATACAATCAATAATACGTACTTGACCGGCGCATTCTGAAACTTTTTTTTGGGAAGTTCACTACCCGAGCAGGAACGATTATCTCGATAAATTACTATGGATTAGCGTGACATAAGAATAATACCAAATTCAGCAAATGACGGATTTCACGCCAACTCGACCAGTGGTTGGCTCAGATTCCAATGAAACTTTGTGGGTTTAAAGATTTCGTTTACTTAAGCAACTTTTAAATTCTTATTTTCCTTGAAAAAAAAAACTAGACTACCAATTGAACAGGATGGAACTTTAAAAAAATATATATATATAACTCAAAAATGATAAGAACAACAAAATTTTTATCTAGGAGTGATTTGTAAAGAACTGTGTGAGCCGCCAAATCAGTACGATACTTCTGATGCTTATGGAAATGTGTTTTTTTTTAAATCTTTATTTAAGAGATTTTTAGCCATAGGCTAAAGTTCATCTCTTCTTATGGAAATGATGGAAATGCTTTCCAGCCCAAAACGCTAAAAACATATGTCAATTTTGTCTCCACCCCTTCCGATTTGAATGCAACATTGCTCACATGTTCGCGGCTATCAATGGTTGCATTTTTCATTTAAATATGATATGTTTTACACAGTAATTTTTAAAAAGGGCGTACGATCATAAGGGCTACAAAATGGTGAGTGACAATCTGGAAGGAGCGATATACCTAGCTCCGGTCCTCACAAGTTCCTACCTCACGCCTCGACGAGTCATATGATCACAAAAGACTGCCAGCTGGTTGGCGTAGCCTGGGCAATGTTGTCAATCCGACAATAGCGGAGTGAGGAGGTGCGACGCGAACACTGGCGCGGTAACCATAGCACGGTGATAGAGGAAACGCTTCGCCAACCCGAGCGTCTGCTCACCATGGAGGTGCGACTCAAACAGCGTCTGACTAGCATCAGCAGCTGAATAATAAATGCTCTTCCCCGGAAGCTACACCTAAGATGGCAGCCCCATCACGGCGGATAGGAGACCTTAGGCCAACCACCTACTGTCTCTGAAACCTTTACAATTGTTACAGAAACCAACAGAGAAAGACATCGAACTGATTTAACGGCAACGACTTTTAGCGCAAAACGATGGACACGAATTGGATCATGGAATGTATTGACGTTTTCCCAGCCAGGGTAAACTGGCACAACTCGCCAACGAGGCGCGACGCATGAAGCTAGGAATCCTGGGACTGAGTGAAGTTCGTTGGCCAAACTTTGGAGAACACAAACTGCCGTCGGGACAGGTACTACTATACTCTGGTATTCGAGGTGAAAATGCTCCCCGCCATCGTGGAGCTGGTCTCCTACTTAGCGTCCAGGGAAGTGCTGCGCTCATCAAGTGGGAGCCTGTTAATGAGAGGATAATCGTTGCCAGATTTAGAACACGGGTTCGTAACTTTACCATAATCTAATGTTATGCGCCAACCGATGCTGCCGAGCTACAGAACAAGGAGAATTTTTACAGTCAACTGAATTCCGTCGTGGATAAGGTTCCAAAGGGTGACATCAAGCTCTACACTGGCGACTTCAATGCGAAGATCGGCTCCGACAACACGGACTATGAGCGTGTCATGGGACGCCATGGTCTCGGCGAAATGAGCGAGAACGGTGAGCTGTTTGCAGAATTTTGTGGCAATAACGACATGGTGATCGGGGGCTCGCTCTTCCCCCATCGGCCAAAGTTACGTGGGTTTCCCGGGATGGACATACCGAAAATCAGATCGACCACATCTGCATCAGCCGAAAATGGAGACGGAGCCTTCTAGATGTCCGGAATAAACGCAGCGCCGACATCGCGTCTGACCATCACCTTCTAATCGGCTAAAACCGGCGTCTCGGGCGGCGGTTCAACACACGCTGACTTGAAGATCCAGCGGTAAAAAACTCTTTTGTTGAAGAACTTGTGACTCGAGCTGTGGGTGTTTCAGAAGGTGGCAGCGTAGAAGAACAATGAACGTTGATGGCCGTTCCCTTTATAGAAACAAGCGAGAACAACTTGGAGGAGAGTGGATCACAGATGAAACCTGGCGGAAGATTGAGGAGCGTAGAGAAGCAAAAGCCGCGATAGAGCGGGCGAGAACCAGAGGAGCCAAGAACGAAGCCCGTCAACGGTACTCGGCTCTAGAGAAGGAAGTCAAGCGCTCTTGCAGACGGGACAAGCGAGCGTGGGTGAACTCCCTGGCCGACGAAGGGAAGAAAGCCGCAAACACTGGCGATATACGCCTCCTCTACGATATCTCACGACACCTGAGTGGAACAAGGATGAACCCGAGGATGCCAGTGAAGGACACGACTGGACAATTGCTTACCAGCTGAAACGCTGGTTTGAGCACTTCGAACAACTTCTTCAAGTTTCGACGGCCAACCAGTCATCAACATCTCGGCATGATCCGCCTAGGGTGCAGCGCATCACTCGCGTCAATTCCGAGGCGCCATCACTGCAGGCGATTGAAGCAGCTATCCGAAGCATGAAATCCAACAAGGCTCCAGGGGTCGATCGCATATCAGCAGAGATGCTCAAAGCTGACCCCGTGCTATCCGCACAAATGTTGCATCAACTATTCTGTAATATCTGGGACACCGTGACTTTTCCGGCTGACTGGATGCAGGGCATCTTTAGTAAAGGTCCCAAAGGAGATCTGACTGTGTGCGACAATTGGCGAGGCATCATGTTACTGTATATTGTTCTCAAAGTTCTGTGCAAAGTTATCCTTAATTGGATACAGGAGAAGATCGACGCGACGCTCCGACGGCAGCAGGCAGGATTTCGTGCTGGAAGATCTTGTGTGGACCATATTGTCACGCTCCACATCATCCTGCAGATGAATTCCAAGAGTCTCTTTATTTGGTATTCATTGACTACGAAAAAGCTTTCGACCGTCTCAATCACGAGAATCTGTGGGGCGCCCTGAGACGCACTGGAGTCCCGGATAAAATCGTCAACCTTATCCAAGCGCAGTATGAGGCTTTCATGTGCAGAGTTCTGCATAACGGAGCCTTGTCCGACCCTATCCGGGTAGTCGCTGGTGTGAAACAAGGATGTATACTATCACCGCTACTGTTTCTCATCGTAATCGACGAGATCATGGTAGGTGCAATTGACCGTGGGCTGCTTTGGCAGCCTATCACCATGGAGCATCTCAACGACTTCGATTTGGCTGATGATGTTGCTCTACTAGCACAACGGCGCTCTGATATGCAGAGTAAGCTCAAGGACCTAGCCGAACGCTCCTCTGCGGCTGGTCTCACCATCAACGTCAACAAGACCAAATCGTTGAATATCAACACGGACAACCCTTCCAACTTTACGGTAGCGGGGCAAGCAGTGGAGAAGGTCGTAAGTTTCCAATATCTTGGAAGCCAAATAGCGTCGGACGGCAGGACCAAGAGCGACATAGGTGCACGAATCAAGAAAGCCAGGGCTGCCTTTGCGAGTTTACGAAACGTCAACGCACTAAAATCCGAATTTTCAACTTGAACGTGAAATCTGTGTTGTTATACGCCAGCGAGACGCGGTGTGTATCAGCGGAGAACACTCAAAAGCAGCAGGTCTCTATCCACAGATGCCTGTGGTATATAATTCGTGTCTGGTGGCCTCACAACTGGATCTCGAATGCCGAGCTCCATCGTCGATGTCATCAGAAGCCGATAGCAACAGAAATTCGAAAGCGAAAGTGGAGGTGGGTCGGCCACACACTTCGACGGGGCGGAAACGAAATCTGCAAGCAAGCGCTGGAATGGAATCCGGCAGGGCATCGCAGCAGAGGCAGACCCAGGGGCTCATGGTGGCGGAGCTTCGATAAGGAAATTAAGCAAGTCGATAGGAATCTGACCTGGGCCCAGGCCAAGGCAAAAGCGAGCAGCCGCCCAGGATGGAAGTCTTTCACGTTGGCCCTTTGCACCGCTGGTGGTGCACAAGACCTTTAAGTAAGTAAGTAAGTGTATGATCATATTTTTTTTTTTTAAATCGTAACATGAAAACTATTGATCTGATCAAAATGAC
This sequence comes from Ochlerotatus camptorhynchus, assembly GCF_037179485.1. Classification (NCBI taxonomy): domain Eukaryota; kingdom Metazoa; phylum Arthropoda; class Insecta; order Diptera; family Culicidae; genus Ochlerotatus; species Ochlerotatus camptorhynchus. Next base: position 2,519,704 of record NW_027040531.1, on the reverse strand, counting down.
ATATGAAAAGAAATTGTAGTTGTAGAAGTTGGCAGTAAAATTATGTTTAAGAAAAAAATATATTTTGATGAAAAAAAAAAAACTATGTAATTTAATATTAAAATAAAACGTAATTATCTCAAAACACCCTCATGGGGGTTATTCACTCTGCCACCTTGTGCTAAACACATCAAAAACACTCTTCGACACACGCAAACACCCTTCAATCACCAATTTTTCAATCTTTTTTGGCAGCACTGCCTAGAGCCAGGAATGTTCACATTCCTGTGATGCTCTTTTTGTTTTTGTTGTATTTTTCTTATGTAGAGATCACCCTCCAGCAATCAGTAGGATTCCACAGAAATCTGATCAGGACACGGACTCGGTACTCCCGCAATTGGGGATAATGGTTTTGATTCAACATGATTCCAACATTATAAAACAGACCATTTCAGCCTCTAATAAGCTAGATTAACCGTAAATATATGAAGAAATGAGCGGATAATAATCATCAAGTAAATGAATGATTGTCCGATGGCTGTATAAAGATATTTCTTTCTAATTTGGTAGTCATTCCATATACGCACTACAAAATCAGAGATATCCGGCCAACAGTTAGCGGTTAATTCCTACTGGACGGGTCTAAAAGTATGCCACTGGATTGAACATACATTTTGTGTGTATGCAAGAACTAGCGCTACATGGAAAAATATCCATTCCCGTATTCGTGAACGGCCCCCGCCTCTACTATGAAATATGCACCGGTTCCCGTTCACTAAGTATATTAAGACATCAAACGACCAAATGCGTGCTTCGTGGGTGGCATAGTTGGAATTCTCCCGATCTCCATCCTACTGGTCATATTCGCAGCGATCCGTGCTCGATGTATTCTCACGAATACATTTCAACGGCGAACGTATCGCATAGAGTTCTCTACCACCGTTAGTATTAGTGAGTTTCACTAATACACGCGTTTTACTGGTTGAAAATAAAAAAAAACAAACCGCTGTCAAGTCGAACACTTTGACAGCTAATTTCGTGGTTGAAACAAAATTAACAAATCGATTTTACACGAATACACTAGCAAGGTTGCGTAAGTGAGATCTTGCGTCAAGAAGTCAATTGGAATCAGCTGTTATAGATGTAGTGGTTGCCAGAAAACTTTATTTTTCACTTAACGTTTTGACAACTACGTTGACACGCTGAAACACCTTCCGATGCCTAAAAACACCGAAGAAACACAATAAGCACGGACAGAAGGTGGCAGAGTGACTTACCCTCTGCACCCCCCTTCAGTCTTTATATTTTTTATCAAGAAAACTAAAGAAATGTTATAAAATTTGGTGAAGAGTTTAGGCTGGTAACTTGCTTAAAACGAATCTATAATTTTTAAATTTTTTTTGTTAATTTTTAAAGTTTATGAAATTGCATATTATTTTGTAAAATAATAATTTATTTAACTTTTGCGCCTAATTTGCAATAAGTCCAGTCGTTCTCAAGTTAATGCAAATTAATAATAATAGTAGCAATAATTTTCAACATTTTATACCATTTTCAAATGTTAGTCCGTCCAGCAACGAGATGTTTTTCCATGATTTTAAATTAAAACACAAATAATTCATTCTCAGATATGGCAACTGTCATACTTACCCGTTTCTATTCAGACGCAGCGGAAGAGAAAAACGTCGAAATTGTCAAATTAAAGATTTGTATTAGTGAGATAAGAAACATGAATGTCTCAATATTATGGGATAAATTCTATTGACAACAGAATCTGCTGAAGTCGATGAAGCCAGAGACGTAGCCGATGGGATGATATTCACAATGGATTAACTCTCGATATCTACGGGTGCTTTTGAGCGTACACCACTGGTAGAAGGTTGTTTCCAATCTTGCTGCATTCCGAAATTCGAATGCGTTTTGTTTGATGGCAAACGATAAACTTGAAGACGGCATCTACTACAAATTTTCCAAGTATTATCCAGAGGTATTTTACAACTAAAACATTTTAATTTTTCTATAACTCGATCTGGACATGTTTCTTGTTTCTGAGCAACACTTCTTTGATTTAGGTAGAGGTTTACAACACTTGAAATTGTTATTCATGGTCAAAAAATAACTTACTTTTTAACTTGAAATGCTAAGAGAGATGAACTGAATGGAACAGGTGAAGGACTTCCCAATATATATATATAGCAGAATAATTACAATGTTGACATTATACCTATCTTTATTAGGTACAATTGATTATAGCAAACTTTTTTAAGTGTGAGTGTAAGAAGCCTCTAGCCTTTTTAAGTAGTTGTGATATCCCGGGATACCTGATGCGGTCTTCTTATTCAAGACCAACAATTGAAATGGCCTTAACTCCATTTTATAAACAAACCTTGTAAGGCAATTTTCTCGCGAACTGAAATCCGCAATAGGCAAACCAAGATAATGAACAGGTTGGGAAAATTCTCCTGTATCCGATTGTGGTTTAGGTTTGCGAATGAAGGTTTCGGTTCGCGAGAAAATGGCCTTACAAGGTGATTCATCCAATGATGAGGCCCTACGTTGTGTTTATTTCGGTTAACGAGGATGACTCCAATTGCTCGGCGGTGGTACAGTGAACTCGAATTGCGAATCCAATCAAAACTAATGATTTTTTCTTGCCTCCGAGAGGCAGCGTGCCTACTCGGAGTATTTTGATTTACTGAATATTTTATTTAAAATCTTTGGCCTTTTATACAGTTTCATATAATAAATAATTAAACCATCGTTATTTGTGATTTGAAACAAAGTGGAAACAAAATACAGATTCAATTATTTTCAGTGGAACAAAGTGGTGAAATATTTCACTGCTACATTTCGTCATGGCTATTTTCATGCTTCATAGGATTTGCCCTTCATATGACATTTCCATGGAATCGAGAACAAAAGTGTTGTGAATCACAACAGAAGGTTTGTTTACAAAATGGAGTTAGGGACATTTCAATTGTTGGTCTTGTATTCTTTTATCATATATAGACGTTGGACTTTAGTGTTGGAGCTCCTTGGGCACAATATGGTAAATGTCAGAGAAGTACCTAGATAATTTATTTCAAATACAGGTTTAATGTAATATTAGTTTACCTGTTTATATTTTTGCCTCTTTTGTGACATACACAATTCTACCCAGGTATAGAGATCTCCAAGGTCCAAGCGCAATCTCACGGACACTAAAATCCAACATCCATATATCAAAATGAAGAAGAAGAAGAAGAAACAAAAAGGTATCGCGATATCACAACCAGGCATGGAAAATGATTTACATTCATTTCATTTACATTAATTTGCCTCTAACTTTTTTCATCAACAGCACTCTGCAAAATGATGTATGGAGCTTTAGTAGGTTTTGCTATTAACTACAACTTTTGTCCATAACTCAAATTTGTATCTTTTATGCATCACGAATTAGAGTGGGCAGAACTTGTTACTGTTTTTCAGTGAATGTAAAATACATTCATTGATAAACAGTAGTGGCTTCTGTTCGCTCTGGTTCACCATGCATAAGAGATACGTATTTGAGTTGTTTACAAAAGTTGTAGCTGATAACAAACCCACAAAAGCTCCATACATTATTTTGCATAATTCTGTTGATGAAAAAAGTTAGGGGCAATACATTCATTTGAAAGAATGCACGAAATGAATGAAAATGATTTTCCATGTCTGATCACAACTACTTAAAAAGGTAGCGCGGGGTCTCACACACACTTTTGTGCATCTGGAGAACTCTATATAATAAATAGAGGACTGAAAAAAGGCTTGTTAGGGGGTTTGTTGATTATTTGTGTATATTGGAGAGTATTTACTTATAAACTTGATTCTCTTCCGCTGCGTCTAAATAGAAACGAGTAGGTCTGACAGCTACCATAACTGAGAGTGAATTGTTTGTTTTTAACACGTAATAATGGAAAACACATTTCGTTGCTAGACATCAAGACTAACATTAGAAAATGGTATAAATTATTATTACTATTACACTCAGGTCTATTTTTACACGAGGGATATGTACCGTGTAAAAAAACATACAGAGATTTCAATTTGTCACATGCTTAAATGTTTAAAAAAAATCGGATTTTAATGCCATTTGTAATTAAAGCATGTTATGGTCCATATAGACATATTTTAAAAATTTCTGTATTTACACCAAAAAATTAGTTTTTTAAGTATTCGATTACCTATAGCTTGAAATGGATAATGTGATTGGAATCAAGTCGATAGGTTGTATCGTTGTCGAGAAATCGTTAGAAACGTACCGTGTAAATCGCGAAAAACCGTGTAAAAAAACCGTGTAAAAAACCGTGTAAAAAACCGTGTAAAAAAGACTTCAGTGTATTATTAATTCACATTAACTTGAGAACGGCTGGACTTGACAAAAAAGTTATCATGTGGAAATTTATTGAAAATTAGGCGCAAAACTAAAACTCACTCAAAATTAAAAATAATGCAATTTCATAAACTTTAAAAAATTACAAAAACAAAAATTGATTTCTTTAAAGCAAGTTACCATCCTACACTTTTCTCCAAGTTTTAGAAAATTTATTCAGTTTTCTTGAAAAAAAAAATTATAATGATAGATGGGGGGTGTTTTGAGATAATCAACTTGGTACGTTTTTTTTTAAGATTAATTTTCCAAGTTTTTTTATTTCAATATATTTTTTTCCTTAAAGATAATTTAACTATCTGCAACTTCTTTTCGGATGTCATCTTGATCAGATCAGTAGGTTTCGTGTAATGATTTTTTATAATCAATTTTTTACTACGCCCTTTTTAAAAGTTACCGTGATTTCTTGTTTAAATGAAAAATGAATGCTTAAATGAAAATGAATATTTAATATTTAAATATATAAATGAAAAATGAATGCTTTATTCTAATCGGAAACACTCATATCCAACCGGTTTGCGGTTTGGGCTGGAAATGCTCTTCTGCCGTAACTAGCAGTGGGGGTTGTTACTGGCTTCGTTTTCGGACTCGCGGTCCCCACGTCCATTTTTACCACCTCTTCAAACAACACCTCTACCTCTTGCTCTGATTCCTGGCTGACGCTGTCCAACGATGCACCTCCAGTCGCTACCCTACCGTCTGCTATCCATCGCTCTGTTCTTTGTGCAGCTCTGGCATTTTAGTAGTCGAGTATTAGTACAACACACTGAAGAAGTCTGCACATCGTAGACAAAATACGCGTATCTGTCAAGGATAAGCAAATAAGGTAGTGGAATTAAATGGAAATGACTAATCCTTCTCTCTCTCATTATACAGGTATTCCACTAAGACGCCCACATTCATCAGGATTCATCTGGTTTTTCTTCATTCTGCTTTTTTTCCAAGTCCTGCTGCTTTTTAAGCTGCTACTGCTGTCAGGTCTTCAACTTGGAGCAGGATTTCATCCGGTACTACTCTGCCTTACATAAGAAGCAATGATCCCAGCATAAAATATATTCCCCTTCCGAATGAGGACATTAAGGGAGGAGGCAATCTCTTTTTCCACGTCCATGTATACACCTGTGTACATGTCGATGCTCGATTCCGTAGGGAATTTGTTCCGGATGACACGCTTCACTTTCCCGTATTTTCCCAGCACCAACAGTTTGATCACCATCTGTTGCCTCGGATGGAAGATTGTACACTCGCGCGTATTGAACGTTGCCCCCCGAAAGCGACAACCGTACCTCCACTGCCTTTTCATAAGTATAATGAAGTACTTAATACTAATATGTATTATAGAATAAAACAAGTATTCCGAGTATACTATTCTTAAAGGATTAATTAATAAAATATTAAGGTGATTCCTTGTTGAGTCCACAAATGGCCGCCACGTAGGCTATACATGCACTTCCACTTCAAATTTTCAATTGCGCAAATCTCGGAGATCGGTGCCCCATTTCACCTGAAATTTCTGTTAATCCACGTTTGCTGCACTACAGCATACAGTAGTGCAGCAAACGTGGATTAACAATTTAAATGTTGCACGTGCCGTAGAAGCTGATATTTGTGCACTTAAAGTTTCGAAGTGGTTACGAGAATAAGCATGTCACAGCGAATCACAGAGTAATGAATTAAGAATCAAGAAAAATAATGGATCTATCAATAATATACTTTCATCATATGCTATATCATAAAGTGATCGATCACCTTAAGTCTTATATTGACATTCATTAAGCATCTCCCTCAACTAAAGAATGAAGTACTGGCTTTCTTTCGAGGTCGTACACCTAAGGCAGGGGTTTTCAAGCTTTTCTTGCCACGGTGCACTTTTTTTTTATCATACCATCAATTTTGGAAGAATAATGAGAAAACATGTTTTCGAGCTGCTAATATTCCACACTATTTTCAGACTTCTGCACCGAAAAAATTTCTGAAATTAATTATCGCGTAAAATCTTCCTTCGTTTAATTTTGAGGTATACTTAGCATAAACAGCGAAATCTTTAACAATCTTGCATACAGTATTGCTAATTTATTTGATATTGCGCTCAAGGTGAAAATGGATCGCTTTAAAATGACTCACTTTATCGATTTTTTACAAAATAACGCAGCGCTCAATCGAAAAAAACAATTCCGTGCAAAATTAAAGAACTAAAATTTCTATCTCTAGCAATTTTCACAAGATTGATTTATTGTTTAAATTTTCTGTAAACCATTTTCTAAGTTCGATTTTAGGACCACAATCATAGTGGTCGCTAACTTTTTTCATCAATTACACAAGTATTGCGTATGAAAGGTCATATTTCACTCCCGTAGATAGTTTCAAAATATTGTTAGGAATATATAGAAAAACCATCAGCACCTTCAGCAGGATCAAGCTCACGTGTGACGTTTTTCATTCGCAATAATTGATGTATATTGTAAGATATCTTTTGGTATTTCAATTCGAAATATTTTTGTAAAAATTATCGATAGTTGAAAACGGATGCTATTCGACAATGTCATAATTGCGTTATCACAAGAACTCCATTATGAAAGTGCTAGAAAATAAATAGTAAAAATATTTCAAAATTGAGAGTATTTCTAAGTCGTGTTGGAAACGCGTGTATTTGTGAAATAATAAAAACAATGCAAGTGTGTGTATGTGTAAGCTAATTGAAGGATACTCTGTGTATTTTCAGCCTATTTGTCGAAGGTATTCTGATATATCTTGGTATTTTTCAAGATAATTTGATAATTCCACGAACTTCGGCATAACTTCCCTGAACTTCGGCAAAACTTCCCTGAACTTCAGCAGAACTTCCCTGAACTACAGCATTTTTTTTTTAATTCTTTATTAAAGAGATTTTTAGCCTTAGGCTAGTTCATCTATAATGAACTACAGCAGAACTTCTCTGAACTTCGGCAGGACTTCACTGAACTTCAGCAAGAGTTCCCTGAACTTTGACGGGCCTTCCCTGAACTACGGCAGGACTTCTCTGAGGTTCGGCAGGCTTTCCATGAACTTCATCAGGACTTCCCTGATTTCCAAGAATTGAAATTAAAGGACTTCCCTGAACTTCAGCAGCCCTTCCCTGAACTTCGGCAGAAATTCTATGAACTTCAGCAAGACTTCCCTGAACTTCAGCAGGACTTCCCAGAACTTCGGTAGAACTTCTCTGAACTTCGGCAGAAGTTCTCTGAACATTGGTCGGACTTCCCTATAGTTTGGAAAAAAAAACTTCTCTGAAATCTACAGGACTTCCCTGAACATCAACAGAACTTCTCTGAATTTCCGCAGAACTTCCCTGAACTTCAGCAAGACTTCCCTGAACTTCGGCAAGGCTTCCCTGAACTTCGGAAGGACTTTCCTGAACTTCGGAAGGACTTCCCTGAGCTTTATCAGGACTTCACTGAAGTTCAGCAGGCCTTCCCTGAACTACGGCAAGACTTCCCTGAGCATTAGTAGGACGACCCTGAACTTGGAATCTTGGAATTGAAGTTGTCATTTCAGTAGTAGAATTAATATAATTATACAATAATATTGTGTTTACGAATAAAAATTTCAATACTTCCCATTTTTCTAATTTGCAATGCTTGTTGGTATTAATGCATTTTGAATTTGGGTGTGGTTTGAACGAGTGTGGATTCAGTATCAACGGAAAAGCATTGACTTTCACCTTAAATTTACACGAAATATCGCCTTAATTTATGCCAAATTTAGCGTTAATTTTATATGCGCTATATCTCACAGAAATTTACATGAATTTTTCAAACGGTGTGCAATCTCATAAGAAACCATATAAATTAACGAGAATTGAATGTACAAACACAAATTTTATCTCAAGATTAAGGTCATTTTGGTTTCAAAACTATATTTGCAGTCTCAAGGTTCGTTCGGTATTTTAAAGGAGTTGTTTTTATGGGAATAATTCATGGCATATTTGGATAATTTTGGCGTTTTTTTAGTCATGTGTTTGGTGTATTTTGATCATTGTGACTTGTTCATTGTCAATATTTTCAAATGATTCTGACATTTTTACAGCAATATTTATAGACTATTTTAAAGTTTTTGAAGCTACATTGGTGATCTGAAGTGGTTTTGAAGTTTAAGGACATTTCGTTAAGGAAATTTAGGCAATATTTCACATGTAATGGTGGCTAGTTTATTTTTTAAATTTTTGGTAATTCAAAGACATTAGGATCATTTTCTCAGGGTATTTGTTTTCAGATTTAATAGAAGTAATGTTATTTTGAACTCAATTTTTTGCAAATTTTGGAATTTTAGGGTTATTTTAACGTCGTCACTTTAACTAAGCATCCATGAATCTCACTTTATTGATCAAATTATTCTGCTTCTTCGCATTTCAAACTAATTGCTTATCGAATATTAGCTTATTGCATTCTCTCAACTTAGCGTTCTAGACGCACTTCCACAGTTATTAATTGAGAGCTTTCTATGCATGTACCATTTTTGAATTAGTATAATTGTGTGGCAAGGATAATCATACTCTATGTCCAGGGAAGTCGAGAAATTTTCCAACACGAAAATTCCTACACCGGACCATAAATCGGACCCAGCCACCTCCAGTATAATCTTGCTGAATAAGTCAAGGATAACCAAGAATTTGTTAAAGTAACTATAATTCATTTTACTTCGATGTAGCAGTTTTAAGCTATTTGGGCGATTGAAATATCAAAATTTTGAGTGGTTATGGCATTTTCTGCGTTCTTTAAAAAATCAGTTTTGAACAACTTTCGTGGATTTCGAAGTGATTTTTTTCAGCATCGTAGATGATTTAACACAGTTTAAGATTATTATAAAATTTTCAACTTTGGGTTAGTCATCCGAAATATCGTGAACCCAATGGTGGTCAACTTGCTTACCAGCAACACAATTTTCACCGAATTCGCAATAATTCCTGCTTAACAAAACAAATTTCCATTCACCCAAATAAAAAAGCTCACCAACCAGCATTATCAATAAAGCCGGCAAACAAATCAACCATGAAAAGCCGTACTGTCGGTCATTACCGGACAAGCGAATTGAGGCTTTTCTCCATTCACCATCATCAGCATCCAGAGCACATCGTCATCATCGCCGCCACGTCGCCTGTCGGTGTTATTTCAGTAAGCATACAAAAAATGGCCTTTTTCTACACCGACTGACAACGACCTCCACCATCCGCTGCCATTCTGAACAACAAGCTATGGCAAGTAAGGCAAGGGCAGAAAAATAAATTTCCCTCTTTCGTTAATTTCCTCCTTCGTCGGGCGCCGAAATGCCATCATTACTGGGCTTTTCTCCACGCTGGATGGTCTAGCTCCGAGCATTTTCGGTTTTCATTTTCAGTTAAGCAACGAACCGTCCGTTGTCGTTTTTCGATATTGGAGTCCTCCGGCACCGTTTGCTTTCAATCTACTCGACACTTCAAGTGGAGAGTATTCATTAAGATTTTCCTTTCTCGAGGGGTTTTCATTTGGATGGTGCACCTATCGCTACCATTCACAGGCCCGCAATCATTCGGTTTACCGTTTTTGAAAGAGCGCACAGTTGCAATTGGCTACTGAAAGAAATCGATCGATCGACTGAGCTTTCAGTCGATGTAATTCAATAAAAAGAAAGGAGTCGTCCAATCACACTTGGGAACCACCCACGAGGAACCTTATCACTTATCAGCATTAACAACTAGAGATAGAACCTCAGAAAGTTTTCTGACGATAGAACATGCGTGTTTGGAATTTAATCGAACAAGACTTGTACACACGCTGCAAGCCCAAAGTCCTCCACAGATAAGCAGAATCCAGCCAACCAACGATTGATTGATCGGAATCGGATCTGGGAGTGTCCCAATTCCATATCCACGGCAGCACACATTCAGCTTGTGTGAGTAACTTTCGAAGAGACCCAACATTTTGCCATTCATGCAACGAAGTCACTTTACAAAATGTTGTGAAAATAAGCAATGATTCGGCACGGGGCAGCAAAATTTACAGCTAGTCCGAAATCATCGGATTGTGATTGATTTGCTGCAATCCGGTGGTCGTTATAAAAACCGATTAGCAAAGCCGTAGAACGGTCAGTTGAGCTTTATCTTTTACGAAGTGTTGAAGTTGATCGAGACAAAGTGAAGGTGAATTTTCAGGAGAACAATCATGAAAGGTGAGCAGGATTATTTATTGCTTCAAAAGTACGGAGTGAAACCGTTTTACTTTTTAGAATTCAAGGAGACGTTGTGGCTTGCGGTATGTGTCATTATTGCGAATAGTGGCTTTGTGCAGAGTCAAGATCCACTAAATCCATGTTTTGGAATCGTTGAACTCGTGAGGATTCCGGACATCGAAGACTGCACTAGGTTCACCCTGTGTATAAGTGGTGAAGCATTTCCTCAGCAGTGCAGTCCAGGATTGATTTTCGATGTAATCACCGATAGTTGCAACTTGGAAGAAATATCTATATGCATTCAGGATGTCTTGACTCCACCTACTCCCGGTGGCACAGATGAATCCACTGTACCCACTGTAGGTCCAACCGATCCAAACACGACTCCGCCAGGTGGTGAAGTGACAACAGAAGGAGGAACGATCCCAACAGCGCCAACAGTGCCAACAGCGCCAACAGTGCCAACTGATGGTACGCAAGCTCCACCAGCTCCAACTCCGGGACCAACGATTCCAACAGCACCTACGCCAGGTCCCACACCAGCACCTGTTCCGACACCAGCACCTGTTACGACACCAGCACCTGTTCCGACACCAGCACCAACCCAGGCTCCTACACCCGCTCCAACAGCTCCAACACCCGCTCCAACACCCCCTCCACCAGCCCCAACACCCGCTCCAACACCCCCTCCACCAGCCCCAACACCCGCTCCAACTCCTGCACCAACTCCTGCACCAACGCCTGCACCAACTCCTGCACCAACGCCTGCACCAACTCCTGCACCAACTCCAGTACCAACGCCTGCGCCAACTCCTTCTCCACCTACCGATGGGGCACCACACTGTCCTCCAGGAGCAATATTCTACGCACCGCATCCGGACTGTACCCGCTTCTTCCGCTGTGTCTTCGGTACCCTGTTCGTGCTGGATTGTCCCCCGAACCAGCACTGGAATCAAGCTCGGGAGTACTGTGATCACGCTTGGAATGTGCCGTGCTAATTGATAGTGTAAGAATTCATCGAACTTAAATAAATAAACTAAATATACAGCACCGACCGGTTTGAACCTCTATCTCCTAGGCATAATTTTCATAGGCGTCTTGTAGTGAAACTTTTGTGAGCTTTCGCCACCTACATTTCGAAGTGAAAACTGTTATTTGTAAAATTCCCCAGGGGAAACAGGCGATTTTTGGGTCAAATCGTTCCATAAAGCAAAACTAATCTTTTCCCGCGGAAACTGTTGCTTGACTTGCGTAGGAATACATTTTTGGTAACTAACTGTTCTTCTTCCGGTGAGGATTTTGAATTTGTTACCGTGTACCCATATCTCAGTGTCAATTAGAGGGAACTAGAGAGGATCTAGTATAAGAGAGGAGCGGACTGGCTGGTTTTGAGTTAAACGAACTGTCAAAGCCAGACCCAATCGAGCAGCGTCTATCTTGATTGCATTGACAGTGTTGCTAGAAATCACCTAGGCGTAGGTTGCCAAAGCATTTTGTTTTGAATCCGCTCCTCTCTTATACTAGACCCTCTCTAGAGGGAACTATTGTGCTAACAATGACGTTTATATAAGGTCTGGGTCAACAGGCAGCTTACTGGTGTTAGGAGCAAAAATATTGTAAACATTGCTGAGCACTCAAATGACGACGTCACTACCACAACATTCCATATTGGGAACAGTGAGATTGAAGTCACTGCCAACCGATGTTGTATTTATATATTCGTACATTACAATTATGGACGCTCTCGAAAGGGGGTGCATGAATTTAATATCAAGAGCCACACGTGAAAAGGGCATACAAGCTACGGCAAGGTGATGGACTTTCGGGTCTGCTATTCAACATCGCGTTAGAAGGTGTGATCAGAAGGGCTGGGATAGACACGAGTGGCACGATATTCAGGAAGTCCATCCAGCTCCTTGGCTTTGCCGATGACATTGGCATTATGGCACGGAACACGGAATGATGGCGGAAACGTTCATCAGACTGAAGGCTGAAGCTAGACGGATTGGACTTGCCATCAACGGATCAAAGACAAAATACATGAAAGGAAGAGGTTCTAGGGAAGACAATGTTAGGCTCCCACCCCGAGTTTATATTGACGGTGACGAAATCGAGGTGGTCGATGAATTCGTGTATTTGGGCTCACTGGTGACCGCCGAAAATGATACCAGCAGAGAAATTCAAAGACGCATTATGGCAGGGAATTGTGCCTATTTTGGACTCCGGAGGACGCTCTGGTCGAATAAAACTCGCCGCCGCACGAAGTTGACTGTCTACAAGACACTGATTAGACCGGTGGTCCTCTACGACCACGAGACCAGGACTATGCTCGTGGAGGACCAACGCGCCCTTGGTGTTTTCGAACGGAAGGTGTTGCGTACCATCTACGGTGGAGTGCACATGGATGACGGAACGTGGCGGAGGCGAATGAACCACGAATTGCACCAACTGCTGGGAGAACTATCCATCATCCACATTGCAAAAATTGGGCGACTACGGTGGGCTGGGCACGTCGTAAGAATGCCGCACGACGACTTAGTGAAAATGGTTCTAGAAAGCGACCCAACAGGAACAAGAAGAAGAGGCACGCAGCGGGCAAGGTGGATCCACCAAGTAGAAGGTGACCTGCGGACCCTTCGCAGACTACGAGGCTTCGCAGTCCACGAGTAGAGTGGAGACGATTTCTTCGGACAGCAGAGGACAACAAGGCCTTAGCCTGATTGGTAAGGTAAGGTAAGTAAGAGAGACAGCTCCCACACCTGGACCCTACCTATTGACCCATCAACTCATGAACCGAGGACCAACGGCTATATGTCTCAGAACATCCCGGCGACGCTGACTGGGATTGAACCCAGGCCTGCTGGGGGTGCGAGGGAATCACGCTTATAAAAAATAGATAAAAGCTATTGAACACTCCTGCTAAAAACGCTCGATAATGATTTCTCAATCATTAAGTTGACTCCTTATTTATAATATGAGCAGTTCTCGGACAGCTAAAAGCTATTAAAGAATCCAACTGAAAATGCTGAAAAGTTATTTCACTCACCTGTAGTTAACTACTTCTTTGTAACATGAACATTTCTTTGCCAGATAAAAGTAACTGAATGCTACAACTAAAAGTGCTCGAAAAATGATTCAACCATTTAATCATTCGACCTTTTGTCCAATTCGACAATTATTTCCATTAAATTGCATTCGCCGCTTTCTTCATTTGACTTTTTGTCCATTAGATCTTTTGCCCATTCGCAGTTTTGTCTTTCAACCTTTTGTCAAGGATTCTTCCCCAAGAGCCATGACCGTGAAAGTCCCTCATACAAGAAGGTGCAGGTAAACCTTTGCAGTAGCTAATTTGATGCCAAGCTGTGCAAAGCACCAACCAACCGAATGTCAAAAAATCGATTAAACTTCCCGCTATTGAACCCCATTCCTTGCTCCCACCTTCATAATTAAACCCATTCCTAGTGATCAACAAATATTTGACTCGAAAGTGGAAGTGCGTAATCACGAAAGAATGCCTTGTGGCTAGTAGTGAATCAGCTCGCAGCGACAAGGCAGCTTTCTTACTGTGATACTTTCCGGAGACGAACCAGCCTTGGGCTGAAAGTCTCCTTACTAAAGAAACAACATCAACTGTGATACTGTGTTTACTCGGACTAGAGAAGTTTTCCCAAGCATATCACCTAATTTCCATCGCCTTATCCGGAAAAAATGGGTTTGAACATCTCACAATCAACCGTGCGACCCCATCCGCAGGTAACAGAGTTAGAGCAAGCTTTTCACGTATTATTAATTGAGCACCTCCAGATTTCCCAGCGTTCCCTATAATTACGACGACGCGATTGAATGTTTATTTTGACTTCGACCGCACACCATCACTGAACGACGACAAGAACAACAACAACGTTATTTGAATACACCCCACCTCCACCCTCGCAATGTGTAGAACTCAAACAGCACTCAGCCTCAGCTATATGCACACCATGTGACTCACGCTCCTAATAGGGGTTGGGTAAAATCAAGAACCTAGCTCGGAACTCTTTTTGCCATGACAACGCCGCACACACCCAAACACACGGTACGATTCGACGCGTGCAATGGGTGCCAATGTCACTTCGACAAAAGAAGCCGACGAGACGATCCCGTCGTCGTCGTCGTCGTCGTTGCTGCTGGTGATTTTCACACCGATGTTGATATGTTATGCCATGGTAGAAAGCACAATGAGTGACTTTACGTGTGCATTTGTATGTAGTTTTCCTTGAGTTGACCCTAGACAGTGGGCTGTCTATGATGGCTACCAAGCCTTTGGGGATTTTCCTTTTTAGAGAGTTTTATAGATTCAAAGTGTTTTTTATGTTACTTCATACGCGAAGTTAACGATTTTCAGAGTTGGTTGGAAATGCTAACATGAAGCTTTAGTGTGATGATTTATTAGCTAGAGAATGATCTTTTAGAAGAATGTAGGTGGATAGTTCCGTTAGAGTACGGCAGTATGAAAATTGAATAGAAGTTGAAAATGAGCGAAGGGCCATTAAAGCGACAGTTTTCAAGATGACGCACATTTTTGCCTAGCCCGTACGATGTACGCGGGGACTTGAAGTATGTCTCCAAGTCCACAGGCAAAAATGTGCGTCCCTCTTGTTGCTCATAAACTGACTGCGGCTGTGGAATAGTTCTAACATCGAACATCGTACGGGCTAGGCAAAAATGTGCGTCATCTTGAAAACTGTCGCTTTAATGGCCCTTCGCTCATTTTCAACTTCTATTCAATTTTCATACTGCCGTACTCTAACGGAACTATCCACCTACATTCTTCTAAAAGATCATTCTCTAGCTAATAAATCATCACACTAAAGCTTCATGTTAGCATTTCCAACCAACTCCGAGTTTTATAGATTTTTCTCCTTTAGCTTACTTAAATCTTTGGTTTTTATTAGTTAGGTAGGTTCCGATTCAACACATTGTAGTTTCATTTTTATACCTATGATCTTGACTTTTTTTTTACCTAGGGGATGAGTACTTAAGGGGGTTAGATTTTGATAAGTTCTTTAGTGGGAATGACACTGATGAAGACTGCACATTGTAGTCGAAATACGTATCTGTCAAGGATACCAAAATTAATTAAGTGGAATTAAATGGAAGATAACCTTTTTTTTTTGTTTTATTTAGCATTCCGCTAACAACCCAATTTCATTACTTCATTATGTGCTAACCTCTCAGTATCTTCTAACTGTCGCATATAACACATAAAAATTGACTTTCAGTCGCTAACCTAAATCGAAAATTAATTTGATGATAAATCATCACTATGGCCCGGTGGTCGGAGGTGAGGCCAGCAGCTCATTGCTCTATTCATACTGCATTGGACATCCCGTATCCAACATGTGTGATGTAGAACAGAGACGAGTTGTGTTTGTTCACATCGACCGATACTGAGTGGTTGCGGTACAAGCACATATCGTCGGTAATAGACGATTGTTGTGTATTGAGAACGCTTGCGCAAAAAGACTAAGGGAGGGAAACGGATTCGAAACTCATATGTCATTAGCCAAATACATCCGTAGACCATAGGTCCACCGTTGTATAATTGGCAATGCACCCGTGTACTGAATGGGAATTGTGGGTTCGAATCCCACCGGTGCCCTTAGATTTTTTCGCAAATTTTCTCACACGCACGTCTCTTGCCGATGATATGTGCTAACCTCTCAGAATCTTCTAACTGTCGCATATAACACATAAAAATTGACTTTCAGTCGCTAACCTAAATTATAAATAATTTATAACCATTATCGGTAAGATCAAGTGATGGTTCGCGTTTATGCGGGAATGGCTTTTATTTCAATCAAAGCCAACAAAAAATAGGTAGGTACGCCAGGTAACGTCAGCCAAATCGTTTGAAGCAGTGCTGTGCATTCAATGAGGTACAGAGAGAGGTGGCGCAGATCGTGAAATAGGGTTGTATTAGTAAACCAAAAAATCAACGTAAACGCAAGTAGTGACGTCACTACTTGCGTGTACTTGCGTGTATCGTACAGTGGTTGTGTGAGTGATTGCTTCACCTCGGTAATCCAGCTCATTGCTGTGCATTATCATAACGGTTATTGTACCTTGACGGTCATCCTCACATTTGGAAACACCTTTACCTCACTAGACTGTCTTCATAAAAGCCATCTATGAGAGTTAGATTAAATGACAAGGAGAGAGTAGCAAAAGCATTCACTCACTGATCATCTCAGTTGAACATATTTATAAGTGTGAAGTAGGAATAATGCTCCTTTATTTTCCTGTTCTTGCTAAAAGTTGTTAAGTTCAGAACATACGAAACATTTTGAAGAAAACGTTGGATTTTCATTTTCCTCATAACAAATAAATATGTGGGAGCTGTTACGTTAAAATGTAGAAAAATATTCGTTTATCTCCAACAATGCCATTTCTTAACTTGCAAATTAAAGCCAAACAATATCAATTCTCTTTTACGTACGCGTCATTGTGTACGATGCTTAATAAATCTGAAAACTGACACAACTCACAATTGGAAGATTGCCGCAAAAGCTCAACGCAGATGTCGCCACTGCATAATGATGATAATGTTGACAGACTGCATATAAAATTCGTGAAAATTAGCATTAAATCATAATTTTCATCAAGCCTGCATGGAATCCTTCCAATATAACATTCGAATTGAAGAAGAAAACGTTTTTACGATCAGACTGATGTGCATCTTAGACTTTTCCAGGTGAACTTTCATAAGATATATTCATTTCATTTCACGGGTCCATCAATGCTGCATCGTAAATATGATGGTAAACAGAAGTAAATTGCTCAATTACTCAAAATAAAGATGATTTGTCATCTTGTTATCACTTTGAAGACCATCTAGCACCATTTTATAGTATGGTGCGTGTTGAGTAAATCAAGTTCCGGTGCGTTTTCCGTCGAAAATTGTGAGAATCAATATGTTTGCTTAAAAAAGGCCAAAATGAACATTTATTGAATATTGGCGTCCTATACAACCAATTCTCTATTACCACCAGCATGATACAACCTTTTCTAAGTAAATTCACTTAATTTCCACTTTCATCTTAGTGAAAATCGCACATATTTACCATTTTCTGAAAAATGCAGCTGCGCAGGAGGTAACCTCTTGCTGTGGGTGCAAACTTGTTATGCATTATTTTCCATGAAAACATCTCCGATCCATACCGAAATAATAGCAATTAGTTTTCAAACACGTTTTCTTACACGATTTAAGCAAAAGTTTCCATGGGAAATTATGAGTTTTTCTTTATGGACCGATTTGCCCCACAAAGCGTCTGTTTTACTTGGAAAATTTGGAAACTATCCTCCTTCTAGTAGTTCTCACTTCGAAATGTAAGTGGAGACAGCTTGGAAAAGTTTCACTGCAAGACGCCAATTGATGAATCTACGTGAAATTGCACCAGTGCATGCGGCACCTAGGTTTGAAATTCAAAACCACAAAAGTGATGATGTACTAAATAATATTCCATACAATTTAACAGCTAGCAAAACGTCATTATCATTTTCACATCATTTCCATCTGCTGGCCGACCGTAACGTAGATTCATCAATTGACAAGCTCACGAGAATTTTACTGTCAAAACAATTATCTTTTCAACGTGGTTACGTTTCGTGCAAAAAGTGAAGCGACAAATCTCAGATTTTTGAAATGATCCGAAAAATTGCAAGGACCATCATTTAACCAACAGCTGGACCTTCGACAAAATCAGCGCGAAACCGAACTTTTTGTCAGTGCGAACCTATCTGGCTTTTAAAAGCAAACGAATTAACTGACGTTTGTCAGAAAATAAGCAGATCCGATCTTGATACCCGATCCAGGTTGGAACTGAATAATAAACGA
This sequence comes from Ochlerotatus camptorhynchus, assembly GCF_037179485.1. Lineage (NCBI taxonomy): Eukaryota > Metazoa > Arthropoda > Insecta > Diptera > Culicidae > Ochlerotatus > Ochlerotatus camptorhynchus. Next base: position 2,501,258 of record NW_027040531.1, on the reverse strand, counting down.
ATTCGCTATTAATTTAGCGATGATTTATTGAAATACACTGCGTTTCCTTATGGACTTCAAAGCAACGATTTGAAGATTTCTTTGTTGATGGATACCAATGGTTGCTTTGATTGTTGAAACCTCAAGTGAAGAAAATGTGTATTTATAATTTGTCACGAACCGAAGTCCGCCAACGCAAACCAACAAAATTAACAGGTAGGGTAAATTCTCCTCTTCCCGATTGTGTTTTAGGTTTGTGAATGTAGCTTTCGTTTCGCGAGAAAATGGCCTTACAAGGTTTGTTTACAAAATGGACTGGAGGCTTTTTCAATTGTTGGCCTTGAATTGTGTGTGCATTAAGGGGAGAAGTACAATTAGAATTTTTTTTTTCGAAAAAATTTTTGTTGGCTTAATTTACTCTATATGTATCTGGGAATGAGCCTTTAAAAGCATAAAGCCGTCCGAAACTTATTTAAAAAGTTATACGCAATTCAGTGAGTGCATGTCAAAAGGCTGAACATTTCTAATGGCTGAACATGTCAAAGTTGAACTTTAAATGCTTCTACTGAAAAGTAGTGTTTTCAAAATCGCCGTGCAATGTACAGGTCAGAGTTTTCATTCAAATCGATTCCGGTTTTCTGTTTTATGTTCATAATTAAATTCTCCACAACATGAATAGAAAGATTTTTTAGATTTGTTTGTTATAACAAGTTTTTTTTTATAAACAAAGTCGAAAAAAATAGGGTTTTTTAAATTTATTTTTTTCAACTTCAAATTTTTTTGTGAAAAAAACATTATTTTTACATACGAATTAATTCATGTTGTGCGCTGTACCTTCAAATTTAATGTCCTGTTTTTTTTTGTTTCAGACGTGATCATGGACGTAGGGACTGCACGGCGCGAAGTGCTGCTTTAAAAGATTGACTTCACATTATTTATAATAATTGGGCTAAATTGCAAAATTTAAAAAAAAAATGTCACTGATAATTAATCCTCATTAAATCCTTAATAACATACATAAAGAATCGCTAACATTCATTTATTTCCCTACTCGCAATCCACTCTCAAAGAAAGGCCTCATTTTAGGCCTTCTAATTGTACTTCCCCCCTTAAAGCGGGATGGGGTGTGTCAAAACTTCATATAAAGTTATCAATTTTATTCATTAATATTCAACTCTATATACCACAGGGTGCTTGCAATTTTTCTAAGGATATCTTTACTAGAGAGGGACATATTTTATAGGGTGATATGCGGTCAGCATCCTTACTATTTGAGCTCAAACGACACGGTATTCGGAAAAATTAATAGCTGCAAAATTTCTTTCCATGAGTAAGCATTCGTGACTACAGGTAGTACGTGTTCATGCAGATATGAATTCTCACAATAATAATTTCTGGTAAGACTTTTTCCTTGATACATCACAGCTATCGCCTTATCCGTGAGTTTGGAAGATGAATGACCGTCATAACCGTATTTAAGCTCGAAATGAGATGACAGTCAATTTTTATGTATTTTCATTTTTCCTCGGTGACATGATGGTACCACATGACAGATGTTAGTGATATTGCGAATGAGTGAGAAAAGCAAAATAACGATATCTCACGGTTGTTGTGTCATACTGGTGAGAAGTTTTACGGAGAGAGGGTTCTCAGTTGTTTTGATTGTTAACCGTAGGAATCTCTTTTGTTAACCTAAAGACTGTGAGTACCGTGCACTACTCAGCACTGGTTTGAAGTTTCTGACCAAGCCCGCCGTTTGGTGGGGTAAATTCAAAGAGATGGGACAGAAATTATTGAATTTTTCAAACAAACAGTTTTAAGTTCTATTTTCAAATTGATACAAACGATTACGAAGGAATATCATAGCTTTCAAATTAAACTGCTTTTGTAAAAATCGATTAACATTTCACGTAGTAATCGACCATAATACAATTTTAAGCACCACAAAATAGGGGTATTTTCTTATTTTCACCTCAAATGCTTCCTCATCAACGCACTTTTACTCACTTTCGAGTAAACGACGTTCTCACGCAGAGTGAGTCGAAACCACTCTGTGATATTTTCAGCCGGCAAGTTTGTTTATTTTATTTGTTTTGATACAAAATGGGAATTACCTGCTCCAGATTCATTTAACTGAAGCTGAAGACGGCTGAAAATGGTCTACGCATGCAATTCCTACTTACCTTAATACATTTCGACCGGTGTTATACAATAATTTCGCCGTTTCTTAGAGCGGTTGCTCCGACAAGGCTGGCATTTTTGACGTAGGACTTCGTCTGTGATTTCTATATGCGGGTACACCTTGTAAAAAACAAAAATGGAACATGTTACAAAATTATGAAAGATTTTGAACGTTAATAACTCAGCTGCCCCTGGACCAATTTAAATAATTTTATCACCAATCGATCAGAAATATTTCTATGCATCTGTTAAATGTAAGAATTTATCACTTTTCAAAATGACACTATTGAAATTTGCACGAATGGGCAACTGTTGCTATGATAGATAAAATTTTCACCGATTGCCTATGAAAAGTGATTTTCCTAACACAGATTTCAAAGTTGAATTCCATCCAGTCTTACCAAACGGTGTTTATTCAACCAGTGGTGGTGGAGAACACAACAAAAGGCTCCCCGGAAGCAGCTAGCTATCAAGGCTGGCCTCAACCACTGATCGGATTCAGTTCCAATCACCGTGTGTGGTGGTGTCCGATCGTCGGCATTAGCAGCAGCAGCAGTGCTTTCGACACGTGGCTTTGAACATTGTTTCCAGTTCCAGAGATGAACTAGCCATAGACTAAAAATCTCCTTAATAAAAACTAAAAAAAAAAAATGGTTCTCCAGTACACAACGAAAAGCTGCCTGCAAGCAGCGAGCTGCAGCCCACATGAGCATCCATAGAAGGAGGAAGAAGCCACACCGCTATTGATCGGAATCAGTAGCTTTTCGTGGTTCACATTGGGCCATCTATGTCAAGCGCATCATACTAAAGTGTATAAACAGAGAGAACCCCGCTCAAATTCCTATTCCTACACAAAACACAAGCTCCTGCTGCAGTTAACAAATCTGATTTATTATATAAGACCACGTCACGTCCTACGTCACCATTGCGTACAACCCCATAGGGCTGTCCCTTGTAGTTTTGTCGAAGTCCCGGATTTGGCTGACTGAGTGACTTTTACTCAGTTTGACATTTCTCGTTTACTCAGATTTTGACAACCTATTGCATCAAACGAAATTGAGTACGATTGAATCACCCGGTGAGTAAGCTTAAGTAAGCGTTTAGATTGTATCCACTGTATCCACTGTTTTACTCGAGTTCTTTGTATTCAATTTTCATACTGCCGTACTCTAGCGAAACTATCAACCTACCCTCTTCAGACCTTTCTCTAGCTAATTAATTAACACAGTAAATCTTCATGTTAGATAGCATTTCAACCAACTCCTCTGAATATTTTGGATTGGACCTGTACTCCGGCTGTTTTAGCCTCGGCGGCGGTGGTGTTGCAGCGAGTATCGACGTTTCACTTTAGCAGTCGTATAAATATAACATTTTCTACTTGAATTTAAGTAAGGTTACATAAATTAAACATAAATATTGCGTTGATGTTTATGACAAGCTATGGATAACGCCGTTTGATATTAGCTTCCCAAAAGACCATCGTATCTTTTCGAAACAGTTTCGAAATTATTTCTAATGTTGTTTGAATGAATGCTCAATCTTTATGAACATATTGAGCAAACAATATGACCAACATTGACCTTAGTTTTTCTGTAATT